>NC_090820.1:40068749-41268749 GCF_000390325.3 Nicotiana tomentosiformis | reverse complement strand
GGACCTTGTTTACTGACGGTTCCTCAAATGTTAAAGGAGAAGGTCTGGGGATTATTTTAATTCCATCCTTGGGAGAAATTATAAGACATGCGATAAAATGTTATCCAATTACTAACAATGAGGCAGAGTATAAAGCTGTGATTACAGGCTTAAAGCTCGTACGAGAGGTTGGTATTGGGTAAATCGTGATCAAAAGTGACTCGCAAATAGTAGTCAATCAAATGCAGGGGACTTATGTGTCAAGAGAGACACGAATACAGCAGTACCTCGAAAAGGTATGAGAATTGCTTAGGCAGTTCCAGACATGGAAAGCTGTACAGATACCCAGGGAGGAAAATGCAGAAGCATACGCATTGGCAAATCTCGCATCTGTCATTGATGCGACAAATGTAGAAAATGTTGTTTTGGTACATTTATTTCATTCAGCCCTCGACCAAACCAAGAGTGAGGTAAATTTTAATAATTTAACTTGGGATTGGAGAAATAAATTTTTAAACTTTTTGCAGTATGGTATTTTTCTTGAGGATAAAAAGATATACCGGTTGCTACGGTTGAAGGCTGCTCAGTATTGTTTGTTCGTGGGAATTTATATCAAAAAATATTTGGTGAACCTTTAGCACGATGCCTTGGACGTTCACAAACAGAGTACGTAATGAGAGAAGTATATGAGGGGCATTGTGGCAATCATGCTGGGGGAAGATCGTTAGTAAAACATTAATAAGAGCGGTATACTATTGGCCAAAAATGGAAGAGGAAGCAGAAAACTTTGTGGCAAGGTGTGATAAATGTCAACGATACGCTAATAATATGCATCGACCGGCGGAATTGTTGCATTCAGTTATATCACCATGGCCCTTCATGAAATAGGGGATGGATATCGTTGGACCATTACCTCAAGCTAAGGGAAAGGTACGATTTTTGTTAATTTTAATGGATTATTTCTTAAAATGGGTAGAAGCATGTACCTTTAAATAGGCTCAAGAGAAGGAAGTCATGGATTTTATTTGGAGAAACATAATATGTCGGTTTGAAGTCCCAAAGGAGATCGTTTGTGATAACGAGCCGTAATTCATAGGTTCAAAAGTTACTGAATTTTTCCAAAGCTGCCAGATTAAACAGATTACTTTCGTACCTTGCCACCCAGTGGCTAACGGGCAAGCTGTGTTGACAAATAAGGTTATAAACTTAAAAAAGCGTTTGGAAGATTCAAAAAGTACATGGCCAGAAGTACTACCATGTGTGTTATGGGCTTGCCGAACAACAGCAAAAACCAGCACGGAAGAAACCCCATTTTCACTTGTATATGGAATGTAAACTCTAATTCCAGTTGAGATAGGCGAACCAAGCACGAGGTACACACATACAAATGAGGCAACAAATGAAGAAGATCAACGAGTAAATTTGGATTTGATGGAAGAAAGAAGAGAAGCGGCATTAATTTGGATGGCGGCTCAAACGCAGATGATTGAACGATACTATAACAGGAAGGCAAACTTGAGATATTTCAAGATTGGGGACTTCGTCCTAAAAACGTATTCCGATCAACAAAAGCAGCGAACGCAGGAAAGTTGAGTCCAACTTGGGAAGGCCCATATAGAGTTAAAGGCATTGCTGGAAAATGAGCGTACAAATTGAAAACTATGGACGGCAAGGTGTTACCGTCTCATTGGAATGCAGTCCATTTGAAGAAGTATTACTTGTAAAAGAGGTTAATACCCATAGTCAGGTATCGTGCAAGTTCAATTTTTTCTTGTCCATTTTCTACTAACCATTTTAGATGATAGGCAAAAAGATGGGTCGTCCCAAATGATGATATTAGACCCGAAAGACACGCGAAATACTTAATTATTCCTGGTCTAGGTTACAACATTTCTGATGACAAATGGTTATACAGTCATCATCTAAAAGATTACCTCTGAGTCCCATATGTATTTCCTTTTCAGGAAATGGACCAAAAGTAAAGAGTTGATCTAGTGTTCGAGATCTCATGCTTCAATGCTCCAACACTATGGGGACTATGCATATGGAAGGATACACAAGGAAAGAAGATGTACACCACAAAAGCATAGTTTAGCCAGAGTTAAAACTTTGAAGAAAACCTTTAAGAAAATATCAAGATTTCAAAGGCGTTCAAGCTCGCGGAAAAAATGGGTAGTAAAGAGTTAAAGAACCTACAAAATACTCCCACGAGCTTCTAGGTTAAGGCCATAGATTTAATCATAGGAAAATATACCCGTATTTGCAAATCTGCTACAAAGAAAGAAGTTATGTGAATGTTGTATAAGATTATTTATTTGAAAGTTCAAAAAATAAAACCTCCTCAAATTACTTCATGTTTCATATCTTTACACCAATATGAAGATGAGACGTCATCTTCATCATTGTTGTTAATATAAAAGGGCCCTCTTTTATAAAAAATTATGCATATTAAAAGTCGCGGTCTACTAAAAAAATTTTAATGCAAGTATAAGCTCAAAAACGTAAACAGAAAAATGCATAATATGCAACAACGAGATATTTATATCATTATCCCATAAACGGGGAAGGTAAAATCTTCAAACAATTATACAAAAACAAAAAAAAGTGTTTCAACAAAAATAAGAACAAGGGCAAATCACTTTCACAAAAACCAAGGGAGAAATTGAGGAGCATCATCTACGGGAGAAAAGGGATCAACTTGAGAAGAAGAAGGTTGAATGTAAGCTTCACCAGGAGTAAGTCCATCTCCATCATCTATAGAACCTTCATCCTCTGGTGTTGAGAAGCTTTGACGTTGCTGAGTTTGATCAATCGCTTCTTTTAGCCTTTGCGATTTCAACATTAAGGAAAAAACCCTCCTGGCTAGCTTCGGTTAAAGTTTCAAAGCGGGTGTTCAGGAAAGCCCAGCTAACATCAATTGTCAACTTGTCTTTAAAGGCCTCATAATCCTTCTCCCACTGCTCAATTACAACCTTCAATTCTACTTTCTCTGCTTCTGAAGCTTCATAAGATGCCTTTAAAGGATTAAGAGAACTCTCAAAGAACTTGATCTTGTCCGATGAGGCACGGAGGTCTTCTTGAGCATGGGTGCGCATTTGTACCAGATCACCCACATATACCTCTTTTTGGTTAAGGAGCTCTTTCAATCTTCTTATTTCTTCAGTTGCCTTGGAGTGTTGCTCGTCGAACGAGGATTCCAATATGTCCTTGTCTTTTTCAACTTGATTGGAGGAAGTTTTTAAAATAACTAGTTCGACGGTGATTATCCTCAGTTATTGTTAAAGCTCCTATCTCCTCAGCAAGAACGTCTTTCTCAAGTTGAAGGTCTTCGAATTGCTCTTTTCAATTATCAGCCTCAGTGCACAATTCAATCACCTGCTGATCTGTCCAAGAAATGTTTCTCATAAGCTCCGTACTTGTCAAATTGATCTATCAAAAGAAACAGAAATGGGAGTTACAAACATGAAAGGAAGGAGAGCAAAGTAAAAAAGATTAAAGATATACCTTGAGGGAGGAATGTATGATATCATTCATCAGAGTCAAGGAACTGTGAGACTCAAGTTTTTTTCTTTCCATAGGACCAAGCAATGGTTTTAACCATATAGTAGCCTGTCTAAATTTCTTCAACAGATTCCCACCATCAGGGACTTCAATTAAAACTTTCTTCATACCCTGTCTATAGCTAGAAGGCTCAGCTTATTCACAAGAAGCAGCAGCGGAGAAAGCAACTGGGGTGACTGTAGGCAGAGAAGCAGGAGGATTAACAACAGGGACAACTGATGTCAACGGACAAGAGGCAAGTGGCTCTTCTAAGACAGGACCAAATTCTTCTTCACCCTCAAAACCTTGGGCAAAGAATCAGTCAATGGGACTTGGGGGGGTAATCCAAATTACTAGCATCTTTATCAGAAATATCCAAATGGACATTCTCTAGCTCATCAACGAGGCTAAAATAAATTAAACTTGGAGGGGCATCTTGAGAGACATGGGCTTCATCACCTTAAACCACTTCCCGAATATTCAGTTTAGAATATTCAGAAAATGGGGGGAATATCTGTATTAGTTGAAAAAAGGCATGACACATGGATCATTATCAAGGTGACAAGTGGCAAATTCAGTTAAGTAAATAAAAAAAATTGAAAAGGCACGAGCGAAATACCCGTAGTGTTCCTCCAGAAAAGGTACTGATCCTGATAGCTGGAAAAGAAGAAATAAGTACGGGATGAATAAAGACCATAAAAGGGGAAGGTTCATGAATCTATTATAAATAATGAAGAAACATCGGTATTGATCGTGATTGCAGAGAATCCTCAGTCATTAATGCCACCGTTACAATTATATATAGTAACGGGCAATCAAGGCAATAAATGTTATTAACAAGTCAGAATTAAGTAGGAAAACTATTATCATAATATACTCTTATATAAGGGTACGATCCTCATTTGTAAAGGCATCTAAATTTTGATCAATATATGCAATCAGTCTTTTACTTATTAAAAGTGTTCAAACCGCAATTCTAGGAGAGATTTGCGATCTATTTAGAGTTTTCTTTCCTTACTTATTATTTTCATTATTCTTTTTATTCTTCAAATTAGATAGAAAGTGAAGTAATTTTGTTTTTCAGTAACCCAATTTCTTCATGATATTAACTTTAACCGAGATATCTATTTTTGGGTTAAACACTTAATGCTTTCCTCTTCTTTGTATATGTCTCATGTATCCAACAGTCATTTGGTTTCTTCTTCTTCTTCTTCTTCTTCTTCTTCTTATTATTATTATTATTATTATTATTATTATTATTCTTATTATTATTATTATTATTATTCAAATGCACATGACGTATGTCTCATCGATTCTGAAGAAGGCATTATGATAATTTAGAAAAGGCGGCAAATAATTCCCGCCATAAATACTTACCACTTCTCGAGTATTCGGTTGAGAATATTCAGAAAGTGGGGGGACTATCTGTATTGGTTGAAAAAAAGTATGACGCATGGATCATTATCAAGGTGACAAGTGGCAAATTCAGTTAAGTAAATTAAAAGAATTGAAAAGGAACGAGCGAAATAACCCCGGTTTTCCTCCATAAAAGGTACCGGTCGTGATAGCTAGCAAAGAAGAAATAGGAACGAGATGAATGAAGACCATAAAAGAGGAAGGTTCATGAATCTGATATAAATAAGGAAGGAAAATCGGTATTGATCGTGATTACGAAGAATCCTCAGTCATTAATGCCACCGTTACAATTATATATAGTAACAGGCAATCAAGGCAATTAATGTCATTAACAAGTCAGAATTAAGTTGGAAAATTATTATAATAATGTACCCTTATATAAGGGTACGATCCTCATTTGTAAAGGCATCTAAATTTTGATCAATTTATACAATCAGTCTTTTACTTTATTAAAAGTGTTCAAACCGCCATTTTAGGAGAGATTTGCGATCTATTTAGAGTTTTCTTTACTTACTTATTATTTTCATTATTCTTTTTATCTTCAAATTAGAAAGAAAGTGAAGTAATTTTGGTTTTCAGTAACCCAATTTCTTCATGATATTAACTTTAACCGAGAAATCTATTTTTGGGTTAAACACGTATGCTTTCCTCTTCTTTGTATATGTCTCATGTATCCAACAGTCATTTGCTTTCTTCTTCTTCTTCTTCTTCTTCTTCTTCTTCTTCTTCTTCTTATTATTATTATTATTATTATTATTATTATTATTCAAATGCACATGACATATGTCTCATCGATTCTGAAGAAGGCATTATGATAATTGAGAAAAGGCGGCAGGCAATTCCCGCCATAAATACTTACCACTTACCGAATATTAAGTTGAGAATATTCAGAAAGTGAGGGGACTATTTGTATTGGTTGAAAACAAGTATGACGCATGGATCATTATCAAGGTGACAAGTGGCAAATTCAGTTAAGTAAATTAAAAGAATTAAAAAGGCACGAGCGAAATAACCTCGGTGTTCCTCCAGAAAAGGTACCAGTCCTGATAGCTAGAAAAGAAGAAATAGGAACGAGATGAATGAACACCATAAAAGGGGAAGGTTCATGAATCTGATATAAATAAGGAAGAAAAATCGGCATTGATCGTGATTACGGAGAATCCTCAGTCATTAATGCCACCGATACAATTATATATAGTAACGGGCAATTAAGGCAATTAATGTCATTAACAAGTCAGAATTAAGTTGGAAAATTATTATAATAATGTACCCTTATATAAGGGTACGTTCCTCATTTGTAAAGGCATATAAAATTTGATCAATATGTGCAATTAGTCCTTTACTTTATTAAAAGTGTTAAAACCGCAATTCTAGGAGAGATTGGTGATCTATTTTAAGTTTTCTTTCCTTACTTATTACTTTCATTATTCTTTATATTATTCAAATTACTAAGAAAGTGAAAGTAATTTTGGTTTTCAGTAACCTAATTTCTTCTTGATATTAACTTTAACTAAAAATTTATTTTTGGGTTAAATAGTTATTGCTTTCCTCTTCTTTGTATTCATGTCTCATATATCCAACAACCGTTTGGTTTCTTCTTCTTCTTCTTCTTCTTCTTCTTCTTCTTCAAATGGACATAACGTATGTCTTATCGATTCTGAAGAAGGCATTATGATAATCGAAAAAAGGCGGAAGGATATTCCCACCATAAATACTTACCACTTCCCGAATATTTAGTTGAAAATATTTCTAAAGTGGGAGGACTATCTGTATTGGTTGAAATAAGTCATGGCACATGGATCATTATCAAGGTGACAAGTGACAAATTTAGTTAAGTAAACTAAAAGAAGTGAAAAGGCACAAGCGAAAAACACCTAGTGTTCCTCCAGAAAAGGTACCGATCCTGATAGCTGGAAAAGAAGAAATAGGTACGAGATGAATGAAAATCATAAAAGGGGAAGGTTCATGAATCTGTTATAAATAATGAAGAAAAATCGGTATTGATTGTGATTGCGGAGAATCCTCAGTCATTAATTCCACTGTTACAATTATATATAGTAACGGGCAATCGAGGCAATAAATGTCATTAACAAGTCAGAATTAAGTAGGAAAACTTTTATAATAATGTACCCTTATATAAGGGTACGATCCTCATTTGTAAAGGCATCTAAATTTTGATCAATATATACAATCAGTCTTTTACTTATTAAAAGTGTTCAAACCGCAATTCTAGGAGAGATTTGCGATCTCTTTAGAGTTTTCTTTCCTTACTTATTATTTTCATTATTCTTTTTATTCTTCAAATTAGAAAGAAAGTGAAGTAATTTTGGTTTTCAGTAACCCAATTTCTTCATGATATTAACTTTAACCGAGAAATCTATTTTTGGGTTAAACACTTGATGCTTTCCTCTTCTTTGTATAGGTCTCATGTATCCAACAGTCATTTGGTTTCTTCTTCTTCTTCTTCTTCTTCTTCTTCTTCTTATTATTATTATTATTATTATTATTATTATTATTATTCAAATGCACATGACATATGTCTCATCGATTTTGAAGAAGGCATTATGATAATTGAGAAAAGGCGGCAGGCAATTCCCGCCATAAATACTTACCACTTACCGAATATTAAGTTGAGAATATTTAGAAAGTGAGGGGACTATTTGTATTAGTTGAAAACAAGTATGACGCATGGATCATTATCAAGGTGACAAGTGGCAAATTCAGTTAAGTAAATTAAAAGAATTAAAAAGGCACGAGCGAAATAACCTCGGTGTTCCTCCAGAAAAGGTACCGGTCCTGATAGCTAGAAAAGAAGAAATAGGAACGAGATGAATGAAGACCATAAAAGGGGAAGGTTCATGAATTTGATATAAATAAGGAAGAAAAATCGGCATTAATCATGATTACGGAGAATCCTCAGTTATTAATGCCACTGTTACAATTATATATAGTAACAGGCAATCAAGTCAATTAATGTCATTAACAAGTCAGAATTAAGTTAGAGAATTATTATAATATTGTACCCTTATATAAGGGTACGATCCTCATTTGTAAAGGCCTCTAAAATTTGATCAATATGTGCAATCAGTCCTTTACTTTATTAAAAGTGTTAAAACCGCAATTCTAGGAGAGATTTGTGATCTATTTTAAGTTTTCTTTCCTTACTTATTACTTTCATTATTCTTTTTATTCTTCAAATTACCAAGAAAGTGAAGTAATTTTTGTTTTCTATAACCTAATTTCTTCTTGATATTAACTTTAACTAAGAAATCTATTTTTTGGTTAAATAGTTATTGCTTTCCTCTTCTTTGTATTCATATCTCATGTATCCAACAACCGTCTGGTTTCTTCTTCTTATTCTTCTTCTTCTTCTTCTTCTTCTTCTTCTTCTTCTTCTTCAAATGGACATGACGTATGTCTTATCGATTCTGAAGAAGGCATTATGATAATTGAGAAAGGGCGGAAGGATATTCCCGCCATAAATACTTACCACTTCCTGAATATTCAGTTGAAAATATTTCTAAAGTGGGGGAACTATCTGTATTGGTTGAAAAAAGGCATGACACATGGATCATTATTAAGGTGACAAGTGACAAATTTAGTTAAGTAAATTAAAAGAAGTGAAAAGGCACGAGCGAAATACCCCTAGTGTTCCTCCAGAAAAAGTACCGATCCTGATAGTTGGAAAAGAATAAATAGGTACGAGATGAATGAAGATCATAAAAGAGGAAGATTCATGAATATGTTATAAATAATGAAAACAAATCGGTATTGATCGTGATTGCGGAGAATCCTCAGTCATTAATGCCACCGTTACAATTATATATAGTAACGGGCAATCAAGGCAATAAATATTATTAACATGTTAGAATTAAGTAGGAAAACTATTATAATAATGTACCCTTATATAAAGGTACGATCCTCATTTGTAAAGGCATCTAAATTTTGATCAATATATGCAATCAGTCTTTTACTTATTAAAAGTGTTCAAACCGTAATTCTAGGAGAGATTTGCGATCTATTTAGAGTTTTCTTTCCATACTTATTATTTTTATTATTCTTTTTATTCTTCAAATTAGAAAGAAAGTGAAGGAATTCTGATTTTCAGTAACCCAATTTCTTCATGATATTAACTTTAAGTGAGAAATATATTTTTGAATTAAACACTTGATGCTTTCGTGTTCTTTGTATATGTCTCATGTATCCAACAGTCATTTGGTTTCTTCTTCTTCTTCTTCTTCTTCTTCTTCTTCTTATTATTATTATTATTATTATTATTATTATTATTATTCAAATGCACATGACGTATGTCTCATCGATTCTGAAGAAGGCATTATAATAATTGAGAAAATGCGGCAGGCAATTTCCGCTATAAATACTTACCACTTTCCGAATATTCAGTTGAGAATATTCAAAAAGTGAGGGGACTATCTGTATTGGTAGAAAAAAAGTATGACGCATGGATCATTATCAAGGTGACAAGTGGCAAATTCAGTTAAGAAAATTAAAAGAATTGAAAAGGCACGAGCGAAATAACCCCGGTGTTCCTCCAGAAAAGGTACCGGTCCTGATAGCTAGAAAAGAAGAAATAGGAACGAGATGAATGATGACCATAAAGGGGAAGGTTCATGAATCTGATATAAATAAGGAAGGAAAATCGGCATTGATCGTGATTACGGAGAATCCTCAGTCATTAATGCCACCGTTACAATTATATATAGTAACGGACAATCAAGGCAATTAATGTCATTAACAAGTCAGAATTAAGTTGGAAAATTATAATAATAATGTACCCTTATATAAGGGTACGATCCTCATTTGTAAAGGCATCAAAATTTTGATCAATATATGCAATCAGTCTTTTACTTTATTAAAAGTGTTAAAACCGCAATTCTAGGATAGATTTGTGATCTATTTTAAGTTTTCTTTTCTTACTTATTACTTTCATTATTCTTTTTATTCTTCAAATTACCAAGAAAGTGAAGTAATTTTGGTTTTCAGTAACCTAATTTCTTCTTGATATTAACTTTAACTAAGAAATCTATTTTTGGGTTAACTAGTTATTGCTTTCCTTTTCTTTGTATTCATGTCTCATGTATCCAACAACCGTTCGGTTTATTCTTCTTCTTCTTCTTCAAATGGACATGACGTATGTCCTATCGATTCTGAAGAAGGCATTATGATAATTGAGAAAAGGCAGAAGGATATTCCCGCCATAAATACTTACCACTTCCTGAATATTCAGTTGAAAATATTTCTAAAGTGAGGGGACTCTCTGTATTGGTTGAAAAAAGGCATGACACATGGATCATTATCAAGGTGACAAGTGGAAAATTTAGTTAAGTAAATTAAAAGAAGTGAAAAGGCACGAGCGAAATACCCCCAGTGTTCCTCCAGAAAAGGTACCGATCCTGATAGCTGGAAAAGAAGAAATAGGTACGAGATGAATGAAGACCCTAAAAGGGGAAGGTTCATGAATCTGTTATAAATAATGAAGCAAAATCAGTATTGATCGTGCTTGCGGAGAATCCTCAGTCATTAATGCCACCGTTACAATTATATATACAATGGGCAATCAAGGCAATAAATGTCATTAACAAGTAAGAATTAAGTAGAAAAACTATTATAATAATGTACCCTTATATAAGGGTACGATCCTCATTTGTAAAGGCATCTAAATTTTGATCAATATATGCAATTAATCTTTTACTTATTAAAAGTGTTCAAACTGCAATTCTAGGATAGATTTGCGATCTATATAGAGTTTTCTTTCCATACTTATTATTTTTATTATTCTTTTTATTCTTCAAATTAGAAAGCAAGTGAAGTAATTCTGATTTTCAGTAACCCAATTTCTTCATGATATTAACTTTAACTGAGAAATATATTTTTGGATTAAATAGTTATTGCTTTCCTCTTCTTTGTATTCATGTCTCATGTATCCAACAACCGTTTGGTTTCTTCTTCTTCTTCTTCTTCTTCTTCTTCTTCTTCTTATTATTATTATTATTATTATTATTATTATTATTATTATTCAAATGCACATGACGTATATCTCATCGATTCTGAAGAAGGCATTATGATAATTGAGAAAAGGCGGCATGCAATTCCCGCCATAAATACTTATCACTTCCCGAATATTCAGTTGAGTGGGGGGACTATCTGTATTGGTTGAAAAGAAGTATGACGCATGGATCATTATCAAGGTGACATGTGGCAAATTCAGTTAAGTAAATTAAAAGAATTGAAAAGGCACGAGCGAAATAACCCTGGTGTTCCTCCAGAAAAGGTACCGGTCCTGATAGCTAGAAAAGAAGAAATAGGAACGATATGAATGAAGATCATAAAAGGGGAACGTTCATGAATCTGCTATAAATAATGAAGAAAAATCGGTATTGATCGTGATTACGGAGAATCCTCAGTCATTCATACCATCGTTACAATTATATATAGTAACGGGCAATCAAGGCAATTAATGTCATTAACAAGTCAGAATTAAGTTGAAAAATTATTATAATAATATACCCGTATATAAGGGTACGGTCCTCATTTGTAAAGGCATCTAAATTTTGGTCAATATATGCAATCAGTCTTTTACTTTATTAAAAGTGTTAAAACCGCAATTCTAGGAGAGATTTGTGATCTATTTTAAGTTTTCTTTCCTTACTTATTACTTTCATTATTCTTTTTATTCTTCAAATTACCAAGAAAGTGAAGTAATTTTGCTTTTCAATAACCTAATTTCTTCTTGATATTAACTTAAACTAAGAAATTTATTTTTGGGTTAAATAGTTATTGCTTTCCTCTTCTTTGTATTCATGTCTCATGTATCCAACAACCGTTTGGTGTCTTCTTCTTCTTCTTCAAATGGACATGACGTATGTCTTATCGATTCTGAAGAAGGCATTATGATAATTGAGAAAAGGCGGAAGGATATTCCCGCCATAAATACTTATCACTTTCTGTATATTCAGTTGCAAATATTTCTAAAGTGGGGGGACTATCTGTATTGGTTGAAAAAAGGCATGACCCATGGATCATTATCAAAGTGACAAGTGGAAAATTAAGTTAAGTAAATTAAAAGAATTGAAAAGGTACGAGCGAAATACCCCCAGTGTTCCTCCAGAAAAGGTACCGATCCTGATAGCTGAAAAAGAAGAAATAGGTACGAGATGAATGAAGACCATAAAAGGGGAAGGTTCATGAATCTGTTATAAATAATGAAGAAAAATCGGTATTGATCGTGATTGCGGAGAATCCTCAGTAATTAATGCGACCATTATAATTATATATAGTAACGGGCAATCTAGGCAATAAATGTCATTAACAAGTCAGAATTAAGTAGGAAAACTATTATAATAATGTACCCTTATATAAGGGTACGATCCTTATATAAGGGTACAATCCTCATGTATCCAACAACCGTTTGGTTTCTTCTTCTTCTTCTTCTTCTTCAAATGGACATGATGTGTGTCTTATCTATTCTGAAGAAGGCAATATGATAATTGAGAAAAGGTGGCAGAAAATTCCAGCCATAAATACTTACCACTTCCTGAATATTCAGTTAAAAATATTTCTAAAGTGGGGGGACTATCTATATTGGTTGAAAAAAGGCATGACACATGGATCATTATCAAGGTGACAAGTGGAAAATTCAGTAAGTAAATTAAAAGAATTAAAATGGTACGAGCGAAATACCCCAAGTGTTCCTCCAGAAAAGGTACCGATCCTGATAGCTGGAAAAGAAGAAATAGGTACGAGATGAATGAAGACCATAAAAGGGGAAGGTTCATGAATCTGTTATAAATAATGAAGAAAAATCGGTATTAATCGTGATTGCGGAGAATCCTCAGTCATTAATTCCACCGTTACAATTATATATAGTAACGGAAAATCAAGGCAATTAACAAGTCAGAATTAAGAAGGAAAACTATTATAATAATGTACCCTTATATAAGGGTACGATCCTTATATAAGGGTACAATCCTCATGTATCCAACAACCGTTTGGTTTCTTCTTCTTCTTCTTCTTCAAATGGACATGATGTGTGTCTTATCTATTCTGAAGAAGGCAATATGATAATTGAGAAAAGGTGGCAGAAAATTCCAGCAATAAATACTTACCACTTCCTGAATATTCAGTTAAAAATATTTCTAAAGTGGGGGGACTATCTGTATTGGTTGAAAAAAGGCATGACACATGGATCATTATCAAGGTGACAAGTGGCAAATTCAGTTAAGTAAATTAAAAGAATTGAAATGGTACGAGCGAAATACCCTCAGTGTTCCTCCAGAAAAGGTACAGATCCTGATAGCTGGAAAAGAAGAAATAGGTACGAGATGAATGAAGACCATAAAAGGGGAAGGTTCATGAATCTGTTATAAATAATGAAGAAAAATCGGTATTGATCGTGATTGCGGAGAATCCTCAGTCATTAATGCCACCGTTATAATTATATATAGTAACGGAAAATCAAGGCAATTAACAAGTCAGAATTAAGAAGGAAAACTATTATAATAATGTACCCTTATATAAGGGTACGATCCTTATATAAGGGTACAATCCTCATGTATCCAACAACCGTTTGGTTTCTTCTTCTTCTTCTTCTTTTTCTTCTTCAAATGGACATGACGTGTGTCTTTTCTAATCTGAAGAAGGCAATATGATAATTGAGAAAAGGCGGCAGAAAATTCCCACCATAAATACTTACCACTTCCTGAATATTCAGTTAAAAATATTTCTAAAGTGGGGGGACTATCTGTATTGGTTGAAAAAAGGCATGACACATGAATCATTATCAAGGTGACAAGTGGCAAATTCAGTTAAGTAAATTAAAAGAATTGAAAAGGTACGAGCGAAATACTCCCAGTGTTCCTCCAGAAAAGGTACCGATCCTGATTGCTGAAAAAGAAGAAATAGGTACGAGATGAATGAAGACCATAAAAGGGGACGGTTTATGAATCTGCTATAAATAATGAAGAAAAATCGGTATTGATCGTAATTGCGGAGAATCCTCAGTCATTAATGCCACTGTTACAATTATATATAGTAATGGGCAATCAAGGCAATATATGTCATTAACAAGTCAGAATTAAGTAGAAAAACTATTATAGTAATGTACCCTTATATAAGGGTATGATCCTTATATAAGGGTACAATCCTCATGTATCCAACAACCGTTTGGTTTCTTCTTCTTCTTCTTCTTCAAATGGACATGACGTATGTCTTAACTATTCTGAAGAAGGCAATATGATAATTGAGAAAAGGCGGCAGGAAATTTCCGCCATAAATACTTACCACTTCCTGAATATTCAGTTAAAAATATTTCTAAAGTAGGGGGGCTATCTGTATTGGTTGAAAAAAGGCATGACACATGGATCATTATCAAAGTGACAAGTGGCAAATTAAGTTAAGTAAATTAAAAGAATTGAAAAGGTATGAGCGAAATACCCCCAGTGTTACTCCAGAAAAGGTACCGATCCTGATAGCTGAAAAAGAAGAAATAGGTACGAGATGAATGAAGACCATAAAAGGGGAAGGTTCATGAATCTGTTAGAAATAATGAAGAAAAATCGGTATTGATCGTGATTGCGGAGAATCCTCAGTCATTAATGCCACTGTTACAATTATATATAGTAACGGGCAATCAAGGCAATTAATGTCATTAACAAATCAGAATTAAGTAGGAAATCTATTTTTGGGTTAAACATCTGTTGCTTTCCTCTTCTTTGTATTCATGTCTCATGTATCCAACAACCCTTCTTAGTTATATTTGTTAGATTTATTGTTGTTTTGATAATTTGATGATTGGAATTTGTTCTTTATTATCTTTAAAAATTATGATTCAAATTTGAGCAAATTTGGAGCAGATTTAGCCTTTGGGTGTTGAATTGTAGTTTAGATTCTTGAAATTCATGGAACACGTTTATGTTTGAGAACTTAAGATCTGATTTTTGAAGTTGCATTGAAAAGATAGAACTACTTAAGATCCGGGTTATTTTGAAGTTGTATTGGAAAGATAGAAGAACTTTGTATCCGATTTCTAAAGTTGCATTGAAGAGATACAACTACTTCGCTCCAATTTTTCTGAAGTTATATTGGAAAGATAGAAGAACTTTAAAAAGATAGAACAACTTAAAATCTGATCCTAAAGTTGTATGGAAGATATCGAACTACTTAAGCAGCGATTTTTTAAAGTTTCATTAGAAGATGTAAGAACTTCAGATTCAATTCTAAAGTTGCATTAAGAGATAGAAGAACTTCAGGTCTCGATAGGTAAATTTTATAAATCTTGTGAAATACAGATATAACTTCAATGGCGGTCCCAAAAATGGGTATATGTGAAAAACTCCCGTTATGATTAGAGAAATAACAACTTTTGAAACATGCCTTTGTGTTCAATATATTTGACCACATGATAAATATTTGAAATTATTTTCTTATTAATTTAATACTAATTGTAAATAAATTTTTATATATTTTTTATTTATAATTTGTTTCTTAAAAGCACTTTTTGAAAAGATTGATGAAACACAAACAACTTCTATCAAGGGCCAAAAATACCCCTAACGTATGAAAAATGGCTCAGAAATACCCTCCTTCCACCTTTTGGTCTAAAAATACCCCGACCTTTATTTTTGGCTCATCGACACCCCTCAAACTAACGGTCAAAATCTGATTCAAATTTGGCTCTTTAAAACAGCCACGTGGTCTATTATGATTTGCCACAATTCATAACTAAATTAAAACCCACCCAATTTATTGTAACGACCCAGTCGGTCATTTTGAGTGTATTAGCACCGATACCCTATTTACTATTTTTTCCGTATCTGTTTCTACTTATGTGACTTACTGGGAGATCTTGTTTTTGGTTTTAGAGTATTTTGGGACACTTAGTCCCTGAAACGGAAGCTTAAGTCTTAGGGTTTTGACCGTAGTCGGAAGTGTGTGAAAATGGCTCCAGAATGGAGTTTCGTCGGTTTTGTTAGCTCCATTGGGTGATTTTGAACTTAGGAGCATTTCCGGACTGTGAATTTGAGGTTTGTAGCTAATTTAGGCTTGAAATGGCGAAAGTCGAATTTTTGGAGAGTTTGGCCGGGGGGTTGGCATTTTGCTATCGAGGTCGGATTCCGATTCCGGACGTTGGAATAGGTCCGTAATGTTGAATATGACTTGTGTGCAAAAATTTGAGGTCAATCGAACGTGGCTTGGTATGATTCGACATCGTTTGTAGAAGTTGGAAATTTCGAAGTTCATTAAGTTTGGATTGGAGAGTAATTCGTGTTTTTGATATTATTTGAGGTAGTTTGAGGATTCGACTAAGTTCGTATAGTATTTTGGGACATGATGGTATGTTTGGTTGAGGTCTCGGGAACCTCGGGTGAGTTTCGGGTGGTTAACGGATCATTTTTGGACTTTGGTTGATGGCTGATATCTGCTCGTGTATATTTTCTGGTTTCCTCTAACGCATTTGCGAGAAGAGCCTCGCGTTTGCGAAGGGTTAATGTGAGCTGGGAAGATTTTTTTCTTCGCGTTCGCGAAGAAGAGGACGCGAACGCAAAGGTGTGGTCTGCGTGTGCATCGCGAATGCGTGAGTTGTGTCGCGTTCGCGAATAAAAGTGAGGCAGTTGGGAACTCTAGGTCTTTGGTCTACGCGTTCGAGAGGTATGGGCTGCGTTCGTGATGGGTTGAGCTTGTAAAGCTTCGCATTTATGAAGTGTAGATCGCGTTCGCGAAGAGTAAACTAGGAGGCAGTCTGAGTTGGCCTACGCGAACGCAAGAGGACGATCGCGTTCGCAAAGAGGGAAATCTGGGCAGGCACTATTAATTTCAAAAATGAGGGTTTGAACCTATTTCACATATTGTGAGCTAGAGAACACGGAATTGGGCGATTCGTGAAGGGATGTTTTGTGCAGTTGATTGGGGTAAGCGATTCCTACTTGATTTTGGTTAGATCCCATGATTTAATCTTTAATTTTATCATCTAATTTATGATTTGGAGTGAGAAATTGGGGGAAAAGAGGAAGACCTCTTGAGTTAGAATTTTGAGGTTTCGAATGGGATTTTGATATCAGATTTGAATAATTTTGGTATGGTTAGGCTCGTGAGTGAATGGGCTTTCGAGTTTTATGATTTTTGTCGGATTTCGAGACGTGGGCCCGGGAGCCGGGTTCGAGCGGATTTCAGATTTTTGGCTTATAATTTCGTGTTTTTCTTGTGTAATTGATTCTTTTAGCTTGTATTAATTACATCATACTGCTTGTGGCTAGATTCGGAGCATTTGGAGGCCGATTTGAGAGGCAAAGACATTTCGGAGTAGGATTTCTGCGCGGTTGAGGTAAGTAACAATCTTAAATCTGGTTTTGAGGGTATGAAACCCTGAGAATTAGTACGATGTGAATATTTGGAGGTGACGCACATGTTAGGTGACGGGCGTGTGAGCGTGCACCGCAAGGGATTGTGACTTGGTCCGTCTCGTGACACTGTAAAGTCGAATAGCCATTGTTATTACTTGTTTTTCCTTGTCTTTGAGCAATTGAATGCCTTTCATGTTAGAAACCATGCTTAGGCCATATGATATCACTGTTGGGACCCGCAACAGTCGTATACTTATTGAATTTACTGCTAATTGTTGCCTTGTACTCAGTCACAGTCTTACTTGTGTGGTATATCTCTGTTCCCTCTCATTTCTAATTGATACTTGTTGTATTCTCTATTTGGGCTGATTATTATGATATTTTGTGAGCCCGAGGGGCTAGAGAGGTTAGTGACTGAGATAGAGCCTGAGTGCCGAGCCGCGAGCTGTGAGATATATGGATCGGGTTACACGCCGCAACATGCCTTCGGGCTATATATATATATATATATATATATATATAATTGGATCGGGTTGCACGCCACAATAATATTGAATCGGGTTGCACACTACAATAATATTGGATCGGGCTGCACGCTGCAGCAATATAGCGCTTGGGCTGAAAGAGCCCCTCCGGAGTCTGTACACCCATAGTGAGAGCAGGTACCTATTGAGAGTGTGCATTGAGGGCTGAGAGTCGAGAGTATGAGCTGTTGAGATGAGTTGAGTGACTACTGCCTTGAGAGGCTGTACTTGCTTTTATCTATTGTTGCACTTAGTTGTTATCTATTGTTGTTTGGAATTTTCTGGAAGATTCATATCTATTTTACTTGAGCTCGAACTTATTTGACTTATACCACTAGATTTGAAAGCGTGTTCACTCCTTACTGAAAACGTTTGAAATGATGTGTATTTTTTATAGCTCGTCACTGCTTCTCAGTTCTTTATTTAATTCTGTTACTTGCTGCTTTGGTTGTACTCATGCTACACCCTGTACTTCATGTACAGATCTAGGTGTGTACGGTTCTAGCGGTCGCTGAGTTCGTGCGCGAGCTGATTATCAGAGACTTACGAGGTAGCTGCCAGCATCCGCAGTCCTTGTTTCTCCTTTCTTATTATTATTTCTCTCATGTATTGGCATTTGGCATAGACTGTAATAGACTCTATTTCTAGATTGGTGGTTAGATTCTCATGACTTAGTGACACCCCGATGTCGGGCTATCATTCTGCACCTGTGTTTTGGATTTTTACCCCGTTATTATGTAAACCTTCAATTAGTTTAATTATTTTAGCTCACTTCTGTTATATATTGAAAGCATATTGAGAATGTCGTCTTTCCTAGTTCCACGATAGTTGCCATCACGACTAGTTAGGTATTTGGGTCGTGACAAGTTGGTATCATAGCTTCTGGGTTACATAGGTCTCACGAGTCATGAGCAAGTTTAGTAGAGTCTTGCGGATCGGTACGGAGACGTCTGTACTTATGTTCGAGAGGCTGCAGAACCCTTAGGAAACTCCACATTTTTTAATTCTTATCGTGTGAATCTGTTGATTCTAGTAACTAAACATCTGTTGTTTCATTCTTTCACAGATGGTGAGGACTCGTACTACTGTGCAGGGTGGATTTAGCGATGCTCCTTCTGGGGGTCAGTTCTAGCACGGTAGAGGTCGTCCTTTCAGACATGCTTAGATGGCTCATCCAGTTCACCGTGTTCATCATCTGGCCATGGTTCTCACAGTTATCAGTAGGGCCGTTCATCTCTCGGTGCCCTCCCAGTGCAGAGTTCGTCCCCTGCTCCATCGGGTCAGGGTTCGTCTATGCCAGGTCCTTCTGCCAATTATCCAGGTGCTCAAGGCTCCCTTCAGTCCCCTACACCAACATTGGGGAGTTGCTATGAGTGTGTAGATTTTGATCACATGAGGAGAGAGTGTCCCCGTATAGTGGGAGGTCCTTCTCCGCAGAGGAGCCAGTCTATGTCATCAGAACCAGCCCCCCACCACCCACTCAGCTAGCCCGGGGTAGAGCCTAGTTAGCCAAGGGTCTCCCGAGTAGGGGAGGCAGATCAGGGGGTGTCCAGGCCCGTTTCTATGCCCTCCCTGCCATACCAGATGCCATTGCTTCAGATGCTGTGATTACAGGTATTGTCTCAGTTTGCCACAGAGATGCCTCTGTATTATTTGACCCTGGTTCCACTTATTCATATGTTTCCTCGTATTTTGCTCATTTTCTAGTTATGCCCCATGAGTCTTTAGTTTTATCTGTTCATGTATCTATTCTTGTGGGCGATACTATTATTGTAGACTGCGTATATCGGTCATGTGTGGTGATTATTGGGGGTCTGGAGGCCATAGTGGATCTTTTGCTGCTCAGTATGGTCGATTTTGATGTGATATTCGGTATGGATTGGTTGTCTCCATGTCATGTTGTTCTAGATTATCATGCTAAGACTGTGACGTTGGTGATTCCGGGGTTACCGAGGGTTGAGTGGAGCGGCTTTATAGACTATTTTCCCAGTAGAGTGATTTTATACTTGAAGGCTCAGTGGAAGTTTGATGCAGTTTGGATGATTGTGGATCGGCTGACCAAGTCAGCACATTTTATTCCTGTGATGACTACTTATTCTTCCGCGTAGCTGGCTCGAGTGTATATCCGCGAGATCGTTAGGCTTCATAGTGTACCGGTATCTATCATTTCTGACCGGGGTACGCAGTTTACATCACTGTTCTGGAGGGTCGTACAGCATGAGTTGGGTACTCTAGTGGAGTTGAGCACAATATTTCACCCTCAGACGGACGGACAGTCTGAGTGCACTATTCAAATATTAGAGGATATGCTCAATGTGTGTATGATGGAGTTTAGGGGTTCGTGTGATCAGTTCTTGCCTCTAGTGGGGTTTGTTTACAACAACAGTTACCAGTCGAGCATCCAGATGGCACTGTATGAGGCTCTATATGGTAGGCAGTGTAGGTCTCCAGTGGGTTAGTTCGAGTCGGGCGAGGCTAGATTATTGGGTACATACTTGGTTCAGCATGCTCTCGAGAACGTTAGGGTGATTCAGGGTAGACTATACACAGCCCAGTCCAGATAGAAGAATTATGCGGATCGGAAGGTTCGCGATATTGCATTCATGGTTGGAGAGCGGGTCTTGCTCTGGGTGTCATCCATGAAGGGTGTTAGGAGGTTAGGAAAGAAGGGCAAGCTGAGCCCGAGGTTTATCGGTCCATTTGAGGTATTGAAACGTGTTGGGGAGGTTGATTTTGAGCTTGCCTTGCCTCCCAGTCTACCAGGAGTCCATCCAGTATTCCATGTTTCTATGCACCAAAAGTATCACGGTGATCTGTCTCACGTGTTGGATTTCAGCTCAGTCCAGTTGGACAAGGATTTATCTTATGTTTAGGAGATGGTGGTGATCTTAGATAGGCAGATTCGAAAGCTGAGGTTGAAGAATATTGCTTCTGTGAAGGTTCAGTAAAGGGGTCAGCTGGTCGAGGAGGCGACTTGGGAGACCGAGCATGATATGCGCAGCCGTTATCCTCATCTTTTCACCACTTCAGCTATGTCTCTATGCTCGTTCGAGGACAAACGATTATTTTAAGTGGGGGAGGATGTAACGACCCGGCCATTCGTTTTGAGTGTATTAGCCCCGATCCCCTATTTATTTTTTCTCCGTATCTGTTTCTGCTTATGTGACTTGCCGGGAGGTCTTGTTTTTTGTTTTGGAGTGTTTTGGGACACTTAACCCTGAAACGGAAGCTTAAGTCTTAGGATTTTTACTGTAGTCGGAAGTATATAAAGAAGGCTCCGGCATTTGGTCAGTTCTGTTAGCTCAATTGGGTGATCTTGGTCTTAGGAGCATGTCCGGTCTATGAACTTGAGGTCTGTAGCTAATTTAGGCTTGAAATGGCAAAAGTCGAATTTTTGGGGAGTTTGACCAAGAGGTTGACTTTTTGATATAAGGGTCGAATTCCGATTCCGGAAGTTGGAGTAGGTCCGTAATGTTTAATATGACTTGTGTGCAAATTTTTGAGGTCAATCGGACGTGGTTTGGTATGATTCGGCATCGTTTGTAGAATTTAAAAATTTCAAAGTTCATTAAGTTTTGATTGGAGATTGATTGGTGTTTTTGATGTTATTGAAGTGGTTTGAGGATTTGACTAAGTTCGTATAGTATTTTGGGACTTGATGGTATGTTTGGTTGAGGTCCCGGGGGCCTCGGGTGAGTTTCGGGTGATTAACGGATCATTTTTGGACTTTGGTTGATTGCTGATATCTGCTGGTGTATATTTTCTGGTTTCCTCTTACTCGTTCGTGGAGGGTTAATGTGAGATGGGAAAATTATGTTCTTCCAATTCGCGAACGCGAATGTGTGGTCTGCGTGTGTATCGCGAACGCGTGAGTTTTGTCGCGTTCGCGAAGAGAAGTGAGGCAGCTGGGGACCTCAAGTTTTTGGTCTACGCGTTTTCGAGGTATGGGTCGCGTTCACGATGAGTTAAGCTTGTAAAGCTTCGCGTTCACGAAGCGTAGATCGCATTCCCGAAGAGTAAACTAAGAGGTGGTCTGAGTTGGCCTACACGAACGCGAGAGGAATGTCGCGTTCGCGAAGAAGGAAATCTGGGTAGGCAGTATTAATTTAAAAATGAGGGTTTGAACCCATTTCACATATTTTGAGCTAGAGAACACGGAATTGGGCGATTCTTGAAGGGATCGCTTGTGGAGTTGATTGGGGTAAGTGATTCCTACTTGATTTTGGTTAAATCCCATGATTTCATCTTTAATTTTATCATCTAATTTGTGATTTTGGGTGAGAAATTGGGGGAAAAGAGGAAGAAATCTTGAGTTAGAATTTTGAGGTTTTGAATGGGATTTTGTTATCGAATTTGATTAATTTTGGTATGGTTAGGCTAGTGAGTGAATGGGCTTTTGGATTTTGTGACTTTTGTCGGATTTCGTGACGTGGGATCGGGGGCTGGGTTCGGGCCGATTTCGGATTTTTGGCTTATAATTTTGTGTTTTTCTTGTGTAATTGATTCTTTTAGCTTGTATTAATTACATCGTACTGCTTGTGGCTAGATTCGGAGCATTTGGAGGCCGATTTGAGAGGCAAAGACATTTCGGAGTAGGATTTCTGCGCGGTTAAGGTAAGTAACAGTCTTAAATCTGGTTTTGAGGGTATGAAACCCTAAGAATTAGTACGATGTGAATATTTGGAGGTGACGCACATGCTAGGTGACGGGCGTGTTAACGTGCACCGCAAGCGATTGTGACTTGGTCCGTCCCGTGACACTGTAAAGTCGAATAGCCATTGTTATTACTTATTTTTCCTTGTCTTTGAGCAATTTACTGCCTTTCATGTTAGAAACCATGCTTAGGCCATATGATATCACTGTTGGAACCCGCAACAGTCGTATACTTATTGAATTGACTGCTAATTGCTGCCTTGTACTCAGTCACAGTCTTACTTGTGTGGTATATCTCTGTTCCCTCTCATTTCTTATTGATACTTGTTGTATTCTCTATTTGGGCTGATTATAATGATATTTTGTGAGCCCGAGGGGCTAGAGAGGTTAGTAACTGAGATAGAGCCTGAGTGCCGAGCCGCGAGCTGTGAGATAAATGGATCGGGTTGCACGCCGCAATAAGCCTCCGGGCTATATATATATTATTATTGGATCGGGTTGCACGCCGCAACAATATTGGATCAGGTTGCACGTCGCAATAATATTGAATCGGGTTGCACGCCGCAACAATATTGGATCGGGCTGCATGCCGCAACAATATAGCGCTTGGGCTGAAGGAGCCTCACAGGAGTCTGTACACCCCCCAGTGAGCGCAGGTACCTATTGAGAGTGTGTATTAAGGGTTGAGAGCCGAGAGTATGAGCTGTTGAGATGAGTTGAGTGACTGCTGCCTTGAGAGGTTGTACTTGCTTTTATCTATTGTTGCACTTATTTGTTATATGTTGTTGTTGTGAATTTTCTGGAAGATTCATATCTGTTTTACTTGAGCTCGAACTGATTTGACTTATTCCACCGGATTTGAAAGCATGTTCACTCTTTACTGAAAACTTTTGAAATGATCTGTATTTTTGTAGCTCGTCACTGCTTCTCAGTTCCTTATTTAATTTTGTTACTTGTTGAGTTGGTTGTACTCATGCTACACCCTGCACTTCATGTGCAGATCTAGGTGTGTACTGTTCTGCCGGTCGCTGAGTTTGTGCGCGAGCTGATTATTGGAGACTTCCGAGGTAACTGCCAGCGTCTGCAGTCCTTGTTTCTCCTTTCTTATTATCTTTTCTCTCTTGTATTGGCATTTGGCACAGACTGTAATAGACTCTGTTTCTAGATTGGTGGTTAGATGATCATGACCTAGTGACACCCCGATATCGGGCTATTATTCTGCACTTGTGTTTTGGGTTTTTACCCCGTTATTATGTAAACCTTCAATTAGTTTAATTGCTTTAGCTCACTTATGTTATTTATTGAAAGCATATTGAGAATGTCGGCTTGCCTAGTTCAATGATAGGCGTCATCACGACTGGTTAGGTATTTGGGTCATGACATTTATAAACCCGCCCCACTACTGACCCGTTTTTTAACCTTAAACCCCTGATTCTTCATCCTCACTACAACTGCAATCTTCACTGTTTTTTAATCCCAAAGTGCATGTAAAACATATAGAGCTGGTGCTCCCTAGACCAGTACGCTATCTTGATGAACATAATCTAAGTAAAAAAAAGAGACGGGAGAGGTTTATAAAATGGATGGATTTTAATTTAATTCTGAATAAAAAAGGTGACAAATCATAATACGTCACGTGCCTATTTTAAAGAGCCAAATTTGACCCAGATTTACGCCGTTAGTTTAAGGGGTATCCTTAAGGATATTTTTGACCCTTTTTTGTTATACTAATAAAGCGTTTCTCAAAAGATTTAATCATACACAATAATAATTGAAAAGATCATAGTGAAAAAAGTCATAGCACCTCAATTATTTGGCGCTATATGTAGTATACTTTTTTTTAACATATTACAATTGTTCTTTAAAAGATTTTACGCGCTCCTTTGGTTTCGAACCCTCAAAACACCATTTGACAAATAGATATATTTTTCAAAATGAACCTATCTTAAAAACTTGGCTAAGTACGTGTAATCTAATAGGAGGATAACAACTAAACCACAACGCAAAGGGCTAAGGAGCGTTTTTAAAAACAAAAGTGTACACGCAAATCTAAGAGCCAAACGAGTGGTCCCCAAAATTGCAAGAGCTAGAACGAAGAAACGTAAAACTTTACAAGCACTGAAAGGTACAAGAGGAAATTAAAAAGCACCCCTTTTTGTGTCTATTTTAATTGATTTTTTAATTTCTTTTTATGTTTTATAATATTTGATTTTTTTTTAGATATTAAAAAAGAATTAACTTATTTTTTTTTAAATTATCCTTGAATAAAGAGTCGAAGAGTGTTTGTTATATTTTTAATGAAAAATATTAAAATTAATATGATTAATTTTATTGTTAATTAATACTTAAAAATGAATTTATTAATATGTATAAAAATAATTAAAAAATATTAATTAAAGTAGACCGGAGGAAGTATTATAATTTTTTATAGTTAAAAATATTTGAAATAATTGTAGTTCATGTCATCTCAATAATAACAGCTCCATATAAAAACAAGACTTCGTGAACTGTTTTAGGATTTAGGAAGGATCAAATTTAATAAAACTAGATAATTATTGTCTTTGGTTTAAAAACTTAATAGTCTCTTGTGGTCCCAAATTGCCATTACTAAGAGCGTGAAAATTGCAGCCACAACTTAAATTTCACAAACTTATACAGTACTCTGAGATCTAAGCCTTCTTGGCTTCTCCGTACCACAAAACCGATACTATCATCCATTTACCAATGCCATTAACATCTTCGTACGAGTAGTATTCGTCCTTTATTTCGGTGTATTTAAGGTAAATTGATTGGGATTACCGATTAATTAGCATTTCTTTGGATGCTGCATTTAAAAGCAACAATAAAAATATACCTATTTAGATGCTGCATTTAAATGCACGATTCAATAATTATTACTACTTGCTCTTGTAAAAAATATTGATGCTTTAGAAAAACGGAAGTATTTTTCTTCAAATTTGATGTGAATGCTCTAATTAGAGGGTGTAAGTGGGACTTTTGAGAGATAAAAGAATCATTTAGACAAGTGTGCACGGGTAAAGTCGGGGTAAAAGGTTATGCCGATTTCCGGACGAGGAAATGAAGGGAGAACACGGATTCACGAGGTTGTAATCGAGGTCTGAGACCCTTCATATCGAGGCCCAGAGGGAGCAAACGATGTATCTGTCATCGGATGTGGTAAAGCAACGCACCTTGGGCCAAATATAAGTTATAGACCTCGGGAGTCACGATGAGCGGTTGTGCATGGCGAATAGAGGGCCGTGATACTCGCCCTCAACCGGATATCACCGCGTGAATCTCGCTTGATGTCGATTGCGGATCAACAATTATAGGAAAATGAAGATTTTTTTTACCTTTTTTAGACTTCTATTAGAACTAAAACTCTCCTACTATATAAATGGGAGGTTTTTCTTTTCTTGGACACGCTGTAACGCGCGAATCAAAGCAATACTAGTTTATTTTTTGCCTTTTTAGCTATTGTTAAAGTTTTGCTCATTTGTTCTGTTCTTCGTTCACGATTGGGCCTGAATCGAGAGTCCAACCGAGGACAAGGTCATTAGTCAGTCTAAACTCAGGCTTGGCCATAATATTGCAACTGGTTTGAACGTTTATTTCATTTCTAATTCATTTATTTGATATTCTTAATTGTTCGTATTGGATTAAACTACATATCCTTAAAATGACGTACAAATTTAATTGTTACCTAATTTTGGGGTAAACAGTTTAGCGCCCATTGTGGAGCTAAGGATAATAGTGGTGATCTAATACGAATCTTCATGACACACCATATTTTACGCTTGTTCTTTGAAGTCTTAATTTCAGGTCAGCCCCAAAATGTCAAACTCTCAGACTGCTCACTTGAGCGTTGACGCTGAGTCTGGCCATCACGACGAAAATAATAATTTGATGCCCAGTAACGAGGTGCCTAGTGTCGATCCCAACGGTATCCCAGCTACCGATCCGGTTGATGCTAACTCGCAGGTGGCAATCAATGTTAATTTGCCAACTGATCCCAAAAACACTGTTCGCGGGGACCCCGACCAACTGCTCGGGAAGCGCCTGAAGGCGAATGTGATGGGGTAAGTTTACGGCTAATCTTCGAAATGTTGCAGGCTCAACAGACAGCGATAGTGCAGCTGCAGAATCAAAGTCACGCCCCCAATAGGGTCGATCCTGAATGATCCCGGGAAAGCACTCGAAGAGACGAGCAGATTATCGAGAGACTGGTAAAGCCGAGCCCGAGCCGGAGCCCGGGGTAAATCCTGAGGTGATGAAGATGCTCGAAGAGTTGAAAAAATGAGTAGAGTCGGGTGAGAAAAAGATTGAGGCTAATGACAAGAAGGTGGAAATATAAAACTCCAAGGTCGATCAGATCTCAGCGGCACCCCCGATATTGAAAGGACCAGACTCCAAAACATTTATCGAGAAGCCTTTACCTCCGAGCACGGCACCAAAGCCGATCCCAAAGAGGTTTCGTATGCCCGACATCCCTAGATACAATGCGACCACGGATCGAAATAACATGTAACCTCCTACACATGCACAATCAAGGGAAACGATCTGGAAGACGATGAGATCGAATCGGTATTACTGAAGAAGTTTGGGGAGACTTTGTCCAAGGGTGCAATTATATGGTATCACAACTTGTCCCCAAATTCCATTGATTCGTTTACTATGCTTGCAGATGCTTTCGTAAAAGCCCATGCCGGGGCCATCAAGCTTGAGACCAGAAAGTCAGACCTTTTCAAGGCTAAACAGAGGGACAACGAGATGTTTAGGGAGTTCGTGTTAAGGTTTCAAATAGAATGGATTGACCTCTCAACGGTTGCAGATGATTGGGCCATTTAGGCATTCACTCAAGGGCTTAACCCCCGAAGTTCCTTGGTCTCTCAATAGCTAAAACAAAATTTGGTGGAGTACCCGATAGTAACCTGGGCCGACGTCCACAACAGGTACCAGTCAAAGATCAAGGTCGAAGACAACCAACTCAGGGCCCCTTCTGGATCTGTTTACCCCATTAGGGTCGACGATAGATCTAAAAGGGCCATTTATCAAGAGCCAAGACCGGTCTGAGATCGGTATCAACCATACAGCGTGGACCAAAGGGGAAACGGACTCGGGCGTCATCCCGCAAGGAACGAGAAGAGAAGCAATCGAGGGCCCGACGGTCAAGGCCTGATGAGCAAAAATGGGTTCGATAGGCCTTTCGGAAGTAGGGAATAACCAAGATTATCGGAATACAACTTCAACATGGATGCTACTGGTATCGTGTCAGCCATAGGACGCATTAAAGAGACCAAGTGGCCTCGACCTTTGCAGTCCGATCCTAACCAGAAAGATCCCAATTTGATGTGTAAATATCACGGCACTCACGGTCATAAGAATGAAGATTGCTAACAGTTAAGAGAAGAAGTTTCCCGGTTATTCAAAAACGGGCACCTCCAAGAATTCCTGAGTGATTGAGCCATAAAGGAGAAATAACATTGCCAGGACAATCCAAGAAACAAAGTTCTAAGTGATCGAGGGGGGACATGAGGTATAACGCTTTATTCAGAAGGTCATGGGTTCACAACATGAGGGCAGTTCCCTCGACCTTGCACCAGGCGTTTAAATTTCCCACACCAGGAGGGTGGAAGTCAAAACGGTCTCTGGATTACAGCCAGCCGCGAAGGAGATATTCGCTATTGATGAGATAATCTCGGTGCCCACGATTTCGACATCAAGGATCGCAGAACCAACCATAAAAGAAGAGATTAAATAGTAATTATTGATACTGGCCCCGGCTGAACCGGAGAAACATGAGGAACGAGGAGCATACGAGGAGGAAGATTAAGGTATCCCGAGATCATTCATAGTTCCTGATGACACCGACGCCACCAAATCGATGGTTGAAGAGTTGGAGCAAGTCATATTAATCAAACGCCTACCAGATCAAAAGGTATAACTGTGCACGGGGAACCCCCAAGCTTAGTGTCACGACCTAATTTCTACTATGGGTCGTGATGGCACCCAACGCTACCGGTAGGCAAGCCAACAGTGAATTAAACCACGTTATTACTCTTTTAATAAGGTTTCAAGTAATTAAAATCTATTTAATAGGGAATTAAAGAGTGGAAAATTCAAAATATGAAACAAAGATAACTGAGTGGCAATCATAGTAATATGAGTGCTCCAAAACCATAAAGTCTACTAGTGTATGTGTCAAGACATGGTATCACAAGTGTGTGAGTAACTAGTAGAATATACAAAACTCTAACTACTGTCTGAAATAAAGTAGACAAAATATAAATACAAAAGAGAGACTCTAGGGGCTGCAGAACGGCCCAAGAAGCAGCTCATCACTAGGCCTCGGGATATCTAGGATGCGTGCTGGTAGAACTGCCAGATGCACCTGTCTCAGGTCATGCACGGTTAGTGCAGAAATGTAGCATAAGTACATAAACAACATGTACCCAGTAAATATCAAATCTAACCTCGAAGAAGTAGTGACGAAGCGTCGACATCAACACTTACTATGGGCCAACAATAATAAATAAAGAAGTTCCAAATAAGCAAGGGTTATGCATACAATTACAGTAATTCAATAACAACCAGGAAATAAACAATTCCTTACACATGATAAATCCTAAATAACTTTCTATCTGATATTATTTTAACCTCTCAGGCCATGAAATAACATCACAAAAATTTAAAAATAAATCCAAGTATTATCACGCACGATTATGCCGAGGTCGTACGGCCCAATCGAGAATAACGTGTACAGTGCCAAGGGGTGCGGCACGATCCATAGATGCATCTATCTACTGCCGCAGAGTTCGGCCCGCTCCACAAGAAGAGATGATACTTTATAAACAACCGGTTTAAGAGCTAATACAAGGCTAATGTACAACGAAACACAATTTTTATTAACGGTCAGGTAACCCTCCAAAACTCAAGTGAGTCAAATTAGGTCCTTTACAATTCCTCTAATAAGTTCCAATATAATTTAGGCACTTTAATTAACAAGAAGGGTGCAAACATTACAAATATTTCATGATTCGGGTCCTAAACTATCCAGACATAAGCATAATTAGTAGCTACGCGCAGACCCTCGTCACCTCATTAGAAACAAATAGAAATTTAAAGCACCTATGGGATAAATTCCCTCTTACAAGGTTAAGAAAGAGACTTACCTCATCTCAAGGCTCGATTTCCGGTCTCAAATTCGCTCTAAAGCCTCAACTCGGTGCCGAAAAATCCAAAACTAGTCAAATGTTGTATAAATAAATCAATATATGTTCCAAAGTTCTTAATTTAACTATTACAGTAATTACCCAAACCAAATTGGAAGATTCTTAAAATTCACCCTGACCCACATGCCCGGATTCCGAAAATTTTCGAAGAAAATTGTTACCCATAACCTCACGAACTCAAATATATAATTTTCACTCAATCCCATAACCATTTTCGTGGTAAAATCCCATTTTTATCAAAACCTAGGTTTTTCATCTAAACCCATAATTTTTATAATTTTACATGTTAAAATCTACCCATAATCTATGTATTTAACTCACATTGGATAGAAATCACTTACCTCAAAGTGCTAGGTGAAAAACCCTCTCTAAAACCTCCAAAATTGCCAAATAAATGAAAGAAAATAAGTCAAAAATGGTTTAATTCCCGACTTAAATGAACCTCAGTGCCTCCAGGACATTCGCACCTGCAGTTATTGGGCTGCATCGCTTCTGCGGAGAAAGGTCCATTTCTGCGGAATTCCCCAGGCCCAGCACTGGCCACTTCTGCAGACGGGATACCGCTTCTGCGGACGGGATACCGCTTCTACTATCCCGCTTCTGCGGATGGTCAAGCGCACCTATGGCCTCATCGCAGCTGCGGGCTATTCCTCGCAGAAGCGAGGCCGTTTCTGGGCGTGGTTCTCCACTTTTGCGGCTACTGGACAAATGCCCCAAAGCCACTTCTGTCGCCACAAGCTCGCATCTGCGGGCTCGCACCTGCATCCATAAGCTCGCAGGTGCGGGCATACCAGATCTGGTGCAACAACAGCCCTTTTGAGTCCTAATTCGATCCGTGCATCGTCCGGATTGCACTCGAGGACTCTTCCAAACATACCAACAAGTTTGTAAATATAAAATGGACTCACTCGTACCCCCGGAACACATATAACAATATTAAAACTAAGAATCATATGCCAAAACCAATAGAATCAGCTGATGAACTTCAAGTTCTTCCAACCTACTCCGAAAACACTGAATCATACTTAAACTACTCGAAATGACTCCAAATTTTGCATGCAAGTCTTAAATTACCGTACGAAACTATTCCCATGCTTGGAATACCAATTGAACCTTGATAAAACCAAATCCTACCTCAAACCAAATTTAAGGAACTTTAAAACCTTCAATGCACCAACTTCCAATATTAAGCGCTGAAACTCTCTCGGGTCATCCAAAACCCGATACGAACATATGCCCAAGTACAAAATCATCATACGAACCTATTGGAACTGTCAAATCCCGGTTCCAAGGTCGTTTACTCAAAATGTTGACCAAATTCAAACTTAGCCTTTTTTAAAAGCCAAACTAAGGAACCAAGTGTTCTGATTCCAACCCGAACCCTTCCAAATCTAGAACTAACCACCCCCGCAGGTCATAAAACGGTAAAAACACATATGAGGAGTCTTATTTAGAGGAATGGGGATTTAGAAAGCAAAACGACCAGTCGGGTCGTTACACTCAGGAAAAAACTTATTGATTTCCTTAAAGATAACGTCCATTGTTTCGCTTGGTACCATCTTGACATGACAGGAATTTCACTGGAGGTAACCACTCGCAAGCTGATTTTGGACCCGAAGTTCCATCCGGTTAAGCAGAAGAGGAGGCCAAAGTCTGAGATCAAACATGCGTTCATCAAGGGTAATAAACTAAAAATGTGTGTGGATTACAAAGACCTAAACAAAGCATGCCCTAATGATTCTTTCCCTTTGCCTAACATCTATTGAATGATCGATGCAACGGTCGGGCACGAGATACTCAACTTTCTCTACACCTACTCCTGGTACAATCAAATTCGGATGGACCCGGACGATCAAGAAAAGACTTCTTTCATTATCAAATTCGGCACCTACTGTTATGACGTAATGCTGTTTGGATTAAAGAACGTCGGTGCCACCTACCAACGCATAGTAAATCGGATGTTCAAAGAACAAATAGGGAAATTAATAGAAGTTTATATTGATGATATGCTGGTCAAGTCCCTACGAGTAGAGGACCATTTGAGATATTTGTAGGAAACCTTCGACATATTAAAAAAAATACAACATGAAGCTAAACCTGGAGAAGTGCGCATTCGGGGTCGGATCGGGCAAATTCCTCGGATTCATGGTATCTAGTCGGCGGATCGAGATCAACCCTAACAAAATAAAGTCCATAGAGAACATCACCATGGTGGGCTATGTCAAGGTAGTTCAAATACTGACCGAGCGTATAGCTGCATTGGGCCAGTTTATCTCTATGTCCTCAGATAAGAGCCATCGATTCTTCTCACTATTGAATAAGAAGAACAACTTTTGCTGGACCCTGGAATGCCAACTAGATTTGGAAGAACTCAAACGATGCCTGTCGAGCCCACCCAGTTGCATACTCCAAAGGCAGACGAACAATTGTACCTCTACTTGGCGGTTTCCGAGGTGGCGGTAAGTGGTGTCTTAGTTCGGGAGGTAAAAGTTACGCAATTCCCTATTTACTATGTTAGTAAATCTTTAAGCGAGGCCGAATCAAGGTATCCTGACCAGGAAAAGTTAGCGCTCGCTTTGCTAAGCGTTTCCATAAAGTTAAACCGTATTTTCAATGCCACCCTATATGTGTCGTAACCTCATACCCACTGAGGAATATCATGCATAAGCCAGAGCTCTCGGGACGATTATCCAAATGGGACGTGAATATTAATGGGTACGATATCGAGTACTGACCCCGAATCGCCATAAAATCTCATATTTTAGCAAACTTTGTGGACGACATTACGCCGGCCTTAATACTCGTAGTCGAAAGGGAGTTATTGCTCACCTAGGGAACTACTTTGAGAATCTAGACCCTCTTCACGGCTGGTGCCTCCAATGCAAAGGTGTCTGGACTTGGTATTGTATTAAAACCTCCTACGAGAAGTATAATCAGGAAATTTATTATAACTATGAAATTGACTAACAATGAGGCCGAGTATGAGGCCATGATTGCAGGTCCAGAATTGGCTAAGAACCTTGGGACCGAATTGATCAAAGCCAAGTGTGATTCCCTCATCTCTACACCAATTCAAGGAATGGACCCTGCAGCATGTACCCCAAGATCAAAACAGTGAGGCCGATGCACTGTCTAACTTGGGGTTGTCGGTCGATTCCGATAAATTCAACTCGAGAGAAGTAATGCAAATAATGAATTCGGTGATAGAAGAAGGTCACACCAAAGTGAACTTAACGAGTTTAACTTGGGATTGGAGAAACAAATACATAGAATACTTGAAGACAGGAAAATTGCCTTCGGACCCCAAATAATCGAGAGCCCTGCGTACCAAAGCTGCCACATTTATCTTGGTCGAAGGGGCATTGTTCAGGAGGTCTTTTTTTGGCCCACTAGCTAGATGCTTGGGACTGGGAGAGATCAAATATTCCATGAGATAAGTTCACTAGGGCACTTGCGGGAACCATTCGGGGGCATAATCCTTGATTCAGAAGCTCATCAGAGTCGGCTACTACTGGACTGACATGGAGAAGAATGCGAAAGACTTCATGCAGAAATGCGACAAGTGCCAAAGACATGCCCCGATGATCTATCAACCGGGAGAAATGCTCCACTCGGTCCTGTCTCGATAGACATTTATGAAGTGGGGATTGGACATCGACGGTCCCCTTTCATGGGCCCGGTAAAGCTCAATTCATACTGTTTATGACAGATTATTTTTTAAAATGGGTCGAGGCCCAGGCGTTCGAGAAGGTCCAAGAAAAAAGAAGTCATTGAATTCATATGGGATCATATAATATGTCGATTTGAGATACCAACCTAGATTGTTTTCGACAACAAGAAACAATTCATCGGCAATAAGGTGAGTACATTTTTCGAAGATCACAAGATAAAAAAGATACTATCAACGCCTTATCACCCTAGTGGGAACGGGCAAGCTGAATCAATGAACAAGACAATACTCCAAAACCGAAGAAAGAAGATGACTGGTTCGAAAGGAAAATAGAAGGAAATCTTGCCCGAAGTCCTGTAGATATACCATATGACTTCGAAATCGAGCATTGGGGCCACCTCATTTTCTTTCGTCTATAGAGCTGAAGCCTTGAATACCAGTCGAGGTGGGTAAACCAAGCCTCTGGTTGTAGTATGCTACCGAAGAGTCAAACGGCGAGGCCATGATCACGAGCCTCGAACTGTTGGATGAAAGGCGGGAGGCCGCCTTGGTCCGATTGGCCGCCTAGAAGCAGCAAATAGAAAAGTATTACAACCGAAGAGCCAGCCTCCGCCACTTTCAAGTTGAAGACTTGATATTGTGAAAGCTAACATTACACACCAAGAACCCAAACAAAGGGAAACGGGCCCCGAAATGGGAAGGACCGTATCGAGTTGTTAGAATAACCGCCAAAGGCTCATACAAACTCAAAGCAGGAAATGGTGTATAACTACTAAACAATTGGAATGTGGCGCACTTAAAACGGTACTACTGTTAAGGTACGAACTGAAATTCCTTTTTTATTTTGCTACATTACACATAACGTATACAGGTACTCGACCAGGGGCGAATGTGACTATTAGGTATGAAAGCACGAGTTGCACTCTTTTCCCATGAACTGAAATTTTCCCAATGTGGGTTTTTCGAAAAGGTTTTAACGAGGCGACAGTAAAATGTGCTACCTTAGATTTGAAGACTGGCTCTAAACCGGAATCAGTGATTGTTGGAATCAGATCAACAGTATTTGAGCCCTCACAAGTTCGGCTTCGAATACTGGGGGGCATTACCCCTAGATTAAGATCATTAGAAATGGGAAAGAAAAATTTATGTGTCAAAAGCTAAGGCCTGGCGGTTAGGATTCATTGTAAGGGTCAAACGGTCATGCGAACCGTATCCACATAGTCTACTCTAGCCACGACATAAGGTGTTTTGCACCTTTGATCATGTACCTTACATATCAAGCAATGAAAGAAATTTCTACTTCCCTTACACTTTATTAATACGCACTTTGATTCTTCGATCTTGGATCCTAAAGCCCATGGGCTACGCCTACTTGGGGATTGTTAAGCCCACAGGCTACCCCCACTTGGGGATTGTCATCCGATGAAAATTTGGATGACCCGGGCTATCGAATCCTGGAGGCACCAAGCCTATTAGGCAGTGCCCGAATACGAAAAGCTATGGCCACCCCAAAAATGGCTCGGAGACATTCGGAGTCTGTACTCAGAAAGTAAGGCCCTTACTAAAAATTGAAACCTATTAAAAGGTTACCCCCGGCAAAGACCAGGTTGTTGTGATCTTGCTTTAAGGACAAAGCCTTTTTCTAATCCTTTTCCACCTCGGCTTGGAGAATTGGGAGGTCCTTAAGGGCCTCGTCTTGCTACTCACTAAGAGCCCTGTACATGTCCTTCTTCCGGACTTGCTTTATGAGCTCGAACTTAAGCTAGCTGATCTCCAAGCGGGACCGAAGGAATATTTCATGATGAAGCACTAAATCAATGAAAAACAATGAAGCTATTAGAACAAGTCTGAAACTAAGCAAGAATCACAAAGGGATACGAAAGGTAAACGCCTTACCCGGTTCAGCGCCTGTTACGCCTCATTGAAGAGGCTCGACGTTCCCACTTCGTTCATCTTTGCCTGGTCTTCCTCGGTCACCTGGCATCAAAGGTAGCTGGCTACGCCCACTGGAGCGGACAGGACCCCGGCATCCACCGGGATCATACGAGCGATCGTGCTATTGTGCTCAGGGTCCACGCTTGGAGCTGAGAATTGCTTCACTAGTATTTGGGCTCAAACTTGTCTCGTCTACTCCCGATGGTACACCTTTTCTGGGACCTCCAGGTGACCAATCCCGGAAAAGTCCTCTATTGCATCCATATCCATGCCATCGTAGAACGTGTCGAGGGCATCATCTGGGCCGTACGCCATCTCACTTGATTTCTCTTTTTTTGCTTGGGCCTCTTTGAGCATGGACTTGGTGTAGGAGGGTATTTCCATGATGTCAATGGCACCAACTACCTCCTTCGGGACAAAAGAGGCTTCTCGAAAGGTCACGGCCTCCGTCTCTCCCTATGGTTCCCGAGATAGAGGGGGATCATCCTCATGGTCATCTTTCCCGAGTGTTGCTTGCTCCCCCTTATTAAGGGATGACCTATGGGCAATAAGAAGGTCATCGTCCCTGGGCTCATCCCTGAGCCGGTAGAGGGAATTAGAGTCTAGTACCCTGGACTTGGTGCTCTTTTTGATTTTTCGGACCCGGATGGTCACCTTCTTCTTTGCCTCGACATTCGGGGAACCCGAGGACTTTCTTTTCTTCTTCTTTTTCTCCTCCTATGCGGCAGCCCCGGGCTGTCCGGAAGCGGAGGTTTCAGCAAGTGAGGACATATCCTCGTCCTCGTCCTCGTCCAACGACCTGAGTTCGGTGGTCTTGGGTAAACCTGTAAGAAAAAAGAAATCTTAGCGATGTGTAAGGTAAAAATACAAAAGGAATTATTCGGGAAAGAACCTCACCAGGGGAATGGGCCTCCCATTTGCCCTTTGAGAGCTTGCGCCATGCGTTCTCGGAGTATGGCATCTGTTTGAAGATCCCCTCAATCCACTCCTTGAAGCGGGGAACTGCATTAGGAACTTGGGCAACAGCTGCACATTAAAAATACAGGCAGTGAGAGAAGGAATAAAGGGAAATGAAAAATACTCGAAAAGGAGTATACTTATGGGATGCGTTCAATTTCTCAGGGAACGGAAGGAATTCGAAAGGGATGAGGTCTTTCGTTTTCACCCAAATGAACTTCCCCTGCCAGCCCCGATCTCAGTCCTCATCGATGCTCGAGAACAGAGCCTTGCTTGCTCGGTGAACGAGCTTGATCATCCCCCCCCCGGAAGATTTAGGTCCTTTATAGGAAAAGCAGATGGTCGAGGGTGAACCAAGAGGCTTCCATGTTGTTCACAAAGTGTCATAAGAAGATTATGATCCTCCAAAAGGACGTGTGGATTTGCCCAAGGTACACCTAGTACCCTTTACAGAAATCGAGGACTATGGGGTGCACCGGGGTGAGTGTGAAGGGGTAGGTATAAATACTCAAGTACCCCTCCACGTGAGTAGTGATGTCGTCGTCGAGCCCGGGGACAATCACCTCCTTGCCTTCCCAACTACAGTCCACCCGGGCTGTGGGTAGTGTTTCCTTAGTAACAGGGAATATGTACCTCTATGCTCCATCACTTTGGTCTTGTTGACTAGAGGCTTTCTCGACGTTAAAATCATTCCCGATGGAGCAACCCCCGGGTACGAAGCTCTTGGAAGATAAAGGAGCAGTTTGTTGAGACACAGACTTGGAAGTTTTTTCCATCGTAATCTGGGAAATATGAAGGTCGAAGGAAAAATATGAAGGTTTGATGAAAACATGTGAAGATTTGAAGATGGGATGAAGGTATGAAGGTCTGGGTTGAAGATCCAAAGAGAATGTACGAAGATTGAAGATGAAGATATGAAGGTTTAACGAGCAATGTATGAAGATTTGGAGGAGTTAAAAGCAATTATAGAATTCGAAGGTAAGTCCTGAAATTAGAAAATGGAAGAAGTGAAAAAGGGTTGGAGCTTTTATAGAGGAAGAACAATCAATGCGTGACGTTTCGCATTCGAGGACAATCAACCGACGGTTGACACATGTCCGAAGTCAGAACGATGCGACTGATGGGACATTTCGTTGACCCGTCATTTCGGTTGGGACATGTAAAGAAAGGAACCAAGGTCCCTTTAGCGCTTCCCGTCGTTTCGATAAACCTACTATCCGGAAAATTTGGGGACTATATGTGTACAGGTAAAGTCGGGGGTAAAAAGCTACTCCGATTTACCGATGAGAAAGCGAAGGGAGAACACGGATCCACGAGGTCCTAATCAAAGTCTGAGACCCTTCATACCGAGGCCTAGGGGAGCAAACGATGTATCAATCATCGAATGTAGTAAAGCGACGCACCTCGGGCCAAGTATAAGTGTAGACCTCAGGAGTCACGATGAACGGTTGTGCATGACGGATAGAGGGTCATGATATTCACCCTCAACCGGATATCACGGCGCGAATCTCGATTGATGTCGATTGTGGATAAACAATTATCGGAAAATGAAGCTTTTACCCTTTTTAGACTTCTATTAGAAGTAAAACTCTCCTACTATATAAATGGGAGGTTTTTCTTTTCTTGGAAACATTGTAACGCGCGAATCAAAGCATTACCAGTTTATTTTCTGTCCTTTAGCTATTGTTAAAGTTTTGCTCGTTTGTTCTGTTCTTCATTCACGACTGAGCTTGAATCAAGGTTCCAACCGAGGACAAGGTCATTAGTCAGCCTAAATTCAGGCTTGGCCATAATATTGCAACTGGTTTGAACGTTTATTTTATTTCTAACTCATTTATTTGATATTCTTAATTGTTCGTGTTAGATTAAACCACATATCTTTAAAACTGCGTACAAATTTAATTTTACCCAATTTTGGGGTAAACAACAAGTAACTTATAATTAATTATGATTATACCAGATCTTTTTCAAGAGATATATAAAAACTTTGAAAGAGAATAATGTAGACTAGTGTTATAATTTATTTGAGTTTCGGTCGATGTTTAGCGGTTGTTTATTATCTAGACAAAAGTTGAAAGTATAGTTTGTTTCGTGCTATAATATGTTATGTTACGCGTAGACTTTTTCATTTTCCATTTCAAATGAAAGAAGAAAAGAGCTATGCTTAAAAACTATATAAAGCAAGTTTTATGTATTTTTACTTAGCATAATCTGCTTAAAACATATTCTCTTAGAGTTAAGTTATATACACCATAAGTATATGAAATTGCTACGGTTACCGTTACCTGTTATAATAAATAATGTCTTATTTTCAAGATTACAAATCTCATATTTAAAAAAGCTTACCTATTTATATCATGTGTGTTACATGATAGTATAAAGAATTATGTATACTAATTATGTATATAACAAACTGATTATTTTAACCTCAAGGGGCTAATGTTCTCGTAAGTAGAGATGAGCCAGTGACCCTGAACGATAAGTTTAGTACTCGATCCATGTGGGGCCCGACTATAAAGAATTTTCTTGTGATTTTTTTACTCGTTGATGATGTGAGGAAAAAAAACTTACCATGTGCATCAACTTTTGTTAATAAGCTACATTTTTGCCAAAAAAATATTTATTTGAAAATACAGTCAACCCTCTCTATGACAGACTCGTCTGTTCTGATATTTTTATGGTTTTTTTAATGAATATGTATACGGGCGAAATCGAGCCCATGAAACACCTCGGTTTCTGATGAAGCGAACAGAGCAAGAAATCGGAATCGAGGCAAAGAGCCCCATGATGCGGGGTCCGGGCAAAACACCGGCCCTCAGGAGTATAAGGGCCATGACCACCATGTCCGGTTCGAACCCCAAAAGCCTCGGAGAGCATTACCAGATAATCAAGCACGACCAACAAAATGCCGTGATATCTGCAACCAGCCGGATATCACGGCGTGGATCTCAGCACGTATTGCCAGAGAACCGGTGATTAGTTAAATAAAAGATTTTTACCTTTTATGTAATTGTACTTAGGGTAAAATTCCCCTACTATATAAGGGGGGGTCTGATTATTCATTAGAGAGACTATAATATGCATATCAAGGAAATATACTCTTATTTACTCTGTTATTCACAGTTCTTACTCTTGTTCATCAGTGCTTCATTATTGTGAGTCCGGGATCGAGGGCAGGCATTTCATTAAGGCTGTTATTAAGTCCGGAATCAACCCCCTTAAGTGGTTTGACAATCTATTAGATCCTTTATCTGTTTAATCTAATGCAATTTATCATTTGTATTGAATTAATCAGCATATCCTTAAAACCACATATAAATTCAATTGTTATCCATTTTTAGGGTAAATAGTTTAGCGCCCACCGTGGGGCTAAGGATAATAATGAAAATTTGATACAAATTTTCATAACGCACTATATTTTATACTTGTTCTTTGAGCTTTTAATTTCAGGTCAGATTAAAAATGTCGAACTCCCAATTTTCCCATTTGAACGTCGATGTTGAGTCCGGACACCATGGCGAAAACAACAACGTGGTACCCAGCAAACAGGTGCCCCTGCTGACCCCAACGGAGTCCCAATCGCAAATTCGATCGATGCAAACTCACACGTGGCTATTGAAGTAAACTTGCCTACTGACCCCGAAAACAGCATTCGCGGGAGAGCCCGATCGATAGCCCGGAGCACACACGACGACGAAGGTGACGGGATCAACTTGTGTGTGATCTGCGAAATATTACAGGCTCAACAAGCAGTGATAGCCCACTTGCAGAACCAAATCCAAGCCCCCAGCAGAATTGAGCCCGAATTGTCTAGGGAAAATGGCCGCAGAAGTGAACCGGCCATAGAAAGGCCAGGTAAAGCACAACCCGGGACTAACCCCGGGATAATAAAGATGCTTGAGGAACTGACAACACACGTTGAATCTAGAGAAAAGAAAATTGAAGCCAACGACCAAAAAGTGGGGACCTATAACTCCAGGGTCGACCAAATCCCGAGAGCACCACCGATACTGAAGGGCTTGGATTCCAAAAAAATTGTCCAAAACCCATTCCCTCTGAGCGCAGCTCCGAAGCCGATCCCAAAGAAGTTCTGTATGCCCAAAATTACAAAGTATAATGGGACAACCGATCCCAAAGAATATGTGACCTCTTATACGTGATCCATCAAAGGAAATGACTGGGAAGATGATGAAATCGAATCCGTTCTGTTAAAAACATTTGGAGAGATCTTGTCGAAAGGAGCTATAATATGGTATCACAACTTACCCCCTAATTTGATTGACTCGTTTGCTATGCTTACAGATGCCTTTGTAAAAGCATGTGTCGGGGTAATCAAGGTCGAGACCATGAAATCAGACATTTTCAAGGTAAAGTAAAGAGATAACGATATGCTTAGGGAATTCATATCGAGGTTTCAAATGGAACAGATGGACCTTCCCCTGGTCGCAGATGATTGCGCCGTTCAGGACTTCACCCAAGAACTTAATCCCCAAAGCTCATTGGCTTCACAACAGTTAAAGAACAATCTGATAGAGTGCCCGACAGTAACTTTGGCCAACGTCCATAACCGATACCAATCAAAAATCAGTGTCGAAGACGATTAGCTCGGGGGCCCTTCCAGGCCCGTTTACCCCGTTAGTGTTGGTGACAAATCCAAAATAGACATTGATCGTGAACCAATATCGAATAGAGACTGGTATCAACCATACAATGGAGATCAAATGGGTAATCGGTCCGAATGCACCACTGTGAGAAATGAAAGAAGGAGCGACCGAGGTCATAACAACCGGGGACTCATGAGCAGAAGCGGTTTGATAGACCCATTGGGTCTAAGGAAGCACCAAGGTTATCGGAGTGCAACTTAAACGTCGACGCTTTTGCCATCTTATCAGCCATCGGACACATCAAAGACACTAAGTGGCCTCGACCATTTCAATTTCATCCTGCCCAAAGGGACCCCAACCTAATGTGTAAATATCCTAGCACTCACGGCCACAGAAGCGAAGACTGCCGACAACTGAGGGAGGAAGTAGCCCGGTTATTAGACAACGGACACCTCCGAGAGTTTCTGAGTGATCGTGCCAAAAATCACTTCAGGAATAGGGACTCCAATAAGTAAATCGAGAAAGAGGAACCTCAGCACGTCATTAACATGATCATTGGTGGGGTTGACATCCCCCAAGGGCCAATGTTAAAGCGCACTAAAGTGTCCATTACAAGAGAAAAATGGACTCGAGATCATGTACCAAAGGGAACCGTACTTTCAACGATGAGGATGCTGAAGGAATCGTACAACCACACAATGATGCATTGGTAATATCTATACTCATAAATATATCTTGAGTTAAGCGTGTGTTCATTGATCCAGATAGCTCGGCCAATATCATCATATCAAGGGTCGTGGAACAACTGGTCTACAAGATACAATGCTCTGTTTAGGAGGGCTTGTATTCACAACATGAGGGCAGTACCCTTGACATTACATCAGGCGTTGAAATTCCCCACACCGGAAGGGATTAAAATAGTTTACGGAGAGAAATCGACTGTAAAAGAGATGTTCGCGGTCGATGAGGTGGTCCCAATATATACACTCTCAACATCGAAGAACCCAAGTTTGTTCACCAAGGAAGAAACCAAATATCAATCACCGACACCGGCCCTGACCGAACCAAAAAAGCAGCGGGCGAGCGAGGAGGACGATTACGGAGTCCCCAGGTCTTTTATAGCCCCTGACGATTCCGATGCCACCAAGTCAACAGTTAAGGAGCTGGAGCAAATCATGTTGATCGAGCACCTGCCCCATCGGAATGTATACCTAGGCACATGGCTTACTCCCAAGCTCAGGAAAACACTCATTGAATACTTATAACTAACGTGGATTGTTTCGTTTGGTCCCATCTTAACATAATAGGGATCCCGCTGGAAATAACTACTCACAAGTTGAGCTTAGATCCGAAGTTTCACCCGGTTAAATAGAAGAGGAGGTCTCAGTCCGAAGTCAAGAATTCATTCATCAAAGACGAGGTATCCAAACTCCTTAAAATAGGTTCCATTCAGGAAGTTAAGTACCCGGACTGGTTAGCAAATGTAGTGGTAGTGCCTAAAAAGGGAAATAAATTAAGAATGTGTGTACACTACAAAGACTTGAATAAGGCATGCCCTAAGGACTCTTTTACTTTGCCTAACATCGATCGCATGATCGATGCGATGGCCGACCATGAGATACTCAGCTTTCCTGACGCCTATTCTGGGTACAACCAGATCCCGATGGATCCGGGCGACCAGGAAAAGACTTCCTTCATTACTAAATATGGCACCTATTGTTATAACGTAATGCCATTAGTACTAAAACATGCTAGTGCCACTTACCAACGCCTAGTAAATCGAATGTTCGAAGAGCAAATAAGGAAATCAATGAAGGTTTACATTGATGACATGTTAGTTAAGTCTTTGCGAGGAGAGGACCATTTGAAACATTTGCAGGAAACCTTCAACATACTGAAGAAATACAATATGAAGATGAACCCGGAGAAATGCACCTTTAGAATCGGGTCCGAGAAGTTCCTCGGATTCATGGTGTCCAACCGGGGAATTGAGATCAATCCCGACAAGATTAAGGCCATTAAAGACATCACTGTGGTGGACAATGTCAAGGCCGTTCAAAGACTAACTGGGCGCATAGCTGCCTTGGGTCGATTCATTGAAAGGTCCTACGATAAGAGCAATCAGTTCTTCTCGTTATTGAAGAATAACTTCTTATGGAATCCGAAGTGCCAGCAAGCTTTGGAAGAACTCAAACGGTGCCTTTCGAGTCTGCCTTTACTACATACTCTGAAGGCAGATGAGCAGTTGTACCTATACTTAGAGGTATTCGAGATAGCAGTGAGTGGAGTCTTAGTTCGGGAACAAGAAGTTACCCAATTCCCTATATATTATGTTAGCAGGACTCTAGGCGAGGCCGAAACAAGGTATCCTCACCTAGAGAAATTGGCGCTCGCTTTGCTAAGCGCCTCCTGGAAGTTAAAGCCATATTTTCAATGCCATCCCATATGTGTCATGACTACTTACACATTAAGGAACATAATGCACAAAATCGAGCTCTCGGGACGATTGGCCGAATGGATTGTGGAAATTAGTGGGTACGATATTGAATATCGATCCCGAACCGCATTCAAATCTCAAATTGTAGCAGACTTCGTAGGCGATTTCACGCTGACCTTAATACCCAAAGTCGAAAAGGAATTGTTATTAACCTTGAGGACCTCCTCGGGGGTCGGGATCCTCTTTATGGATGGTTCTTCGAATACAAAAGGGTCTGGACTCGGTATTGTGTTGAAGCCGCCCATGGGTAACGTAATTAGGCAATCTATTAGAACTATAAAATTAACTAACAATGAGGTCGAGTATGAGGCCATGATTGCAGGTCTCGAACTGGCTAAAAGACTGGGGGCTGAGGTGATCGAACCCAAATGCGATTCCCTCCTTGTGGTGAATCAAGTCAATGGGATGTTCGAAGTGAAAGAGGAACTAATGCGAAGATACCCGGATAAGCTACATTTAACACTGCATTGATTCAAGGAGTGGACCTTAATGGTCGTACAACTCATGAAATCGATAGTGGAAGAAGGCCACACCGAGATAAACTCGACAAGCTTAACTTGGGATTGGAGAAACAAGTATGTAGATTACTTGAAGATCGGGAAGCTACCTTCAGATCCTAAAGAATCAAGAGCTCTACACACGAAGGCGGCAAGGTTCAGCCTGTCCAAGGATAACACCCTTTTCAGAAGAATGTTCGATGGCCTACTCTCCATATGACTGGGACCGAGAGACACCGAATACATTTTGAGGGAAGTTCACGAAGGCACCTGTAGAAACCACTCGGGGGCCGAATCGTTGGTTTGTAAGATAATCAGATTCGGCTATTACTGGTTCGACATGGAGAAAGATGTGAAGGAGTTCATACGGAAATGCGATGGCTGTCAGAGGCACGCACCGATGACCTGTCAGCCCGGGGAGCTACTACATTTGGTCTTGTCACCTTGGACATTCATGAAATAGGGAATGGACATCATCGGTCCCCTACCATGGGCACCTAGTAAGGCTCAATTTATATTATTTATGATTGACTATTTTTCTAAATGGGTTGAAGCTCAGGCATTTGAGAAAGTCAGAGAAAAATAAGTTATTGACTTTTTTTGGGACCACATAATATGTTGGTTCGGAATGCCGGCCGAGATTGTATGTGACAACGGGAAACAGTTCATCGGCAGTAAGGTAAGCAAAGTTTTCGAGGACCATAAGATCAAAAGGATCATGTCAACACCCTATAACCCCAGTGGAAACGGGAAGGCGGAGTCTACAAACAAGACCATACTCCAAAACCTTAAGAAGAGGTTGACCGACACCAAAGAAAAATGGAAGGAAATATTTCCCGAAGTCCTATGGGCATACCGTACGACCTCAAAGTCTAGCACCAGGGCCACCCCATTTTCATTGCTCTACGGTGATGAAGTGCTAATACTGGTTAAGGTAGGGGAACCGAGTTTCAGGTTCTGATATACGACCGAAGAATAAAATGTTGAGGCCATGAGCACGAGCCAAGAACTACTGCATGAGAGGCGCGAGACCGCCCTCGTCCGGTTGGCCGCCCAAAAACAACGGATCGAAAGGTATTTCAACCGGAGAGGTAACCTCTGACACTTAAATATCGGGGAGTTTGTGCTAAGAAAGGTGACATTGAACACTCGGAACTTGAACGAAGGGAAGCTGGGACCAAATTGGGAAAGCCCATATCAAATTATCGAGATTATCGGTAAAGGTTCATACAAACTCGAAGCAGGGAATGGCGAGTAACTACCGAATAACTGGAACGTAATCCATTTAAAGAGATACTACTGCTAAGGTACGACCCCATTCATTCTTTTCTTTACATATATTGCAAATTGGTCTAACACTTGTAGACAACAACCAAAGGATGATGTAGTTGTTAGGCCTGAAAGCACGCGTTGCACTCTTTTTCCGTTGAACTGGTTTTGTCCCAAATGGGTTTTCCGACATGGTTTTTAATGAGGAAACAGAGGATCGTGCTAACTTAGAATCAAATACTGGTTGGTGAACAAGAGTCGATGGTCACGTCAACAGTATCCGAGCCCTCTCGACAATCGACCTCGAATACTGGGGGACATCAACCTCGGGTAATGATTTTTAGCAAGGAATGCTTGAGCAGTCTATGCTCGGTGGATAGGATTTATTGTAAGGGCCAAATGGTCAAATGAAATGTGCCCGCATAGACCACCTAAGCCATAACACGAAGCTTGTACACACTTATAATTTTGTATATTACACACAGGAATGAAAGAAATTTTCTACCTTACAGATATATATTTTTCCCCTTAAGACTATTAAATTTTGTTTCTTAAGGATATTGAGCCCAAGGGCAGCCTCTTTCATATCCAATAGATCACCCCTACTCGGGGAATATCGTCCAAGACAAACTCGGACAGCTCGGGCTATTGAATCCCGATGGCACAAAATCCTATTAGGTAGTGTCTAAACTTAAAAGGCTATGGTTACCCCGACTCGGGGACTACCATCCAAGACAAACTCGGACGGCTTAGTCTATCGAAGCCCGGAGGTACAAATCCTATTAGGTAGTTCCTGAACTTAAAAGGCCACGACCACCCTAGAAATGGCCCAGCGATGTCCGATGCCCGTAATCAAAACATAAGGCATTCAAAATTCTAAACCGGTTCAGAGGTTACCCTCGGCAAAATTATAGTCTAAAAACATCTAAACAAGCACTTTGAGGAAAGCTTCTGGTCATACCGAGCCCCCACAAGTTTCAAACAAAATTCACATCGAGAACAAGTCTTGTTCGAACCTCCGAACAAAGACTTATTACTACATTTTTATTCCGTGCTAAGGCATTTGAAATATTTGCAATTATAAAGAGGATGCCAAAATTAATAGACTCGAAAATTACCGAAAAGGAAAAAAAAAGCCTTATACACATTCCAAAAAAGTCTTTACAAAGGACAACGGAAACGGCCTCAACAAAATAAGTGTATGAAATACAAAAACAAAGAACAATCCCTAAGGCACCTAAGCATAATCTTCACCAGAACCCGCCTCGTCACCAGAACCGTCAGGGTCTTCCCCATCCTTGGGTTCGCCGGAGCCCTCAAAGCCTTCCTCACCCTCGGGGTCAGCCATCTTCTTGGCCTCAGCCTCAAGCTTTTTGGCATCTTCGATTTTGAACGACAGGTCGAAACCTCGGGTATGGACCTCCTCAATAGTCTCCCTTCAAGACAACCGCTTTACATACTCAACAGTAACTTTCAGGTGGACCTCGGACGCCTCAACATCAGCCCTATAGTGGGCCACCATCTCTTCAGCATCAGCCCTAGTTACTTTCGTCATGGACCTCGCTATTTCGAGTTCCATGCCAAGGGCATACCGTTCAGTAATAGTCGAGCCCAGTTGATACTGGAGGTCTTCGTTTTGTCGAGCTCGTGCTTTGTCTTTCTTTTTTGCCACTCGGAGTTGGACCATTGCCGATGCCAGCTGCTCCCAGGCGGTCTCCTTCTCCGAAGATAGTCGGTCCATTTTTCCTTTCCACTCTTCGGCCATGGCCTTGACCTCATTCATCTCGGCTCGGAGTTGGTTGATCCTGTCAACCTTTTGATGGACCTGTGAGGTTTGGTCATTAGTATCCATGGCTAACTCGTCATCTCTAACTTCAAAAATCTTTACTTGGTCCAGCAGGTCGGCATACTCCTTCTGAGTCGTATCTAACTCGGCCCGAAGGCTCTTGACAGCTTCTTCGTGTTGCCTACTCAGAAGCTTATACGTATCCCTCTTCTCGGCGAGCTCCCTGACCTTGGCCTCGAGCTGGTTAGCCTCGGCCTAGTGCTTGAGAAAACATTCATGGTGAAGTACCAAAGCCTGAAAAAAGATAAAAGAGAGAAGACATGATGGACATTAAAAATTAAGTCAGAATACGAAAGAGCGTGATGACACCTTACCCGGTTCAGCGCCTGCTGCACTTCGTTGAACAAACACGGCACGCCCACCTATTTCATTTTCGTCTGGTCTTCTTTGGTTACCAGGCACCGGAGATAGCTCGCTACTCCAACGGGGGCGATAAGAACCCGGGCATCCTCCGGGACGGTGATGATTATTGACTGCTTACAGCCGGGATCCGTACTCGGGGCGGGAAACTGGTTGATCAACTTTGGGCTCAAATTCAGCCCACCGGTCTCTGAAGACGGCTGCTTCCTCGGCACCTCTAGGTCGCCCAGCCTGGTGAAGTCTTCCAAAGCGGCCGAGTCTACTCCCTCAAAACACGAATGAAGGGGAATCGTCCGCACCAGGAGCCCCTTCATTGGATCGCTTCTTCACAATTCGAGCCTCTTCGAGCATGAACTTGGTGTAAGAAGGCGACCCTGAAATATCTATTACATCGGGTGCCTCCTTCGGGTCATGGTCGGCATCCCGGGAAGACTCGGCCCTGTTCTCCTCGTTGACCTCCCTAATTTGAGAGAGATCGGCCTCATGAATCTCCTGTTCAACAGCTACCCGTTCTTTGGGGGAGATCGGTTTATGAGACACAAGAATGCCATCCTCCTCGAGATCGTCCCTGAATCGATAAAGCGAGTCCGAGTCGGGTGCTCGAGAGCTAGAACTATCCTTTCGCTTACGGGCCAACCTTCTCCTTGGCTTCTTCTTCTCCAAGCTCGGGGAACTCGTATCCCTCCTTTTCTTATTCTCTTCTGCTGTAGCCCCGAGTTTCCCGAAGTGGAGGGATCGACGAACAGGTCTTCGCCCCTTACTAAAGGCCTAAGCTTAATAGTCGTAGGCAAGCCTGCGAGAAGAAAAGAAAGGACATGAGAATGTGATCTTAAAAGGGAGTCTAATGTTACTTATCCGGGAAAGAGATTTTACCGTGAGAACGGGACTCCCAATGGCCCTTCGAGAGATCACGCCATGAGCATTCAGAATAAGGCATCTGTGCGCAAATGTCATCGATCTACTCCTTGAGTCGAGGAATGGCGTTTTAAACTCGAGCGAGGACTGCACCACCACAAATATCGATGAGGAAAAAGGAGATAAAATGTAAAATCGACATTTAAAAGAAAGTTATGCTTACGTGATACATCCACTTCTCGGGGAATGGCCTAAACCCGACAGGGATATAGTCTGCGGTCCTCACCCGGAAAAAGCGTCCCTACTAGCCCTGATCCTGATCCTCGTCGATGTTTGAAAATAAGGATTTGCTAGCCCGGCGTATGAGCTTTATCAATCCCTCTGGAATATTTGGGGACTGTACAAGCGGAGTAGATGATCGATGGTGAACAAGCAGGAGTCGATTTTGTTCACGAAGAATCGGAGGAGGATTACGATCCTCCACAACGATGGGTGGATCTAACCGAGGCATACTTGATACCTTCTACAAAAGTCCGGAATAACCGGTTGCATTGGGCCCAGTGTTAAGGAATAAGTGTAAACACTCAGATACCCCTCCAAATGAGTAGTGATGGAGTCATCAGGCCCGGGAATCACTATTTCCTTATCCGTGCAGCCGCAGTCCTTTCAAACTGTAGGAAGGACATCTTCGGTAATGGAGCAAATATACCTTGATACCGCCTCACACCGGCCTTGCACCGACAAGGGCTTTTGGACCTTAAAATCATTCGTGATCTAGCACCCCCCTGGGCACGAACATCTTTAAGGGAGGCTCGGGAGTCGGTTAATTGGTAGCCACACTTGGAGTGGTTCTCTCGAGGACGACCACATTGAGAGTGGTCTCCTCGACTTCGGTGGTCGGCTGTGAAGAAGAAGAAGAAGTAACTTTTTGGGGAAAGGTTTTGAAAGTTTTCGCCATTGTTTTCTGGAAAAAGCTTGAAGAATATGAAGAAAGGTTGGGAGATGAAAGGTAAAAGCTTTGCTGAGAAAATCAAGTGTGTTGGTTTGGATAGAAAATAAATGAAATCTTGCAATTTGCTAAGAAATCTTGAAGAACGGAGGTAAAAATGTTGGAGTATGAAGAAGAGCAGTGATATCTTGAAGATTCGAAGGTAGAAGCTTGGTCAAAAGGTAAAAAATAAACGAAGGAGGGGAGTATTTATAGAGGCTCCGCGCCATTTCGCGTCCAGGGATGGTCTGCCGATGGCCGACACGTGTTTGAAGTCATTGTGACGCATCTGACGGGACGTTTCGGATTCTTTGACTTTTCTGTCATGGCGTATTGAAGAAGGAATCGAAGTGCTCATGTCGTTTCTCGTTGTTTCCGTGAACTTACTCTTCGGAAAATGAGGGGACTATCTGTATACGGGTGAAACCGATCCCATGGGACGCCTCGGTTTCCGATGAAGCGAATGGAGCAAGAAACGCAAAGGCACGAAATTGGAATCGAGGCAAGGGGCCCCATGATCCGGGGCCCGGGCAAAACACCGGCCCTCGGGAGTATGGGGCCATGACCCCCAGGTCCAGTTCGAACCCCAAAAGCCTCGGAGAGCATTACCAGATAGTCGAGCATGACCAACAAAAGGCCGTGATATCCACGACTGGCCGGATATTACGGCGTAGATCTCAGCACGTATCGGCAGAGTACCGTGATTAGTTAAACAGAAGATTTTTACCTTTTATGGAATTGTACTTAGGGTAAATCTCTCCTACTATATAAATGGGGTATCTGATAATTTACCATTTTATATCTATTTTATCCTTCGTATTAAGCACTATTTATTTTCAATTCATTTTCAACGTATAATAAATAATATGGGTGATATTGTATATTAAGATATTGAATTCAACGTTCAATTCAATTCAACGTATTGTTTATTAAGGTGTGTGCCAAGTCAGTAAACTTGAACGGAGGGAGTATTTAAATTTTATTAAATATGATTAGGAATGCATTTTATGAAAATAACACATAGTATGATTTATTAATTCTTGTGCCAAATGATTCTTCCTAACCAGAAAATAAAAGGGATTTATAATTAGTTGCATGAATATTGATAAAATGGAACACTTGGCTGCGATAAGTACATTTTTATTCAACTGGAAACAGATTTTAGCCTTAATAAATATCGGGAACGAAGCATTATTTTGCAATATATAATATACGAAGATACAGATATTAATTGAATCAATGCATAATTAAACCGTGTTTTGGAACTAGCAGTCAGTTTTATTAATGAGATTGCTTCACTAGGCACGTGATACTGTTGAGTTTTCCCCTTCAATCAAGACTAGATTCGTACTTTCTTAATCACAAAATTAGGGAATGAGACTACTTTAATTAATGTTCAGAACTTATTTTTGTCTTCATCTGCTAAGAAACCGGTCTTCATTGGATACCCATAATCGAAATCTAACACAGCAAAAGATCCGACAGAGAACATAAAAAATAATTAGAGAGCAGTCCAGATCATTATTTGACTCCATTAATCAGGGTTATGGTTAAGAGCTCAACTGCTATATTAGTTGGAGTTGACCCAGTTTAATTTTTGAGAAAACTCATATCTACACACAAGGCATGGCGCAATGAGAAGTAAGTAATATCACCTCTGTTACACACGAAAAGCAAAAAAGAAAAAGAAACTACCGATCATTCCGCCGGCTTTCACACTGCTGATTGATTGCCCCTCGATCGGGATGTAATGACAGATAGGTTAGTCTTAATAGATAGGCGTTACAGAATTTAAAGTGTCATCTTTGGAGAATCTATCTTTTACGTTTTCTTGTTTCATTTAATATGAAAGGTTGAGAAATTTATTAATTACAAAGAAAATAGTATTGAAATTATACCTTTGTTAATTTTGCACAGACAAACATACTATCACTTTAAAGTATGAGGTAACAATTATGATTAACTAATTACTCCCTCCGTTTACTTTTATTTATCCACAATTTTGTACACCCCTTAAAAAATAATAAATGAAGTGCATAATTTATCATAATACTCATCAATCTAGTATGTGGCCTAAAGCCAAAACTTAAAAGAGGCCCTAAACCTTTTTAGTAAATTTTTTATATATATTATTTGATGTTTATCCTTATAGTTTTTTAAAATGCAAGAAAGTTTATTATATTTGGATAATCAACTTTTATAATTAACAATATGGCATTCTCATGATACATTATTAATCTTAAGTTATATCTTATTGTTTTTAGTTTAAAAACCTTTTTCAACTGACGGAACTGTTAGAGAAAATATTAAAATTATTTTATATATAAGCAATAGAAACATTTTAAAAAAAAATTAGAATATCATCTTTTACTTGTACAATTTTCATCTCACTTATAATACCAAAAATTGGTAAAACCATCAGTTTCATAGGTCATTAAGCTTTAAAAGATATTCAAGGTTAATAGTTTATTTGGTCAACCTTTTCCAAGGGAAAAAAAGTTTCCCCCACCCCCAAAAGTATATTTTTAAGAAATTGAAGTGTTTGACCAAGCTTTTAGGAAGAAACAGGCTATAAGGCAGCATATTTTCTAATCTAATCGTTTAATAATCGAATTAGCTTGAGCTTGAAAATATTTAAAAAGACATTCAAAGAATTGAAAAAAATCTTACAACGCCGAAGTTATAAACAAGAATGATTTGTTAGATATGGATTTTAATGAGACAATAACTTAATTCTACTTGTAGAAAATCAATTCCAAAGAAGGATGTCACGAGAATAGGAAAGATTCTAGCAGAAGATCTGAAAGTAAAAATCAAGGAAGCAAACATGCAAGTCAAGATCCAAAGGCAAGAATCAAGGAGTACAATTGATGTGACCGCGCATTCTATGGAAACTGGATATTCGAATAAACCATTTACGGAAGGCATCAATCAATCAGCATAATGTTATGATCCCAATTTTTCTCTGTAGAATGTCATGACGACACCTAATCTCTAAGACTAGGTAAGCCTAAACAACATGCGAAAACAGTAAATAAAAGTTTAGAATTTCAAAACTCTAATAATAACGTAAATAAAACTGCAAACCCAATACATACAGTTCCCAAAACCCGGTGAGGTATAAGTCACAAGCTCTAGATACACTACCGAATAATCATATACATCAATGTCTATAAAAATTTAAAGAAACAAGGAAGAACAGGGTAGAAGGGGACTCTGAGGCCTGCGGACGCGAGCATGTGTACCTTGAAGTCTCCAAACGAAGCAACTCAGCGCGCTAATACCGGGACTGATACGATTTACCTAAATCTACATAAAACATTTGCAGAAGCATAGTATGAGTACACCACAACGGTACCCAATAAGTATCAAGCCCAACCTCGGTAGAGTAGTAACGAGGTCAAGTCAAGGCCTTATAGGAGATAATAAGAAACAAGGCAGAAGATATAATGATATAATGATAATTACAAGGAAGTGAAACAATAAAGAATTTACGGAAAGTTAACAACACGAAATTTGGGCAGCTAATACAACACGAAAGGAAAACAAGGATTTTACATGTTTAGAAAAACAACAACCAAACAAAATACATTAAATAGAGAAAGATCAGCAAGGGTACTCCCGAGGTAGTGCCTCGTAGCCCCCAAATTATAAAAGTAAATCATAGTCTTTCCTTATATCACCGTGGGGGCCTTTACATTTAGTTTTGAAAATTATTTTTTCCGAAATAGCACCCCGTTTTTTATCCTACCTTATCACACCGCATGGCTTCTAGTAGTTCCTCTACTAGCCATGCGTATCAAGCCCACCTTATCTCACCGCATGCGTTTCAACACCCAGACTTTATACCACCGTATGCGTATCAATAGTAACAACGATACGACAGAAACCTTGTGCCAATAGTAATAATAGTACGGCAGAAACATCATGCAAACAACCAAACAATCCTCCCAACAATAACATAAATGCCAAAATATAATAACTCAATAAAATAATATTTCACAACTTACACGTTGCCTCAATAAAAACCATGGTCTTTGCAACTCAATACCAAACTCAACAACAAGATATTTTAAGGATATCAAGTTTCAAGTAAAGAATCTCATAGTTAAACAATGAATACGGAAATCAGAAAGCAAGTAATTCAACTAAACAAGGTAGTAGAAGTTGCAAATAAGAGATAAGACAAGTAGACATATAAAATTAGACTAAATGGGGTGACTATAAAGCATGAAAAGGAAACTACGTAGCTAAAATCGGAATCTCAATATTTAGCACGTGTACGCACTCGTCACCTTGCGTACACAGTCTCTACATATTATAATTATCACTACAATACCAATTTCTAAGGGAAATTTTTCTCATACAAGGTTATACAAGTCACTTACCTCAAACCACGCTAAATCAATCAACTAAAGGCCTTTTCCTCAATTTTCCAACTCCAAACGGCTCGAATCTAGCCAAGACAATTTCATACTATAAATATAACCATAGGAAACTAATTTAAATATTGAAATTATGATCTTAGCAAAGTATTGAAAAACTCGCCCCAAAAAAATTGACCCAGGCCACGTCTCGGAACCCGACCAAAATTATAAAAACCGAACACACATTCAATATCGAGTCCAACCATACAAGAATTATTCAAATCCGACCTCATTTTGCCTTTCAAAACTCAAAATTTTAGCCTAAGAACTTTCACACTTTCCCCCCAATTTTTCCAACCCAAATCCCTAATTACATGATAAAATCATTGATAGATTAGTGGAATTTAATCAAAATCGAGTTAAGAACTCTTACCCCAACAATCCCTCTAACATTCCCTCGAAAGTTCGCCTCATACCGAGCTCTCTAATTCCAAATTGTGGAATATGAAATAAGCCCTCGATTTTTGAACTTAAGTCTGCTAGCCATCAATTCCTTCTTTGCGAACGCGGAAATTGCCTCGCGTTCGCGAAGCACAAAATGCTACTGCCCAATTTTCCTCTTATGTTAACGCGAGGACCCAATCGCAAACGCGATGACCAAATGATCCTAGGCTTTGCGAACACGAAGACTTACTCGCGAACGCGTAGACCAATACGTGAGGTTCCCCCAACCTGCCTCTCTTCTTTGCGAACGCGTGGCCATCTTCGACAACGCGAAGAAAAAATCTCACTTGCCTCCTAGGTACCCTTCGCGAATGCAAGACCTCTCTCGCGAACGCGTTGAAGTAAACCAGAAATCTGCAAATTCAGCAGCATCAACAATTCTTCAAGGTTCTGAAAAGCGCCGAACATGGTTCGAAGCACACCCGAGGTCCCCGGGACCTCAATCAAATGTACCAACAAGTCCTAAAATATCATACGAACACGCTCGAAGCGTCAAATAACATCAAACAGCACTAGAATCATGAATCACGCATCGATTCAAGCCTAAGAACTTATAAACTTCCAAATTTTGAAACCAACGCTGATTCATACCAAAACAACTCCGATTAACCCCAAATTTTGCACAAAAGTCATAATTGACATTACAGACCTTTTTCAACTTCCGGAATCAAAATCTGACCCCAATATCAAAAAGTCCACTCCCGGTCAAACTTTTCAACAATCTTCGACATTTCCAACTTTTGCCAATTTATGCCGAAATGACCTATGGACCTTCAAATCAACATCCGGACATGCTCCTAAGACCAAAATCACCCTATGGAGATATTGGAACCATCCAAACTCCATTCCGTAGTCTTCTTTACACAAGTCAACCTATGGTAGACTCCTACGACTTAAACTTCTAACTTAGGGACTATGTGTCCCATATCACTCCGAAACTCTACCGAAACCATAACAAACACCCCGGCGAGTCATGTAACTACAATATAATACAAAGGAGGAAATAAATAGAGGATTAGAGCTAATACACTCAAAATGATCGGCCGAGTCGTTATATCCTCCCTCTCTTAAAACAAACGTTCGTCCTCGAACGAGTATAGAGACATACCTGAAGTGGCGAAGAGATGAGGATAACGGCTACGCATATCATGCTCGGTCTCCCAAGTCGCCTCCTCGACTGGATGACCCCTCCAGTGAACCTTCTCTAAAGCAATGTTCTTCGATCTCAACTTTCGAACCTGCCTATCCTAAATGGTCGTCGGCTCCTCAACATAAGACAAATCCTTGTCCAACACATGAGATGGATCATCGTGATATATCTAGAGCATTGAAACATGGAATGCTGGATGAATTACAGCTAGACTGGGTGGTAGTGCAAGTCTATAGGCCACCTCTTCAACCCTCTCAAGAATCTCAAAAGGTCTCATATACCTAGGGCTCAACTTGCCCTTCTTCCCGAACCTCATAATACCCTTCATAGGTAAAACCCAAAGCAAGACCCTCTCCCTAACAATGAATGCAACATCGCGAACCTTCCGATCCGCATAACTCTTCTGTCTAGATTGGGTTGTACGAAAGTCGATCCTGAATCAATTTAACCTTTTTCAAAGCATCCCGAACCAAGTTTGTACCCAATAGCCTAGCCTCACCCGGCTCAAACTAACCCACCAGAGACCGGCACCACCTACCATACAAAGCCTCATATGGGGCCATCTGAATGCTCGACTAATAACTGTTGTAATAGGCAAACTCCGCAAGCAGCAAGAATTGATCCTAAGAACCCCAAACTACATTACACACGCACGAAGCATATCCTCCAATATCTGAATAGTACGCTCGGATTATCTATCCGTCTGAGGGTGAAATGTTGTATTCAACTCTACCCACATGCCCAACTCATGCGGTACGGTCCTCCAGAACTGCAATGTAAACTGCATTCCCCGATCAAAGATGATAGATACTGGCACGCCATGAAGCTTGACAATCTCGCGAATATAAACCCGAGCCATCTGCTCTGAAGAGTAAGTAGTCACCACTGGAATGAAATAAGCTGACTTGGTCAATCTATCCACAATCACCCAAACTGCATTGAACTTCATTTGAGTCTGTGGGAGCCCAACAACAAAATCTATAGTAATCCGCTCCCATTTCCACTCTGGAATCTCTAGCTTCTGACAGCTTAGGCACCGAGCTATATATTCCACTATGTCCTTCTTCATCCTCCTCCACCAATAGTGCTGCCTCAAGTCCTGATACATCTTGGCGGTACCCGGATGAATGGAGTACCGCGAACTATAAGCTTCCTGGAAAATCACAAGCCATTTACATTGGGCACACATAGCCTGCCCTGCATCTGTAATACACCGTCATCTCCAATAGTGACCTCCTTGGCATCGCCGTGCTAAACTGTGTCCTTGAGGACAAGAAAATGGGGGTCGTCATATTGACGCTCTCTGATACGATTATAAAGAGAAGATCGGAAAACTACACAAGCCAAAACTCGGCTCAGCTTAGAAATATCCAATCTAACAAATTGGTTGACCAAGCCTTGAACATCCAAGGCTAATGGCCTCTCTGCTACTGGTAGATATGCTAAGCTACCCAAACTCTCCACCTTGAGACTCAAGGCATCGGCCAGCACGTTGGCCTTCCCGGGATGATATAGAATGGTGATATCATAGTCCTTAAGAAACTCTAACCACCTTCGCTGCCGCAAGTTAAGATCCTTCTGTTTGAACAGGTGTTGTAGACTCCGGTGGTCGGTGTAGACCTCACAAGGGACACCGTACAAATAGTGCCGCCAGATCTTCAAGGCATGAACAATAGCTTCTAACTCGAGGTCGTGGACATGATAGTTATTCTCATGAACCTTTAGTTGTCTAGACGCGTAGGCAATCACCCTACCATTCTGCATCAGCACCGTGCCAAGACCAATATGCGATGCATCACCGTACACAGTATAGGACCCCGAACCCGAAGGCAACACCAACACTGAGGCTGTAGTCAAAGCTGTCTTAAGCTTTTGAAAGCCCTCCTCACACTCCTCGATCCACCTGAACGGAGCACCCTTCTGGGTCAGTCTGGTCATAGGTGCTGCAATAGACGAGAAACCCTCTACAAATTGATAGTAATACCCCACCAAACCAAGAAAACTTCGGATCTCCATAGCTGAAGACGGTTTGGGCCAACTCTACACTGCTTCAATCTTCTTCGAATCCACCTTGATCCTCTCACTCGACACTACATGGCCCAACAATGACACTGAATCAAGCCAGAATTCACACTTTGAAAATTTTACATATAACTTCTTTTCTCTCAAGGTCTGAAGCAAGGTCCTCAAATGTTGCTCATGATCCTCCCGGCTCCGGGAGTACACCAGAATGTCGTCAATAAACACAATGACGAATGAGTCAAGATAGGGCTGAAATACATTATTCATCAAATGCATGAATGTTGTTGGGGCGTTGGTCAGCCCAAAAGACATCACAAGGAACTCGTAATGACCATACCGAGTCCTGAAGGCAGTCTTTTGGATATCTGGCTCCCGAATATTCAACTGATGATAGCCTGAATGCAAGTCAGTCTTGGAGAACACTCTTTCACCCTGTAGCCGATCAAATAGGTCATCAATACGTGGCAATGGATACATGTTCTTCACTGTAACCTTGTTCAATTGGCGATAATCGATGTACATGCGCATAAAACCATCCTTCTTCATTACAAACAAGACCGTAGCACCCCAAGGTGATACACTAGGTCGAATGAATCCCTTATTAAGCAACTCTTGTAGTTGTTCCTTTAACTCCTTCAACTCTACTAGGTTCATATGATAAGGTGGAATAGAAATGGGCTGAGTTTCAGGTAATAAATCAATGCCAAAATTAACATCCCTATAGGGCGGCATGCCTGGAAGATCCACCAAAAATACATCTGGATAATCCCTCACTACCGAAACTGACTCCATGGTAGGAGTATTAACACTAACATCCCTCACGAAAGCTAAATAAGCATTACCCCTTTCTCAACCATACGTTGAGCCTTTAGAAATGAGATAACCTTGTTAGGAACATAATCTAAAGCACTTATCTACTCTATCCGCGGTAATCCTGGCATAGCCACGGTCTTGGAGTGACAATCGAGTACAACATGATATGGCAACAACCAATCCATGCCCAAAATAATATCAAAATCTACCATACTGAGCAACAATAGATCGATTCTGGTCTCAAAACCACCAAGAACAACTAAACACGACCGATACACACAGTCAACAATAATAGAATCTCCCACAAATGTGGTCACATAGACAGGAGAACTCAAAGAATCACGGGATACACCCAAATATGGAGCAAAGTAAGATGACACATAGGAATAAGTGGAGCCTAGATCAAAAAAGACTAATGCATCTCAATGACAGTCCGGAACAATACCTGTGATGAATGAGTCGGATATAACTGCCTCCATCCTAGCAGGAAGAGCATAATATCTGGCCTGCCCTCCCTCTCTAGGGTGACCTCTACCTGCACGATCCCCACCTCTAGCTGGCTATGCTAGTGGAGTGGCAACTAGTACGACGACCATGGACTTAAAAGCCTGAGGACCCAATGGAATACGTAGAGCCTGATTAGTCGGTGGAGGTGCACCCCTCCTGAGTTTGGGGCAATCCCTTACCATATGACGAGTGTCACCGCACTCAAAATAAGCCCTCGGAGGATGGGGCTGATATGGATGGCTCGCACCTGATCGGCTGGACTGACCATTGAAAGCACTCCGTGCAAGAGGTGCACTAGACAATGGCGGTGCATAAAGCCTAGGAGTGGCCGTAATACCGCTAGAAGCTGGAAGTGCTGAATGAAAATGGTGACTCACATAGCCCCTACCATGATGAGCTGCAACTGGGGAACGCGTACCATTATATGTGCTAGAATCTCGTAGCCTCTTGGCCTCCCTCTCCTCTTTCTCCCGAGTTAACATACCCTCCAATCTTCTAACGATCCCCACTACCTGCTGGTATGCGATGTCCATCTCCAACTCTCGGGCCATGCTAAATCTGATACCTAGGTTGAGCCCTTCGATAAATCGAGGACTCTCTCTCTAACAATAGCAACCAAGGCTGGTGCATGCCTAGCCAAATCACTCAACCAGACTGTATACTTCGACACGATTAGAGAACCCTGGTGCAACTACTTAAACTCTACGCGCCTTGTATCTCTGAGACTCTAAGGAACAAACTCCCTTAAGAACATATCCGAGAACTGAGTCCAAGTAAGTGAAGCTGCCTCGGTCGGACTACCCAACCCATATGCTCGCCATCACTGATAAGCTGCTCCCTTAAGCTGGAACGTAGTGAAAACAACCCTACTAGACTCCACAATACCCATAGTACGGAGGATACGGTGGTACTCCTAAAGAAAACACTGGGCATACTCTGAAAGTATAAGGGTGGTACTTCTTGTACCTCTCGAGCATGAGTTGCTCCCCCTTGAAAACTGCGGCCCTAACATCGAGTTGAACTGGGCGACCGACTGCAATGGTATGACCTCTGGGACCTAGTCAACCTGGACCCGCTGCTCTGGGGTACGGGCAACGGGAGTCTGTGCTCCTCCCCCATCCTGAGATGTGGTAGGAGAAAGTGGGATCAACACTGCCTGAGCTAAAGTGCCGAACATGCTCAGAAACTAGGCGCAGGTCTCCTGGAGTGCGGGTGCAGTAACAGGCATCTCAAGTGCCTGCTCTCCAACATGAGCTACTGGTGGCTCCTCTATAGCAATTCGTGCAGATGCTCTGGCTACACCACGTGGACGTCCTCGGCCTCTACCCGGGCCTCTCACGGCTCTAGTAAGGGGCTCGGGTGTCTGGTCATCCGATCCGGCTTTGCATGTCCTCACAATTCGTGAGAGAATAGAAAGACAGAAAATAAGAATGTCGAAGTCAACAATTTTGCACGATAAAGAATCAAAGAAGTGAAGCTTTTCATAATATTTCCATAGCCTCCCGAAGATAAGTACAAACGTTTTAGTACCGATCCGTGAGACTCTACTAAAACTGTGTATTACTCATAACACCTATGAACCTAGAGCTCTGATACCAACTTGTCACGATCCCAATTTCCTCCCGTAGGATGTCGTGACAACACCTACTCTCTAAGACTTGGTAACCAAAACAACATGCAGAAACAATAAATAAAAACTTAGAATTTCAAAACTCCAACAATAACGTATATAAAATTGTAAACCCAATACGTACAATTCCCAAAACCTGATGAGGTATAAGTCACAAGCTCTAGATACACTATCGAATAATCTTATACATCATTGTCTATAAGAATGTAAAGAAACAAGGAAGAACAGGGTAGAAGGGGACTCCAAGGCCTACGGACGCGGGAAGGTGTACCTTGAAGTCTCCAAATGAAGCAACTCAGCGCGCTAATATCGAGACTGATAAGATGTACCTGGATCTGCACAAAACATGTGGAGATGCGTGGTATGAGTACACCACAACGGTACCCAGTAAGTTCCAAGCCTAACCTCGATAGAGTAGTGACGAGGTTAGGTCAAGGCCCTAGTGGAGATAATAAGAAACAAGGCGGAAGATATAATAATATAAGTATAATTACAAGGAAGTGAAAACATAAAGAATTTATGGAAAGATAACAACACGAGGGCAGCTAATACAACACAAAAGGAAAACAAGGATTTTACATGTTAAGGAAAACAACAACCAAACAAAATACAACAAATAGAGAAAGATCAGCAGGGGCACTCCTGAGGTACCGCCTCGTAGTCTCCAAATCATAAAATTAAATCACAGTCTTTCCTAATATCACTACGGGGGGCTTTACATTTAGTTCTGAAAATTATTTTTCCCGAAATAGCACCTCGCATTTTAGCCCACCTTATCATATCACATGGCTTCTAGTAGTTCCCCTACTAGTCACACATATCAAGTCTACCTTATCTCACCGCATGTGTTTTAATACCCATACCTTATACCACCGCATGTGTATCAATAGTAACAATGACACGACATAAACCTCGTATAAATAGTAACCACAGCACATCAGAAAACTCGTATAAACAACAAAACAATACTCTCAACAATAACAAAAATGCCAAAACATAACAACTCAATAAAATGATGTTTCACAACTTACACTTTGCCTCAATAAAAACCACGGCCTTTGCAACTCAATACCAAACTCAACAGCAAGATATTTAAAGGATAGCAAGTTTCAAGTAAAGAATCTCACAGTTAAACAATGAATACGGAATTAAGAAAGCAAGTAATTCAACTAAACATGTAGTACAAGTTGCAAATAAGAGATAAGACTAGTAGACATGCAAAATTAGACTAAACGTGGTGACTATAACATGATAAAGTAACTCCATTAAAGCATTAAAAGGAAACTATGTAGCAAAAATTGGAATCTCAATATTTAGCACGTGTACGCACTCGTCACCTTGTATACACGGACTCCACATATTACTATTATCACAACAATACCAATTTTTAAGGGAAATTTTCCCCACATAAGGTTAGACAAGTCACCTCAAACCATGCTAAATCAATTAACTAGAAGGCCTTTCCCTCGATTTTCCAACTCCGAATGGATCGAATCTAGCCAAAAAAATTTCATACTATCATATTACCATAGGAGGCTAATTTAAATTATGAAATTATTATCTTAGCAAAGAATTAAGAAAATTGCCCCAAAAAGTCGATCCGGGCCCGCATCTCAAAACCCGACCAAAATTATAAAAAATCAAATACCCATTCGATATCGAGTCCAGCCATCCAAGAATTATTCAAATCTGACCTCATTTCGCCTAGCCTGCCTCTCTTCTTCGCGAACGCGTGGCCATCTTCGCGAACGTGAAGAAAAAATCTCACTTGCCTCCCAAGTACCCTTCGTGAACGTTTGACCTCTCTCACGAACACGATGAAGGAAACCAGACATCAGCAAATTCAGCAGCTTTGAATATTCTTCAAGGTTCCGAAAAGCGCCGAACATGGTCCGAAGCACATCCGAGGCCCTTAGGAACTCAACCAAACATACCAACAAGTCCTAAAATATCGTACGAATATGCTTGAAGTGTCAAATCACATCACACAACACTAGAATCATGAATCGCGCATCAATTCAAGCCTAAGAACTTAAGAACTTCCAAATTCCTAAACCAATGCAAGTCATAATTGACATTACAGACCTATTCCAACTTCCAAAATCAAAATCCGACCCCGATATCTAAAATTCCTCTCCCGGTAAAACATTCTAAAAATCTTTCAACTTTCGCCAATTTACGCCGAAATGATCTACGGACCTCCAAATCAACATCCGGACATGCTCGTAAGACCAAAATTACCCTTTAGAGTTATTGGAACCATCAAAACTCTATTACGGAGTCGTCTTCACACAGGTCAACCTACAGTCAACTCCTACGACTTAAACTTCTAACTTAGGGACTATGTGTCCCATATCACTCTGAAACTCTCCCGAAACCTACACAAAAGATCTTCAAAGAATATTCTTCTTAATGGCCCACAAGGAAAAGGAAACCAATGAAGAAACAAAAGGAAAAGTCCATTCTATTTTTAGAATAAAATCACCTTGATTGATTTTGAGAATCAACTCCCTTGGGTAGTTATTCAATCATTACACTATCACGCCGTGAAGAATGGAGATCAAATCGCCATCTATATTCTACAGAAGATACCAAGGAAGGATATACTTTGATCAAACCAATTTCAATCTCTTTGTTTTACTTCAAAGAAGCACTGTAGTCTACTATAGATTTCCTGTGTAATTAAGAAGAGAAGAGAGAGAGAGAGAGAAGAACACTGGTGAGGCCTTGTATCGATTATAAGAGAGAAGAACAAAGTGATCAAAAGTTGTTGGTGTATAACAACATCAACCCATATGTACTAAGCCACGTCATACTTGAAAGAGATCACCCTTCCAACCCAAGGGGACTGGACGTAGGATTCACTCTGAATCTGAACTAGTATAAAACATTCTGGGTCATGTACCTTCTGTAATGTATTTTATTATATATAGTTTTGAAAATCCCAGTCGACTAAAATGCAAGTTAGTCGACTACCTCGAAAAAGAAAAGAAAAATTACAATTCACCCCTCCCCCCTCTTGCACTTTCAATTGGTATCAGAATAGGTCTCACACTTTTTGCTTAACAAATTGTGAGAAAAGATAATGGCAAATAAAGTAACTATTTGAGTACTCTTTCAAGAAGCAACGTCGCAAGTTAGGCCACCATATTTCAATGGACAACACTTTTCTCACTGGAAAGTGCGAATGGAAATTTATGCAAAATCCTATGATGTCAAAGTATGGTGCGTTATAAAAAAGGAAAACTATCCACTACCATCAGTAGCTTAACCACCCGCTGATCCTGAAGAGATAGATGAATTCAAAGATGAGCAAATAGCGGTCATCCAGGTTAATGCTAAGGCAGGAAACTTGCTCTATAATGCTATAAGTGGAGAAGAGTATGAGAAAATTTCAAACTATGATACAGCTAAAGAAATGTGGGATAAATTGGTAGTCACTTATGAAGGAACCAGCAAAGTGAAAGAAACTCGGATAAATATGTTGGTTCATGATTATGAACTCTTCAAGATGAAATAAGGAGAATCCATTGAGGAAATGTTTGCAAGATTCAGTAAAATCATTGGTGATCTAATAGCCTTTGGTAAACCCTACTCAAGTGGTGATCAAGTTCGAAATTGTTTAAGGAGTTTACCTACCACTTGGCAGACAAAAGTAGTTGCACTCGAATCTCAAGATCTAAACAAACTTTCATATGATGAACTATGAGGAGATATTATATCATTCGAGTAAACCCATCTCAAGAAAACAAGTCAGGAAGAAAAGAAGAAAATAGTTTCCTTCAAAACTACTATTGAAGGACCTGAAAATGATATTGATGACCACACAAAAGCTCTTGAAGAAGAAATTGCCATGGTATCAAGAAACATGGATGGATTGATGAGAAGGTATAGAAACACAAGAAGGGGAAGGATGCCATCTAGGTGAACCAGACAATACAATGAACAAGACAAGAATGATAGAAAGTGTTATGAGTGTGGAAGGTATAGGCATGTTCAATCTGAATGCCTAGATCTTAAAAGAAAAGTTTCGAGAGAGTTCAATAAAACAAATGCTTTGGAAGATGGAGTGATGAAGACAGTTCAGAACACGAATAAATAGCAAATTTGTGCTTCATGGACATCTTGGAAAACAACATGAACAAATACTCTGGTTGCTAGACTGATGAAGATGCATCAGATGACGAATGCAAGGAAGATACTAAAAATTGTTTCATGGAACGAGGTAAAACAAGTAAGGTAAGATCCTATAAATGTGATAGATGTAATGAATTACAAGATATTCTTGACCTTACCCTGAAGAAGTCTCAAAAAATAATAAATGAACTAAGGAGACTCAATAGGTAAAAGAAGGACTGGGAACTTAAGCGTGATGTGATGACCCAAAATGTCATCTTTAAAATTTAATGATTAATTCTGTATTCTAAGATCTCGAAAAGCACTATTTATCATGCCTCGACTTGCGTGCGTAGTCCGTAAAATTTGTATGTGAAAAATGGATTAAAATATGAATTAGAGCTTTAAAACTCAACTAAGTTGACTTTGGTCAACATTTTGAAAAAACGGACTCGGATTAGTATTTTTACAGATTGGGTAGGTTCGTATCGTGATTTTGGACTTGGGCGTATGCCCGGAATCAAATTCCGAGGTCCCTAGCCCGAGATATAGAATTTTGATAAAAAAGTAAAAGTTTAAGTTCAAATAGTGACCGGATGTCGAATTATGTACAAATGACCCCGAAATAGAATTTTTATGATTCCAACAGCTCCGTATGGTGATTTTGGACTTAAGAGAGTGATCAAAATTTTATTTGGAAGTCCGTAGTGAAATTAGGTTTGAAATGGCAAAAATAAGAATTTAAGTTTGGAAGTTTGACCAGGGAGTTGACTTTTTGATACTGGAGTCGGAATACAGTTCCGAAAATTTTTATAGCTCCATTATGTCATTTATGACTTGTGTGCAAAATTTGAGGTCAATCGCACTTGATTTGCTAGGTTTCGATATCAAATGTAGAAGTTGGAAATTTTAAGTTTCATTAAGCTTGAATTGGAGCATAATTCATGGTTTTAGCATCGTTTTATGTGATTTGAGGTTTCAAATAAGTTTGTATGATGTTTTAGGACTTGTTGGTATATTTGTTTGAGGTCCCGAGGGCCTCGGGTGAGTTTCGGATGGTTAACGGATCAAACGTTGGACTTAAAACAGCTGCTGCAATTTTTCCTTTCTGCTGGACTTTCTGGCCCAAGATCGAGCCCAAGATCGAGACCCAAGATAAAGGCCCAGGATCGAGACCCACGATCGAGGCCATGATTGAAGTCACGATCAAGGCCGAGGATCGAGGCCACGATCGAGGCCTAGGATCGAGGCCATGATCAAACCACGATCGAAGCCGAGGATCGAAGCCACGATCGAGACCGAGGATCGAGGCCATGATCGAACCAAGATCGAGGCCGAGGATCGAGGTCATGATCGAGGGCTACCTGGGCAGAATTATAAAAGAGGGCATTCGTCTCATTCACCATTTTTAACAAATTGGAGCTTAAGCAGAGGCGATGTTTGATAGATTTTCAAGAAAAAGACATTAGGGTAAGTGGTTCTAACTCGGATTTAGTCTATATACACGAATATATCATTATTTTCACTATTTAATTAGTGTTTTGAGATTGAAATTTGGAATATTTTTAGAAATCTCATAGAAATTAATTTTTGAGATTTCGGTATATTCGGAGTCGAATTTGAGTGAAACTAGTATGGTTGGACTCGTAATTGAATGGGTTGTCGAATTTCGTAACTTTCACCGGATTCCGAGACCTGGGCCCCACGGACGAAGTTTTAATTAATTTCGGAATTTTTATTGAAAATGTAGTATATTCTTATAGAATCGATTCCTATAAATTTTAGCGATTGTATCGAATTATTTTTGGTTAGATTCGAGCCAATCAAAGTTGGATAATCGAGGAAAGGGCCTTCTAGTGGATTAAATTGGAGCAAATTGAGGTAAGTCTCTTGTCTAATCTTGTGCGGGAGAAATTAACTCATAGGTGATTAAATTAAATAATTGTTGCTAATTGTGGGGTCTACGTACGCACGAGGTGACGAGAGTCCGTGCATAGCTACTATTAAATGCTAAAGTCCGGGTAGTTTAGGACTCAAAAGCATGAATTACTTGTGTAAATTGTAGTCTTTACTTAATTAAATTATTTGATATATATATATATATATATATATATATTGTGAATTGTTAGGGAAGATATTAAAGGATGAAAATCTCATATGCATAAAATTTCTGTTTAAATTAATTAATTGTTAAGAAAAATTATTCTTCCTCCAGAATTTATCTTATAATAAATATACTCTCATTCCATAGGTACATAAGAAAATGTCCTCCTTTCTTGTGGAGCGGGCCGAACGCCTCAGCAGGATAGATGCATCTATGGATCGTGCCGCACGTCCCTCGGCAGTGTACACGAAACTCTGGATCGGACCGTATGACCTCGTCAGAAATCGTGCTTAATAATAATAATAATTACATGATACTTGGACAGTTAATTGCAGCTTGTAAAGCTATTTGATAAATTGGAAATTTATTGAAATTGAATTGCAGCTTGTGAAGCTATTTGATAAATTGGATTTTTTTTATTGAAATTGAAGGATTTAATTAATATATTGGAAATTGTTGCATTTGAAGGATTTTTATTATTTCTGCTAATTGAATAAAATTATTGTTAACTCTGTGAATCATGCTGATTTGAATAATTATAATTTATTCGATTTATTATTGTTGACCCTTAGTGAGTGTCAAAGTCGGCCATCTCGTCTCTACCACTTCGAGATTAGGCTTGATACTTATGGGTACACGTTGTTTACGTACTCATGCTACACTTGCTGCACTTTTTGTGCAGGACCTGAGGCAAGTACTAGTGGAGAACCTATCGTCTTGCACCCATGCTATCCAGGGGCATAGTGGTGAGCTGCCTTTCTGAGCCGTTCTGCAGCTACCAATGTCTCTTCTTCTATTTTTTATTCTGTCTATTTTTATTTCAGACAATATTTGAGGTTTTATATAATCTACTAGATGCTCATACACTTGTGACACCAGGTCTTGGCACACACATTGGTATAATTTGGTGTCTTATTATTTTTCTTGGATTTAAATTTTATCGATATATGTTTAATGTATTTGTTGGCTTGCCTAGCTATAGTGTTGGGCACCATCACGACCTATAGGTGAAATTGGGTCGTGACACTTGAAGTCTGTGAAATCGAAAGAGATATACTTCAAGATGAAGTTCAGGAATTGCAAATGCAACTTAATGGCATGCGCAAGTCCACCAGTCACAGTTCTGTCAAATCTAACCAGGAGACTTACAAGTCAATTGGAAAAGGACTTGCTAGAACTGAGTCTACAAGTACTAACACAAGTGGGAGATTGAAAACTTTATCAACCCCTATGTGTCATTAATGTAATAAAGTTGGACATAAATACTCTTTTTGTAGATTTCGTAAATTAAATATTTTCGGATGGTTTTGGAAACCCAAAAACAACCCTGATTCTAGTAAAATTAACCAACAAGGACCCAAGCAAGCTTGGGGTACCTAAAAAAGGTGATAATTCAATTTGCAGGAACACCACAGAAAGAGTTGCAAAGGAAAATAGTATTTCGACAATGCGTGTTCCAGTCACATGACGGGCGACTAAAATCTGTTTAAAGAAGTCACAAAAATAAATGGAGGAAATGTCAAATTTGGAGATGATTCAAGAGGAAAGATAGTTGTTACTAGCACAGTTCCATTCAACAATAATTGTGATATTACAGAGGTATATCTTGTGGATGGACTCAATTACAATCTTCTAAGTATAAGTCAACTGTATTATTCTGGGTACAAAGTTAAATTCAAGAAAACAAGATGTGCTACTGAAGATGAGGCAGGTAAGATTATTCTTCCTGGTAAAACATATGGAAACGTCTACATTCTTGATGGCATTGAAAATATAGATAGTCATATCTGTTTAGCATCCATATCTGATGATCCATGGCTCTGGCATAAAAAACTTGGTCATGCAAGGATGCATCTAATTGGAATGCTCTCCAAGCATGATTTAGTTATTGGTCTTCTCAAGCTCAATTTTTCTAAAAATCATGTATGTGATGCATGTCAAATTGGTAAAAAAAACTAGAAAGTCTTTCAAAACCAAGGACATTGTGTCTACTACCAAACCTTTACAATTGCTTCACATGGATCTGTTTGGACCTACTAAAACTATTAGCATTGGAGGTAAACGATATGCTTTTATTAGTGTTGATGACTACTCACGTTTTACATGGGTGATTTTCTTATCTCATGAAGATGAAGCATTGAATTTTTTTGATATTTTCTGTAAAAGAATTGAACGAGAAAATGGGCATCTTATTGCAACTATTCAAAGTGATCATGGAGGAGAATTTGAAAGCAAAGCTTTTGATGAATTCTGCAACGGTCAAGGATACACTCATAATTTCTCAGCACCTAGGTCACCACAGCAAAATGGAGTGGCTGAACGTAAGAAAAGAACTCTACAGGATATGGCAAGAGCCATGATACTAGAACATTCCCTCCTAAATCATTTTTGGGCAGAAGCAGTTAGCACAGCTTGTCATATTCTCAACAAATGGTTAATTTGACCTATTTTGAAGAAGACTCCATATGAATTATGGAAAGGTAAAGAAACCAATTATTGGATACTTTCACCCCTTTGGAAGCAAATGCTTTGTCCACAACAATGGCTACTCGAATAATAGTAGATCTTTTAGAATCTATAATAAGTGTACCCTATGCGTAGAGGAATCAGTTCATGCTATTTTTTATGATAATAACTCTATAGCCGAGAAAGGAGATTTTGCAGGTGATGAAGAGATTAGCCAAAGATCAGTGAGCAGAAGACTTCAAAAGAAACTGATGTCAATACAACTGAAACCCCAATGTCGACTAATGGAGACATTAGTGAGCATGATCAACCTCAGAATGAGTCGACTAATCAACGTACTGAAGCAGTACTAAATGAGTGGAGAAGCGGACCAGAATATCCTCAGAAGTTCATCATTGGAAATCTAACTGATGGAATGAAAACAAGATGAGCTTTAAAGAAAAAGGCTAACATCGCACTCATATCTCAAATAGAGCCAAATAAAGTTGACGAAGCCTTGAAAAACTCAAGTTGGGTACAGGCTATGCAAGAAGAACTTGATCAGTTTGATAAAAATAAAGTTTGGACATTGGTGCCCAAACCAGCAAATGCAGCAATCATAGAAACCAGATGGGTATTCAAGAACAAACTTAATGAAGAAGGTAAAGTTATCCGGAACAAAGCAAGGCTAGTCGCTCAGGGTTACTCTCAATAGGAAGGAGTCGACAATGATGAAACCTTCACTCCGGTAGTACGGTTAGAATCAATTCGTATCTTATTAGCGTATGCTTCTTTTAAAGGTTTTAAACTATTTAAAATGGATGTTAAAATTGTATTTTTAAATGGCTTCATTGATGAGGAGGTTTATGTTAAACAACCTCCTCGTTTTGAAAACTCACAGTTTCCTTATCATGTGTTTAAGTTGACTAAGGCTCTCTATGGGCTTAAACAAGCACCTAGAGCTTGGTATGAAAGACTAAGCACATTTTTGGTTAGTCATGGATTTTTGAGAGGTAAGATTGACACTACTATTTTTATCAAAAGATCATCTTCTGGAAATCTCATTTTTTAAATTTATGTTGATGATATTATATTTGGAAGTTCTAACCCTATTTTATGCAAGGAATTATAAAATCTCATGCAAAGCGAGTTTGAAATGAGCATGATGGGAGAATTAACTTTCTTCCTTGGACTCCAAATTAATCAATTAGATGAATGGATCTTTATATGTCAGACAAAGTACACAAAAGAGCTAATACAAAAATTTGGAATGGTCAATGCCAAGGCAATTGGGACTCCCATGAGTCCAGCTACATCTCTTGACAAAGATGAAGAAGAAAAATGAGTAGATGAATCAAAATACGTGGAATGATTGGATATCTACTCTATTTGACTACTAGTCGTCCAGACATAATGTTTAGTGTATGCAGATATGCCAGGTTCCAAGCAGCTCCAAAGGATTCACATTTAACTGTCGTGAAGCGAATTATTAGATACCTTATTGGAACTACTTCACATGGATTATGGTATCCACGCATTAACAATTTTAATCTTGAAGGTTTTTCAGATGCAGATCTTGCCGATGATAAAGATGACAGGAAAAGCACAAGTGGAACTTGTCAACTCCTTAGCAAATCACTTATTTCCTGGAACAGTAAGAAACAGGGATCAGTTGCACTTTCTACAACTGAAGCGGAATATATTGACATTGGGCAATATTATGCTCAACTACTTTTGATGAATCATCAATTAAGTGATTATGATCTTTCGTTTAAGCCTGTTAAATTTTTTTGTGATAATTTTAGTGGTATATGTCTTTCAAAAAATCATGTGCATCATTTTAGAGAAAAGTATATAGATATCAAGTATCATTTCATAAGAGACCATATTCTTAAGGGTGACATTGAATTATCTTTTGTTAACACGAAAAATCAATTAGTTGATGTTTTTATTAAGCCTCTTCTAGAGTATAGGTTTCAAACCCTCAGGGATTTATTTTGTATTATTACCTTTTCCAAATAAGGCTTTAATTTCTGTTTTACTTGAAAGATTGCGTGTCAAAATAACTTTTGGTAAAAAAAAAAATCTTTTGCTATTGTGTTACTTTATTATTACTGCTTGCTGCATTAATTATGCACCTCCATTTTTAGCCCTCTTTTCTACCTTTTAGGTTTACCGAGATGGGAACTGAATCAATCAGTCACGTCTCTTGCCTTTCTATGCCCCGTCAGTCATGTCAATTCAATCACATCACTTCACTCCTCTCTCCACCTCTATAAGTCCGCCTCTCCCCTAAAGTTCTCTATATACACCCTTCAATCATACTCTCAAATGGCTAAAGCCTTAAAAAAATCCCTTTGCTTCCACTCGCAAAAGGACCCGGTCCAAAGTGAAAAACCCTTCTCAACCACCAGAACCAGTCACTATTGACTCTGACCACTTTGAGGGTTTCTCATCTTCTCAATAATTCATCTTCGACAATGCTCGGGCATAAAAAGCACTGGGGAAGCGACCCATGGAATAAGGAGCAACATTGTACACTCCGAAAAAAGTGAAAATAGACATGGACATTGCACTAGAGTCCTAACTAAACTATTGGGATTCTTGCAATAGAGATAAGTTTGTCTCCTTCAAAGTAAAGACAATTGCTCATGGAAGGATCATCAACTTGGAAGAGATAGAAGACCTAAATTGCAAGGTAAAGACTTCTTCACTTTTCAAGGTTGGGAAAATTTATTTGCCCTAACCCCTCCAAAGGTCTATGAAGACTTGTTTCACATGTTCTATGCAAATCTTCGCTCCCAGAAATCTGATAAAATTGAGTCACTCATGCTAGGTCAACGTATTATTCTAGGTTGTTCTACTTTTGATACCCTTTTTAAGTGTAAAAGTTCTGGTTATTCTACTTTGTTTAAAAACTCTTGGCCTGATGATTTTGAAGTGTCGCTCGAACAAGCCAAAGAATGTCTTGTTGATTCCCTATTTGATCCCCTTCCAAACCAATTAGGACCCAGTGACATAAATTTTGAAACCCGTATTCTTTCCCACATTGTTGCCACCACTATTCTTTCCCACATTGTTGCCACCACTATTCTTCCCAGAACTGGTTCCTACACCACTCTGTCTCAAAGGGATACCTTTTTGGTCTATTGTCTGTTCACCAAGCACAAGGTGAAACTACCCTCCTGGGTAATAAATTTCATGATTTAATGTGTTGAAGATCCCCCAGGCCTACCCTACGGGATGGTCATTACTCACCTCCTCGAGGCCTTCAATATCCCTCTCTCTAACTATCCCTATGTATCTATTTCCAAGTGCTATAATAATAGGGCGTTTGCCAGTATGTGATATGTCGTTGTTGATGGTACTTGGGTAAAGAAATAGGAAGTTGAAGCCAAAGTGATCCCCTCCATTTCCAACGTAAAGGTTGATACCTCTCAGACTGCCATCAATAATCCAGAGCTTCTTGAACAGATAACTATACTTGTTAACAAGCTGACTGCCGTCAAAGAATGACTGCTGGCCACTCAGACCTCAGTTTGAGATATCTATGCAAACCAATTAGGACCTAGTGACATAAATTTTGAAACCCGTATTCTTTCCCATATTGTTGCCACCACTATTTTTCCCAGAACTGGTTCCTACACCACTCTGTCTCAAAGGGATACCTTTTTGGTCTATTGTCTGTTCACCAAGCACAAGGTGAAACTACCCTCCTGGGTAATAAATTTCATGATTTAATGTGTTGAAGATCCCCCAGGCCTACCCTACGGGATGGTCATTACTCACCTCCTCGAGGCCTTCAATATCCCTCTCTCTAACTATCCCTATGTATCTATTTCCAAGTGCTATAATAATAGGGCGTTTGTCAGTATGTGATATGTCGTTGTTGATGGTACTTGGGTAAAGAAATAGGAAGTTGAAGCCAAAGTGATCCCCTCCATTTCCAACGTAAAGGTTGATACCTCTCAGACTGCCATCAATAATCCAGAGCTTCTTGAACAGATAACTATACTTGTTAACAAGCTGACTGTCGTCAAAGAACGACTGCTGGCCACTCAGACCTCAGTTTGAGATATCTATGCAATTGCAAGGAAACATGATATGACGTGTCCAAGTTAAGAGTTATGGTGCTGAAAACCGCAGAAAAAGTAGTGAAAGCTTTCAAGGAGGTGCATGATCGAGTGGATGGAGTCTCAGTCATAATGAACGCTAGCTTTGATCGCCTCAAAGAAGCTATCTGCAACACCCTTACCTATTTTTCTCCGTCGTTAATCTGTGTTGGCTGTTTAGACAATTTCTTTTTGTATATCTGGATAATATTCTTTTGCATATTTTTTTTTGGATACTCTGTGGATGAATGTAATTAAGCATATTGTCTACTAATCTTATCTGCTAGTAGTTAATCTTGCTTAGACCTCTTTTTGATTGATGCCAAAGGGGGAGAAGTAGAATACATAATACTAACTTTGTAGAATGCAGGATATATAGTCGACTAATTGATCAAAAGCCAAATAGTATACTAACTTGCAGGGATAAGGCTCACTCGACTGAGTAAAGTCAACTACTAGCATCTGAGTAAGGGGGAGCATCTGAATAATGGGGGTCGACTCTAAGTACTCAAGTTACCTCACATCAAGTGGAGGGGGAGCTGAATAGAACAGGGAAGTAAAATGAATTAAGTTTTTTTGTCATCATAAAAAAGGGAGAGATTATTAGATATAGATTTTAATGATAGACAATTACTTAATTCTAATTGCAGGAAATCAATTCCAAAGAAGGATGTCAGGAAAATAGGAAAGATTCTAGCAGAAGATCTGAAAGCAAAAATCAAGGAGGCCAACGTGCAAGTCAAGATCCAAAGGCAAGAATCAAGGAGTACAATTGCTGTGACCGCGCGTTCTATGGAAACTGGATATTCGAATCAACTATTTACGGAAGGCATCAATCAATCATCATAAGAAGATCAATCAATCCGTATAGAAGATCAATCATCTACATAGGAGATCTTCAGAGAATATTTTTCTTAATGACACGCAAGGAAAAGGAAATCAAGGAAGCAACGAAAAGAAAAGTCCATTCTATTTCTGGAATAAAATCATCTTGATTGATTTTGAGAATTAACTCCCTTGGGTTGCTGTTCAATCATTACACTATCACGCCGTGAAGAATGGAGACCAACTCGCTATATATATATTCTGCAGAAGATGCCAAGGAAGGATATACTTTGATCGAATCAATTTCAATCTCTTTGTTCTACTTCAAACAAGCACCGTGGTCTGCTATAGATTTCATGTACAACTAAGAAGAGAAGAGAGAGAGAAAAGAACACTGGTGAGGCATTGTATCGATTATAAGAGAGAAGAACAAAGTGATCAAAAGTTGTTGGTGTATAACAACATCAACTCATCTGTACTAAGCCACTTCATACTTGAAAGAGATCACCCTTGCAACCCAAGGGGACTGGACGTAGGATTCACTCTGAATCTGAACCAGTATAAAACATTCTATGTCATTTACCTTCTGTGATTTATTTTCTTATAATATCTAGTTTTGAAAAGCCCAGTCGACTAGAACGCAAGTTAGTCGACTACCTCGGAAAAAAAAATTTACAATTCACCCCTCCCCCTACACTTTCATGATATAAGTTCAAATGTATTAGATAAAATTAAGATATGAAGTAGCTACAAATATAATTGCCTACTATTTTCAACCGTAATTACATTACATTTTTATAAAATAGTACATAATATAAACTTTAAAAATATGGTCGTAGTGGTTGATAAAAATTAACATTTTTATATATTGATTTTGGGGCCTTAATTTTTTGTGGTCCTAAAGCCACTACTTTAGTGGCTTTAGGGTTGAGCCGTCTCTCATATTCATATTAATTAATGCATATTTTTAATGGATTTGAGAAAATAATTTGATATGAGTAATTTATACCGTGGGTATAACAAGAAAAAAAGAATTTGTCTTCTCTTGATATGCTAAAAGTGACAAGTAAAAGTGAAAATCTATTTCTAAAATACTGGACAAGTAAAAGTGAACAGAGGAAGTAATTAAGTATCGCAAATCGTGAGTTTAAATTATGATGCAGTGGGAGATTAGTGAGCCAGATTCACGATAGATATGATGGTCGCATCTAATAAGTTAACCTTGACATTCATCTTAATTTTTGAAGGTTTTCTTCAAATAGGAAGCAAAACCTTCCAAGTTCCTGTTAAAATTTTTTCTCATAAGTACTTTTTTAGCATGCCAAATATTAATTCTTTAATTTTCTATTTTTATTTTCATGCAATTGGTGATATTAATTAACGAAGACAGTGGCAGCTATGATGCAGCTGAACCATAAAAAACTAAAACAGTGTTGGCTTATGGATTTTTTACCATCAAATTGTAATTGCTTTTGACCTAAAAACAGCTGTATTTGGCAGATCCAAATCCGAAGATCGATAAATCATTCATTAGATTTCATATGACGCAAATACTGATTTAAAAGAAGTAAAAAGTGTTGACACTCGATTGCTGCAAGCTTCGCCTTTATGCATGCATGTGTGTTTCTTTCTTCCTTTTCGACTTGATCCCATCTCATCCTACTGTCATTACATTTGGCTTGTGTATTTTTAGATATATAAATTTTTATAGTTTCATAATGATGGTATTTACTAGGCGAGAGTAATGGTTTTTTTTTTTTTAAATATATATATTTCTCCTCTTATCTCATTTTAGGTGGCACTCTTTCTTATCAACATATTTTAAAAAAAATAACACCTTAAATTTTTATCGTTCCTTTCATGACAAGCTTTTATAATCATAAATATTATAGTATATTTAGACCACATATTCCAAAAAATATTTTTTCCTTAAACTCTGATATATTGAAACAGAGGGATATATGCCATTCATCTATTTTATTTATTTTATTTTATGAAGTAACTTTTTAAATATGTTGTTATAAGTTGATTGTAGAAATGTCATATATTTGCTTTGTATATATGATAGCTGATGATAGCATATATACGACAATTGAAGAAAGTTGTATGTTACTGTATGTTAATTAGAAAGCGATACGTTTATTGTAGATAATGTTATTATATATAGTAGAATAATCTTACAGATATTTGATATAAATCAATAAAATCAATATATCTAAAATCTTTTCTATTCACATGAAACTAAACTAATATGGAAAATTCGATTCCCACGTATCTTGCCTACCAGATTGTCGTCACGTAATAGAAATTGAAGCACTACAAAACACATAAAGTTAGGGTTGTTCTTTCCTCTATACGTACAAAGTACTATAAAGTAGAGTTGTATAATTATTTTTATAGTTTTACAATGATGGTATTTAGTAGAAGAGAGTAATGGGGTTTTAAAAAAAAAAAAAATATATATATATATATATATATATATATATATATATTTCCTCTAATGACAAACTTTTATAATTACAAAAATATCATGGCATTTATTTTTGGTAATTAAACTTGTATTAATCACCAATGTAACATTTACAAATTTGAGTAGACCATCTCAGTCTGCTCTACAAGATAAAAGAAAGTATCCAGAAAAATAATCTACATTCTCTGCCTCGCTATACACATTCTAGTCTCTACGTGTTAATGACTAATATTTATAATTGTTGAGTAACAATCGCGTATAGCCTTTAGCTCTAAAGTTGCATATGCAAGACACTCTCCTAGCTAGGACCTCTCATGTAGTAGTTTGCTTCTCAAAGATCCGTGAATTTCTCTCCATCCACAGTGCATGAATTATATACTCTGCATAGACTAGCTTAAGTACTCTTTCCATATGAGATCTGCCCTTAGTTTTCATAACTTTCCCTTGGTAATTTGTTGCCCATGAGTCTATAGGAGGATACTGAATTTGCAGCCAGTGCATGAGCCTGTGCCATAGGCATTTACTATATTCACATTCAACAAACAAATGATCTCGCGTCTCTGGTTTTTTATGGCAGAAACAACAAGTGCCATCTACCTGCATTCCCCATTTCTTCAACCTATCAGCTGTTAATATTCTTCCTCGCACCTGAAGCCACATGGTGATGATGGCTTTTGGTGTTGCTTGGTTTTGACACATCAATCGTTTCCATGGAACTTTTGGAAGTACACCTAGTAGTTGCAGGTACACTTATTTTATAATTGTGCCTTGTGACAAATTGTCAATAAGGTGTAGCCTATTCTTTGCCTCAAACACCTTTCGAACCATCCAACAAGCTTGCTTTGGTACTCACATATGCATGAAATCCTGCTCTTTGATATAGTAGCTATGGATCCATCTAATACATAACTTGTCCTTCTTGTTAAACAACTCCCAGCAGGTCTTAGTGATAGCAGCTTTGTTCTACATGGCCAAGTTAATCGTGTTCAGTCCTCCAGCAACTCTTGGATAACACATCCTATCCCATGTCACCAAAGACTTTTTAGTTATTGTATTCACCCCAGGCCATATATAGCTTCTACAGTGTGCTTCAATTGCTTTGATGACTTTAGCAGGTATAATAGAGATTTGAGCCCAGTAAGCTTGAATGCTAAAGATTACTGTTTGGACTAGCTGTATTATGCCTGCATAAGACAGTTTCTTTACTGTCCATGAAGAAATTCTGCTCACAATTTTGTCGATGAGAGGTTGTCATTGCAATATTGACAGTTTCTTTGTATCAAGAATTATGCCCAGATATTTGAAAGGCAATACTCCTTGACTGTACTTAGGGCTTGTTGAGTCTCATGCTTTAGTTCATTGCTAACTCCTCCATAATATATTGAGCTTTTGACTAGATTTGCTTTAAGCCCAAAAGCTTCTGAAAATGTATTTAACTTTTGGTGCAATAGAACAACAGAAGTAGTATCTCCTCTTGTGAAGAGGAGAAGGTCATCAGCAAAGCTCAAATGAGTTAGGTCCAATCTAGAACACATATGATGATAGTGAAAAGTTTTGTCATGCTTAAGTATCTTTAGGTTCCTGCTCAGATGCTCCATTGCTACGGCAAAGAGAAATGGAGACATAGAATCTCCTTGCCTAAGCCCTCTAGCTGCATCAAATGGCTTAGTAGTCTCCCCGTTGATGAGAATGGTATAATTATTTGTTGACACACACTCTAGGATCCAATTAGTAAATTGAACTAGAAATCCCAGACATTTCAAACCTTGATACAAGTGCCTCCAGTCGACTGTATCATAGGCTTTCTGAATATCTACTTTGATGAAGCATCTTGGAGAAATATTCTTCCTTGAGTAAGCCTTGACTAACTCATGGGCTAGTAGAACATTATCTGCTACTTTCCTACGAGGAATGAAGCCAACTTGGGTATCTGACACAACTGAAGCAATAACTTTTTGTAGCCTGTTTACAAGAATTTTGGCAATTAGTTTGTACAGAACAGTGCAACAAACTATATGTCTATATTTCTTGATACTTGTAGGATGAGGAACCTTAGGAATCAGAGTAATGGCTGTGTAATTTATTGCTCTAAAAAACTTGCCTAAATGAAAGAATTCCTTCATTGCATGATACACTTCTGGTCTGATAAGTGTCCAAGTTCTTTTGAAAAATAATGCATTATAGCCATGAACACTTGTGCTTTGTCATCTCCAATTTCACACAAAGCTTCAAATATTTCTTGGTCAGTGATCACATCACAAAGGCTCACCTGTTGGGAGTGTGTGAGGACATGTCCCAGTTTCATTATCTCTTTGTTCACTACAGGCAAATGAGCTGATCTTAATCACATAAGGGATTTGTAGAAGGCAATTATTTCTTGTTGGATATGTTTCTGGTCAGTGGGTCTATCTCCAAAGGTATTATTTAGTTCTGCAATAACTTTTTTATGACTTCTTTCCTTTATGACATCTGAGAAATATTTGGTGTTAGAATCACCAAGTTTTATCCACTTAGCTCTGAATTTCTGCTGAAGGATGCTTTCCTCTATTAGTGACCATCTTTCCAGATCTTCAAGTAACCTTTTCTCCTCTAATGCTACTGCATTAGAGTAGCCCCTATTTAGCTGCTCTAAAGTATCCTGCAGCCTGTATCTGAGATGTTCTATCTTAATTGTGTCTGAACTTATTGTTATTAAGTTGCTTCAGTTATGACCTAAGAGCCTTCAACTTGTACTAGATATCTTTCATGGTGTCCGAATGTAGTTGTGTCTGCCAAACTCTCTCAACCACTGATAAGAAATCCTCATGATCAGCCCAAACATTAAAGAACTTAAATGGTATCTTGCCGCTGGATTCAGCTCTCCTTAAAGTGATCATCGTAGGAGCATGATCTGAGTTAAAAGGCATTTTGTAGTCCACCTCCATATGATAAAAAGTATTCATCCATTCATCATTTCCAATAGCTCTATCAATCCTGCTGAAACTTTGTTCTAGTCAAAAGTATTCATCCATTCATCATGGCATATTTAAGATCATATGTTCGATTTTTTTTTCCTTAAACTTTGTTCTAGTCAAACACTGCTATATATATTTAAACAGAGGGAGATGTCTTTTATCTATTTTTTTTTATTTACTTATCTATTTTTTTATTTACTAAGTAACTTTTTAACTACGGAGTATGTTGTTATAAGTTGAGAGTAAAAATTCCACACATTTGCTTTGTATATGATAGCTGAAGATAGCATATATATGAATACAAGAAGTTGCATATTATTGTATGTTAATTAGAAAGCGCTACGATTATTGTAGTTAATGTTATTATATATAGTAGGATAATCTTAACGATATTTGATATAAATTAATAAAATCAATATATCTAAAATCTAAAATCTTTTGTAGTCATATGAAACTAAACTAATGTGGCAAATTCGATTCCCACGTATCTTGCCTACCAGAATGTCGTCACGTACTGGAATTGTCGCACTACAAAACACATCAAGTGAGGGTTGTTCTTTCCTCTATACATGCAAAGTATTATAAAGGAGAGCAGTTGTATAATTATTATTATGTAGTATGTAATGACTAATATCTTGTGTACGTCTCTGGCGCACCTTAGATATACAGATTGGAGGAGTGTAACTTTCTATACACTGAATGTATAATCTGTTCACTAAATTAGATTATCTTCAAATGATTATAGGTAATTATTTATAATAAGAAAAATTTAGTTTATACGTTATAATATGCAAAATACATGCATTAGTAAAAATGATAATAAAATTATTTTCAAAATTCTGAATATAAATAAGATAGATCCTAAAGGGATGGTCCCCTGTACTCATCACTTGTGTTAAGATATATTCAGTATAATAGAGTAAATTCAAAGGCCATCGACTATCTTTACTGTTAATGGTTCCGAGTGGTAAATAATTCTTCATTTTTAACCAAAAATTTTCAGTTCTACTTTTGAGTATGAAGTCGCCACATGCTGCCTGGGCTATAAGACAGATGCACTAAAATTGCTGAGAAGAAAACTGAGAAGTGAGAAGGACTTCTCAATATTATATGTATATCCCCCATGTGATTCCTCTTCAGAAAAATTCAGATGCTCAATCGATCCCCACTATCCCTGTTTAATTTTTGTATACCTAAATTCTCACCACATATAAATGAATCTTCAATCCCCATCCCCTTTTTTCTGATTGAATTGTACCTACCACAATTTAGAGAGAGCTTTGTATATGGAGTTTTGTTGTCCCTATTTGGTAGAAAGTGAAATAAATAATTATAATTAATTTAACAACAGTTTAACGATTTTTTTCTCTTGTTAGAGATATTTTATGGAAAGGTAAGTTTTCAGATAGGTAAATCAATAAACCCTCTAGTTGTCAGTTGATATCTCTAATTTTTATTCCCCTATAGAAGAAGCAAATTTTTATGTGAATTTAACTCTATGTAATTAAGCCAAGAAACAGATCTCGTGTTCCTGACGTATAAATTAAACTGCAACGTGTCTTAGCTTGATTCATGAAACGTTTCTTAAAATTCTAAAATTCTCTCGTTGTCAAAAGTCCACGGAAATGGAATTTAATTTCTTGCATAAATTTAATGAGAAGTTAAAGAACTTGACTACACTATATTTTTGCTATGAGATATTTTTATTTATAGCCAAAAAAATTAGTATAGTCGATTTTTATTTCGACTTGTTGCAGATTTTATAGCCGGTTATTTAGAGGATGAGATAACAAGGCACAACATTGACTTAAAGCCAGATTAACAGTTGTATTCTGCCGATTTGTCGGTTTCGTTGGCGTAGTTATGAGGCTTCCTATCAGCATCTCGAGTCAAATCAAATATTAATTCTAATCTATTTTTGGCACGGAATTTACGAACACATTCACATGTTCCTTTCATTTTGCAAAGAAGAGGGGGAAAAACACTATAAAAGATAACACTAGAAGATTTTGAATGTATTTAATTGGTTAGAAAACTATATATGGCGTATAGCCTGATAATAATATGCCTATATTACTTACTCCGAATTTTTGAAATATTGCGAATATAAGGCACAACGGAACACCTTCAAAATATATAGATGATAATTAGTATTAGTCGAGAATAAAACTTTATTATTAATGAGAAGTTCTTATTAAAAATAAAAAGCTTTAAGAAGACTTACTTTATTAAAATATTAGTAAAATATCAGTTTTGATAGTTTAAACAACATTGTTTCTTGAAATATTTTCAAATATTAGAATATTACAGTAATTGATTGGAATATTAGTCAAACAATACTTTTCTTTGAAAAATAAATAAATAAATGCATTCATCTTTGTATTTCGAGCCTCTTTGTTTTGATGGAGCGGATGTAGTAAATATTATGGAGTGAACGTTAAAAAATCATTTAATTTTAAACTCGATAAGTATTCAAGCAATTATTATTTGGAAAGTACCAACACCCCTTTTCGAGAAAAAAATTTACAACACCCTTTTACTTACAATTCCTTTCACACAACATGTGTCCCTCCGTATAAGAAGCCATTTTTTCCCACTACTCTTCTGCCTCTCTCTTTGATTTCTCCAAAGAAAACCTCCATTTTTAGATCCATAATGTAGTAGACACCAAGATGGGAAGAAGAACAGACAGAAACCCTAAATCTTACACTCTCCCTTCTTCCCCTACTCACTCTTCCTCTTCTTCAGATTTCGAGTTCACCATTGCCCTTTCTCCACGTAGTCGCAAGTCTTCCACAAATCAATGTCCCGCTGACGAGCTTTTCTACAAAGGCCAACTCCTTCCCCTTCACCAATCTCCGCGTTTGTCTATGGTGCGCACTCTCCTTCTTGCTTCCTCTTCGACCTCTTCCTCCTCTGATACCACGACTACTGCTTCCCGTGACTCCACGGGCAGCAGTAGTTCCAATGATTCCCAATATTCCTACTCTAGTGGCGACCTCGTCCTCCTCCCTGAAGGATGCGACTCTTCCCGCCCTAGCTCCGTCACGGAAGAGGACGAGTTCAAGCGCCTTAACAACTCAATAGGCATTCCTTGCACCTCCATCAAGAAAGGTAATAAGTACTTGCATTTCTCGCTCTCGAGATTTTCTTCTGTCTTCCGCAAAGAATCCAAGAATCAAAAATGTGATTCAGATGTGATCTCAGGACCTCTGCCTGCTCAGACGACCACATCCTCGTCTTCGGTGAGACGCATGAGTACATCAGCTAGAGAAGTCATACGTAAGTATTTGAAAAAAGTTAAGCCTTTATACGAGAAGTTATCCCAAAAGCCATCTGAGAAAATGATGGTATCGTCAAATACTGTAACATTATGCATGAAATCTCAAGATGGGTTTTTGAAAAGCAGAGAAAATGGTTATTCTTCAATTCAGAGCTCTATTAAAGAAAATATCCAAAATGCAACAATTTCACAATCTTTTTCTGGGAATTTGAGGTATCCAAGGAGGAGAAGCTACGTGTCAAGCTGTCCTTCGTCGATGAGATCATCACCAAGCCATTCTGGGGTCCTTAGTAGAAGCGGTTTCACAACTCCGACCAATAAAACGACGACAGGTGGAATTTATTCATCAGATTCATCAACAATGGAGGAGTTACAGAATGCAATTCAAGGTGCAATTGCACATTGCAAGAATTCCATGCTTCAGAATCCGAACACTAGTTCTTAATAAAATTTGGTCAGTTATGAAATTTAACAAATTTTAAGTGTTGTTTTTAAGGTAAATAAGAAAAGAAAAGAAGGAAAAAGATCAAGAATATTTGTGTTTGCTAGATAGCTATTGGATCTAAAGGTTCTTTTATTTTATTTAGTGGGTTATTTGACTGAGGAAGACGAGGATTTAACCTTTTGTGTTTTTTACCTTTTGTTTCATATAGTTTAACCTAGCCGTTGCGTCTTGATCGAAGTTTTTAGTGAGTTGCATGTGATATTATTAATGGATCACTCATTTGGATTCTTCTCTTCTCTGGTTTGTTCCATTGAAATTTGGAGTGCCTTGGAATTTGTACTTCGTAGTTTGTCTTCTACTCTCTCTCTGCCATATTTTATGTGGAATCTGAGAGTACTTATTATTTTTACAATTCTTTTGACTATTTAGTTTTATGTTTTCTATTTTGGATTTACCTTTTTATGAATTAATCTAACGGCACTATTTAAAGTTTAAATTTTAAGGAAGTAAAGGTACGTATTAATGAGCTTTGCAAGTATATGAGAATCTTCCTTGTGCCCGTATAGGAAGATTAAGTGTAGTTTCAGACTTCTCAGCTGGTTGGACATAGGGCCGGTGACATTTATTATGTGAAGCAACTTTGAAGTTTCTATGGTTTGAATTAGAAATTTATTCAAACTTCGAAATCTTAGAAACAAAATCTTGCGCTAGCTAGTCACCTTTGAAAAATGTCCTTTTCCCCCTTAATTCTGATTTTATTGTTCACAAGGCTTGAATTAATTCCTATTATGGATTTTATTCAAATTCCGTACGAAAGTTTTATCGTACGAGTTGTGATGTCAAATGGTAGATTTATATGTTAACCAAAAAGGCAAAAGTCTTTAACAGACTGGCCGAACCAAAAGGTTTTCACTGCAAGAAAAATGCTCAATAGCGAAGGGAATATTGGTCCTTAAAGCTTCTGCTGCTAAAAGTCATTAAAGATGAGCTGGTCGCCAAAACTGTTTCGCGACTGTTAAAACTAGTCCTTAAATGATTTTTAAGGACCATATTTCTGGTGCCTATTTGGATATTTTAGGGACTAAATTCCTTATCCTTAAAATGTTTTTGCGACTACTCTATATTTTTGTTATGAGATATTTTTATTTATAACCAAAAAAATTAGTATAGTCGATTTTTATTTCGACTTGTTGCAGATTTTATAGTCGGTTATTTAGAGGATGAGATAACAAGGCATAACATTGACTTAAAGCCAGATTAACAGTTGTATTCTGCCGATTTGTCGGTTTGGTTCTCGTAGTTATGAGGCTTCCTATCAGCATCTCGAGTCAAATCAAATATTAATTCTAATCTCTTTTTGGCATGGAATTTATGAACACATTCACATGTTCCTTTCATTTTGCAAAGAAGAGGGAAAAAAACACTATAAAAGATAATACTAGAAGATTTTGAATGTATTTAATTGGTTAGAAAACTATATATGGCGTATAGCCTGATAATAATATGCCTATATTACTTACTCCGAATTGTTGAAATATTGCGAATATAAGGCACAGCGGAACACCTTCAAAATATATAGATGATAATTAGTATTAGACGGGAACAAAACTTTATTATTAATGAGAAGTTGTTATTAAAAATAAAAAACTTTCAGAAGACAGCCCTTAAATGATTTTTGAGGACCATGTTTCTAGTACCTATTTGCATATTTTAGGGACTAAATTCCTGATCCTTAAAATGTTCTTGCGACTAGTTTAAATGTGGTCGTTACAACGTTTCGTGACCCGTTAGAAGTTGGCCGTTATATCTTTTCCGAGAAGTTTAAAGCTAGTCCCTGTTGAGGTTTTGTTTTTAAGATGAAATAGTCTTAAAATGAGGGTGAATGAGAAATGGAGGGAAAATGAAATTTTTGAGTAAAATTTTAAGTTTTTCCCTCTTGACAATGAGACATTGTCCCATATTGGAAGAGAAAAGATTTTTGGTGGGTATATATATAATTGCTCTTCTTGTAGCTCTTAAAGAGTTAAGAAGAAAGCAAGCCTCGCGTCGTCATCGTCGTCGCTCGCTCGGCTCGGCTACGACTTCGGCTTCGGATTTGGATTTGGATTTGGTCAAATGATCGATTGATTGATTAGTTTTTTGGACCAAATTTATTTGTTAATAGTAAATATTAACGTAAGATTATCCGCATTTGTAACGGATATTTTTCAATCCGTTATTGACCACAAGGCAGCCGCCTAATGCTCTTCCCACCATGAATGTGCTTGCTCCACAAACAAGCTAATGCTTGCTCCACCATGGAGGGTGAACGTTTGGTCTTCTTCAACACTGGCTGCTATATATATATGTGCAGCAGCTGTTGAAGAAAGACACACACAATACACAAGACCAACAAACTGAAAATCGCTCAACAGATTTGGCTATACATTGCACTCCTTCCTCTCAGCATTTCCATACGATTTTATGAGTTTCTACTCCTTCGTTCTGCATTGTTTTAACTTCAAACAAAGCAATTGTAAGTGTGATTTGCTACCGAACTTTGTGTTCGCTGAAACACTGGGGTTTGAAGTACCGCTACACTAGTGTGTGATTCGTTCTATTCTGGGAGGAAATAATCCATTACCTTGGGTACTAGGAGGGGATTAAATTCCTTAAGGAAACACTGTGAATTCAGTGGGCTCGAATTAATTACTGTTTCATTACGCTAACTTATATTTTACAGAATTATTATTTACAAATACAGCAATATTGGTGAGACTAACAATCTTAAGGAATTTAATATTTATTTATGTATTTGTGTTATTCTTATTATTCTGCAAACTAAAACATTTGTGATTTTGTGTACTCCCGTTTTGGAGAGTAAAGCCTTCGTGGCATTTTGTTGGAGATTAAAATCTACGTGATTTTTACTCCAGTTTGAAAACGTGTATTAAACGTTTGTTTGTGTTATTTTTTTTCCCCAGAAAAAATGACGATTGAAAGCAAAAATCAAGTTGTTCCGATGGTGACTGCCAACGCATCGACAAGCCGAACACCGGCGTTGGCACCGGCAGAAAAACCTAGAAAATTTTCAGGGATTGATTTCAAGTGGTGGCAGCAGAAGATATTCTTCTACTTAACTATGTTATGTCTACAGAAGTTCATCAAGGAAGATGTACCTGATCTGCTAGATAAAACTTCAGAGAATGAACGCTTTCTCGTGATTGAAGCGTGGAAGCATTCTGATTTTTTATGCAAGAATTATATTCTTAGCGGACTGGATGATAATCTGTATAATGTATACAGTAGCATGGAGACGTCAAAAGAATTGTGGAATGCGCTTGAAAAGAAATATAAAGCTGAAGATACCGGGATGAAGAAATTCGTTGCAGCAAAAATTTTGGACTACAAAATGATAGATAGCAAGTCTGTTATTACCCAAGTCCAGGAATTGCAAGTGATTATTCATGATCTACTTGCTGAAAGTCTTGTCATCAACGAAGAATTCCAAGTAGCAGCAATGATTGAGAAGTTGCCTCCGTTGTGGAAGGACTTCAAAAATTATTTGAAACACAAACGAAAGGAAATGTCCCTTGAAGATCTCATTGTTCGGTTGAGAATCGAAGAGGACAATAAAGCTGCTGAAAGGAGAGGCCGTGGAAATTCAACAATAATGGGAGCAAATATTGTTGAAGATAACAAAAAGAGGAAGAAAGCTTCTGGTCCGAAATATAACTCAAGCAAGAAGCAGTTCAGTGGAAACTGCTACAACTGTGGGAAAACCGGACACAAATCTACGGAGTGTCGTGCTCCGAAGAAAGACAAGAAAAGGGGTCAAGCAAACATGGTAGTAAAGTATGATGATGTTGATAACTTGTGTGCCATGCTTTCTGAATGTAACTTGGTAGGAAATCCTAAACTGTGGTGGTTTGATTCAGGAGCCACTCGCCATGATTGTGCAGTTAGAGAAGCTTTTGCTACTTATGCTCCTGCTGGACCCGGAGAGACAGTTTATATGGGAAATGCTTCAACAACAAAAGTTGAAGGATATGGGAAGGTATTTCTAAAAATGACTTCTGGCAAGGTCATGACTTTGAACAATGTCCTTCATGTTCCCGAAATGAGAAAGAATTTAGTCTCTACTGGACTTCTTGTTAAGCACGGTTTTAAGTGCATTTTTGTATCCAACAAGGTTGTAATTAGTAAGAATGAAATATTTGTGGGAAAAGGTTACCTCACCGAGGGCCTTTTCAACCTAAATGTAATGGTTGTTGAAAATAATAATAATATTTCAGCTTCTTCTTACTTACTTGAGTCAAATGATTTATGGCATGTACGTTTGGGTCATGTCAATTATAAAACCTTGCGGAAAATGATTAACTTGGAAGTACTGCCCAAGTTTGAATGCGAAAAATCAAAATGTCAAACATGTGTGGAATCTAAGTATGTTAAACATCCTTATAAGTCAGTTGAAAGGAATTCAAATCCTTTAGACTTAATTCACACAGATATTTGTGACATGAAGTCAATACCATCTCGCGGTGGAAAGAAGTATTTCATAACTTTTATTGACGATGGTACTCGATATTGCTATGTTTACTTACTGAATAGTAAAGATGAAGCAATAGACGCATTCAGGCAATACAAAAATGAAGTTGAAACGCAACTTAACAAGAAAGTAAAAATGATAAGAAGTGATAGGGGTGGTGAATATGAATCTCCTTTTGAAGAAATATGTTTAGAATATGGAATTATTCATCAAACAACAGCCCCTTACACGCCCCAATCTAATGGGATTGCGGAAAGAAAGAATCGCACATTAAAGGAGATGATGAATGCGTTGTTGATAAGTTCTGGTTTGCCACAGAACTTGTGGGGGGAAGCCATTCTTACGGCTAATCGAATATTAAATCGAGTGCCCCATAGCAAAACACAATCCATTCCATATGAAAAATGGAAAGGAAGGAAGCCCAACTTGAATTATTTTAAAGTGTGGGGGTGTTTGGCAAAAGTGCAAGTTCCTAAACCCAAAAGGGTAAAGATAGGACCGAAAACCGTTGATTGTGTTTTCATAGGATATGCGACAAATAGTAAAGCATATCGATTTCTGGTTCATAAATCAGAAAATCCCGACATTCATAATAATACGGTTATAGAATCAGATAATGCTGAGTTTTTTGAAAATATATATACGTATAAAAAGGAAAGTGAGTCGTTTGATGAAGGATCTAAACGACCTCGAGAAGAAACAAAAGAAAGTATATGTAATCAGGAGGATCCAAGACGTAATAATCGTCAAAGAACGTCTACTTTATTTGGACCAGATTTTGTGACTTTCTTATTGGAGAATGAGTCTCAAAAATTTTAAAAAGCTATGACTTCTTCGGAATCATTGTTTTGGAAAGAGGCAGTCAATAGTGAAATAGAATCCATATTGAACAACCATACATGGGAATTAGTTGATCTTCCTCCTGGAAATAAACCTTTGGGTTCTAAATGGATTTTTAAGAGAAAAATCAAAGATGATGGCACTATTGATAAATTCAAGGCAAGGCTCGTAGTCAAAGGGTATAGACAATGAGAAGGTCTAGACTACTTTGATACATACTCTCCAGTTACAAGAATTACGTCAATACAGATGTTAGTAGCATTAGCTGTAGTGTATGGTCTTGAAATTCATCAAATGGATGTTAAGACGGCCTTTTTAAATAGAGAGTTGGAGGAAGAAATTTACATGGAACAACCTGAAGGGTTTGTGGTTCCAGGTAAAGAAAAGAAGGTATGTAGACTTGTCAAATGGTTTTAAGATAAATGAATGTGATAAATGTGTGTACATTAAAAATGTTCCAAATCACATAGTCATTGTTTGCCTATATGTGAATGATATGCTGATAATGAGTAATGACATTGCCAACATAAATGCTACTAAGCGTATGCTCAATAGCAAGTTTGATATGAAAGATTTGGGAGTTGCTGATTTAATTCTGGGAATTAAGATCCATAAGACTCCTCAAGGTCTGACATTGGCACAATCTCATTATATTAAGACAATACTTGAAAAATTCAAGCACTTGGGCTTTAAAGTTGCAAAGACTCCAATCGACGTGAATCTTGCATTAACAAAGAATAAAGGCCAAAGCATATCACAATTGGATTATTCTCGTGTGTTGGGATGCTTAATGTATATCATGAATTGTACACGACCAGATATAGCTTGTGCTATAAGTAAACTGAGTCGATATACGAGCAATCTAGGCCAATCTCATTGGATGGCAATGAAATGAGTTTTGGGATATTTAGAACATACCCAGAACTTTGAATTGCAGTACAGTAAATTCCATGCGGTGATTGAGGGATACTGTGATGCAAATTGGATCACCGGTTCAACTGATTCTAAGTCCACGAGTGGATATGTATTCACTATTGGTGGAGGAGTGGTATCTTGGAAGTCGTCCAAACAAACATGTATTGCCCGCTCTACAATGGAGGCTGAATTCATAGCCTTAGATAAAGCCGGTGAAGAAGCTGAATGGCTCCGGAATTTCTTGGAAGACATTCCATTTTGGCCCAAACCATTGGCACCAATATGCATACATTGTGATAGTCAAGCGGTAATTGGAAGGGCTGGGAGCGTTATGTATAACGGTAAATCTCGTCATATACGACGAAAACATAAAACCGTTAGGCAATTAGTCTCTAGAGGAATTATCACGATTGACTATGTAAAGTCAAGTGATAATGTGTCGGATTCACTTACAAAAGGCCTAACTAGAGAGGTAGTTGAGAAATCATCAAGGGGAATGGGGCTATGGCCGAGAACAAGTCATTGTGGCGGTAACTCTACCTAGAAGACTGGAGATTCCAAGATCTAGGTTCAAGGAGATCAAACAAAGTCATTAATGACGGTTCAACATTGTCAAATAAAATTTTAGTCCGTTCTCGTGATGAGACAATGTTCAGTACCAAGGATAAAGTATTAAGGCTTTTTAATGATTTCTAAATTTGATACGGGGTATATCAAATAGTGTATCTACAGGATGACACGTTTAGGAATCACCTATGTAAGTGTAAAGTGTTAGCCGCTTAAAGGAGAACTTTGTAAGGCCAGTTCTCTACGCACTTATGAAACCAGGCGGTGTTCATGGCTGAAACGAATGCAACAATGAGAATCAAAGACGGTTAAGGGTTGATTGTGTGACTTATGGTTGTCTAGGTATACACCAAAGATCGACGGTTCAAAGATATCAAATCTACCGATTGACCGAGTATATCCGACATAAGTTTACTACGGAAAGTTCAAAGGGAAACCTACTTATCCAGATGCGATTAATCCTTGCTTGTAAATCACACAGTTTTTCCATGCATACTTCCGTGATATAGCCATTCTCCATTCATGTGGGGGATTGTTGAGGTTTTATTTTTAAGATGAAATAGTCTTAAAATGAGGGTGAATGGGAAATGGAGGGAAAATAAAATTTTGAGTAAAATTTTAAGTTTCCCCCTCTTGACAATGAGACATTGTCCCATATTGGAAGAGCAGAAGATTTTTGGTGGGTATATATATAATTGCTCTTCTTGTAGCTCTTAAAGAGTTAAGAAGAAAGCAAGCCTCGCATCGTCGTCGTCGTCGTCGCTCGCTCGGCTACGACTACGGCTACGGCTTCGGCTTCGGATTTGGATTTGGATTTGGTCAAATGATCGATTGATTGATTAATTTTTTGGACCAAATTTATTTGTTAATAGTAAATATTAACGTAAGATTATCCGCATTTGTAACGGATATTTTTCAATCTGTGTATTGACCACAAGGCAGCAGCCTAATACTCTTCCCACCATGAATGTGCTTGCTCCACAAACAGGCTAATGCTTGCTCCACAAATAAGCAAATGCTTGCTCCACCATGGAGGGTGGACGTTTGGTCTTCTTCAACACTGGCTGCTATATATATGTGGAGCAGCTGTTGAAGAAAGACACACACAATACACAAGACCAACAAACTGAAAATCGCTCAACAGATTTGGCTATACATTGCACTCCTTCCTCTCAGCATTTCCATATGATTTTCTGAGTTTCTACTCCTTCGTTCTGCATTGTTTTAACTTCAAACAAAGCAATTGTAAGTGTGATTTGCTACCGAACTTTGTGTTCGGTGAAACATTGGGGTTTGAAGTACCGCTACACTAATGTGTGATTAGTTCTATCCTGGGAGGAAATAATCCATTACCTTGGGTATTAGGAGGGGATTAAATTCCTTAAGGAAATACTGTGAATTCAGTGGGCTCGAATTAATTATTGTTTCATTACGCTAACTTATATTTTGCAGAATTATTATTTACAAATACAGCAATATTGGTGGGACTAACAGTCCCTATATCGAACAGGTCAGCACTACAAAGCTAAAGATTTAGCAGCCAAAGTTTCTACCTATAAAAAGGATTTTAGGACTAACAGTTTAGTCCCTAAAGAAACAAGTCACATGTCCCTAAATCACATCCAGCAACTAAAAAATCGAGTATATTAATATATAGATGATGTTGCTTTCATAAAATATTACCAAAAATGATCAACATCAGTTAGTTGCACCGTACATCAATGATGTAAGCTAGTCACAATATTGTGTTCATAAACATTAAGCAAAAAACTACATATCACTAATATCCCTTGATTGTAATGTAAAATTTTCTTGAAATTCCCAGCAAAATGATAGTTAATCTGTATGTCGTCAAAAATCTGTTTCTAGTAAACTTCAATAACCAAACTCTATAGAAGAAATAAGAAATTTCAGTTAGAAAAACTATATATAACAGTGTAGACGGAGCAAAATCAGGGGTAGACAGACGATTATAAAAATAACAAAGAAAAAAAAGTAACGGAAAATTAATGGCTAGACACCATTGTTCCCTTTCATCTGATTAACTTAGATTGGTTTGTCAAGAAAAGGTGGAATGAAGGAATCATCAGAAATAATAAAAATTTCAGGAAGAACACTAGCAGATCTAAGTACTTGAGTGGTTGCAGAATTTCCACATATATTGGTTCTAAATCAAGAGCAATTTCCTTAACAGACCACTGTCCACCAACACATCCAAAAACGTAAGCTCAACTTCTATTACTCTTTCCTTAATACCTATTTTTGGTGAAATTTCAGTTTTGGGGTGTTTGACATTCTCTGATGTCCGATGATTTTAGAGCAACCAAACATCCCCTTTTTTTGTATAAATTTCTCCTCCTTGACCTATGAGCCCCAATTTTAAACCCAACAATCCTACTTTTATCACTCACACCAGTATTTAAAATAACCAATTGCAGAAAACAACTAAAAAAACAAAAAATTATAGAACCCTGTTTTCAATTTCTGATTCAATCGGGAAAAAAAAGCACGAAGAAGAAAAAAGAAACATAACAGATTAAAGAGAAAGAAATTAAGCTTACTCTTGATTAGGTGGATAATCTAATGGTATAATTTGTGTGAAGTCGCTTGGAGAGATGAATTTTCGACACCAACCTTCTAAGTTCTTTGCAACCTTATGAATTTTGATGAAGTTTGGCAGCACCTCTTAGGGATTTTGATGGCCTACTTTTTAGTTTCGCCTCTTAGGGATGAAGTTTAGGAATTTTGTGAAAATATTTTGGAGGGATTTTAGGGTGAAAGTGAATTTGGAGGGATATGAAATATTTGGAGCATTCCCTCTTTTTTTTTTACTGTAGTTTTCATCAGTTTCACACCCTATGCCGCTAAAATTAAGTATTAAAGACTAGTTGTTAACTTTTGTATAGACCAGAATAAATTCTGGTCGTGTATTTAGAAGATAAAATTACATGTTAAAGACCAAATAAAATTCTCATCTCTATAAGTACACTTTTAGGGACCATATTTAAAACTTGTCGCTAAATGCTGGTCCCTAATAAGGCTTTTTCTTGTAGTGCTTCTAGTTCTAATATCATCTTGTTAGTTTATCATCAAGCAGTAAAAGTCTGATTGGATCAAAAAATATAGAAACTCTCATTCATAAGCGAGTACTAGATATTGAATTTAACTATACAGTTTAAATGTATGATTGTTAATTTGGTGAGTTTGTTAACTTTACCTAATCTAATGAAAGATAATGAATATCAAGTACATGCGAAAAGAGATGAATGAGGTGAATGCAAAGAGAGAATCTATGGAATATTCCAAATGTTCATAAACACTTGTATGTACACTAATATAGATTTTTATTACTGTATAATCGATTTCTAACAACCTATTGACAATTGGACACATGAATTGACATAATTAGCCCTTGTGTCTAACTACCTTAGCTAATTGACTGTATGGACTATTATTGACTAAGCTAAGCTATACTAAGATAAGCTAGGGGACTTTAGTATAATTAATCAACTCCTTTATACGCCCCCTCAATCTAGGGGATATGAAGACATTTTTCATCCCTCGCTTGGACAGTAAATATCCATGTTGTGCAACTGTAAGTCCCTTCGTCAAAAAATCAGCCAACTACTCTAAAGAAGCAAGATGAAGAATGTGAACCAAGACAAGCTACACCTTCTCTCAGATAAAGTAACAATTAACGTCGATGTGCTTGGTACTTTCGTACAAAACATGATTAGCATCAATTTGGATGACTGATTTTCTATCACAGTGGATAGTGATTGGCAACTAAATAGTTATGCCCAATTCATTGAACAGACCAATAATCCAGACCACTTCAGCAATAGTAGGAGCTAAGTTGCGATACTCTACTTTAACAGAACTTCTCGAAATAGTAGCTTGTTTCTTCGACTTCCAGGAGATGGGAGAATGACCAGACTTCACAAAATAACCAGTAATTGACCTTCTAGTGTTTGAGCTAGATGTTTACTCGGCATCACAGAAGGTGGTAAGCTGATCAGAAGGTTCAGAAGATAGAAGCAACTTGTACAAGGAGACTTTTAAAAAATATATATATTTCACAAGCCTCAAGGCAGCTTCTGCTGGGATGATTTAGGAGAATGCATAAACTGTCACAAACATTGGACACTAAAAGCAATGCGAGGTCTGATAATAGTTAGATATAAGCGAGATCCAACTGTATAGGTGATACATGTGAGATCCATTCACCTTATTGAAACGTTCCTTCAATTTGACCAAATTGCATGAGCACTCGAAGAAAAAAGGACACCAAAATGTAACTGCTTACTGACATTGCATATTATCCATGAAATCACAATAACGTTGCACCGTTCCCACATATTACCCAATTTCGGCTCAAAATCCGCCTTAGAAGAAGTACCATCAACGAAATAAAGCTTATTCTTTCCGAGTAGTGACAATTTCATAGCTTGACTCCACAAACCATAGTTCTGCATTCCAATTAGTAAAATCATGATCGACATTGAATCAGGACCGTCACAAGGATAGAGATAAAGTGGATGATTGTGATCAACCACCATATTTCTACTGGATGAGACATTATCGGAAGTACAACTCATAGCTTACTTTGAAGTCGTCATTGAATAAAAAATAAGGGTTTATGCCATGCATGGTATTAGGCATATTTTTATATGTTTTAATATTACTTTAACCATGTTTTAACAATTTTTTAATGCTATTTGGTCTTTAAAATGCCCAACATACATTAATTATTGATTTTATGACTAATTAAGTTGTATGTAATGATTTAGGATATTTGGAGTTCAAAAATATTTTAAAAAAAATGCTCCAGCTATAGGAGAAGAGGGTGGATGCGTCGCATCCAACCTTGCAAAAAAAGACTATTTGGAGCACCCTTAGCAGTGAAGTCTTGAGAAGGCATCGACCTTAGCATCCGCACCTGGGCGCAGCAAGGTTGAGGGAATAGAGGGTGGACGCGAAGTTCAATCCCCGAAGCTTATTCGAAGAAGGAAAAGGAAAACTTTGGCCTACGACTTTTGTACGCAATATATAAATCAAAAATGCCTCTTTTAGGGTATCTAACACACTTTTTGAAGGGATTCAATCCAGGGAGAGCAAGGAGCCGCCATGGAGGACAGATTTCATCTTCTTCCGCCAAACTTAGAATTTTTTATGTTTCTTTGTATGATTTGTTATTTTGCTACCATGTCTATGTGGAGCTAAACTTCACGTTCTAGGGTGGTGGTTCTTTCACGACTATTGTTATTCGAATATTGATTTTGCTTTCTTGATTTATTATATTAGTTTATTTATTCAATCTTACGCTTAATTATTTGATTGCTTTATCACCAATTGAATACTATCTACGAATATAACGTTGAACTCGAAAGTGAGAATTTTAGATTGCATATAGGATTGAGTAGAGCAAGTTCTTGAATCCGGGCATCAGGGAATAAATTCGCGTTCAGGATAGACATATACCTAATTGCCTTGCTTGGTTGATGTACATGAATTTTAAATGTGTTCTTGTTAGTTCTAATTCCATAGGCATATATGCGTTAGGTTAGCTTGAATAGGAGAGTAAGAACTCGATATATTCTTATGAGCAATATTAACCTCGTTAACCATAAACTAGATAAATTAGTTGGTCAATTTAATTGAAGAATATAATGAAATTGTTAGATAGACCAAAACCTTGGATTATTTTTATTACATTGGTAACATAAAATTTTGCTCTTCCTTTGTTCAAATTTCATTAGTGTTTTTTAGTTTAGTTACTTTAGAATCACTATTTTTGGGTTTAATTCTTGTTTAGATAATTAGGATAGTCTGATCTAGTTAATAGTTGATAACAAGTCCTCGTGGGTTTGACACTCTATCTTATCACTTTATTACTTAACGACCGCATATACTTGCGTGTGCGTTTGGCCGTTATAAGTTTTTGGCGCCGTTTCCGAGGACTTAGAATTAGCTATTTTTCTAGATTTGACATTTATCATTTTATCTATTTAAGTTTTTTATTTTTAGTTTAGTTAGTATTTTTTATTTATTTTAACATGGCATCTTGGAATGAAAATTGTTCAAACGATGGTTATTCTTATTTTGATGATCCCTGTCCATATTATAGAGGACCTCACTGATGGAAAAATTGTCAGAATGTTCCCGGATGCGAGTTGTGCCACAATCTCAATATTTTGAGTGGAATAGTTGTAATATGTGTAGTGGTCAAGGTGGCTATTGGGATGATTGTCATAATTCTTTTTATCCTTCTCTAAGCCCTTATTGTGATCTTTCTAATAGTGTTTTTGAGTTTGATAGGAGCAATGAAGTGCATTATATGGAATGTGATGCATATATTAGGGATATTTTGAGGCAAGTAGCAGAGCAACATGAAAAACTCAAAAAAAGAAGAAGAAAAGAATGAGGGCATCAATCACAAGAATGAAGTCCAATCTGGAAGAACTGAATGAATAGAGTAAGTTCTAGCAAGAGGAAAATTTTAAAAAAGTGGAGATTTTGAGTCAAACATGGCTAGTGGAACAAGCTGAAAATGAGAAATATATGAGGCTCAACGTGAGAAAATTACTTATGGGATTAGATACTTATTAGAAGTAAGAGCCGAATTGGGACAAGAGATCGACAAATTTGGCACATCTATTCACGACTTGGAGGCTCAATTGAGTGCAAAGGTTGTTGCGCCTAATGCCCAACAAAATATTGATGAGTTGTGTTAAACTGAAAAGGAGCTTATACGCCAAATGGAAGAGCTAAAAGCGGAGAGTCAATCATTCAACCATATTGTTGTTGATAATGCCCATGTTGATAAAGATACACTAGAGTCATGTGAGGAAGTAGAAAATATTGCACTTGAAGATTCTAGTGTGTGTACGCATTAGGATGTAAATAGTGATACAATTCTAGAGTTGGGGGCGTATTGGTCCTCATTTTAAACATTTTTCAACATTGTGTTTGGATGATGACATGGAGATTGAGTCATCTGAGCCATTTGAGAAGTCAACAAATGAGGGACAAGGTGCTTATATTCTTGAATATTTTGTGCCAAACAGCAAAAATTACATTCCTCATCCAAAGGCCGAGAAGTGTAGAGTGAAAAATTTATTACTTGGCCTGGTCATCTTTTTAGCTCCACCAAAGGAGCATAGCCTCCGACTGGATACCCTGTTAGGGGTATAATTTATAAGATCGAGGTGGAGGCAATAGTGGTTCACGCAGTGACACTACGTTAAATTAGACGCTTGTTGGGAGGCGACCCAGCTTTACTGCTTTCTTTTAGTTTTTTTATTTTTATTTATTTTATTTTTCAATTATTTTTGTAGTGTTTATTTTTGTTTTGCAGGAGTATAAGCATAGGCACAAAGCCATTGAAAGTGTACAAAAGCGAGCCAGTTAGTTGGAACTAGTGTGAGGTACCCGCACAAGGAACATCCTTGGGAGAAGTCTGAGTACCCCGTGAGCTGCTATTTCTGGCCTTCCAAGGAGTTTCTCTTACCCTCTTGATTTTATTTATGATGTGCATTAAGGACACTACACACATTAAATTATGGGGTGGAAGAATTTGTCATGACCCGATAGGTCATCTAGGGATTTTACCTTAATTCTATGTTCCAAAACCTCAAATAGCTCCTTTTACCCTTCCTCGATTTGCATGCGTAGTCCGTGTCTTTTTCCGGAAGACTTTTATATGAAAAATTGATTAAAATGTGAATTCGTGCCTTAAAAATTTATTTGAGTTGACTTTATTCAATACTTTGAGCAAACAAAACCAGATCCATGTTTTGACAGTTCCGGTGGGTCCGTATCGTAATTTGGGACCTGGGCATATTCCCGGAATCAAATTCGGAGGTTCCTAGCTCGGTTATCGCAATTTGTTGATGAATTTTAAAGGTTTAAAGAATTTATAAGTTTGATTGATTTTGACTTTGTTGATACCGGGTCCGAATTTTGGTATGGGTCCATTACTGTATTCATGACTTGTCTGCAAAATTTGGTGAAAATGGAAGTGATTTGACATGATTCGGATGTCCGTTGGAAAAAGCGCAAGTTCTTAAGTTTTATTGAAACTTTTATTAGTTTTGGTGTCTAATTCATAGTTCTAGGTGTTATTTTAGTATTTTGATCACGCGAGCGAGTTCGTATACTATTTTTTGACTTGTGTGCATATTTGGTTTGGAGCCCCGAGGGCTTGGGTGAGTTTCGGATAGGCTATAGATGGTTTGAACTTAGAAAATTCTGGTTTCCTTAAGCTGTTATTGTCACATGGTGTTTCCTTCTTCGCGATCGCGAAGGTACTCACGCGATCGCGAAGAATAATCAGGACTAGGGAGGGAAATTACCCTATGTGAACGCAAGGCTTTGGACGCAAACGCGGGGGCACAGAGGAGACTACCCTTTGCGAACGCATCCACACCAGCGCGAATGCATAGCTTTGAGAGGCGGGGGCTAGAAGTTGAGGTTACTCTACGCGAACGCGAGCCTAGGGTCGCGAACACGGAGGTGAGACGGGCTAAACCTTCACAAATGCGTGGAGTTACTTACGATCGCATAAGCTAGATAGGCATAGCTTTTTGCGAACGCATCAGGTTTCACGCGATCGGAATGAACACCTGATGCCCAGTGATTTAAATGTTTCAAAAACCGGGATTTCACCCATTTTTCATAAACTTTCCATTAGAGCTCGGCCTGGAAGCGATTTTGAAGGAAACAATCATCACCAATTCATAGGTTTGTACACTTTAACTCATTTTCTTCCATTTCTAACATCACCCATTAATTTCTAGCTTTAATCTTTGTTCTTCCATGGTAGAAAACTAGGGATTTAGGAAGAATTGGGGTTTCTTGCAAATTCGGAATTTAGACCTCAATTTGGGGTCGGATTTTAACACTAATTACATAATCGGGCTCGAGGGTGAATGGGTAAATGGGTTTTGGTCCGAACCTCGGGTTTTGACCAAGCGAGCCCGAGGTTGACCTTTTTTGACTTTTTGGGAAAAGTTTTAAAATCATATATTTATGTATTGTAATTGATCCCCTTAGCATTATTTAACGTTATCGAGTCAATTGTGGTTAGATACGAGCGGTTTTGAGGCGGATTCTAGAGGAAAGGCCCGGTAGAGCTCTAAGTTGACTGCAGAGTGAGGTAAGTGTCGGGTTTAACCTTGATTTGAGGGAATTAGAAACCCTTAAATTATGTGCTATGTGAAATTCATGTTGCAGCGTATATGCGAGGCAACGAGTGCTTATACGCCGTCGAAATACTTGTTTTCTTGATTTCCCGCATTTCATTAATTATGATCTTCAATGCCTTAACTGTTATGCGCTTTAAATGTTTCCTATGCCTTTATTTGCTACTTGTCACTTATTATTCTCGTGTTAAAAATATTTGATTTTCCCATGCTTTCATGACTTACTGTTATTGGCCTTAAATGACTTACTTATACCCTTAGTTGTCATTTATTGAATTGACTTGCTGTTTAATATTCATTATAGTGGATTCATAACTTGAGACGAGATTTCCTTTCTGTTTTTGCTTCATATCCATTGCTCGTACATGACTCTTGTGATTTAAGTTGTTAAATTCAATGAACTTATTGATTTATTCGTATTGTACAGTGGGATCGGGCTGCGCGCTGAATCAGGTAAAAGAAGGGTGGATTGATGCGATGAAATAAGGGTGAATTATGATACTAATTTGGATTATATGATGGGATCGGTTACGCGCCGTAACATATATTTATTTATTATTATCTATATTATTACAGTAGAATAAGGGAGGATTGTATTGTCCGGGGGAATCGGGTTGCACGCCGCAACAGTCTATGTGCTTGTATTTCCATATCGTGTTGTGTTGGCTTCAGTGTTTTCATACTAGACTATAAGGATTGGTATTTATGGCGTTTACTGGTTTTCTTTCCGAGGTTGAGTTATTTTTAGGTATTAACTGCTTTAATTCGTCCCTGCATTTTCTTTTCTGCCATTATTTTATACTGTGTATAGGTTATTGTAAGTGACTGCCCTAGCCTCGTCACTACTTCGTCGAGGTTAGGCTCGGCACTTACAGAGTACATGGGGTTGGTTGTACTCATACAACACTCTGCACTTCTTGTGCAGAGTTTGGAGTCGGTCCCGGCAACAGTTCATAGATTGCTCGGGTCTGCGATTGAGTGGAGACTTGAGGTACATCTATCCGGCGTCCGTAACCCCTAAAGTCCCCTACTGTTATTTTTAGATGTGTACTTTCTTTCAGACAACTTTATTTTTATTCAGACCTTTACGTGTACTATTCTAGAAGTTTGTGCACTTGTCACACCAGGTCCAGGGTGGTATTGATATTTCAGTTGTTATGGTTTCCACACTTTACCTTTGATTTATTGCAGTTATTTCAGCTTCTTTATTATCATTTAATTTGAGCTGTTAAAAAGGGATAAATTATTCTAACATTGGTTTGCCTAGAAAGTGAAATGTTAGGCGTCATCACGATTCAGAGGGTGGAATTTCTGGGTCGTGACAAAATTCCTTTGTATAATTAGCTTTTTATTATATTAGCTTCTTATTTTATTTTTGTAGTAATATAGAATTATAGTAGTAGATTAAGTAGCTTAATTTTTTTTAAATGTGAAAAAATAGAAAATTGAAAACAATTATTAGAAAAATTTAGAATTTTCACGATGATGGATCGCTTAGGCGATTTTCTTGAGGGATTAAAATCTAACAAAAATCAATTACAAAAAAAATGAAAACAGAAAAAATACAAAAATATGTCTTTTAGTTTTTCGTATATAGTAATAATCTCCTGTGATTTTTCTTTGTGCCTCAGTTCTTTTCGATGGGATGTAGCTTGAACCGGGTAGTATTTTTTTAAATTTTAGAGTAGGATGTAGGAAATAAATGGAGGAAGAAAAATGAACCTAAGCGCCTTTGACTTGTTTGATAATAGCATATTTAGGCTTTGGCATGTGTAGAATCTTCCCTATGTGTTGAAGTCGTTCATGTTGCCTAATTTATTTGGATTGCATGTCTTGTGACGCCTATGTCTCACTTTCTTGACTTATGTTTACTTTGTACTTTATGCTTAATATCTCGTGGCTTCTTGAATACTTGCATTAATTTGAGAGTCGGAATGAGACCATCCTTAGTGGGTCATGTGCCATTGTGTGGTAAGATTTTTTTATAGATCCATGTAGTACATTTGTGTCTAGAACTTGCCCTGCATGTGAGTTGAAGCGAAATCCTAGGTTTTGCTTGGTTTGAAATATGATTTTAGGCCTTCTTTGAGCCTTTCTGAATTTTAATGCTACTACAAATAAAATCTATCCCTGGTTAACCCTTTTGGGTCTGTAGACCTTTTATTTGGCACCCATATAACGAGCCTATATCCTTTTGTTCTTAATTGAAACTTTTGATCCTTTTACCTCTTAAAGCGCTTTAATTGTGAAATGAGCGCTAAAAGAAGTAAAGATTGGATTTGGGTGGCTTTCGAGTGGAACCAATGAGAGGGAGAAGGGTGCACTTATTAAACTGAAGTGGTGTTGAAGAAAATGCTCTTAAAGTTTATCATGTGATATGTTAAAGTGCTTAGGAAGGTTAGTCACTATTCCTAAAATATATCTGACCCGTCCCTTAACCCACATTATAACCATGAAAAAGTCCTAATTGATTTTAGATCGAGCGAGCTTACATTAGTAGAGGTTTACATTATGGGAAAGCCTATGGTACTAATTGCATGCATGTGACTTTTTTGTTAGAGTGAGCGGTGTCTTTGATATATGTGAGGTCCTTAAATTATATTTGATCATGAGATTCGAAAGTGCGGATTCAACTCATTCTCCTTGATTTTACTGTGCGGGAACATGGTTTCACGAGGGATAGGTTACGTTATTAGACTTCTCTATGATGTTGGGTGTTCAAGCCATGAGTGCATTGTGACATTGAGTCCGGTTTTGAGGCTAGGATTGTTAACTGTATGTTAAATTTGTTGTGAATAGTTTTGAAATATGGCATAACATAAAGGAATGTATGTGTTGAATGCATATGCTAGAGTTTAATTATTGCAATCAACCATGGCCCTAGGTGTGGTGTGCTTTGAATGATAGGAGCTTAATTGTGTTTCGTCTACTATAGTGATGGTTTGTTGGAGGACGAACAAAGGTTTAAGTGTGGGGTGGTGATGTTGGGCATATTCTTATATGTTTTAATGTTACTTTACCCATGGGTGGTTTGGCATGGCAAAAGAAGGGTTGCGCGCCGCAACAGGTGGAACAAAGGTGGTTTGGCATGGCGAAAGAATGGTGAATTTATATTGATACAGTGGGATCGGGTTGCGCACCGCAACATGTGAATAAGGGTGGATTGATGGGGTGAAATAAGGTTGAATTATGATACTGATTCTGATTATATGGTGGGATCAGATTGCGCGCCGCAATAGTCTACGTGCTTCTATTTCCTTATTGTGTTGTGTTGGCTTCAGTATTTTCATACGAGACTCTAAGTATTGGTATTTCTGGCATTTACTAGTTTTCTTTTGGAGTTTGAGTTATTTTCATGTATTAATTGCTTTAATTCGTCCTTGCATTTTCTTTTCTGCCATTATTTTATACTGCGTACAGGTTATTGTAAGTGACTATGCTAGCCTCGTCACTACTTCGTCGAGGTTAGGCTCGATACTTACAATGTACATGGGGTCGGTTGTACTCATACTATACTCTGCACTTCTTGTGCAGATTTTGGAGTCGCTCCTAGCAACGGTTCATAGATTGCTCGGGTTGGCGATTGATTGGAGACTTGAGATACAGCAGCCCGGTGTCCGCAGCCCCTAAAGTCCCCTTGTATTATTTCAGCTGTGTACTTTCTTTAAGACAACTTTATATTTTTATTCAGACATTTACGTGTACTATTCTAGAAGCTCATGCACTTGTGACACTAGGTCTCGGGTGGTATTAGATATTTTAGTTGTTATGGTTTCCACACTTTACCTTAGATTTATTGCAGTTACTTCAGCTTCTTTATTATCATTTAATTTGAACTGTTAAAAATGGATAAATTATTCTAATGTTGGCTTGCCTAGCAACTAAAAGGTTAGGCGTCATTACGGTCCCGATGGTGGGATTTTCGGGTCGTGACAAGTTGGTATCAGGGCACTAGGTTGCCTAGGTCTCACGAGTCACGAGCTGGCTTAGTAGAGTCTAGAGGATTGATACGGAGACATCTGTACTTATCTTCCAGAGGCTATGGAGTTTAGGAACAATTTCACTTATATTCTTCTCTGTCGTGCCCATTTTATTCTATCATTGATGATTGAACTCTTCTATTCTTGTTCTCTTGCAAATGGTGAGAACACGTACTGCATCTTCAGCTAGACAGCAGCCGGAGCCCCCAGTGGTAGTTCCTACTAGGGGCAGAGGTCGAGGCCGAGGCCGAGGCAGGGCTCAGGCTAGAGCTCGAGTAGCAGTACCAGCAGTGGATCCTCAAGTAGATTTTGATGAGGAGGTTCCAACTCAGACTGTACCTGTTGGACAAGCTTAGGTCCTGGAGGGGTTCATAGCCACTCCAGTGCTTCAGGACGCTCTAGTCCGTTTGGTGGGACTTATGGAGAGTATGGGCCAGAGCGGCGCCTTCCCGGTGGCACTAGCCATCTCTCGGTCTGGGGGAGGAGCACAGACTCTCGTTACTCACACTCTGGAGAAGGTGGTTACCTAGTATCAGACTCCAATAGCCCTACCAGTTGGGGTAGTTCAACCGGTTATTATGGCACAGGCCAGTGATAAGCTAGCAATCTCTTTTTAGGCTTTATTGAGAATGGACAAGTTTACTAAGCTCTTTCTAGTTCACTTCAGTGGTGCACCTTCTGAGGACCCACATGATTATCTTGACCGTTGCCATGAGGTTCTACAAAACATGGGTATAGTTGAGACCAATGGGATCGATTTTGTTGTGTTTCATATGATGGGTTCTACCAAGAGTTCGTGGAGAGATTATATATTGACCAGACCAGCCGGGTCGCCTGCACTTACCTGGGAGCAATTCTCACAGCTATTTGTAGATAAGTTTCTCCCTATCACACTGAGAGAGGATTACCATAGGAAGTTTGAGTATTTCTAGCAGGGCAGTATGACTGTTATTCAGTACGAGACCCATTTTGTGGATCTAACTTGTCATACCCTCATCATGCTTCCTATTGAGAGGGAGAGGGTGAGGAGGTTTATTTATGGACTCACTTACACTATCAAGCTATAAATAGCCAAGGAGACTAGGGGCAATATTTCTTTTCAGACGGCTGCAAATATAGCTAGACGGATCGAGATGGTTCTTGCTCAGGAGAGGGGGCAGGGGTCGGATAAGAGGCCTCGTCATACCGGTAGTTTTAGTGGTACCTCATCTGGAGCCAGGGGTATTTTTAGTAGGGGCCATCCTCCTATGCCATTTCAATATGCACTTCAGGCATCTCACAGTGCTTTAGGGAGTGGTGGTCCTTATGTGCCTTATTCTGGGTAGCCAGCCTACATTGCACCATCAGCTCCTATATGTGTGCCTACAAGTCAGAGTTATCACCGTGGTTATCCGGCCCGTTCGGGTCAGCCTCAGTTTTAGTAGCCATAACATCATGATGGGTGTTTTGAGTGTGGTTGTATTGGGCATATTAGGAGGTCTTCTACAATATTATTGGGCTGCATGACACAACAGAGTTCTCATGCCATGATTCCGGCACCGGTTTCTCCACCGCCCGCTCAGCCAGCTAGGGGCAGGGGTCAGGTAGCTAGAGGTGGGGGTCAGGTTGTTAGATGTGGGGGTCAAGCTGTTAGAGGTGGAGGTCAGGCTGCTAGAGGTAGAGGCCAGCCAGCTAGAGCCTATCCCAGAGACGTAGTTCAGAGTGGTGGGGCCCACCACCAATTTTATGCTTTCCCATTTAGGCATTAGGCTGATTCATCTGATGGTGTTATCAATGGTATTGTTCCAGTTTCCCATAGAAATGCTTCAGTTCTATTTGATCTTGGCTATACTTATTCCTACGTATCATCCTATTTTGCTTCATATCTGGTTGTGCCTCATGATTCTTTGAGTGCTCCTATGTATGTGTCCACACATGTGGGAGATTTTATTGTTGTAGATCATGTCTATCATTCGTGTGTGGTTACTGTTGGGAGTCTTGAGACTAGTGTAGATCTTTTACTTCTTGATACGGTAGATTTTGATATCATCTTGGGTATGGATTGGATGTCACCTTATCATGCTATATTTGATTATCATGTTAAGACGGTGACCTTAGCCTTGCCGTGTTTGCCTCGATTAGAGTGGGGGGGGGGACTCTTGGCCATTCTACCAGCAGGGTTATCTCTTATGTGAAGGTTTTATGTATGGTCGAGAAGGGTGTCTAGGTTATTTGGCTTATGTCTGCGATTCTAGTGTGGAGATTCCTTCCATAGATTCAGTACTAGTTGTTCGTGAGTTCCCAGAGGTGTTTCATGCAGATCTGCCAGGGATGTCACCCGACAGAGATATTGACTTCTGTATTGATTTGGCTCCGGGCACTCAAGTCATTTCTATTCCACTGTACTGTATGGCCCCACCAGAGTTGAAATAATTGAAGGAGAAGTTTTAAGATTTGCTTAATAAAGGCTTCATTAGACCTAGTGTCTCGCCCTGGGGGTATGACTTTGTTGTTTGTGAAGAAGAATGATAGGTCGATGAGGATGTGCATAGATTATCGACAGTTGAACAAAGTCACGATCAGGAACAAGTATCCATTGTCGAGGATTGATGACTTATTTGATCAACTTCAGGGTGCCAAGGTATTTTAGAAGATTGATTTGAGGTCTGGCTACCATCAGTTGAAGATTAGGGCATCCGATGTCCTTAAGACAACTTTTCGAACTCGGTATGGGTATTATGAGTTTCTAGTGATGTCATTTGGGCTGACAAATGCCCCAACAACATTTATGGATTTGATGAACCAAGTGTTCAAGCCCTACCTAATTTCCTTTGTGATTGTATTTATTGATTATAACTTGATCTACTCTCGCAGTTGAGAGGAGCACGAGCAACATCTACGGATTGTACTTCAGACTCTGAGGGATAACCAGTTATAAGCCAAGTTTTTAAAGTGCGAGTTTTGGTTGGGCTTAGTCACCTTTTTGGGGCACGTCGTATCGACAAAGGACATAAAGGTGGATCCTAAGAAGATTGAGGCAGTTCAGAACTGGCCAAGACCCACTTCAGCTACAAAGATTCGGAGTTTCCTGGGTTTGGCGGGTTATTATCGCCGGTTTGTGGAGGGGTTATCATCTATAGTAGCCCCATTAACCAGACTGACCCAGAATGGTGCCCCGTTCAGATGGTTAGATGAGTGTGAGTTAGATTTCAAAAGCTCATGACTACTTTGATTACGACACCGGTATTGGTGTTGCCCACAGGTTTAGGATCTTACACGGTGTATTGTGATGCATCTTGTGTTGGGCTCGGTGCAGTATTGATGCAGTATGGTAGGGTAATCGCATATGCGTCGCGGTAGTGGAAGGTTAATGAGAAGAGTTACCATGTTCTTGAATTGGAGTTGGAAGCCATTGTACATGCACTGAAGATTTGGAGGCACTAACTTTACAGCATGTCGTGCGAGGTATTCACGGATCATAGGAGTCTACAGTATTTGTTCAAGAAAAAGGATCTCAACTTGAGGCAGATGAGGTAGTTGGAGTCATTGAAAGTATAATATCACCATTTTGTATCACCCAGGGAAGGCCAATGTGGTGGCCGATGCCTTGAGCAAAAATACGGTGAGTATGGGCAGCCTTGCGTACATCCCTGTTGGTGAGAGACCGTTTGCATCAGATGTTCAGTCTTTGGCCAATCAGTTCGTGAGGTTGGATGTTTCAGAGCCTAGTCGTGTTCTAGCTTGTACAGTCGCTCGGTCTTCCCTGTATGAGCGCATTAGAGAGCGGCAGTATAATGACCCTCATTTTCTTGTCCTTAGGGACAGAGTGCGTCACAGTGGCTCCAAGTAGGTTATCGTTAGAGATGATGGGGTTTTGAGGATGTAGGGTCGTATTTGTATGCCTAATATGGATAGGCTTCGTGAGTTGATTCTTGAGGAGGCCCACAGTTCCTGGTTTTCTATTCATCCGGGCGCTACCAAGATGTATCAGGACTTGCGGCAACATTATTAGTGGAGGAGGATGAAGAATAATATACTTACATATGTAGCTCGGTGTCTAAATTGTGAGCAAGTAAAGTACGAGCCTTAGAGACCTGGTGATTTGCTTTAGAAGTTAAAGATTCTTGAGTGGAAGTGGGAGCGTTTCACTATGGATTTTGTTGTTGGACTCCCATAGACTCAGAGGAAGTTCGACGCGGTATGGGTCATTATGGACATGCAGACCAAGTCAACGTATTTCATTCCTGTGGCAGTTACCTATTCTTCAGAGTGGTTGGTTGAGATTTACATCTGCAAGATCGTCCACCTTCACAGTGTACCCATGTATATCATTTTTGATCGAGGTACGCAGTTCACCTCGCACATCTGGAGGGCACTACAGTGTGAGTTGGGCATACAGGTGGAGTTGAGCACAACATTTCATCCCTAGAGGGATGGACAGTCCGGGCGCACTATTCAGATATTGGAGGACATGCTTCGCGCTTGTATTATGGATTTTGGGGGTTCTTGGAATCAGTTCTTGCCGCTTGCGGAGTTTACCCACAATAACGGCTACCAGTCAAGCATTCAAATGGATCCCTATGAGGCATTATCTGGGTGTCGGTGCAGTTCGCCAGTTGGATAGTTCGAGTCGTTGAAGGCTTGGTTGTTGGGTACAGATTTGGTACATGATGCCTTGGATAAGGTCAAGATTACTCAGGATCGACTTCGCACAACTCAGTCTAGGCAGAAGATCTATGCCGACCGTAGAATTTGAGATGTTGCATTCATAGTTAGAGAGAGTATTGCTCTGGGTTTCACCCATGAAGGGTGTGATGAGGTTCGGGAAGAAGGAAAAGTTGAGCCCTAGGTACATCTGACCCTTTGAGATTCTTCAGAGAGTGGGTCAGGTGGCCTACAAGATCGCATTGACACCTAGTTTATCAGCAGTCCATTAGATGTTTCATATGTCCAATTGCACAAGGATTTGACTTACTAGGAGTAGCCGATGGCTATTCTAGCCCGACAAGTCCGACAATTGAGGTCTAAGAGTTATCTTTCAGTTCGAGTGCAGTGGATAGGTCAGCCGGTCCAAGAATTCATTTGGGAATCCGAGCCGTGCATGCGGAGTAGATATCCACACCTTTTCACCTGTACAGTACTTTTCTATGTCCATTCGAGGACAAACGTTTGTTTTAGAGGTGGAGAATGTGATGACCCGATAGGTCATCTAGGTCTTTAACCCTTAATTATATGTTCCGAAACCTCAAATAGCTCCTTTTAGCCTTCCTTGATTTGCGTGTGCAGTCCGTTTCTGGAAGACTTTATGTGAAAATTGATTAAAATATAAATTTGTGCCTTAAAAATTCATTTGAGTTGACTTCATTCAATATTTGAGCAAATAGACCCGAATTCGTATTTTGACTGTCTCGATGGGTCTGTATCGTGATTTGGGACTTGGGCGTATGCCCGGAATCGAATTCGAAGGTCCCTAGCTGTTGTTATCGCAATTTGTTGAAAATTTGAAGTTTAAAGAATTTATAAGTTTGACCGATCTTTGACTTTATTGATACCGTGTTCGGATTTTTATTTCGGAACTTGTTATAGGTCCATTACTATATTTATGACGTATCTGCAAAATTTGGTGCAAAACGGAAGTGATTTGACATGATTCGAATGTTCGGTTGAAAAATCGCAAGTTCTTAAGTTTTTTTAAAAATTTCATTCTTTTTGGTGTCCGATTTGTAGTTCTAGGTGTTATTTTGGTGTTTTGATCGTGCGAACCTGTTTGTATAATATTTTTGGACTTGTGTGCATATTTGGTTTGGAGCCCCGAGGGCTCTGGTGAGTTTCAGATGGTTTAAACTTAGAAATTTTAAGTTATGGATGGTTTAAACTTAGAAAATTCTGGTTTCCTTTAGCTGTTGTTGTCACCTAGCGTTTCCTTCTTTGCGATCGCGAAGTTACTCATGTGATCGCTAAGAGTAATCTGGGCTGGGGAGGGAAATTACCTACGCGATTGCAAGGCTTTGGACGCGAAAGCAGAGCACTGGGGGGACTGCCCTTCGCGAAAGCATCCATACCAACGCGAACACATAGCTTTGAGAGGTGGGGGCTGGGAGTTGAGGTTACTCTATACGAACCCGAGCCTAGGCTCGCGAACGCGAAGGTGAGGCAGGCTAAACCTTCACGAACGCGTGGAGTTACTCGCGATCGTGTAAGCCAGATAGGTAGCGCTCTTCGTGAACGCATGAGGTTTCTCACGATCGCGATGAGCACTCAACGCCCAGTGATTTAAATGTTTCAAAAATTGGAATTTCACTCATTTTTCATAAACATTCCATTAGAGCTCGGCCTAGAGGCGATTTTGAAGGAAAAACTCATCACCAATTCATAAGTTTGTACACTTTAACTCATTTTCTTCCTTTTCTAACATCACTCATTAATTTATAGCTTTAATCTTTGTTCTTTCATGGTAGAAAACTAAGGATTTAGGAAGAATTGGTGTTTTGTAAATTCGGGATTTAGACCTCAATTTGGAGTCGATTTTCGAAATTAATTACATAATCGAGCTCGGGGATGAATGGGTAAATGGATTTTGGTCCGAACCTCGAGTTTTGACCAAGCGAGCACGGGATTAACTTTTTTGACTTTTTGGCAAAAGTTTTAAAATCCTATATTTATGTATTATAATTGATTCCCTTAGCATTATTTGACGTTATCGAATCGATTGTGGTTAGATACGAGCGGTTTGGAAGTAAGTTTCGGGTTACTCTTGATTTGAGGAAATTAGGAACCCTTAAATTATGTGCTATGTGAAATTCATGTGTGTGACGTATATGCGAGGTGGCGAGTGCTTATACGCTTCCGAAATACTTATTTCCCTAATTTTTCGCAATTCATTAATTATGACCTTTCATGCCTTAATTATTACGTTCTTTAAATATTTCCCATGCCTTTATTTGCTACTTGTCACTTATTATTATCGTGTTAAAAATATTAGATTTTTCCATGCTTTCATGACTTATTGTTATTGGCCTTAAATGACTTACTTGTACCCTTAGTTGTCATTTATGGAATTGTCTTGCTGTTTAGTATTCATTAAAGCAGATTCTTAACTTGAGACGAGATTTCCTTTCTGTTTCTGCTTCATATTCATTGTTCGTATAGGACTTTTGTGGTTTAGTTGTTAAATTAAATGCACTTATTGATTTATTCATACTGTACGGTAGGATCGGGTTGTGCACTGCAACAGGTGGGAAAAGGGTGGTTTGGCATGGCGAAAGAAGGGTGAATTTATACTGATACGGTGGGATCGAGTTGCGTGCCGTAACAAATGAAATAAGGGTGGATTGATACGGTGAAATAAGGGTGAATTATGTTATTGATTCTGATTATATGGTGGGATCGGGTTGCGCGCCGCAAAATATATTTATTTATTATTGTCGATATTATTATGGTGGAATAAGGGAGGATTGTGTTGTACGGTGGGATCGGGTTGCGCGCCTCAACAGTCTATGTGCTTCTATTTTCTTATCGTGTTGTGTTGGCTTTGGTATTTTCATACGAGACTCTAAGGATTGGTATTTCTTGCATTTACTGGTTTTCTTTCGGAGGATGAGTTATTTTCATGTATTAACTTCTTAAATTAATCCCTGCATTTTCTTTTCTGCCATTATTTTATACTGCGTACAGGTTATTGTAAGTGACAGCCTTAGCCTCGTCACTACTTCGTCGAGGTTAGGCTTGGCAGTTGCAGAGTACATGGGGTCGGTTGTACTCATTCTTTTCTGCCATCTGCACAATGCGTTGAGCAGGGCTAGTCAGCGTCCCCAAATACACCAAATACCGGCTGGTACAAAGCAGGGCTAGCCTAGGCTCCACACCAGATTTTATCTGAGATGGCAGTCATCAAATTTCAGAAGCAGTGATAGCTAACGCTTTGTATTCAGCTTCTGCATCCGATGCTTCATCTGCTTCTTTAGTTTAGTAGGACTTCTTTTTGTTTCGCATCCCAGTCTTTTGCAACACTTCATGTTTTCTTCTTTTGTTAGGTCTCGACTTCTTCGCTATGATCTTCCTAGTAATTTTGAATTAAAATCAAACAAAGGTACACTTTTTTGGATTCCTATGTTTAATCCCAATCCTGGAAATATAGCATCCCACTTTTATTTACTACCCAGGATGCACTTGCCCTTGCCCACTGCTTCTGCTGCCCGCTTGGCGGGCGGAGCTCTTTTTAATAAAAAAGAGTTGGATTTGCCAGCCTTATCCGATGAAGACTGTTCGTTCTACTAAAGTAGTCGTCCTAACCTTCGGTTCATGTAACCAAGTTTTAGTGGCATTTCACCCCTAACCACAACTCACCTGCGACGAAATCCGATAGCCACTCCCACGAAATCCGCAGGACCACCTATCACTAGTCTTCGGCCGGTAATTTTATAAACCGGTTTATGCTTATAGCTAACCCCCCGGGGGGGGGGGGGATAAGCACTGATATATGTTTTAGAGTTTTGGCTTCTGCCATTTAAATAGGCCCCGGTAGATGCGCCGACCTAGTGAGGGATGCGTGCCACAACAGGTGAAATAAGGGTACATTGATGCGGTAAAATAAGGGTGAATTATGATATTGATTTTGATTATATGGTGGGATCGGGTTACGCATCGTAACATATAATTATTTATTATTGTCGATATTATTATGGTGGAATAAGGGAGGATTGTGTTGTACGGTGGGATCGGGTTGCGCGTCGCAACAGTCTATGTGCTTCTATTTCTTTATCGTGTTGTGTTGGCTTCAGTATTTTCATACGAGACTCTAAGGATTGCTATTTCTGGCATTTACTGAATTTCTTTTGGAGGTTGAGTTATTTTCATGTATTAATTGCTTAAATTCTTCTCGGCATTTTCTTTTCTGCCATTATTTTGTACTGCGTACAGGTTATAGTAAGTGACTGCCCTAGCCTCGTCACTACTTCGTCGAGGTTAGGCTCGACACTTACAGAGTACATGGGTCCGGTTGTACTCATACTACAGTCTGCACTTCTTGTGCAGATTTTGGAGTCGGTCCTAGTAGCTGTTCATAGATTGCTCGGTTCTGTGATTGAGTGGAGACTTGAGATACAGCTGCCCAGCGTCCGCAGCCCCAAAAGTCTCCTTATGTTATTTTTAGCTGTGTACTTTGTTTCAGACAACTTTATATTTTTATTCAGACCTTTACGTGTACTATTCTAGAAGTTCGTGCACTTGTGACACCAGGTCTAGTGTGGTATTGATATTTCAGTTGTTATGGTTTCTGCACTTTACCTTAGATTTATTGCAGTTACTTCATCTTCTTTATTATCATTTAATTTGAGTTGTTAAAAAGGGATAAATTATTCTAACGTTGGCTTGCCTAGCAAGTGAAATGTTAGGTGCCATCACGTTCCCGAGGGTGGGATTTTCGGGTCATGACAGAATTCCTTTGGTTAGTTAGCTTTTTATTATTTTAGCTTCTTAATTTTTTTTTGTATTAATGTAGAATTGTAGTAGTAGTTTTAGTAGCTTAATTATTTTAAAATTTGAAAAAAATAGAAAATCGAAAAAAAGTATTAGAAATATTTAGACTTTTCTCGACGATGGATCTAACAAAAAAAATTAGAAAACAATTTAAAAACAGAAAATATATCTTTTAGTTTTTCTTATATAGTAATAATCTCCTGTGGTTTGTCTTTGTGCCTCAGTTCTTTTCCATGGGATGCAGCTTGAACCGAGTAGTAAATTTTTGATTTTTAGAGTAGGATGTGGGAAATAAATGGTGGAAGAAAGATGAACCTAGGCGCCTTTGACTTGTTTGATAGTAGCATATTTAGGCTTTGGCATGTGTAGAATCTTCCCTATGTGTTGAAGTCGTTCATGTTGCCTAATTTATTTGAATTGCATATCTTGTGACGCCTATGTCTCAGTTTATTGACTTGTGTTTACTTTGTGCCTTATGTTTAATATCTCGTGCCTTCGTGAATACTTGCATTAATTTGAGAATCGGAATGAGACCATCCTTAGTGACTCATGTGCCATTGTGTGGTGAGATTTTTGTATAGTTCCATATAGTACATTTGTGTCTAGAACTTGCCCTGCATGTGAGTTGAAGCGAAATCCTAAGTTTTGCTCGGTTTGAAATATGATTTTAGGCCTTCTTTGATCCTTTTTTAATTGTAATGCTATCACAAAATCTATCCGTAGTTAACCCTTTTGATCCTATAGACCTTTTATTTTCCACCCATATTACGAGCCTATATCCTTTTGTTCTTAATTAAAACTTTTGATCCTTTTACCTCTTAAAGCACTATAATTATAAAATGAGCGCTAAAATAAGTAAAGATTGGATTTGGGTGGCTTTCGAGTGGAACCAATGAGAGGGAGAAGGGTGCACTTATTTTGTAAAATAATACGCCACTAGCGAAAATTAAAAATACAAAAAAAAGAATAGTTGGAAAAAAGAGAAAAATTTGGAAAAAGAAAAAACAAATATATATATATGAATAAATTATTGTCTTGTTTTTGCTAGCGAGATGTAAATTAAGGTAGTGCTTAAAGAAAGAGGGAATATTTATGGGGTGTGATCTTGTTTGTTAAACTAAAGTGGTGTTGAAGAAAATGCGCTTAAAGTTTATCATGTGATGTGGTAAAGTGCTTAGGAGGGTTAGCCACTATTCCTAAAATATATCCTACCCGTCCCTTAGCCCACATTATAAACATGAAAAAGTCCTAATTGATTTTAGATCGAGCGAGCCTACATTAGTAGAGGTTTACATTATGGGCAAGCCTATGGTACCAATTGCGTGCATGTGACTTCTTTGTGAGAGTGAGCGGTTTCTTTGATATATGTGAGGTCCTTAAATTTTATTTGATCATGAGATTCGAATGTGCGGATTCAACTCACTCTCCTTGATTTTGCTGTGAGGGCACATGGTTTCACGAGGGATAGACTACGTTATTAGACTTCTCTATGATGTTGGGTGTTCAAGCCATGAGTGCATTGTGACATTGAGTCGGGTTGAGGTTAGGATTGTTAAGGGCATGTTATATTTGATATGAATATTTTTGAATTATGGCATAACTTAAAGGAAAGTGTGTGTTGAATACATATGCTAGTTTAATTGCTGCAATCAACCATGGTCCTAGTTGTGGTGTGCTTTGAATGATAGGAGCTTAATTTCATTTCGTATACTATAGTGATGGTTTGTTCGAGTACGAACAAAGGTTTAAGTGTGGGGTGGTGATGTTGGGCATATTCTTATATGTTTTAATGTTAATTTATCCAATGTTTTAACCACCTTTTGGTGCTATTTGGTCTTTAAAATGCCCAACATGCGTTAATTTTTGGTTTTATGACTAATTAAGTTGTATGCGATGATATAGGATGTTTGGAGTGCACAAATATGAAGAAAATGTGCTCCGTTATAGGAGAAGAAGGCGGATGCGTCGCATCCAACCTTGCAAAAAAGACTATTTAGAGCACCCTTAGTAGTGAAGTTTTGAGAAGGCATCCACCTTAGCATCCGCACCCGGGCGCAACAAGGTTGAGGGAATAGAGGGTGGATGCGAAACATCCACCCCAGCATCCGATGCTGAGAAGTTCAAGCTGAGGCAGATGCAAAGCATCCACCCTAGCATCAATCCCTGAAGCTAATTTGGAAAAGGAAAAGAAAAACTTTGGCTCACGACTTTTGTATGCAATATATAAATCAAAAACGCCTCTTTTAGGGTATCTAACACACTTTTTGAAGGGGATTCGATCTAGGAGAGCAAGCAGCCTCCATGGAGGCCATATTTCATCTTCTTCCGCCAAACTTAGTAATTTTTATGTTTCTTTGTATGATTTGTTATTTTTCTACTATGTCTATGTGGAGCTAAACTTCACGTTCTAGGGTTGTGGTTCTTTCACGACTATTGTTATTCGAATATTGATTTTGCTTTCTTGATTTATCATATTAGTTTATTTATTCAATCTTACGCTTAATTATTTGATTGCTTGATCACCAATTGAATACTATCTACGAATCTAAAGTTGAACTAGAAAGTGGGAATTTTAGATTGCATATAGGATTGAGTAGAGCAAGTTCTTGAATCCGGGCATCAGGGAATAAATTCGCGGTTAGGATAGACATATACCTAATTACATTGCTTGGTTGATGTACATGAATTATAAATACATTTTTGTTAGTTCTAATTCCATAGACATATATGCGTTAGGTTAACTTTAATAGGCGAGTAAGAACTCGACATATTCTTATGAGCAATATTAACCATGTTAACCAATAAACTAGATAAATTAGTTAGTCAATCCAATTGAAGAATACAATAGGAATATTAGATAGCCCATAACCCTGAATCGTTTTCATTACATTGGTAATATAAAAATCTGCTCTTCCTTTGTTCAAATTTCATTATTTGTTTTTTAGTTTAGTTATTTAGCATCACTACTTTTGGGTTTAATCCTTATTTAGATAATTAGGATAGTCTGATCTAGTTAATAGTTGATAACAAGTTCTCGTGGATTCGACACTCTATCTTATCACTTTATTACTTGACGACATTTGGCTGTTACATGCCACGACCGAACAACTGAATTTCTCGACTTTCTTAGATAATCTGTGAAGAAATTTCTAAATTCAGCTGATTATGGCGCTGATACCATGTTAACTTCACCTGTTCTGTTCAACGATAATGAATTTCATGTACATGCATGAGAGATGAATGAGATAAATTAATGCAAGAGAGAGAGAGTCTCTGTGAATATTCCAAATGTTCATGTACACTTTTTTCTACACTAATACAGATATTTATCACTGTCTAACCGGCTCCTAACAACCTACTGACAGCGGGACACGTGAATTGACATAATTACCTCTTGTATCTAACTATCTTAACTAATTGACTGTATGGACTATTATTGACCAAGCTACACTAAGCTAAGCTAAGGGACTTTAGTACAATTAATCAACTTCTTTACCGTTTTTATCGCAAGAGATTAGAAATGGGTGAATTATATTCAACAAACGTTTTCATGATTGCTATTCATTGTCTGTAATAAAATAAAAGTAAAGACCAACAAGTTCCAATTCTTGAAAACCTTTCATGAAAAAGATTGACCAGGAAAATCATTGTGAAAAGTTGAGATCTTGATCTTTCATGAGCCCATTGAAGTAGTTCCTATTATTATGATTAGAACCAAGTCTGTGTTGGTCGTTAGTGCAGGTTCCACAGTAGCCACTAGACTACGTGGGGTTACGAAATACTTGTGATAAAGTATGTGGGACATTGAAAAATTGGACATATAGCACCAGTATCAATTATGAGCCATATACTCATTTAATTTCTGGTTTGGAAAGCAGATTCAAATTATGATGATAGATTTTATTTTGTGTTGTGTACTTCCGTTGGTACTGTAAACTTTGGTCCACAGTACCAGCTCTGCTTCACATTTTGGCCCTTAGACCTGGCAACATCACATGATGCTATCAAATTAAATGACTCTTCTCAAGTAGGGTACGTTGTTTGGATGAGGAATTAATACAATTTGAATAAAGAATTTCTAAATCAACTCGTATGACGTATCGGCAGATTAGATCTTTCGCTAACATGCTAGGACACACCTTGACCCAATTACTTCGACTTCAAACTACCACAAACATATGAACAATAAATAGTTATATACAATTAATTTGCATCGGTTATTATTAGAAGGAGCTACGAAAGGATAATAATTCATACAGACAGGGTTAAAATTGTGGATTCTCCTGCACGCAAAAGGTTGTTTTAGTAAGATTGCATCATTTTGAGTAAATGATTAAGTTATATACATCGATAGTTTACTGTCACGATCCGAATTTTTTCACCTTAGGATGTCGTGATGACACATAATCTCTAAAACTAGGTAATTCTAACATATGCTGATTTAATAATAGAATTGAACTTTTTAATCATTTATCATAAACCACTAAATGACATACATAGTCGCAAGCAGCCAATAGTTATACATTTCCCAAAATCGATAATACGGAGTCATAAGCACTACCAAAATATAATAGAATTTCTAAGAACAATACTGTTTTGAATTACAATTTAACAGTAGCATAATGAAGTAAGATGGTGACTCCGAGGCCCGCGAACGTCAAGCAGGTATACCTTGAAGTCTCCCGTCATGCAGACACAATTCTCAACAACACAATCAGAATACCTGGATCAACAAAAAGATGTGCAGAAGCACAACATGAGTACACCACAATGGTACCCAATAAGTATCAAGCCTAACCTCGATAGAGTAGTAACGAGGCTAGGTCAAGAAACCTACTAGACATAGAAACATGTTCAAGATATACATAAGCTAACACTGGAAAGAACATCAATGTAAAACCAACAGTGGAAAAATTGTTGATTTACAATCAACAATGAAGTAATAGAATCATAAATGGCAACAACTAGTAAACGAGTAATAAAGAAACAACATAATAAGAACACCGATGAGACGTAAATGAACTCAAATAAGGAAAAACGGATGACAACTCAAATAATCAAATTGCTCCCAACGCATGGACTTACAACAAGAATTACCCCGAGGCACCACACCTCATAAACCACAAGTCATGGACCACTATTTCCAAAGTGCCCATAATAACAATCACCTTCGCACGACAAAGCTCCCGTACTACCATGTACTTTGGAACCATGATAAATATTAATTTAGACAAACGAAAGATATATTTAGACACTATAAAATATAGTAACAATCTTGAATAAGGTAAGGTGTCTAATGAAATAGTGAGTTTATTTTAGAAATAAAGTAAAGTAAACGACAACAACAACAACCCATTAAAATCAAGTAAAGTAAAATAATATACAATTTGTATGAAACAGAGTCTAAGATGGGTTTAGTTTTGAAATCAATAAAATTGAGTAAAAGTATTATTTTTAAACAAAGCAAAACATAAGTTAAATTAACGAATTAAATATAAAATTTGTTAAAGAAAAATATGATAACAATTTTAAGTAAGGTAAACATCTAACATGGTGACGAGTATAATTTGAGAACCCAATTATAGTGAAAGTGCGATAACCATTTAGAATAATAATGTATCGAGTGAAATAACGAGTTCTATATTAAGAGACACATAGAATAAAACATGTTAATAATTTTTTTATTTTAACCGTTATGTTATCAATAACTCAACATAATATGATATAGTGACTCCATGCAATTACATTCACATTGACAATAAATTCACCAAGTTATAACGGAGGCACATATTGACATGTTAAAGCAACACAACAAATCACGTAGAATGCATGAGTCACACAAGAAACCACAATCATTCCAACACCAAGATAACAACGAATAACCAAATACAATCAAAATACGGATGAATGATTGAAGGAAGAACAATGACCGTTCAAATCAACAAGTTGTTCCAACATGGAATGTACAATGAAAATCATAAACAAGGTACCGCCTCGTGTTCACATTTTACAATTTCAATCACAATCTTTTCTTATATCACCGCGTGAGCCTTGCATTTAGTTTTGAAAATTATTATTTCCGAAATAGCTACACGCGTTTTAGTCAACCTTATCTCACCGCGTGGCTTCAAGTAGTTTTCATACTAGCAACACGCGTATCAAGCCACCTTATCTCACCACATGCGTATTAAACCCTAAACTTATACCACCACATGCGTATCAATATCATAACACAATCACAACTCGCACCATAAGTGCCTATTGATCTCGTCCAATTTTACTCCTCTATTTGAGGATATGAAAATGGTCGATGCAATAATAATACCCAACAGAGTCGGGGTCGAATTCCACTAGGAGCTATGTGAATGGGTCCTAGTAGTATATATCTTAATGCGTGGATTTGTATATCTTAATTTGCATGTCCGCAATATTGGGTTTTGTTTAAAAATCTAACTTAAACTATGAGTGTGATTTTAAAGAACGAAACTAGGAAATCATTTTTGGTTGTTTTTCAATTGATAAAAAGGCCTAGGAATATGACCTTCACCTAGGTGTTCGCCTAATGGGTTATAAATTTAAAGCTTGTTTTATTGGTCGAGGTGTATTATAGCTATCAACACCTGAGTACCCACTCAAAACCTCTCGGTCAGAGAGTAATTTTGCCCAATTTGGCTTTCTCAAATCCAAATGGGTATTGAACAAAGCAGTTGATAATAGGCTCAAGTCGGGTTTTACTATCTGTAGGTTCAACCCTTTAATTGGGCTTATCAATCTCTCGATTGACCCAATTTCTTGCTAGCCAAGTTTTCCTAGACTAAATCTCTCTTTCTCAAGTAGAGACCAAGTCAAATAGGCATGAAATAGTGTTTGAAACCATTAATTCTTCAAATTAAAGCAATAACTAGTAGATAATCAACACCCAACCATAAACAAGCAATAAATCAAATACCCATTAAGTTTACATACTAGGGTTGGGTCACAACCGTAGTGAAAATCTAGCTACTCATGCTTAAATTGGAAGAGAAAGAAGAAGAAGAAGAAGAAGAAGAAGAAGAAGTGATAATTAAACACATATTGATAATTAAAATGATGAAATCAATGTTCAAAAAGCTCAAAATGGCAAAAACTACTAAAAAGAGTAAAAGAAAACGTTTACTGTAGCTGCTGATGTCAAAACTTAACCTAAAAATATGAAACTCTTCTATTTATACGGATCTAGAAATTTTGGACAAAAATGCCCTTTCAGAGGTTCTGCGGCCGTAAAATTCCACGTGCGGTCCGCACTTTGCTTCAACATGATAGGATTAGAATCTTGTGGCCGCACAATTTTAAACCGTGGACACATCTCTCTCTTTCTGATGTCCGCACATTTCTAAGTGCGGCCGCACATGGCTCTTTTGCGAACCACATAAATGCAACTGCGGCCGCGTAGCTGATCTTCTACGGCCACAGATGATAATCTGCGGTCCGCACTTTTGAGCTTCTGTTCCTGTTTTTGTCCTTGAGTTCAGATCACTCCTTCTTGAGTTGGATTTCATCTTTTGGGGCTCATTTTCCACTATTCCTGCTTTTAAGCATATTTTATCAGTTTTCGGGAACACAATTAAACGCTTTTGGACTAAAACGAAAGCAAAAAAGTGCTAATAAGTAGTCAAAATTCCCACTTATCATCTCCCCCAAACATAAGCTTTTGCTTATCCTCAAGCAAATAAGGTAATTCCCACCTCCAAAAGTTAAGAGCTATTCCAGCTAATAAAAAATTCATCAATCACACATCAATTGGTACCAACAATTACCCACAACACTTATGAATTATTAACAAGGCAATGGGTTGAACTTTTAAGCACAAATAGTTCAAATGTGACACTTGAGCATCAAGAGTTGACTTAATTCATCAAGGAAGCTCGCTCTATCATGTAGGTCATTGTGGATCCCAAACTCTTCTTCCTCTACTCTCCGTTTGCATATCTAACTTAAGAATGTAGCACTCAATTCAATGATTTGTGAAATATTCGCTCATCTCTCTCAAAAGAATGTCACAAGTACGGCTTTAAGTACCATAGGCTTACCCCTCATGCAAATTACCACTAATGTAAGCTCACTCGGCTTGAAATCACGTAGGTATTTTTTAGAATGCAATGAAGGCTTTTGGACTAATGTTGGATATGCTATGATAAAACGGGTTCATCTTTCCTTAAGCACTCCATTTTCTCTTATCGGCTCATGCCTTGCCAACTTTTTGAGGCATTTTCTTTTCCGTAGGAGAATTAGAGAGACTTATCTTCACTCTTTCTTGGTCATAATATTCATTTTCTTCTTCTTTATTTTCTCCATGCTTTGCATCATTACTATTCTTGGAAATCCCTTCAACTCTTCAACTTATTCACTTTCTTTTTGCATTTTCCTTTTTGTTCTTCTTTCTTTTTCTTACCTTTCCTTCTCTTCATTTCTTTTCTCTTTTTGTGCCTTGATACCTTTTTCAAACTCCTCGTCTCTCCCCCAAACTTATAATTTTAGCCAATTATTTCACAAGAGTGTTAAGGAAAGCCCGGGTGCCAAGAGAGGGTCACGACAGAACTGGTAAAGGCTTGTAACATGGTGATCAAATGAGAGAGGTTTTAGGATCAAATGGGTTGACTAGGTATAACAACATTGGTGGTCCATTAAAAATTTCAAGCGGGTTATGGAGAGCCTACAATCACTTATCAAGCCAAGCAAAACTTAAAATTTCGCCTAGAAACACATTTGAGGCAAGTTCTAGACCAATTGCATGGGTACTTGGACATGCAACAAAAACATCTCACCTCTCACACAACTGGATTGTTAGAAATGATAGAGTCGAGTGCCCACAACGGCCATAGTCAAGATTGAAAATCACTATGGCTCGACTAAACCACTCGATCATTGCCTAAATCAACACAAGAGTCACAAGGTCACTAACTAGAGCTATTTCTTTCCAAAAGAAAAAACTGTTTCTAACCATAAGCACGTAGTTAAGTGTGTTGGTACCAAGTGAAGCATATTTGACTCTTAGAGCTTGACTCAATTAGGTCTTTTTATTCCTTATTACTACTATTCTTACCTAAACACCAAAAACAGACTCAATCCCTTAAGAAGGTTGTCACACCATCCATCATTGGGAAGAGTCACCTGGTTCACACAAAAACTACCTTTGGAAGTAACTGTGGCATTAATAAAACCAAAGGCTTATTTTCCACTCAAACATAAAAAGAAGCCATTAGATTAATCAAGAAGCTACTGAATTAAACATTGACTAATAAGAAAATAAAATAAAGAACTTACAAAGCAAGTTACTGCAAGCATAATGAATATACATAATGAGGGAGGAAAAGAGAAAATATATACATCAATAAAGAGAGAACGGGGATAATCTATACATGATAAAAAGAAAAGGGAAAATGTTATCAGATATTACAAACCAAATGTCAAATCATCCAAATATCCAATAAACTCCGCCCCCGAATAAAAGTAAGAATTGTCCCCAATGCTTAACAAAATAAGAATAAAGAAGGGTAAGAGTGAAGAGGACTCCCTATGTGGCTGTGTATATAGCAGCGTCACCGCCCTCAGTCTCCTCTAACTGGATATCATCATCCTCGACTCTGGGAGTAACTAGGTGGGTGAACATCTGGCGTACTGCCTCAGTAGTGTCGACAGCCAGGTCTGGCTCCTCAGACTGGCCGGCTAGAGCTACTGATGTTCATGGTGTTGCTGGATCTACTGGTGTTACTGGATCTGTCTCCATCAGTGTATCAAATGGAAGGTACCCAATGACTGCTATCTTGGTGACCTATTTCCTCAGGATGTCTAATGATTTCTTGGATGTATGGGATTTCTTCATCTTCTTTACCTGCTTCCCAAGCTCCTCAATCACTGCTCCATGTGCTACTAAAGTGTTCATGATGGTTTGTTGATTCTCCAAAATCTTCTTCAATGCATTCTCCACTGTTAGAGGAATCTGGGGTGTCAGGGTGGATGACTCTGCTACAATTGCACTAGATAAGTCAGACAACTTTGCAGTAGCTATCTGCATCCAGTTGTTGAGGCTTGCCAGTTTATGGGAGACTCACAGCGCAGATAGTAGATGAGTGGGCATAGGCACCGACCTTAAAGTGAGGTGGAAGGAACTGCTGCTGAAGGCCTTGAAGAAAGAGGTGGTGGCATGGCAGCTATACTGGTAAAAGGCACTGTTGGAGGGGAAGGCATGTCTGCCGACTCTGCCGCTACCATCGAAGGCTCATCAGACTAGCCCACGGTAATAGTCGGCTGACCCTTATTCTTTGGGTTCCTCGGGTCCTTCAGACAATACCAAGTGAAAGGCTTCTTTGCCCGAACCTTTGTGTCAAAATTCCTCGGCTCCACCCCCGCATCCGTAAGGTAGTCCGTGATAGTGTTGGGATACGGGTAGGAGCTGTCACTTTGCCTGCCAACCAAAGACATGTTAGACGATATCACAGCACCCATTGGGTATCCGACCATGATAGAGGTGACTAACACTGCCCGCTAAATTGGAAGATTTGTTTTATTTTGGCACGGGTCTAGTCTGCTACACACAAATGTCTGCCATCCCTTAGCCTCAAAATTTAGTGTGTTCCGCTGAATAGGACCCCCTGCTGTGATCCATGATGGTGGTGGTCCCGGAGCTGCCAGAATATCAGCTAGCCATGGGCGAGCTGCATCGCCTATAGCCAGCTTTTCCAATTATTGCACTGGCTCAACATCCTCCAACCCAATGTATGTATCTCAAGGTGCTCTGGTCAAACCGCACTTTCAGATTCCTCACTTTCGTCACTTTGGTCCCCTTCTTTATATGCACCACATTGGCGTAAAATTCCCAGACCAGGTACTATTTGGAATCTACCACACTTTGAGTGAACCATGTCCACCCCGTCCGCTCCCGAAATTGTCTCAACACCGTCGGGTTGTATTTATAAAGATCTTTCAACAAGAACTGACGTTCAAGAGTGAGCGATCTCGACTGCTACCACTCTCGGAAACTATTGAATGCAGTTAGACTGACAAACCTATCTTCCCAAATTCCTTTCTTCTTCGACCTTTCAAGGCCGGAAACTCTGGTATCACCCCTTCGGCCATCATTCAGGGATCTCTTCCATAAATACTGTAGTAGCTGGTGCGTCGGGGGCATGTGTAGATGAAGGCTCTGAAGCCTGATTGTTACCTTCCGATCCCTCAGAAGTGCTCTCAGAAGAGGTAGGATTGTTTCTTAGTTGGTATCTGTCCTGAATCGGTTGTGGCTGTGATTGCACTGCAAGGTGATCTTGCACTGAGTTGCCCTACGTTGCTTCCCTAGACGGGGCATATGAACTTTATTCGGAGGGTTCTGGTTGTCTTCGTATGTTGTGGCTTTCTTACTGATTATTCTTTGGAGGGCGAGGGGTAAATTTCTTTTGCCTCTACCTATGTAAGGTTCACCCTTCTCCTTTGATGTATCACCACGACCACGAGATCTAACCATTTTCTGCAACAAACAACAACATGAGTGAGTTCTAATTCAGTTGCAGATAAACAAAAAGTCACAGAACAAAACATGTTACAGGGTGGGGAGGTGTGGTCCGCACAATTTTTTAAGTGCGGCTGCAACGCTCTAGTTGTGCAGATCACATAATTTTGAAGTGCGGACGCAACAAAGAAACAGCGATCCGCAAAATTTTGAATGCGACCTTAGAGTTAAAGTGCGGTCCGCACTTTTCTAAGGGCGGCCGCACAATGGGTACCTAAAAATGGAAACTCACTGAAGACAGAGAATGTCCTGATCTGCGGCCGCACACACTTTTCTGCAGCCGCGGTTGAATTTCTGCGAACCGCACAATTTCAAGTGTGGTCCGCACAATATTATTTCACCAAAGCCCTCATCTATACTTCTACGGACCGCACATTTCAAAACTTAATCAGGCAGAGTTCTTAGGGTTTCGATTTTATGCACAAATTGGACAGTGTAGTCGCACTTAAACATGAAAAACCAAATACCTATTCTCCAAATAGCAACTAGGAGTTTACCCAACACAATTCATACCCCACATAGATATGAAATTGACAAATGGTCTAAAATAACTAACAAATTATAAACTATACTAAGAAAATTGAAGAATTCTAGAAATAATTTGAACATACCAGTGATGAAGTGGTGTTAAAGAGTGACCACAGATGCTCAATTAAGTGGCAGATAGTTAAATCTGTTCTGTGCAAGATTTTAGCCTTTATTTTAATTTCTTAGAGATTGGAAAGTTTAAACAGTAACATTAGGGCTACTATTTATACTAACCGATTTTGGCTAAGGGTTCAAGAGACAAGTACGGCCGTAGAATTCCTTCTGCGGTTCACACTCTGTTACATATTTTTTCAAGTTCCCTTCGTTGATCTGCGGTCCGCAAAATTAGCTGTGCGACCGCAGATGTTGATGCGGTCCGCAGATTTCCTTGTGCGGTCACACTTTGGCCATTTCTTTGATAAACAAACTTCAGAAAGTTTGCATTTTCACATCTCAAATTGTGCGGTGCGCACCTGAATTGTGCAGCCGCATTTGATTTCTGCTATAACATTCAAAATTGTGTGGTTCGCACAATATATGTGAGGTCCGTACTTTTTCCATACTTGGCCAATTTTTCTGAGCACAGTTCCTGTAACACACTTCAAAACCAATTAGCACAAAATAAGACCTATCTAAAGAAAAAGAAACATGGGTTGCCTCCTAAGAAGCGCCTGATTTAACGTCACGGCACAATACAAATTACCATCATTTGAAATGAATTACCGCCATGATGTGGCCATCACTAACCTTTCCCAGGTGACCATTGACTCGAAATACCTCATCACTTTTGTTCTTCAATCCAATGCACCAAAAGGTGTCACACCCACAATTTTAAAGGGACCACTCCATTTGGATTTCAGCTTTCCGGGAAACATCTTCATCGTGAGTTGAACAACAAAACAATATCGCCCACCTTGAACTCCCTATTTCGGATGTATTTGTTATGAAGGTACTTTATTCTTTCTTTGTACAAGGACGAACTTGCATATGCATGGTACCCGAATTCATCTAATTAATTCAAATGTGCAACCCGAAAGTTAGCAGCTGCATTCCAATCAAGATTTAACTTCTTTGACCAATCTGTCCGGTTAGCATTCACTGTTTTGGACAAAATACTCTTTATCTCCCGGTTGGAAACTTCCACTTGACCGCTAGCTTGAGGGTGATATGGAGTCGTAACTTTATGAGTGATACCATACTTGCTAAGCAAGGGGTCAAAAGCTTTGTTGCAAAAATGTGACCCCCAATCCCTTTTGATAGCCCGCGGAGTACCAAATCTTGTGAAGATGTTCTTCTTCAAAAATGCCACCACACTTCTTGCTTCATTGTTGGGTAGAGCAACGGACTCAAACCTTTTAGGCATATAATAAACCGCAACCAAGATGTAGGTGTTTCCACAAGAACTCAAAAAAGGTCCCATGAAGTCAACACCCCATACATCGAATATATCAATCTACAAAATGGTGGTGAGGTGAATTTCATTTTTCTTTGAGATTCCACCGGCCCTTTGACATTCAGCACAACGCTTGACTAGATCACTTGCATCCTTGTAAAGAGTGGGCAAATAGAAACCGTAACTTAGCACCTTGGCCGTCGTTCTTGCTCCACTATGGTGACCGCCATACGACGAAGAATGAAAAGCCCCAAGAATTTCAACTTGTTCCTCCTTCAATACACATCTTCTAATCACTCCCTCCATACAAATCCAAAAAAGGTACGGTTCATCCCAATAATAGTCTTGACAATCCCGTTTGAGCTTCTTCCTTTGGTTTGAAGAGAACTCATCCGGGATGATACCAGTCATAAGAAAATTTTCTAGATCCGTGAACCATGGCACCTCTTTCATTGAAATGGCTAAGAGTTGTTCATAGGGGAAGGAATCATTGATTTCAAGGCCATTATGCGGCCTCTCCTCCTCGTCCAAACAAGACAAGTGGTCCGCCACTTGGGTTTCACTTCCTCTTCGGTCTTGGATGTCTATGTCAAACTCTTGTAACAAAAGCACCCATCTCATCAACCGGGATTTGAAATCTTTCTTGCTCATAAGGTAACAAAGTGCCGCATGATCCGTGTGCACAATCACTTTTGCACCTATGAAGTACGGGCGAAACTTCTCAATAGCAAACACAATGGCAAGGAGCTCTTTTTCGGTCACAGTGTAATTGACTTGGGCATTATTCATGGTCTTACTAGCATAGTAGACCAGATGAAAGATCTTGTTGATACGTTGCCCCAAAACTGCTCCAACCGCCACATCACTAGCATCACACATGAGCTCAAAAGGAATGCTCCAATTTGGGGTGGTGATAATGGGAGTAGTTATCAACTTGAACTTGAGCAATTTAAATGCTCTCATGCAATCATCATTGAAGTGAAATTTAGCATCTTTCTCCAAAATATTTCACAAGGGGTTCACCACCTTGGAAAAATCCTTTACGAAACGCAGGTAGAACTCCGCGTGACCCAAGAAACTTCTCACGCCCTTCACGGATGTTGGAGGTGAAAGTTTAGAAATCACAAATATTTTTGCCTTGTCGGCCTCTATTCCCTTATTTGAAATTTTATGGCCAAGGACAATACCCTACTCGACCATGAAATGACATTTCTCCCAATTCAACACCAAGTTCATTTCTTTACACCTTGCCAATACCTTATCCAAATTTGCTAAGCAATCATCAAAGGAATCCCCGACTAGCGAAAATTCATCCATGAAGGCTTCAAGGTAGTCCTCTACCATATTCGTAAAGATCGCCATCATACACGGTTGAAGAGTTGCTGGTGTATTGTATAAGCCAAATGGCATCCGCTTGAAAGAGAAAGTGCCATAGGGACAAGTAAAGGTTATTTTATCTTGATCTTCTTGGGCAATAAGGATTTGATTGTAGTCGAATATACATCTAGAAAGCAATAGAATGCCCGACCGGCCAACCTATCAAGCATTTTGTCAAGAGAGGGTAGTGGGAAATGGCCTTTCCTTATGACTTTGCTTAGATTCCGATAGTCCATACACACTCTCCACCAGGTTACTGTTCTTGTTGGAATCTCGTTATTATCATAGGTGACCACAGTTATGCCCCCTTCTTCGGAACACATTGCACTAGAGAAGCCCATGAACTGTCAGAAATAGGGTAGACAACCTCGACATCTAACCACTTTATGATCTCCTTTTTGACCATGTATTGCATAGCTTCATTGAGTTTCCTTTGATGTTCAATTGAGGGTTGCATCCTCATCCAAGTTAATCTTGTGCATGCAAAATGCGGGGCTTATTCCCTGAATATCCGCCAAAATTTGTCCAATAGCTTTTTTTCTCTTCTAGAGCACCGCCAATGTAGAGTCAACCTGCACGTTAGTCAAACAAGAGGAAAGAATAACCAGTAAAGTAGAGCAAGGGCTAAGGAATTCATACCTGAGATATGGAAGCAATGACTTCAACTACATGCTAGGAGGCTCTTCAATTGAAGGCTTTGTAGAAGGAGTTTTCCTATTTTTGAGATCCAAGGAAAGTTTCCGAGGTGCATAATTGTATGACCCCATCCCTTGAAATCAATTGACACATTCCATAAAGCCATCCATTTCATCATCATCAAAACTTAGCAAAATGATCTCGAACATGTCACCCACATTAATCGTGGCACTTGTATCATCAATAATCACATCGGTCACAAAGTCCACGAACGAACACACTTCATTGCTATTCGGTTGCCTCATAGATTTGCACATGTGGAACACCACCTTTTCATCACCCACTAGAAAAGTGAGTTCACCGGCTTCCACATCAACAAGATCCTTTTCCGTAGCAAGGAATGGTCTACCAATAATAATCGCCACCTCATAGTCCACTTCACAATCAAGAATCACAAAATCCGCCAGGAGAATGCACTTGTCAACCCAAACCAATACATCCTCAATCACCCCCAATGGTCTCTTTATTGTACGGTTGGCCATTTGTAATCTAATAGATATGGGTCTTGGTTTCCCAATTCCCAATGTTTTGAAACCCGAATAGGGCATCAAGTTGATACTAGACCCAAGGTCACAGAGAGCTTTTGCAAATTCGGCACTTCCAATGGTACAAGGAATTGTGAAAGCACCGGGATCTTCCAACTTTGGAGCCATCAAATGCACAATTGAACTCACTTGGTGAGTGACTTTGATAGTTTCAAAATTCATCGATCTCTTCTTTGTCACCAAATCTTTCATAAAGTTAGCATATCCGGGCATTTGCTCCAAAGCTTCAACTAATGGCACATTTATAGAGAGACTTTTCATCATATCAATGAACTTCTTGAATTGATTCTCACCATTTTTCTTGGAAAGCCTTTGAGGAAAGGGAGGAGATGTCTTAGGCAATGGTGCCTTAGTTTTTTGCACTACCATTTTTGGTATGTCAATCACATGATCCCTAGATGGGTTCACCTCCTCTTGAGTCTCTTCCACCGTGTCATCAATATCAATCCGCACTTTATCATTTGCTTGTACAACATTGTTCGGGATCTCCTCTTCTTCTACTACTTGCTCATCATCCATAAGTTGCCTTTGACTTGAGGTAGGTTCATTCCCACCTCTTCCACTTCTTGTAGTAACGGACATGGCATGCCCTATAGTGTTCTCACCCTTCGGGTTCACCACCGTATCACTTGGTAGTGCCCCCTAAGGATGAGAATTTAAAGCTTGAGAGATTTGACCCATTTGCACTTCTAAGTTACAGATTGATGTGTTGTGTGAAGCAAGTTGGGCATCGACATTGGCATTCTTCTCCATCATTTTCTTGAACATGTTCTCAATACGACCCATTTCATTGTTGGAGGAACTGGGACCATGAGAAGGATAAGGAGGTGGGTTGCTCGGTTATTGGTACATCGGGAGCCTTTGAAAACCCGACCCCCGATTTCCTTGGTTATTGTTCTACCCGCCTTGGTTGTTGACTCCCCAATTGCCTTGATTATTATTGGTTTTCCAATTCTCTTGGTTATTTCTTCCACTTCAATTGCCTTGATTGTTTCTACTATTCCAAGTGCCTTGATTGCTAAAATTCCAATTGCCTTGATTATTCGAAGGTCTCCATTGTTGTTGACTAGGGACCTGGTAGTTGTTTCTTTTCCCTTGAAAGTTGTTCACATATTGGACCTCTTCATCTTGATCATTGTAAGAATATCCTTAATCAAACCCACTATCATCTTGCACAAAATTGTCCACTCTTTGTTGCACTTATGGACTTCTTGTTCTTCTCTTGTTTACCATCATATTGACTCCCTCCATAGCATTGACTTGCCTTGGGTTTCGAACTTATTGAAATTGATCCTTTGACAATTGGTCCATGGTGGTTGTCAACTCGGCTATTGCTTGCCCATGGTCATGTAGCTCTTTATGAAGAAGAATCACATTTGGATCATCTTGTGGGACATTGGCTCTAGATTTCCATGCCAATGAAGTATCCGCTATTTCATCCAAAATATCACACGCCTCCGCATAAGGCGTAGTCATGAAGTTCCCACCGGCAAGTTTATTCACTACACATTGGTTGGTCGTATTGATCCCCCGATATAAAGTCTGTTGAATCATATTCTCCGGCATATCATTGTTGGGGAACTCTTTCACCATTGTCCTATATCTTTCCCACATCTCGTGTAGTGGTTCATTACGCTCTTACTCGACTGCTAGAATTTCATCCCTAAGAATGGCCATGTGCCCGGGAGAGAAGTACTTTGAAATAAATTTCTCTGTGAGTTCATCCCAAGTATGAATGGAATGATTTGGCAAAGGTTCCAACAAATCCAAAGCTTTCCCCCATAGAGAGAAGGGAAAAAACCTTAGCCTCAAAGCATCCTCGGAGAAATTTGTTTGTTTGCTCCCCTAACACGTATCAACGAACCCCTTCAAGTGTTTATATGCATTTTGACACGGTGCACCGGTGAAGAACCCTCGTTGCTTGAGCAAAATGAGCATCATGTTGGTTATTTGAATATTGCCCGCCCTAATACGGGGTGGGAATATAGCACTTGCATACCTTCATTCAACAACACCCGATGTGGAGCCGCTCGTGGTGGAGGTGGGGGTGGAATGGGCACATTGTCTTGAGGCGGTCGGCCTCATCTATTGGCTTGAGGTTCAACAGGGACCTCATCCATTACATCATCATCAACGTCCACATCCCCCACAGCTATGTTTCCGAGCTCGTTGTTTTCCATGATTGCACCTACAATACTCACACGTTAGTAACAAGGAAGGAAAAGAAGATATTCTAAAAACACACCTAAATATTTAGCTAACACCGTTTTTCAGCTCCCCCGCAACGGTGCCAAAAATTGATCTCGTCCAATTTTAGTCCTCTATTTGAGGATATGAAAACGGTCGATGCAATAATAATACCCAATAGAGTCGGGGTCGAATTCCACTGGGAGCTATGCGAATGGGTGCTAGTAGTATATATCTTAATGCGTGGATTTGTATATCTTAATTTGCACTTTCAAAATATTGGGTTTTTTTTTAAAACCTAACTTAAACTATGAGTGTGATTTTAAAGAACGAAACTAGGAAATTGTTTTTGGTTGTTTTTCAATTGATAAAAAGGCCTAGGGCTATGACCTTCACCTAGGTATTCGCCTGATGGGTTGTAAACTTTAAAGCTTGTTTTATTGGTTGGGGTGTATTATAGCTATCATTGGTCGGGGTGTATTATAGCTATCAACACCCGAGTACCCCTCAATACCCTATTGAGTTGTTGGTAACATATCGGTTTTAAATAAAAGAATTACTAGCATGCTTACCTTATGTGACTCTTAAGTTAAAACTCGTCGTTTCATTCGGCACTTTACTATTTTTAATAGTCGCCATATTTCAGTTTAATTGATTTCTCAACTTAATCTCCTTACCCTATCTGCTTTTTTTACTTTACTTAAAAAGATTTATTATTATGTTTTAATTTAACAAATTCTATATTTAATTCAGTAGCTTATCTAATGCTTCATTTTACTTGAAAAATGTTATTTTCTTCTCCCAAATTATTTCTAAAATATACTTATTTTCTCGTTTGATTCCCTACTTTATTCAAGATTATTATAATATCTTATCATATATAAATAAATCTCTTGAACATTTTAATTAGCATTTGTCGCGGATGAAATATACATGGTGGCATATGGGTTTTGTCGTGCTAAAGTGATCTGGAAAGAAATGTGGACACAAGGTGACTTACGTGTAAGATTTGAAAGTTGCTACTTATGATTTGAGATTATGAGGAGTGGTACCTCGGGCAATTCTTGTTGTAATTGATTGAGTTGTCATCCGTTTCTTTATTACCCATCTAATTCTTGTTGCTATTCGTGTTTCTATTATTTTCACTGTTGATTGTAAATTTGTGATCCTTTTGTTGTTGGTCTTACATTGATGTTCTTCCCTTTGGTAGATTTGGTAGGTGTCTTGACCTGGCCTCGTCACTACTCTACCGAGGTTAGGCCTGATACTGACTAGGTACCGCCGTGGTGTACTCATGCTATGCTTCTGCACATTTTTGTGCAGATCCATGTACTTTTGATCGAGTTGGGTTGATACTTATGCCTGTGCGGCTAGAGAATTCAAGGTATACCTGCTCAACGTTCGCAGGCTCCAAAGTCACATTCTGTTGTATTTCATTTCCATTGTTTCCCATTCCTCAGGGACAGTGGTGTATTGTAATTTCTAGTGACTCTTAGTAAAGCTTACGACTTGTACTACCGGTTTTGGGATATTGTATCATGTTGAGATTGTTGACTTATTATAGAAACTTTTGTTTCATGCCTAATAGTTATTGGGTTAAAATTCTATTATTTAATCAGCAAGTGTTAGGCTTACCTAGTCTTAGAGACTAGGTGCCATGACGACCCTACGAAAGAAAATTAGGGTTGTGACAAGTTGGTATCCGAGCTCTAGGTTCATAGGTGCTACGAGTCATAAGAAAGATTAGTAGAGTCTTGTGGATCGGTACAAAGACGTCTGTACTTATCTTCAAGAGGCTATGAAACTATTTGGAAATTCCACTTCTTTCATTAGGTATCGTGCATCATTGATTCATCTTGAAGCGTATACCTTAAATTCCTTTGCATCCAATCGTTGATGATATTGCACACTCGGTATCAGCTATGAGTTGATGGTTCGTGACGCTGTGGATAGGCTACGAGGGAACCAGGGATGCTCAAACATTGTCTCAATGTGTCGTCCATGCTAAGGATGCTGATATATTGAGAGACTGTTCAGTTGTTCACATGGGGGTGCAACGGATTCTGGCATTTGGTCGATTAGTACGAGCGTGGGGAGATTTAATTGGTTGCCTATTCGTCACGATTGTGGCAGGGTCACGAGGTGGATGCTGATTTGAGGATAATGGGTGGTATTAGGGACTATGTGGTTTGATTGAGATTTCTACTTAGTGAAAGGTACATATTATCATTCAAGGCACTTGAGGAAGTGAGTTTGACTGTCACGAGGATGGACGTGTGCTTAGTAGATTATTTGGGGTATCTCATGATTGGTGTTGCACGAGCTATGAAGGTTAATATTGTGGATCATCGGATGTTGTGTACTATAACTTCGCACCAAGTGGGGGAGTCCATTATCGATGGTCAGATTGCAGGGTCATGTGTTATATCAGTTAGGCTTGAGATGTATATGGGTTTTGAAGGGGTTTACCGAAATTTGTATATGATTAAGATCTGAGATTAGAATGGGTTAATGTTGGGAATTGCGGTATTTCTGCATCATTAATAATTCTACACTTCATCGTCAGAGAGGTTAGAGAAACAACTTCAGACTCACGGAAGGTCTCTTCAAAGTGGGTATCTCGATTGCGGCATTATGGGGTGCTTAAGAGGAAATACAGTGGTTTATGAGCTTCTGAGCTAGGTGGTTCATTCTAGGATCTCTTATGGTGAGCTTTGGATAAGGATCGTGGTGTTTTGGCAAGGAGATGTGCCACATTGAGGGTAATTTATAAGGAACTTGGAGAAATAGGATAGCTTGGTAGTAGGTTGGATCAACACAGTAATGGTATGATCAGTTCTTTGGGTACTTATGATGCGGTGAGTCTCTACAGGTGTTTTATGGCAATACTCTTGGGTTTGGCGATCTGTGCGGCTTGGTTGAGTTAGGGAGATTAAGTTCTGATGGCTTGGCGATGGGCAAATGGGTTTCAAAGAGTTCTCGATGGTTTTTACAACGGTTGGAGATGGATATGTCCTACTAGCATGAGGACCATGTTGTGTATTGTGATTTTCTCCTAGATGGGATCAACCAGAAGATTTATGACTGATCGGGTATGTATTTTGTTGGTGACTCAGATTTGATTATGAGATTGTTGTACTTTTCATATGATGGCATGATAGATGCGGTGCGCTCTGTGGGATTCAGATTTGCATGAACAAGGTGGCAGTTCAGTTTTAAAGGGAAGGTCATGAAATCTTAGACAACATGAATGGTTTCATATGACTAGAGAAATGCTATTACTACTTGGTATTGCTTGAGAAGGGTGCACATTTCAGAAGGGGCACTGTGTTTTGACTTACGAATGCTTCACTAGTAATGTGGCACTCGCCTGGTTGATTAGCTGTTGATGTTCAGATTTTGCTATATGACATGGGAGGCTTATAGAAGTAATTCTCGTGGGGATGATTATGTATGAGAGATGTGTTAGTCATTCGAGTGATGGAGTTAGGACCGACTATGCTGATTCAGGTGTTCTATGGATTTAGAGACTGGGAGTTCTCAGAAGCATATTGTTTCGGGGTTGCAGATAGTAAAGAAGTGGCCAAAGTTAGTTAGATGTTGTTATGTGTTATGGTTAGACCTTTGTGGGCTTTTATAGAGCTATTTGTTTCATTTAAGGATGACCAGAGTTGATTTAGGGCCCATTGGTAGGCCCGAGGAGGATGTGTATTCCACAGCGGGTCAGATTTGGTGACTCAACACCATTATTGCTGAAAGGTGTGTCATTCGTTAGAATTGAACTTGTTCGTGTTCTGATATGTTATATGTGTTACTCTTATACGGTACGAGGGGTTGTGATTTATTGGTTATATGAACTCCCGATGCGGTTCTGTTTGGGCCTTTTAGCGGAATTCGAGAGAGATAATTATTAGGGTATTGAATTGTTGATTGCGTCTTGGCTATGGTCTTTCCGAGTTGTGGTATATTGTGCTATTTACTTTTCCATGGTTATGGTCATACACTTCGTGTACTTGATGTCGAATTGCGTGTAGTTTTCGATTTTGAGCATTGTGGCTTGAGGTATTTCGTATAGACTGGCATTTGGATGGGTCATGCATTGCAGCGGAGCTATGTAAGGATATGATCCTTTGTGTTAGATTCGTGTGTCTTGTTCTTTCTATGTGTGATAGGTTCATAGCATTGCGTTGTAGTGGTACTTTTTGATCTGATGAGTGGTTATGAGTGTACGAAGGTTTTGAACAAGGTTTTATTTGATATGAGGTTCTTTACCGATATTGGTTTGATTTGAGCAACTACTGTGATCAAGAATCATTGCTACGAGTATCTGAGTTGTGTGGTATACCATGTGATTGCGTCTTGGGTTATGGTTATGGCTTGATATAGTTTGTTCAGACTTATACAGTGTGTGGATGCGAGATTCGAGTCTTGTTAGGAATTTAGGATGTTGGGAATTGAGTTCCAAGGTCTATAAGCTAAGGTCGAAATAATGATCTTCAGTTATGTTGTGTGGTCAGGCATACATGGATTGGGGTGACGTGGGATCACCCCCAAGTATGTTCATAGTAAGGGTACACAGTGATTAGATGACTTAGGAACGACTCTTGGCATGTTCGAGGACGAACATATATTTAAGTGGGGGAGGATATAACGACTCGACCGGTCGTTTTGAGCATTTGCACTTTGCCCAGTGGTTTGAGGGCATGAGTAGCTCTGTATGATGTATAACGACTGGAGCGTATCGTCGGTTTTAGTTTTTGGATTATTCGAAATTAGTTTGGAAGAATGAATTTCATTGTTGAAGCTTTAAGTTAGAATAGTTGACCAAGTTTGACTTTGTGTGCTTGAACCCGTATCGGAGTTCTGATGGTTCCCTTAGGTCCGAATGGTGATTTTGGACTTGGGCGTATGTGCGGATTTACATTTGGATATTTTTAGAAGGTTTCCGCACTAATTGGCGAAAATTGGAAGGTTGAGAGGTTTGACCGAGAGTTGACTTTATTGATATCGGGTTCGGATTTCAATTATGAGAGTTGGTACGATTCCGTTGTATCATTTGGAACTTGCATGAAAAAATTGACGTCATTCCAGGTTGATTTGATATGATTCGCCGCTAGTTGTAGAATTTGAAAGTTCATAAGTTCATTTAGTTCGATTTGAGGCGCGATTCATAGTTTTGATATTGTTTGATGTTATTTGAGGCCTCGAGAAGGTCCGCGTTATGTTATGGAACGTGTTGGTATGTTTCGACGGGGTCCCGGGGGACTCGGGTGTGTTCCGGATGGGCTACGGGCCATTTCCTTTTCTTTCTTTTTGGACTGCTCGTTTCAGTCACCTGGTGTTCTTCATCGTGTTCGTACCTTTTGTTCTTCGCGATCGCGTTCGCGAATGGTTTCTTGGAGCTCGTTCAAGGATTCTATTTATCGCGGACACGATCGTGGGCATGCGTTTGCGATGCTTTAGCTGCCGTTGTCCGCGTTCACACCTCTCTTTTCACGTTTGCGTAGTGGAGCTGAGAGCTGGTGAACCTTTACATACCGCGTTCGCGAAGCTTTTGGTCACTTTCCATCGCTTTCGCGAGGTGTGTGCTGCGAATGCGAAGCCTTATTTTTACTGGGCAACCATTCGCGATAGCGAGTATTGTTCTGCGATCGCGAAAGAGGAATCACTAGGCAGAGTATAAGTACTCTATTTCGAGGGCTTTTGATAGTTTATCACTTTTTGAGTTAGAGAGCTCGGATTTGGGCGATTTTGGAGGGGACTTTCACGTGTTGGTTTGGGGTAAGTGTTATTTATGCGGATTTGATTATACTTCATGATTTCATAATTATTTTTATTATTAAATTAGTTAATTGAATGAGATAAAATGATAATTTTTGTAAAATCTTTCAAAAATATAAAATGAGGATTTGAAGGCTGATTTGATGTCGGAATTTGATAATTTTGGTATGGTTGAACTCGTATCGGAATGGGTGCTCGGATTTTTGTAAATTTTGCCGGGTTCCGAGGTGCAGGCCCAGGGGTTCACTTTTTGGGTTGACTTTTTTTTTTTGTTTTCTTTAAGGATCAAAGCTTTATTATCCGCAATTGTTTCCTTTTGTTTTTATTTATGATATTGAGTTATTTTTGGCTAGATTTGAGCCGTCAGGAGGTTGTTTCACACAAGAAAGTCATTTTAGCGTATCGGTTTGGCTTCTTTGAGATAAGTATCTTCTCTAACTTTGTGTGGAGGAAACTACGCTTTAGGATTCGAGTTGATTGTATTATTTGTGTTATGTGAAAGCCGTGTACGCAAGGTGATGAATGGGTGCATGGGCTACATATGGTATTTGACCGGTTTAGATTGTCTAGTCTCTTTCCCTGCCTTTAATTGAATTGTCATAACTTGTGATATCTCATTGTTAATCTACTATTACATGCTCTATTTGATGTTGTTAGCACTTATTATACATCTTACTTGTTATTTTTCCCTTATATTCTTTAGTTAAAGTTATTACCTTCCTTATTGTCTTGTTACCTCTAATGTGTTGAGTCCCTTCCATGACTTCATGCCTATTTGCTACTTGTCTTAACTGTTTTACGTGCACGCCTTAGTTGTCACATGCTTTACATGCCCTACTATTTTTGGTAATATTGTTTGCATTCCTTGATTATTACGTGGTTCCTTTATTGCAATGTACTCATACCCTTTGATTGTAGACATTCTTGTAAATTGAGTTATTGGATTGTTGTTGTTAATTTAAATTGCTTGTAAATCGGTTTGTGCGCCGCAACGAGTGAAATAAGGGAGGATTTTGATATTGATAAATGATAATACGATGGGATCAGGTTGCACGCCGCAATGGGTGGAATAAGGGAGGATTATCTAATATGGTAAAATAAGGTAGGATTTGATATTGATACAGTGGGATCGGGTTGCGCGCCACAACGGGTTTAATACGTTATTCTTGATATTGATATGGTAAAATAAGGGAGGATTGTGTTTGTACGGTGGGATCGGGTTGCACGCCGCAACTGATTATGTGTGATGTATTCATTGTTGTATTGAGTTAGCTTTCCATATTTATCCTATAGGATTCCGAGGACTGTTATCTTTGGATTTATTGATTTCGAGGATTGAGTTGTTTTCATTAGTTTACTGCTTTGCCATCATTTCTTGCTTTCCTTTCCTATTATTATTATTAGTATTATTATTATTATTTTGGTGAATTGACGTTTAAGATGAATTTACTAAATTGACTCATTATCTCATACCCTGTTGAGTGACGAGCACAAAACACAACACAAAGTTATTGCTCGCTAATAAAAGATAGTATAGATTAATTATCGTCTCCACAAGGATTGAATTTAAACAATGTTCGAATAATCTTCATTTGATTACTATCCAGGAAAATTAACACTTGACTTGATGACTATTACTACGATTAACTACTAAGAATTAAGCAAAGCACAATTGATCAGAAAAGACAGTAGATGAGCAACGAAAAATATCAATGAGAGGAATAAGGTTATTTGACTAGATTGGTGAAAGATAACTAACTCGGGTTCTAATTCTTGAGTTAATTTACTCTATAATACTGTTGATTTTTATGAATTCAACCGATAATCAGATTACACTGAAGTTAATATTCCTCTTTCAATTAAACGTTAATTTCAGTAATTAATTCAATTGAAGCACGGTAAACAATTGCAACAATAAAATGATGGTCATGATCTAACGGGTAACTTCTCACGAATAGTACCCTATTTTCTAGTTCGACTAACAATTCAAGAGGCTCTTTCGATAACCTATTTGAATCACGAATTTAAACTAGAGCATGAGATGTAAAGTAATTCAATATAAAGCTCGTCTTTCGATTAAGCAAAACAAGAAATAACTCCACAATACGAATTAAAAACTCTATCCATTAATTTTAACAATTATCAAGAATCTAATCCCTAATCAAGTTATCGAAACACCGTATATTTCAACACCCTAATGGAAATTACTCCATATCAATGGAGTAAGACATCTCAATAAGGTTCAAAAACAAAGAAAACATATGCAGGGATAAGGTATGCCCTCCCCAGACCCCACCTGTGGGATTATACTGGGTATGTTGTTGTTGTTGTTGTTATTGTTGTTGTATAAATATATCAAGTTCTCAATAGAGGTAAACGATTCAAATAGATATTCAATTCAAACAAAGGGGTCAGGCTTGTAGGGTGGTTGCAAAAGAAAATATAATTACAGGCTCAACAGGGCTAATTAGGATACACAAATATTAGGCGGGTCACAAACATAAAATTGGCTCATAGAGAAATGCCTATATCACTTCCTAGACCGAACAAGACTACTATTTCACTTTGCAAACACACGGGGATTGTTCTAGACATCAACTGACATGCACAGAATATCAACAAAATGTCACCCATGTTGACACATAACTCACTCAGGATCGGATATATCTCGACTCTCTAGTCAAAGCAATTAAGCAGGGTCACAATCACACAATTTAAGGCACTTATCTAAGAGTCAAGAACTGAGCACATGTGTCACAACTAAGGCACTCACCACTCTGAAGACATATGCAGTCAATTAAAATTGCTTCAAATTAGCATTATGACTCAAGATTCTTTATTCCTATAAAAATAAAAAAACTAACTACACCCGATTCAATTAAAATCCTTGAAAAAGAACCGCGACACAAAGAAAACCCAAGGGGGAATTATTACACTACCTAAGAAAGTGAAATAAAAAAAACACATTATTTTTTGGATTTTTAATTTTTTTAACTTTTTTGTATTTTTCTCGTTCTACTTCAAATCCCTCAAGAAGCCAGTCAACGAAATCCATCGCCGAGAAGAGTCGAAACTAAACAATTAATTACTAACCATTACAGGCCGATAGAATTTAGAGTTATGATTACATACCATATTGTCTAAGAAAGCAAGAAACAAATCAAACAAAACGAACTAGCAAATAGAAAACAAGTACAAATACATTCAAATAGGATCACCCCACCCCACACTTAAGAAATTGCATTGTCCCAAATGCAAAACAGTAAAACACGAGTCAAAAGGTAACTCCCTAAGACCCGTGGCCTACTCATCATCAACACGCTCAAAGGTGTGCAGGTACTTTTCATCATCGGAGGGAATAGAGTTGGCGTCCTCATCCGGTGGTACATGTGCTCTATCTACCAAGACCAACCACTGTTGAGTGACCGCAGAGAGGGAGTGGTCCTCCTGTAGTTTTTCCAAGTAAATCTCCCTCCGAGCAACGCGAAGGCGGATATCAGCAAATAGCAGCAGCAGTGTCTCCTCAACACGAATAAATCTTTGATCTACAGGAACAACAACAACGGGGGTTCCATCATAGATGTGACATCAAAAGGCTTAAGAGGTCGTAGAACCTGAATCATCTGGTCATAATGGTACTCCTCCACATAGTGTGTCTGCAGAAGCCGCGTGATCATGCTCGAGAAATACAAGCGGCGGGTCCCAAGTGGGCGTACTCGAGACATGTGATCAAGCATAATATTACCATGATCAAGCTTCATCCGAGTCAAGATAGAATAAATAAGACACACCTTCAATCGGTATACGTCAGTGTCGTTCTGGGTAGGCATGATCTTTGCATTAATCAATCAGAGAATGGCTCTGGCGGGACGTTAGAAATTGCACTTCTTCATGTCTTTGTGGAACTCATTAGCATCTTGCGTCTATGTGGCAAGAGACCCCGCGCCACATAGCTGGCATCTAATATTAGGGTAGGGGGTCGACGCAGTAACCTCAGGAACAACTTATGCGAGTGCTCCGTGAACCCCATGATTTGATTTATTACCCAGGAAGAAAAGGGAATTATCTTGCCTCTCACCTCCACTTCATACACTGCATCTAAAATGGCCTCATGTTGCAAGTAAGCATAGAATTCCTTAGCCATGTTCATGTTCACCGACTCACCGGGACGGAACAAACATTCAAAGCCCATGTATCTGATGTTTTTGTAAATCTCCAAGTATTTTCTGGCCAGCTTACCATCAGCAATACCAACTTTCAGGTCAGGACTCACTGTCAGAACAAAGGTCCGGTACCACATCCTAGCATGAGCTGGCACAACCTGAATGTCATACTTACAGCCTGGTACTACAACCATATCTGGATTAATGCACTCCTCTTCCTCCTCCACTGGGGCTGGGGGAGATGCCCGCCTACCTTCTCGACGGCTACTAATGGCAACCTCTGAGAAACCTTGTTAGAACATTTGCTAGGGCGGTGAGACATTGTACCTGCATAAGATGAACAATATTATCCACAACACTTAAAACAAAAACAAGACCAAACTAGGTAACCACTCCACACTTATGTTATTGGCAAGTTCACAAGTACAATGTATATCAGGGGCTCAGACTAACCCATTGAAATCACGCCACAAGTAATCAACAACCCACCTAACCACCAACATAACATTATAACAACATAACCACAGACTACTCTAGTGTAAAATACAAAATCAAGAAGCTAAACTAGTAACTAAAAAGAGAAAAAAAGGAAGTTATACTAATTCACTACTAACAAAATTCAGGGGTTACAATACAACACTACACAAGAACATAAAATGAATCGTGCATCCCAATTAGCACCTAGCAACACATTAGCATTGGGTGGTCAATCGATTAGCACTCGGGGATAAAACGTTAAGGTTTCACAACATACGAACATGACCGATCACCCCACACTTATCATTTAGAATCACATTATCTCATAACAGTTATCCTCCAATTAATCTACAATGTCAACTTCTATGTCATTGAGACATTTAATCAAGAACATGGTAGTCAACAAATTTACCTCATAATTTCAACTTCAAATAATCTAAGATTACTACACAAACATACTAATCAACCACCCTACAACAATCATAACACCACCACAATGTAACAATGGCATAAAGTGCTTCAAATTTGCATAAACTTTCCTCTTATTTTCGGCCATAAAGGCACCTCCACCATACTTCACCATATAATTATTCAATAAGCACCAAGACATACCAAAACTCCTCCACAAGCATAAGGACAATGAAAACCCCACAAGTTACGCACCATTTTCGGCCATAATAAGCAAAGTAAAAATGATTTAGCACGACTACAACTACCTAGGGTTTGGTTCAAAATAAACTAGAACTACTTAAATACTACAAGCAACTACTAAAAGAAAGAGAAGAGATGAGAGGGAGAACTTACCTTGAAATTGAAGGGGAAGAACTTTGAAGAGGAAAAAAAATGGAGGATGTGGGGGTGAGTTAGAGAGGAAAACTTTGAGAGAGAATATGAGAGGTATGAGAAAAGGGGGAAAAATAGGTGGGGGATATATATTAAAAAAGGTTTGTTATTTTCTTGTTCCAGTTTATTCAATTGTTTTTAAATTAACTGCCAAAATTTTACATTGGCGCGTCGCTGGGCATGGCTCCCCATGCAACGAGGTAGTGGAGTAATACAGAGAGTTGTTTTTCTGTTAGAGTCGAGCTTTTGGCCTAGCGCGGTGCCCCATACAGCACGCTAGGCCAAATTTCTCCGAGTTCCGGCAATTTTTGCATTTTAACCCACGGGTTGTACCCTGACTCTATTATGTACTTATGTTATGTTCAATTCATGCTTATACATGCCCAAACAAGTACCAAAATTTCTAAACTCTGATAATCCTACACTAGAATTATCTAACTATTCTACAAAAGCAAGAAAAAGGGTTAGAAGTAGTTTTGAGTTATAGTCGTCACCTTGACTTCGTCACTTAGGCTCATTTGATTACTATGCTAGAGGATTGCTGTCAAATCCACCAACAAGGTACGGTTTCAACCTGTGCCCATTCACCTTAAATCTTTCATTCCCTTCTTCATCATGAATTTCAATGGCACAATTCGGTGAGACATGTTTCACCACATACGAACATGTCCGTCTTGATTTGAATTTTCCGGGAAACAACCTAAGTCTACTATTATATAGTAAGGTAAGATTTTGTCTCCTTCATGAAACTCCTTTGGCTTAATCAGACGATCATGCCACCATTTTGTTTTTTCCTTAAAAATTCACGCATTTTCATACGCGTTCAATCTAAATTCCTCCAAGTCGTTCATTTGCGCCAACCTGTGTTCAACTGTAAGGCTAAGATCAAGATTAAGCATCTTAATTGCCCAATAAGTTCTATGTTCTATCTTAATAGGTAGGTGACATGATTTTACATACAATAGTTTGAATGGTGAATTTCCTATGGTTGTTTTGAACTCAGTTTTGTATGCCTATAGAGCTTCATCCAACTTTACTGACCAATCCTTACGAGAAGCACTAACCATTTTTTCAAGAATTCATTTAAGTTCACGGTTAGCCACTTCAACTTGCCCACTAGTTTGGGCATGGTACGGGGTTCCTATTTTGTGTGTGACCCCATACTTAGACAATAATGGAGTGAACTTCTTGTTTCACAAAGTGCGACCCATTGTCGTTGATAATCACTCGAGGTGTCCCAAAGGGGGTGAAGATGTTCTTCTGTAAGAACTCATACACCACCCGAGCATCATTGGTCCTAGTAGGGATTGCTTCAACCCATTTAGAGACGCAGTCAATGACTACTAGGATATACTCATATGAATGAGACCATGGGAATGGGAACATGAACTCAATGCCCCAAACATAAAAAATTTCACATACCAGAATGGAGTTTAGTGGCATCTCATCCCCCTTGCTAATGCTACCTGCCCTTTGACACTTTTCACATACAACTATATATGCCTGTGCGTCTTTGTACAAAGTAGGCCAATAGAAAACGACTTCCATGACCTTTACTGTAGTGCAATTTTCACAATTGTGTCCTCCAGCTTCTCCATCATGGCAATGAGAAAGAATGCTTGCCATCTCTCCTTCAGGAACACACCTTCAAATCACACCATCTGCACAGTTTAAACAAGAAAGGTTCGTTCCAAAAATAACTTTTACCTCACCTTGAAGCTTCTTTCTTTGATCATGAGAGAGGTCACAAGACAACCATCCACTAGCAAAAAAGTTGGCTACATCAGCATACCAAGGCAACCTTTCAGAAACCGCATCAATGGAAAAACTCGGCTTATTAGGGAACTCTTCCCTTACTTCAACCAGAGGTTTCTCAAGTCAACTCCTTCTTACTCAATAGGTATTTCAAGGCTGAGTAATCAGTGTGTACAATCAATTTACTTTCAGGAATGATCTAAACTTCTCAAAAGCAAAGACCACAACAACGAACTCTTTCTCAGTAGAGGCATAGTTGACTTGAGTATCATTTAACGTCCTGCTTGCATAGTAGTTAGACCTAAACATCTTATCTTTTCTTTGCCCAAGAACTGCTACCACAGCTACATCACTAGCATCATATGTTATCTCAAATAGCTGGCTCATATCAGGTGTCACCATAATAGAAGCACTCACAAGTTTTTCCTTTATCAATTCGAATGCTCTTAAGCACTCCGCGGTGAAAACAAACTTAACATTCTTCTCTAGCAATGGAGTTAGCGGCTTGGTAATGCTGGAAAAGTTTTTGATTAACCTCCTATAGAATCCAGAATGTCCCAAGAAACTCTTTATGCTCTTCAAAAAATTCTGTGGAGGGAGCCTAGCAATTATATCAACCTTAGCTCTATCAACTTCAATTCTATGTGCAGTCACTTTATATCCGAGGACAATTCCCTCTTTCACCATGAAGTGGAACTTCTCCCAGTTAAGCACCAAGTAAGTGGCTTCACAACGTTCGTGCACGAGCTCAAAATTATTCAAGCAATCCTCAAAGTCATCCCCAAAGAGGGTGAAATCATCCTTGAATACTTCGAGACACTTCCCGTTTAAATCAGAGAATATAGACATCATGCACCTTTGAAAAGTGGTAGGTGCATTGCACAACCCATATGGCATCCTCCTGTAAGTAAAATATACCTTACAGGCAAGTGAAGGTGGTCTTCTCAAAATCTTCTGGGGCAATGGGTATCTGATTGTAGCCTGATTACACATTCAAGAAGCAGTAACATCCATGTCCAGCCACTTTCTCGAGCATTTAATCAATAAAGGGAAGTGGGAAGTGGTCCTTCCTTGTTTCATCATTCAGCCTTCTATAATCAATGCACATTCTACGCCCAGTGACTGTTCTTTAGGGGTTCAATTCATTGTCTTCATTCTTCACCATTGGCATGCCCCTCTTCTTAGCTACAACCTGCACTGGACTAATCCACTAGCTATCAGAGATGGGGATAATCACTCCCGCATCAAGAAATTTGATAATCTCCTTGTGTACTACCTCCTCCAAACATTTGTTCAACTTGCGTTGGAGCTGCACCACTGGCTTGCTATTTTTTTCCAACAGAATTTTGTGCATGCAAATGGCTAGACTGGTTCCTTGAACATTAGGTATACTCAAGCCAATGGCCTTCTTGTGCTTTTTCATCAGCTCCACCAGTTTTTGTTCTTGTGTACCTGTCAAGTAAGTAAAACTAATCACAGAATAATTGTTAATTTCATGAAAAGAATATTTCAAGTGAGTGAGGGGGGGGGGGACTTTCAATTCCACATTAGGCTTGGTAGCCTCCTCTTTTATTTCCTCCTCATCAACCACTTGATCCTCAGTTTCAAGAGCTTCAGCCTCTTTCTTTATTTCAGGATCTTCATCCATCATTGTGCTAGATTAAGTAATACACCTCTCTAGAGTATCCCCCACAAGCTTGTCAAACTTGTATTTTTCAGCCAATTCCCCAACGACATCTAGCTTGAAACACGAGTAGGCGGACACCTCATCACTAGGGTATTTCATCATCCTCTTCATCTGGGACACCACTTCTTCATTGGACACTATGAGCATAAGCTGCCCCTCGTAGATATCAAGGATAGCTCTGCTTGTACATAAAAATGGCCTCCCTAAAATTAGAGGCACCTCCTTGTTCACCTCCATATCTACCACAATAAAGTCTACGGGGAACATAAATTTGTCCACCCATACTAAAATATCCTCAATGATTCCCTTAGGTAAAATGGTAGTCTAGTCAGCTAGTTATAGGGACACTGGTATTGATTTGATCACTCCAAGCTCACCTTCCAGTCTTCTGAATACAGAGAGAGGCATTAGATTTATAGACGCACCAGAATCGTAGAGTGCCTTGTCGAATTTCTCACTCTCCACGAGCATGGTATGGTGAAGCTTCCTGGGTCCCCACACTTTAGGGGAATTATGTTTTGCAATATGATACTACAGTACGCATTCAGCTTGACCACTATTGTCTCCTCTAATTTTCTCTTGCTGGACATGATTTCCTTCAAGAACTTTGCATAAGCAAGCATATGAGTGAGTACATTTGTGAAGGGAATGTTCACATAAAGTTGCTTGAGCATCTCCAAGAATCGCTCAGAACATTTGTCAAGTTTTTCCCGCTTCATCTTTTGAGGGAATGGTAGAGCTGGCATATGTCTACTTTCTTCAATCTCTTTTAGTATCCCACTAATCTGGCATTTTTGCTCTTCACTCTTTTTCTCTTCCAGTGTCTCGGTCTGCTTGTTCACCACCTCTGGTCTTGCTTTCACCACTAGGTCAGCCAATGTTTTGTCGCTTCTCAGAGATACAATTTTGATTATTTCCTTTGGGTATTTTTCAGTGTGAGAGGATAAAGTCCCCGGAGCCCTCTTAGATAATAAATTTGCAACCTGTCCCAATTATCTTTCTAAATTCTGGATGGTCATGCCCTGCTCTTGAATGCCTGCGCCTTGCTCTCGGATGGTTGTGCCCTGAGTCTCAAAGTTTTCATTTGATTTGTTGATGTATGCCTTCATGAGATCTTCCATATTAGAGTGATTTGACTTTTGTGGCGGGTATTGCTGCCTCTGCTGGTTCTAAAAACCTTGTGGTCCTTAACCCTAGGGTCTGAGATTATTTTTCGGCCATGAGTTCAAGCTCCTACTAGGTGAACTCCACAAAATATCTGGATGTTTTTGACCCATAACATTATAGTTGTTCCCACATTGGTAGTTTCCTTTATTAAAGTTCCCCACAATGTTGATTTCCTCAGCTGATGCTTGACACTCATGTTTAGGGTGTCCCATTTCACACAAGTCACATGCGTTTTGCGACTCACTCTGTACCTTGGCCAATGTGAGCTTCCTTATCTCCTTGGCCATGGTGTCTAGCTGGGCTTGGATGGATGTGTTAGAGTCCACCTGGTGAACCCCAACTGATTTTCTTCTGTCATTCCTCTCAGCCAGCCACTGGTTAGCATCCTTAGATAGTTCATCAAGGATTAAGACAACCTTTCTGGAGTTTTCATCATTAGTGGACCTCCACATGCAGTATTCAGAGTTCGTCGCGAAGAAGGTGTCAGTCCATCCCAAAACTCTTGGAGTTGCATCCACAAATCAATGCCATTGTGCTGACACTTTCTAACTATCTCCTTGAATCTTTCCCAAGCTTCGAAAACCATTTGTCTCCTTCTGGCAGAAATTTTGGATTTTCCTACTGAAGTTCCCTATTTTTGCAACTGAGAAGTACTTGTCAAGAAACATTTTGTCATATCTTCCCATGTCCTGATCGAACTTGTGGGTAAGATACGAAGTCATCTTTCAATGAAAAGGGAAATGCCCTTAAGTAGACTTCATCTTTTGATACTCCATTGTATTAGAAGGTGTTCATGAATTTTTCAAAATCCATGAAGTGATGTTAGGATCTTCGTTCGCCTTCCCTCTGAAAATGCAGTTGTTTTGGATAGTTTGAAGGAAGCCTTGCTTCAATTCGAAGTTGTTTGCTGCTATGGGTGGTGGTTTGACACTTGACAGTTCTTGATTATAGACTGGCTTAGCATAGTCACCCAATGATCTTATATGCATGGGTGTTGCATTCTCGAACTGGTCTTCAACTAAGGATCGATTTATATTGAATCTTCTACCCTCATTATCTTCGACCGTCTCATCAGCAATTCTCCATGATGTTTCACCTGCTATCCGTGCATCTTCTTGTTGTGCTACCTCTCTTGCAGCTAAGTCTATTCCATTATTCTCCTTGTTTTCAATGGTATCTTGAGTCGAAGTTTGACCCAAAAAGTTTTTTTGTTAATTCTCTTTCTTTTCTTAGTTGTCGCAGGTGTTTCTCCAACTCTGGTCCATAGGGTATCACTTCCCTTGAAGAGGATCGAGTCATACACCAGAGAAAGCAACATGTATCTTGTACACAAGTGAGAAAACGTGAATACACTAAAGTAAAAATTGGTTCCTGAATTAGTACTAAAAACTATTTTAAACACTATTGATTGCCAATCCCTCACAACGGTGCCAAACTTTGACGAGCGCAAAATACAACACAAAATTATTGCTCGCTAATAAAAGAGAGTATAGATTAATTATTGTTTCCACGAGGATTGGATTTAAACAGTGTTCGTATAATCTGCAGTTTATTACTATCTAGAAAAATTAACACATGATTTGATGACTATTACTATGATTAACTACTAAAAACTAAGCAAAGCACAATTGTCACAAAAGATAGCAGATGAGCAATGAAGAAATATCTATGAGAGGAATAAGGGTATTTGACTAGATATGTGAAAGATAACTGACTAGAGTTCCAATTCTTGAGTTAATTAACTCTATTATACGGTTGATTTTCACGAATTCAACTGATAATCAGATTACACTGAAGTTAATGTTCCTCTTTCGATTAAACGTTAATTTCAGTAATTAATCCAATTGAAGCACGGTAAACAATTGCAACAATAAAATGATGGTTATGATCTCAAGGGTAACTTCACGTGAATATTCCTCTATTTTCTAGTTCGATTAACAATTCAAGAGGCTTTTTCGATTACCTATTTGAATCACGAATTTATACTAGAGCATAAGATGTAAAGTAATTCAATATAAAGCTCCTCTTTCGATTAAGCGACATAAGAAATAACTCCACAATACGATTTAAAACTCCATCAATTAATTCTAACAATTATCAAGAATTGAATCCCCAATCAAGTTATCGAAACACCATATATGTCAACACCGTAATGGAAACTACTCCATATCAATGGAGTAAGATATCTCAACAAGGTTCAAAAACAAAGAAAATATCAATTCTAATGATTCGGTAAACACCCATAGTGCACCGATTGCAGGTTGAAATATTGATGAATTCTTGAGTCTTTTTGCCTTGGTTGGTTCTCCAATCTTCCGTAGGTCAAAAGTCTCCTCAAAATCATGTTTTTGGTATATTTATACCTCAAAATCATTGCCTCTCAGACCAACTTTTTCTATGACGTGCCACACCTCGCGGTGCCCAATGCGGCGCAACTGTGCCTTTTTCTTAGAGTAAATTCATTTGTTCACTTTTTGACATCTGGATGCTGTGGATGGCCTACGAGGGAACCAGGGATGATCAAACATTATCTCAACGTGTCGTCCAAGCTGAGGATGTGGATGTATTAAGAGACTAGTCAGTTTTTGACATGTGGGTGCAGCGGATTCTGGCATCTGGTCGATAAGTACAAGCGTGGGAAGATTTAATTGGTTGCCTAATCATCGCGATCGTGGTAGGGTCACGAGGTGGATGATGATTTGGGGATAGTGGGTGGTATTAGGGACTAAGTGGTTAGTATGAGATTCCTACTTAGTGAAAGTGAGTTTGACTATCACGAGGATGGACATGCGCTTAGTAGATAATTTGGGGTATCTCATGATTGGTGTTGTACGAGCTATGAAGGTTAATATTTTGGATCGTCAAATGTTGTGTCCTATGGCTTCACGCCAATTGGGAGAGTCCATTATCGACGGTCAGATTGCAGGGTCATGTGTTATATCAGTTCGGCCTAAGATGTGTATGGGTTTTGAAGGATTTTCCCAAAATTTATATATGATTAAGATCTGAGATTAGCATGGGTTAATGCTGGGACTTGCGGTGTTTCTGCGTCATTAATAATTCTACACTTCAGCATCAAAGAGGTTAGAGAAACAACTTCAGACTCACAGAAGGTCTCTTCAAAGTGGGTATCTCAATTGCGGCATTATGGGGTGCTTCAGAGGAAATACAGTGGTTTGCTATCACTGTGTTATGGTCATGCACTTCGTGTACTTTATGTCAAATTTCATGTAGTTATCGATTTTGAGCATTGTGGCTTGAGGTATTTCGTATGGGCCGATGTTTTAGATGGATCACACATTGCAGCGGGGCTATGGTGGGATATGATCCTTTGTGTTAGATTCGTGTGTCTTGGTCCTACTATTGTGATAGGTTCATATCATTGCGTTGTAGTAGTACTTGTTGATCTGATGAGTGGTTATGAGTGTACGAAGGTTTTGAACAAGGTTTTATTTGATATGAGGTTCACTGCCGGTATTGGGTTGATTTGAGTAGCTACTGTGATCGAGAATCTTTGGTATGAGTATGCGAGTTGTGTGGTATACCATGTGATTGTGCCTTGGGTTATGGTTATGCCGTGATATAGACTTTTCAGACTTATACAGTGTGTGGATGCGAGATTCGAATCTTGTAAGGAATTTCGGATATTGGGAATTCAGTTCATACATTTATAGGCTAAGGTCAAGATAACGATCTTCAGTTATGTTGTGTGGTTAGGCGTACATGGATTGGGGTGATGTGGATCACCCCCGGGTATGTGCATGGTAAGGGTACACAATGATTTGACGGCTTGGGAATGACTCTTGGCACGTTCGAGGATGAACGTATATTTAAGTGGGGGAGGATGTAACGACCCAACCGGTCGTTTTGAGTATTTACACTTTGTCCGATGGTTTAAGGGTATGAGTAGCTCCGTATGATATATTACGGCTTGAGTGTATCATCGGTTTCGGTTTTTAGGTGATTTAGAATTAGTTTGGAAGAATGAATTTCATTGTTGAAGCTTTAAGTTAGAAGAGTTGACCAAGTTTGACCTTGCGTGTTTGACCTTGGATCGGAGTTTTGATGGTTCTGTTAGGTCTGAATGGTGATTTTGGACTTGGTCATATGCCCAAATTTGCATTTGAATATTTCTAGAAGGTTTAGGCACTAATTGGCAAAAATTAGAAGGTTGAAGGTTTGGAAGGTTGAGAGGTTTGATCAAGAGTTGACTTTGTTGATATCGGGTTTGGATTTTGATTTCGAAAATTGGTATACATCTGTTGTATCATTTGTAACTTGCATGCAAAATTTGATGTCGTTACAGGTTGATTTAATATGATTCGGCGTGAGTTGTAGTAGTTGAAAGTTCATAAGTTCATTTAGTTCGATTTGAGGCGCGATTCATAGTTTGATGCTGTTTGATGTGATTTGAGGCCTCGAGTAGGTCCGCGTTATGTTATGGAACGTGTTGGTATGTTTCGCGAACGGTTTCTTCGAGCTCAGGCATTTTTCTCATCGCGGACACGATTGTGGGCACGCGTTCGCGATGCTTTAGCTGTCCGTTGTCCGTATTCACACCTATCTGTTCGCGTTCGTTTAGTGCAGCTGGGAGCTGGTGGACGTTTACTCACCGTGTTCGCGATTGTCTATGCGCGTTCGCGAAGATTTTGGTCATTTCCTATGGGATTCGATATTTATCCTATGGGATTCTAAGGACCGTCATTTCCTGCTTTCCTTTCCTGTTATTATTATTTTGGTGAATTGATTTTTAAGATGAATTTATTACGCTGAGTCATTATCTCATATCCTGTTGAGTTATTGGTAACATAACGATTTTAAATAAGAGAATTATTAACATGCTTACCTTATGTGACTCTTAAGTTAAAACTTGTCGTTTCATTCGGTACTTTACTATTTTTAATAGTCGTCATATTTCACTTTAGTTGATTTCTCAACTTAATCTCCTTACCCTATCTGATGTTTTTACTTTACTTATAAAGATTTTTTATTATGTTTTAATTTAACAAATTCTATATTTAATTCAGTAGCTTATCTGATGCTTCATTTTACTTGAAAAATATTATTTTCTTCTCCCAAATGATTTCTAAAATATACTTATTTTCTCGTTTGATTCCCTACTTTATTCAAGATTATTATAATGTCTTATCATATATAAATAAATCTCTTGAACATTGTAATTAGCATTTATCGCGGATGAAATATACATGGTGGCACGTGGGTTTTGCCGTGCGAAAGTGATCTGGAAAGAAATGTGGGCATGAGGTGCCTTACGTGTATGATTTGAAAGTTGCGACGTATGATTTAAGATTATGAGGAGTGATACCTCGGGCAATTCTTCTTGTACATTGTGCATTATGAACGATTTGATTGATTGAGTTGTCATTCGTTTCTTTATTACCCGTCTAATTCTTGTTGTTGTTGACGACCAAATTTGACCCTCCCTTTTAAAATTAATTTATTCACTCTTAACAATTTATAATAAATACTTTAAAAGTATTTTTCTATTAATGAATATCTATTCTTTATAAATTAATTAAGTATTATTTTCAAAATTAATCACATAGTACTAATATTGTGTAATTACAAATGTATTTACTATTATAGAAACAACTTTTGTATATGCATTACATAGGTTTTATAATTTGACAAAATTACTCTTTAATTTCCAATGAATTACGTTACTATGTTAATATATTAAAATTAGTGCTATAATTCGAAATATGTGTCATTATGGATAATTAATTAAATTTATTAGTAACATATAGTAATTATAATTTCCCCACATTTTTATTAAAATTGTTAAGTTTATTTAAATTGATTTTAAAAGGGTTAAAGACTAAAAGGCTACAATTGTAATTCTCGAATCAAACATAATTGGGCCATCTTTTAAATTAATTTTGGCCCAAATGCAAGCCCATGTCCGAAACTACCCAACCCAAACAATCCTCCCAATCTTTGTTGGCAATCCTTTCCATTACCTCTCAACCAATAACGACCTGCCACGTCACTCGTCTCCCACACTCACAAAAAAAGAAAAATCATCTGGGTCGTCCATTTCTTAGATCAACCGTCCACAATTTTAACTCCATTTCCTCTTTAATTTTAAAACCCTCGAAAGGCTTAATCCTCACCGTTGGATCAATAAGATTTAACGAACACCAAAACTCCACCTAAAAATTGTAATAACCCTAAATATCAGGACCGTTGATCCAAAAGACCAACGGCCTAGATAAAATATCTCAACCATAACTCAGAGATGACCAACCTCCATATCCCAAAACCCTAATCATTTCCACTTTGAACTACATTCCTTCTTTCTCTTTCTTATCTCCCCTCTCGTCTGCCCTAAACTCTATCAATCAACAGACCTTGCACAAATTAGTGCAAGGTCATAAAATCAATCTCAAATCATCTCGTTTGCCTCCCATATCCACGATTCTCGTTGAATCTTTCCCTATTTCATCACCGAAAATCAAAACTCCCAAATCCAAACCTTAACCTTAGAGATGGAACTTCAAATCGCTACTGACCTTTCAAATCCATGGCATGCATGGTAGTTCCTTTTGTTCCTGAACTCTTGGTCCCATCGTTCTTTCCATTTTCACCATTCGATTTCAAAACCTTAATTGAAGAAATCAAACCAAAAGGTGCAACTTCAAACTCGCATGATTTCTTCTTTCATCCTTTCAAATTAAAGCGAGTAGGAGATGTTAGTTGGCTTCATCATCAATATTCGACACCCAGAGGTCAAATGCAATGACCTCTGGGTATTAGGGTTCTGACCGGTATTTCCTTGTGCTTCAACGTTCAGCCTCTCATACCTATCCACTCAAGTAAACTCAAATACTGATTCCCCCTCTATTCTCTCAGATTTTATCCGACTATGATCACATCATCAACTCATCGTCACTCTCAACTATACTTGTTTGAATACTGAAACTCTAAGGCCTTGAATGGCACTATAAATAGCAGTCTTCAATGCCCTCACCTAATAGAGACCAACCAAGAGAACCTAACACTAAACACACTAAGCACAAAAACAATAAGCACATTAGGGTTTTTGGTTTAGCTTTTCTTACTGTCTTCCTCTATTGTGTCGAGTCCTTTGCTGGTTCAAGCTAGAAGTTTTATGGGACCTTGGAGCAACAAAGGAATTTTTTTGGTTTACTGCCCTTAAGAAGGTCAGCACCTTTCTCTCCCTTTTCTTCTGTTCGTTTCTCTGAATGATTTAGGTATGTTGATGTTACGTTTCTGCAAATTATAGTTATGCTGCATATGTTTGACATGTTAGATATTTATGTTTTTGTTAGTCTGACAATCTTTTATGATCAACTTATTCTATTATCAATTAGGTAAATGACAAATATTGATCTTTGTTCTGAGTTTTCCTACAGTCTCCATGCCTGAATTCTTACATGTTTATGTTCACTTCAAACTTTGCAGTTATCAGTGACATACAATAAACCCACCATGTTTATTGCACTTTTATAATTTTGTGAGTTTTGAAAGATAAGTTTACTACCTGATAGTTATTGCTAAGATTAATCCTAAACTTGTTCAAGACTTATATCTCCTTGCCTCTTAACCTTGAGCCTAAACTTGAAGTGTCTCTGCTTGTGTTTGTCCAATTATTTTACTGAGTTATCACCATAGTCATTTATTTTGTATTAGCTATCATTATTGTTGAACCTATCATGCTCATCTAATCTTCATGCTTTTTCCGTCAATGATGATTCTATAGATATTTCATCTTGTTTCCCTGCACCTTATTTGCCTTATGGTTGATTTTATTATTTGGTAACCTTAACTGATATACTCCTAAAAATCCAATATGCCCATATCACCTAACTAAGTTGAAAGAATTCAAGTGTTTAGATGTTTCTCTTATCTGAATCTGTATCTACTGACTTTGAGGGTAATTTTTGGGTTATCACTATAACTTTCTCATGATCATGCTTAACTGTTGTATGCAGAGGAAACTATCTCATTTGCATCAAGCTGGTTTCTTCTCATGAATCTTTATTGCATGTATATTCTGTAAGTTTAAACCATTTTCCTCTTCTTAGTGTAAGTCATGATTTATTTGGATAAAGCCAACTAGTAATTGATGTACAGCTAAGCTTGTTTGTTCCATAGTCAGTCGAGATCTTCACACATATGTGCAATAGATCCTTGTCCTTAATCTCTTTGAGCCCCTTTTGAATTTCTATAAAGTTTGCATGCATTTGGCATTAGCTTATCCTCCATTACAGTAGGATTTAGACATATTGTTATAGTCAATTGATAGTTTAAGGAATTGAAGCATGGTCACTCCATACTTACTTGTTAATTTAGGCCAATGTTTGAATTGAACTTGTTTGATACAATGTTTCCATTTTCTTTCTTCATTTTCATGATCAATTTAGTTCTATAATGTGTATGAGATCACTATCTCACTTACCTTTCCTATGAACAATTAACTGAATGTTGCTAGCCTCTTTGCTTAACTCTGTAACACCATGTTCTAATTTGAGTGATGCTTAGTCCTCCTCTTACTGTTAACCTGAAGTTGAACTTGAGTCTCAAACCTTATGAAGCTCATTTGTTGATATTATCTTAACACATTGACTTGCTAATACTGTTAGAAGAATGACCCTTGTTGTGACTTCAAGAGTCCCATATTTGAACCTGTGAAAATGTAATCACGATAAGAGTTTAATCCCATGACTTTGATAACCTTTCTGTGGCACTAGCTGACCATGACTGTTGGTTTGAATCTGCCTTGATGTCTTTAAGGTGCCAAGTAATGTTATCTATACCTGTTTGAATATGTTATGCTTTAATGATTCATTCCTTCAATGGTGTGATTATGAAGCCTCTTTTTATCTATGTGTATTTTGGACTCAGCCCCTCCCCCTTTAGGTCTCTTTAATATGTGATTCCCTATTTAGTATTAATATTAATTTGTACTCTCTTGTTTTATTTCCATTAAGAGGAAATTATATATTTTTTGGTAAGTAATACTTTAGTACTTAGTTTGCATTGGAAGGGACTCATTGGCATTTAAACCCGTAAGGAAAACATGTAGTTAGTGATTAACGGTATTTGGGAGCGAAGTTCGACTCTAGGTTGGGCTGCCCTCCCCGGCACAAGCATTGCCCTGGGCCTTGAGTCCCTTGGAAACTTTGAAGTATCGGGAGATCCAAATGGATCATCGACCTTGAGTGGGGTTCCCTCCTTAGCTCTTAATTTATTGACGCATTCAGTTCTTTAAGGGTTTAGTGTTTAATGACAACGAAAGGTTTCCAATGTGAATTATTTGTTGAGTAAAACCACCACATTAATGTATAATTTGCTCTACCATATTAATCTTATTCTTGCTTCAACTCTCTGTTTGTGTATTTGTTATGTACGTCAAATTATTATCTGTAATTAGAATAAGTTAAATATATATGAGATTTGTGTATAATGACATTCTTCGTTTTTGACATGTACATCTATTTGGGCCTCTAAGTTCTCGATGAACTCAGGCCCAATTCCAGCTTTATTGAACCGCGTCCATTAGTCCAAAGCCAGTTGTGTTCACTTTTATTTACTACTAGGCATACCTTCTTGAGGCCCAATCACAGAGTCCAGTCCTCTTTCCCTCAACTCCTTTATCATTATTACTACCTAATTAATTTAGTTTACTGCTTCTACTAGTTTAATATTAGTTGTATTTGTTATGTCTTTATTGTTGTTTTATCTTTTATGTAAATAACACTCATATATTAGAACACATACCTTTCTTTCATGCCTTAGTATCATATGAACTTAGGCAAGCCTTAAACAACATAGGATTGAAAAGGGAAATTAGTTAGAAGTAGACACTTAACTCACTAATTATAATCTGCTAGCTAATCGTTATATTTTTCACTCACTTTTCTTTCTTTTAAAGATTTCGAAATCCAGAACTTGGTCAAACATCAACTCTATTTCAAAAAGGAAAAAAATCAAATTTCAACTTCGTTTTCAAAAGGAAAATCAGAACTTTGAAGAATTGTCGCCTTTAAGGAATTTTCGATAAATAACCCCCTTCTTTGAAAATCCTCAGAATCTAAGGTAATTCTAGATACACTTTCTTACAAAATATCTTTTTAGCATTGTGTAAATAACCACCCCCCCAAATCAAATTATTTTCATAATTCAATCCTAATTTATACACTTATAAAATTAGACCACTTATATACCAATTTCAAGACTCTTTTAAGATCTCTTATGAATCTCTTCATAAACTCATATCCCTTTAGGACCTCGCATTCTTTCTATCATTATCATGCTAAGGTATCTAGTAAGCAGCATTCCTTATCACTAGTCAAAGCCTTTTATAAGTAAATGATCCCAAGCTTAGTCTAAATCCTATGGAGCTACCTCAGGTAGATTTTAAGGGGTGCGTAACACCTTCCCCTTAGAAGAACAAGAACCATTACCCATAATCTCACCAGTTAGTAGACTAATAAAAACATGACTTAATAATTAAATAGATACCCTAGTATTAGGTGGCGACTCTCTTGCATCAACAACAGGGAAACGACAAGTTGAATCCTGTCTTTACCAGTGCAAAATAAGGTGCAACAACATGGCGACTCTGCTGGGGATACACACTTAGATTCTGACCTTAGCAAATTTAGACTAATTTGGCTTCTAGATTTATTTGTACATTGCTTTGATTATGGTCAAAACTGCAATTACATGCTTATATGCCATACTTGTTCTTTAAAAATACATGCTCTCTATGATTACTTTTCTATATTGCTGCTTCACCCTTGCTTGCTACTGCTTTATATATATTGTCATAATATCTCTTACCCCCCTCCGAACCTTCTTTTTCAAAACTCGTTACTTTCAGAGAATGGCTTTGTTGGGTCAACCGACATAACTTCTCAGAGTTCTCAGTCCAATTCAAATGTAGGAAACACTCTACTCTAGTAAATTAGGTCATATTGCATAAATCCTAGGTGAGTTGGTCCCAGGCACCAACACATAGTTAGGAAAGCCACCCTGATGTCAACGGTTCATGCACCTAGCGGCATAATTCCCGTGGAAAGACAATTATGGATCCGAAGCAAACACTTACACAAATATTTTTCTTCTACCCACCACAGAAAATAAAAAATTAACCAGAACATCCTTGAAATTAGTATGGTAATGGGAGCACCACATAAGCTGAAATAGTGGTGGAAGAATATTCGTCGGGAACACAGAGACGAAGTTCGGACACACCTAGGGGCATTAACCGCATTGATGAATATTCGAGCAAAAAGGGTACTTACTCGCATGTTGATAGAATTTCGGGATCCAGCTAAAGTGGTATTCAAATTTGATGACTGTGAGCTAGTACCAACATTGGAGGAAGTCACAAGTTTTACTGAGCTTCCATTCAATGGAATATAGCTAGTACTTCCAGTTACTATGCCCGGATATCGGTTCTTGGATGCTCTAGGTATTACTAATAGCAGAAGTATCGAGTACGAGTGGGTGAGCCTCGAATAGATGTTCGACAGGTTTGGGCACCGTGAAAGCTACGAATGGTATTCAGGGGAATTCCAATGTGACTAGGCGATATAGGAGAGCTTCAGTCCTATCACTTTCGCAATGGCACTGCTGGGATTATTGGTCTTCCCACATCGAAGGGGCCATATCAACATCAACCTGTTATAAGTGGTCCTGGCTACCTTCCGCGATAATCTTCAAGATACCTTGGTGCCAATGGTATTAGCCGAGATTATAAGAGCTTTATCTGCCTGTGCACGAGGATACAATTTCTTCAAAGGATGCGACCTGCTACTGCAGATTTGGGCTACTGAACACTTTTTCCAACGGGAGGCTACTATCGACTATTTCGTAGGTGTCGGTAATATGATCCTCAGCCACAATGAAAGAATAAGGCAATAGATCTCCCCACATGGGCAATAAGAATGGAGGGAAACACTGACCAATCTGACAGGAGATTGGATAAATTGGAAATTCTCTTGGTTAGGTGGAAGAGCTATTTTGAAGACTCCCCAAAAGTGCTTCATTGAGTTGATCATATTAAAAGGTATTCAACCATACTCACCTCTGCGGGTCTTCAGACAATTTGGCATGATCCAAGATGTGCCCTTGTGGATGAGGACGGTGTTGTACGAATATGACTACAATGGTCAGATCCCAATTCCCAAGACAAGGAAACTGCAAGAAGAGTCGAATGACCCGGTAATAATGCCTATAGGTCAATATTCATTGTGTACCCGAGTACTACGTCTGGATTAACGAAGAAGAAGAAGAAGAACTGGCCTGCCCGAGTAGAGAGGGTATATCTTGGTTAGAGGATGTTGTGGTTGCTTTACAGATTTACCATGAGATCCTGTCACACTATCTTGTAACCATATCAATGCATCATCAGGTGGTCTCGAGATCCATTGACTATATATTGCCACCGGCTGAAGAGGATGATCTAGTGGTAGAATGCATCTAGATAGAGTCAAGCACAAAACCAGAAGAAGATCTAGATGAGGCTCAGAATTCAATGATGATGAAAAAGAGTTTGAGGAAAACTCGGAGGAGGATACGGAAGAGGAGCCAGAAGAAGAAAAGGTCATAGGAAGCGACTCAGGGGATGGTTATTAGAATTGGTTGATTTCCCCTCCTTTTCCCACTTTGTACCCCTATTCCTAGTTCGCTCTTTCACTTTCCAAAAGGGAAAATTATCTAAGCCCATGCAACTCTATGATGTAATCCTTGTTCCCACTTGTATCAGCCCAAATTATCAATGAAAAATGAAATTGCTTCGGATCTAAATGTGTTGAGTCTAAATGTCTGTCAAACATCCACAACTTAGGCCTACCTCTGGCAATGAGAGGTCCCTACAAATTTTAGGAACACGTTAGTTGTAATGCACGAATTATCTACTCTATATGATTTCCTGCTTGTATAAATGAAGAAACTCACTCTTGCTCTTTTTCTTTTCTTTCTTCTTATTTTCTTTTGCTTTATTATTACCCCCTAAAGAAAATAAAAGAAAGTTGGTTTGCGTCGACTAAAACTGGCGCAGCCACCATATAATCTAGGCCTAAGGGAAAAATGTCACCTGCAGAAGACCTAACTGAACATGCTCTAGTCGTAGACGACAACCCGCGACAATTGGGAGAAAAGGACAGTACTAGAAATGATGAGAACGTGGCCCGAATGGCCCAAGAAATGGAATCCTTAAGAGAAGAGGTACATCATATCAGAGAATTGATGCACCTGGTCGTGACAACACTTCCTTAACCACCCAGATTCCCTTCTTTGGATTTACTCCCATATCATTTTCCTTCAACATCACGCCAAAACAACAACACTTCAACCTCAACTCCCACCACTCAAGTTAAACACCCAGTAACACCCGCTAACCCTCAAAGCCCTCCTATTCACACTCCTTATGTACTGCAATATCCTCTGACATCACAAAACCTACCTATTACCACTAATGCAACTATCGCTCCTTATGACGGAGTCACTTTCACCACCAACCAACAAATAGCTATGGCACATGCCGCTACTCAAGAACGGTACAATCCATATGTGTATGCCGCTACCGAACCTACCTTTACAGCACTCGTCACGGTTAGGGTTCCATATGAGATCGATCAGTATGCCGAGATGGAGAGAGAGGCCAGGTGTAAGGAAGAAGAGTCAGTATCTGAGCAATTGCAATTGTTGAGAAGACAAATGGAGAGTCTCCAAGTTACCCGAGGAAGTGAAAGCCTGGACTATGAGGACCTGTTTATTCACCGATTGTGGATATGCCAGTGGGGTACAAACACTCAAAGTTCGACACCTTCGATGGGAAGGGGGACCCTCACGCACATCTGAGGACTCCTGGTCAGTTTGCGCTAGTGAACCTGCAGAAAAACCATCCAATACGTTTCAAGAATATGCACGACAATGGAGGATAGAGGCTTTCAGAGCACAACCTGCCACTAATAGATGCGTGTATCATTCTAATGTACCAAGGCACGATATTGAAGACTGTTTCAAGTTGAAAAATGAACTTGAAACCTTGATCACAAGCGGAGCCATCCAGTGCACTCCAGCACCGCCTATATAAACCACAACCCATTGCCAAATCATCGAAACCAAGGAGACAACATGATCACATTAGACAAAGAATATGACCTGAAGGGAATTATTGTCATTATAGGAAATGCAGAAGCCTCAAGGATCCCTCCTCAAAAGGCTCCCATTATTACAGTACAACTAAGCCTACAATGATAGTTCAAACTTATCTGCAGCAACTTGCCAGTGCTACTCAGGGTGAAGAAAATCGAGAATATAAAACCGTCCCATGGACCTATCAGCAAAAGAGAAAGGCCAAAATGACAGACTTTGTTGCAACCCATGGTATGACTAGGTCTGGGAGATGCTACACCCCTGAAGAGGTCAATCGAGGAAAACTGGGGAGAGAAACTATTCCAATGATGAACATAACATACCCATAAGCTACTGAGTTCTGGAAGAGAATGTCAAGCAAAAAGTATTCTGTGGAAGAACAGTTGAAGAAATCTCCAGCACAAATATCCATCATGGATCTATTGATGAGTTCGAATAGCCATAAGGACACTTGTTGAAAATGATAAGTGGATTAAGTGTACCAAGTAACACCACCAGCTAGGCATTGGCCACGCCAATTGGGAAAATGGTAGAAGCAAACATGATAACTTTCAGAAGAGACGAACTTCCTGTCGAAGGTGTAAGTCACAACAAGGCTCTTCATATCACTGTCAAATGCACGGACAAAGTGGTATCTTGAGTGCTGGTCGATGGAGGATCATGAGTCAACATTTGTCCACTCTCCACCATGTGGGAGTTGGGAATTCATTTGAGGGAGGTCAAGGAAAGCCACGTAAGGGAGAGGGCCTTTGACGGTTCGCAAAAGGATGTTATTGGGGAAATTTATCTAGCCTTGCAAATTGGTTCGGTAGACTTTCCAGCGCTATTTCAAGTGATAGACATATCTTCTTCTTACAATTTGCTGGTAGGCAGGCCCTGGATACATATAGCAGGGGTCGTACCGTCTATCTTGCACCAATGCATAAAATTCGAGTGGGGATGCCAGGAGATCGTAGTCCACAGCGAGTGGGGTCACTCCGCCAATTTGCAGTATGATGTCCCATTTATTGAGGGACTAGATGGAGTCGCCTTCCACGCTTTAGAAATCATACAGACTATTGAGGTGGAGCAAACTGAACAGAATTTGGGAATGCAATCATCGTACAGATCCAAGATGGACATGAGGGAGATGATGAATTATGGATACAAGCCAGGAACAGGGTTGGGAGCCAAGTCAGATGGGATCAAAGAACCAATTGAACACAATGGGTAGGAAGGAAGGACTGGTATAAGATAGCAGCCTCCATAAGGGAAAACTCTCATTGTTAGCTCTGGGAAAAAGGTTTTTGTGCCAAAGCATATTTGAAGTCCATGACAGAGTTCAACACCCGAAGATGATATCATTGACGACATGGAAAAGTTGTTCGTAAATATGATTGAAGAATGCTATAAGGAACTGACATCAAGACACCGACTATCAGGGATACCGAACCAAGGAAAGAGCTGCAGAATTAGACAGCCATTCCATCTTTGGTTCGCCGGGAGTCTTGGTAGTATGGAACTATAAAAGTTTTCTTTTGAAAGAGCATGGTCAATTGAGGCATGTAACGTGTGTGTGCCCTTTTGTTATTTGCCTCTTGTGAACGCTTAAGACGTTCCTCTTTTGATGAAATAAAAAGAATCTATTTCCTAAATATCGCAACTCTATTTTGCTGCTTTATTTATGCCTAGCTTTTCTTTTCTGTAATCAAATCGATAAAAATCCGTATTTCGCGATTATGACATGTAACGAAATCGTTGAGCGTAATGATCCGGATTACGAAGAATGTGATGAGAATATGATGGCAGAAAATCTCCCGCAGGAGATCGAACAGCTGGAGAGTCAGAACAAGCCTAACCTTGAAGAAACAGAAGTAGTCAATCTTGGAAGCGAAGAAGACGTGAAAGAAACTAGAATTAGCATTTACCTAGAAGCCGAGCAGAAGGAAAGATCCTCCGACAGTACGTCGATGTGTTCGCATGGTCCTATGATGACATTCCAGGATGAAGCACCAACATTGTCTCGCATCGACTACCTACTGACCCTACCGGATCGTCGGTCAAGTAGAAGCTCAAGAAGTTCAAACCTGATTTAAGTATGAGGATAAAAGAAGAGGTGACCAAATAAATAGAAGAAAATGTGGTGAGGATCACCAACTATGTGTGGATTACCGAGATCTTAACAAATCTAGTCTAAAGGATGATTTCCCCTTGCCAAATATCTGCATTCTCATCGACAATTGTACGAAGCATGAACTATAGTCATTTGTGGATTGTTTTTCAAGATACAACCAAATCCTAATGAACGAGGAAGACATAGACAAGATAGTTTTCACCACTCCTTGGGGAGTCTACTGTTATAGGGTTAAGTCGTTGGGTCTCAAGAATACCGGTGCCACCTAAATGAGGGTCATGACAACCCTCTTTCACGACATGATTCATAAGGATATCAAAGTGTATGTTGATGATGTCATCATAAAATCTCGAAAGCGTTCAGAGCATTTATAAGACTTGAGGGAATTTTTCGAATGCCTGCAAATTTACAGTTTGAAGCTGAACCCACCAACGTGCACGTTCGGAGTCTCTGCTGGAAAACTGTTGGGTTTTTGTGTAAGCAGGAATGGGACATAACTGGACCCGTCAAAAATCAAAGCCATCCAGGAATTACCACCACCAAAGAGTAAGAAAGATGTCATGAGTTTCTTGAGAAGATTGAATTATATCAGTCATTTCATAGCCCAGTCCACAGTAATCTGTAAACCTATATTCAAACTATTAAAGAAGGATGCTGCCATGAAATGAATGAAGTAGTGTCAGAAAGCCTTCGATAGAGTCAAAAAGTATCTTTCAAACCCGCCATTGCTGGTTCCCCCTGAACCAGGGAAATCATTGTTGCTCTATTTGTCAGTCTTGGACAATGCCTTTGGTATTGTGTTGGGGCAACATGACGAAATTGGGAGAAAGGAGAAAGTCCTCTACTACTTAAGAAAGAAGTTCACACTATGCGAGGCCAAGTACACTTTGATAGAATGCACTTGTTGCGCTCTGACCTGGATTGCTTAAAAGTTAAGGCATTACATGTTAGCATACACCACACATTTGATATCTCGAATCGACCCGCTCAACTACATTTTTCAGAAACCAATGCCTACCGGAAAGCTAGATAAATGGAAAAGTTTCCTTGGCGAATTTGACATTGTGTACATAACTCAAAAGGCTATCAAAAGATAAGTTTTAGCCGACCAACTTGCTAGGAATCCGGTGGATGGGGATTACGAGCCACTTATCACGTATTTCCCTGATAAAGAAGTACTATTTGCCGTGGAAGATATTGCAGAATCATACCCTAGGTGGAGAATGTTCTTCGATGGAGCAACAAATTTCAAATGAGTCGGGATTGGGGCAGTCTTGATTTCAGAATCCGGACAACACTACCCAGCGTCGGCAAAGATAAGATTCCCTTATACTAATAATATGGATAAATACGAGGCATGCATCATTGGAATCAGAATGGCAATCAACATGAACATAAAAGAACTTTTGGTCAAAGGAGATTTTGATTTGTTGATCCACCAAGTCCATGGAGAATGGTCAATGAAGAATGTTAAGATACTGCCGTACCTGCACTGTGTGAAGGAGTTGTGCAAGAAGTTCACTAAGATAGAGTTCAAGCATGTCCCTAGAATTCAGAACGAGTTCGCAGACGCCCTTGTTACTTATCATCCATGATTCAGCATCCAGACAAGAACTATATCGACCTCATCGAGGTAGAAATCAAAGATCAACATTCATATTGCTTCCATGTGAATGAAGAACCAGATGGTAAACATTGGTATCACGACATCAAGAAGTTCCTTGTGACCTAGTAGTACCCATAAAATGCTACTAATGGTCAAAAACGAGCCCTTAGGAGGTTGGAAAATCACATTTTCCTCAACGGGGAAGTCTTGTACATGAGGACTCCAGACATAGGTTTGCTGAGATGTGTAGATGCTGAAGCAACCAGACTGTTAGAAGAAATACATGCAGGGACATGCAGACCCCACATGAATGGGTTCACGTTAGCCAAGAAGATTTTGAGAGCTGGATACCTTTGGATGACTATGGAAACCGACAGCATCCGCTATGTGCAGAAGTGTCACCAGTGCCAAATTCACGGATATTACATTCGGGTTCTACCAAATGAGTTAAATGTAATGGGTTGACCCTGGCCTTTTGCCGCCTAGGGCATGGACGTGATAGGACCCATATAGCCTGCAACATCAAACATACATCGTTTCGTTTTGGAAGCCATCAACTATTTCACCAAAAGGATCGAAGCATCTACTTACAAGGACGTCACAAAGAAGGCAGTGACAAATTTTGTCTGGAACAACATCGTTTGCGGATTTGGGATACCTGAGTCTAAAATCACTAACAACGTCACAAACCTCAATAGCGACCTAATGAGGGAAATCTGCGAAAAGTTCAAAATCGTCCACCGCAATTCCACAGCCTACAGACCACAAATGAACAGGGTAGTCGAGGCAGCTAACAAGAATATCAAGACGATTCTATGGAAGATAGTGGACAATCACAGACAATGGCACGAAAAGTTACCTTTTTCTTTATTAGGCTACTAGACTACCATGAGAAAATCTACTGGGACAATGCCATATATGTTGATATACGGCACCGAAGCGGTGGTACCCATAGAAGTCGAAATATCATCCTTAAGAGTCATTCAAGAAACAAAATTGGACGATGCAGAGTGGATACGCGTCAATCAAGAACAGCTCATGCTCATTGACGAGAAAAGAATGGATGCAGTATGTCATGGATGGATATACCAGAAAAGGATGGCTAGTGCATTTAACAAAAGAGTGAGGCCTCGCCAATTAACGTCAGGGCAACTTCATCAAGAAGAAGCTAAAGGGAAGTTTGCACCAAGATGGAAAGGTTCTTACGTGGTCCACAGGGCACTGTCTGGTAGAGCTCTAATCATAGTAGAAAGGGATGGAAAATTCATCATAAAGCCAATCAACTCGGATGCAATCAAGAGATATTATGCCTAAATACAGATAGAGCTAGAATTTTTATGTAATAGAACTATGGTCAACCTAACTTCCCACATAGGGATACATAGGCAACCCACGTAGGGTTCGGTTTCTCTCCCCCATTCTCTTGTAATAGAAAAACCAAATGGCATTTTTGTATGTTGTTCAAGAACTACGCCGACTTGATTTCCTCCAAAAGTAATAAGTAGGCAATCCTCAACGGATTTAGTCATCTTTTGTAATTGAACTACATTCTGGATTGATTTGACTTGGATACATAGGATATCTGAGTCAGACTCGGCCATTTTTATTTCTTCATCTCATCATTTTGCATCTTTTGTAATTGAACTAAGTTCCAATCTGATTCCATTTTTCATACGTAGGCTGCCTGGGTCAGGCTCGGTCATTTCATCATATTTCATCATTATCCCATGAACTATGTTCAGACATGATTCTGTTTTGGATACGTAGGCAACCTGAAAGGGTTTGGTCATTACCTTAGGAAACCACTGTAATGCATTAGCCTTAATTAGGATGCAATCGCAATAGCAAGAAGCCCCATTGTCAGAGACACCATGGAAGATAGACATCAACAGGATGAAGTTCTTAGAGAAATATGATTCGCGCGTAGAGAACCTTTTGTAACATGTCATAATCTGGAAGGACGGTGTTTGCCTTAAAAAGAAACAAGTCTTTTAAAAATATTTTCTAATACATATATATAAAGTAATTTGTTCCATCTACCAAAATAGGTGGCACAATCATGTCAAAGGTTGGGGCAAATCAATACCATGGTCGTTGCAAACCAACTTTTCCCCTCCCCTACTAAGAAGTTTTCTTTAAGTGCATGATCAATAGGGAGTAAAAGAATCGCTAGGACCACACTGGGGCAAATGATGGACCCGCCACTTGCCTAAGATTATCTCTCCTCCTTTTTCTTTAAAATTCGAAGAACAACTAAGGCTAACTCTTGAATCCTTTGCAGGTGCTTTAGAATCAGACAACTGACACGGAAATCTGTAAATAGCAAACCGTCTGCTCAATCAATCGGAGCACCTTGTACAAATCGCACGCCGGCTTCGCTCGTCGAAGTCCTATTTATAGCAAACCATATGCTCAATCAATCGGGGCATCCTGTACAAAATGCACATCAACTTCACCAATCGAAGCCCGGAATATAGCAAACTGTCAACTCAATCAATCGGAGCGCTTTCTACGAATCGAACGTCAGCTTCGCCAACTGGAGACTTGTATATAGAAAACTACAAACTTTGCCAACAAAAAGCAATCCACAACACCGCTCCGTCAATCACGAATGCCAAAATACATAATCGCAAAACTCGTCACCAACGTTCTACCAATCGATGGTCGCAACTAAGCTTCGCAGTCAAGAGTATCTCTTGGGCATGCTTATAATTCATTTCGCCGTTACCTCGAATGTTTTAATGTTTTGTTCGTGCAGCTTTAGGCATGATTTGGATCGCTCCCGAGTGAAGAATACTTTATATTGTAGTGAAAATCTCTCCTAATAAGCGGAGACGCACTCTGTAAATCAAGCTCTCCCAACAAGCGGAGATATTTCTCAGTGCAAAGCTCTCCTAGCAAGCTGAGATACACTTTACCAATCAAGCTCTCCCAACAAGCGGAGATAATTCTCAAATGCTCCGATAGTTGCGGAACAGTACACAGTCCGGCTAACAAATCGAGTCAAGATAAAGTATCCCATCATCCCAATCCCAAATAACGGCTCGCCAACATCCAAGCATCATCTTTCCTACATCATGTACATTGCATCTTAATATATTCTGCATTACAATATATTGCTATGCAAGTATTTCATTTTGTTTTGCAGGAACAAATACCGCAGCGTGGAACTATTTGTTAGCAGCAAACCGAACTACAACGCTCTGGGGACAGCCAACCCAGTAGCGAGCCCAAGATCCCAGATCAAGATGACCAGTGAGCTCAAAATTTTGAATCATTAAAATTAGGCTGCAAAATTCAAGCCATAATGACTGACTAATCTTCCGTCTCACTATATCGTCACAATACGATACTGGGGCAATTCCTGCGAATTCAGCTTCCCCAAAGTCCCTACTCTAGAACTACATGAGGACTGATCCTCGTTAATCCCGAGGTATGTAAGCAATTCAAAGCCAGAATTCGGCCCAATATTCCTAAATCTTTCCAGATTCTTCCTCTATTCCATCTTGGAATTCACCATCCTCATTTCCTGCAATACCTGCCTAATAGTCGGGACAAAATTGGCTTTGGTTCAATTTCTTTGCCCGAAAACTCTTTCATCGTCTCCAGTCAAAGAGGGGCAGCTGTTGACGGCCAATTTTTACCCTCCCTTTTAAAATTAATTTATTCATGCTTAATAATTTACAATAAATACTTTAAAAGTATTTTTCTATTAATGAATATTTATTTTTATAAATTAATTACGTATTACTTTCAAAATTAGTCACATAGTACTAATATTATGTAACTACAAATGTATTTACTATTATAAAAATAACTTTTGTATATGCATTACATATGTTTTATAATTTGAAAAAATTACTCTTTAATTTCCAATGAATTAGGTTACTATGTTAATATTTTGAAATTATTGCTATAAATCGAAATTTGTGTCATTTATAGATAATTAATTAGTAACATATAGTAATTATAATTTCACCATATTTTTCTTGATATTGTTAAGTTTATTTAAATTAATTTTAAAAGGATTAAAGACTAAAAGGCTACAATTGCAATTCTTAAATCAAATGTAATTTGGCCATCGTTTAAATTAATTTTGGCCGAAATGCATGCCCATGTCCGAAAACCAACCCAAACAATCCTCCCAATCTCTGTTGGCAATCCTTGCCATTACCTCTCAACCAATCATGTCCTACCACGCCACCCGTCTCCCACACTTACAAAACAAACACAAATCATTTGGGTCGTACATTTCTTAGATCAACGGTCCACAATTTTAACTTCATTTCCTCTTTAATTTTAAAACCCTCCTAAGGCTTAATCCTGACCATTAGATCAATAAGATCTCCCCTATCTCCCAAAACCCCAATCATTTACCCTTTGAACCGCTATCTTTTTTTCCCTTTCTTCTCTCTTCTCTCGTCTGCCCTAAATTCCATCAATCAACAGACCTTGCACAAACTAGTGCAAGGTCGTAAAATCAATCTCAAATCATCTCGTTTGCCTCCCATATCCATGATTCTCACTGAATCTTTGCCTATTTCATCACCGAAAATCAAAACTCCCAATTCCAAACCCTAACCTCAGAGATGAAACTTCAAATCGCTACTGACCTTTCAAATCCATGGCATGCATGGTTGTTCCTTTTATTCCTGCACTCTTGGTCTCGTCGTTCTTTCCATTTTCAGCATTCGATTTCAAAACCTTAATTGAAGAAATCAGACCAAAAGGTGAACCTTCAAACTCACCTGATTTCTTCTTGTGTCCTTTCAAATCAAAGTGAGCAAGAGATGTTAGCTGATTTCATCATCAATATTTGACACCCAGAGGTCAAATGCAATGACCTCTAGGTATTAGAGTTCTGACAGGTGCTTGTTTGTGCCTCAACGTTCATCCTCTCATACCTATCCACTCAAGTAAACTCAAACACTGATTTCCCCTCTGTTCTCTCTGATTTTATCTGACTATGCTCACATCATCAACTCATCGTCACTGTCCACTATCCTGGTTTGAATAATGAAACTCAAAGGCCTTAAATGTCACTATAAATAGCAGTCTTCAATGCTCTCACCTAATAGAGACCAACCAAGAGAACCTAACACTAAACACACTAAGCACAAAAACAATAAGCACATTAGGGTTTTTGGTTTAGCTTTTCTTACTGTCTTCCTCTCTTGTGTCGTGTCCTTTGCTGGTTCAAGCTAGAAGTTTTATGGGACCTTGGAGCAACAAAGGAATTTTTTTGGTTTACTGCCCTTAAGAAGGTCAGCACCTTTCTCTCCCTTTTCTTCTGTTCGTTTCTCTGAATGATTTAGGTATGTTGATGTTACGTTTCTGCAAATTATAGTTATGCTGCATATGTTTGACATGTTAGATATTTATGTTTTTGTTAGTCTGACAACCTTTTATGATCAACTTATTCTATTATCAATTAGGTAAATGACAAATATTGATCTTTGTTCTGAGTTTTCCTACAGTCTCCATGCCTGAATTCTTACATGTTTATGTTCAATTCAAACTTTGTAGTTATCAGTGACATATAATAAACTCACCATGTTTATTGCACTTTTGTAATTTTGTGATTTTTGGAAGCTAAGTTTACTACCTGATAGTTATTGCTAAGATGAATCCTGAACTTGTTCAAGACTTATATCTCCTTGCCCCTTAACCTTGAGCCTAAACTTGAAGTGTATCTGCTTGTGTTTGTCCAATTATTTTACTGAGTTATCACCATAGTCTTTTACTTTGTTTTAGCTATCATTATTTTTGAACCAATCATTCTCATCTAAACTTCATGCTTTTTCTTTCACTGATGATTCTGCAGAGATTTCATCTTATTTACCTGAACCTTATTTGCCTTATGGTTGATTTCATTATTTTGTAACCTTAACTGATATACCCCTGAAAATCCAATATGCCCATATCACCTAACTAAGTTGAAATAATTCAAGTGCTTAGATGCTTTTCTTCTCTGAATCTGTATCCACTGACTCTGAGGGTAATTGATGGGCTATCATTATAACTTTCTCATGATGATGCTCAACTGTTGTATGCATAGGAAACTAGCTCATTTGCATCAAGTTGTTTTCTTATCATGAATCTTTGTTGCATATATATTCTGTAAGGTTAAACTATTTTCCTCTTCTCAATGTAAGTTATGATTTGCTTGGATAAAGTCAACTAGTAATTTTTTCACAACTAAGCTTGTTTGTTCCATAGTCAGTCGAGATCTTTGTACATATGTACAATAGATCCTTGTCCTTAATCTCTTTGAGCCCCTGTTGAATTTCTGTAAAGTCTGCATGCATCTAGCATTAGGATTTGAAGCATGGTCACTCCATACTTACTTGTTAAGTTAGACCTATGTTTGAATTGAACGTGTTTGATACAATGTTTCCATTTCCTTTCTTCATTTTCATGATCAATTTGGTTCTGCAATGTGTGTGAGATCACTATCTCACTTACCTTGCCTATGAACAGTTGACTGAATGTTGCTTGCCTCTTTGCTTAAGTCTATACTACCATGTTTTGATTTGAGTGATGCTTAGTCCTCCTCTTTACTGTTAATCTAAAGTTGAACTTGACTCTCAAGCCTTATGAAGCTCCTTTAATGATATTATCTGAACACATTAACTTGCTAATACTGTTAGAAACATGACCCTGTTGTGACTTCAGGAGTCCCATATTTGAACCTGTGAAAATGTAATCATGATAAGAGTTTAATCCCATGGCTTTGATAACCTCTCAGTGGCACTAGCTGACCATGACTGTTGGTTTGAATACGCCTTGATGTCTTTAAGGTGCCAAGTAAGTTATCAATATTTGTTTGAATATGTTATGCTTTAATGATTCATTCCTGCAATGGTGTGATTATGAAACATTTTTTATCTATGTGTATTCTGGACTCAACCCCTTTACGTCTCCTTGATATGTGCTTCCCTATTTAGTATTAATAGTTTTTTTTACTCTCTTGTGTTATTTTCATTAAGAGAAAAGTATATATTTTGTGGTAAGTAATACTTTAGTAATTAGTTTACATTGGACGGGCCTCATTGGCATTTAAACACGTAAGAAAAACATGTAGTTAGTGATTAAGGGTGTTTGGGAGCGAAGTTCGACTCTAGGTTGGGCTGCCCTCCCCGGCACAAGCATTGCCCTAGGCCTTGAGTCCCTTGGGAACTTTGAAGTGTCGAGGGATCCAAAGGGAGCATCGACCTCAAGTGGGGTTCCCTCCTTAGCTGTTAATTTATTGACGCATTCAGTTCTTTAAGGGTTTAGTGTTTAATGACAACGAAAGGTTTCCAATGTGAATTATTTGCTGAGTAAAGCCACCACATTAATGTATAATTTGCTCTACCATATTAATCTTATTCTTGCTTCAACTCTCTGTTTGTGTATTTGTTATATACGTCAAATTATTAGCTGTAATTAAAATAGGTTAAATATATATGAGATTTGTGTATAATGACCTTCTTAGTTTTTGACATGTACATCTATTTGGGACTCTAAGTTCTCGATGAACTCAGGCCCAATTCCAGCTTTATTGAACCGCGTCCATTAGTCCAAAGACAGTTGTGTTCACTTTTATTTACTACTAGGCATACCTTCTTGAGGCCCAATCACAGAGTCCAGTCCTCTTTCCCTCAACTCCTTTATCATTATTACTACCTAATTAATTAAGTTTACTGCTTCTACTAGTTTAATATTAATTGTATTTGTTATGTCTTTATTGTTGTTTTATCTTTTATTTAAATAATATTCATATATTAGAACACATACCTTTCTTTCATGCCTTAGTATCATATGAACTTAGGCAAGCCTTAAACAACATAGGATTGAAAAGGGAAATTAGTTAGAAGTAGACTCTTAACTCACTAATTATAATCTGCTAGCTAATCGTTATATTTTTCACTCACTTTTCTTTCTTTTAAAGATTTCGAAATCCAGAACTTGGTCAAACATCAACTCTATTTCAAAAAGGAAAAAATCAGATTTCAACTTCCTTTTCAAAAGGAAAATCAGAACTTTGAAGAATTGTCGCCTTTAAGGAATTTTCGGTAAATAACATCCTTCCTTGAAAATTCTCTGAATCTAAGGTAATTCTACATACACTTTCTTACAAAACATCCTTTTAGCATTGTGTAAATAATCACCCCCAAACCAAAGTACTTTCATAGTCCAATCCTATTTTATAAACTTATAAAATCTAGACCACTTAAATACCAGTTTCAAGACTCTTTTAAGATCTCTTATGAACCTCTTCATAAATTCATATCCCTTTAGGACCTCACATTCTTTCTATCAATATCATACTCAAGTATCTAGTAAGCATCGTTTCTTATCACTACTGAAAGCCTTTTATAAGTAAATGATCCCAAACTTATAAGTCTAAATCTTATGGAGTTACCTCAGGTAGATTTTAAAGGGTGCCTAACACCTTCCCCTTAGAAGAACAAGAACCCTTACCTATAATCTCACCGGTTAGTAGACTAATAAAAATATGACTTAGTAATTAAATAGGTACCCCAGTATATCTTTAAATATTAGGTTGTGACTCTCTTTCATCAACAACAGAGAAACCACAAGTTGAATCATGTCTTGACCAGTGCAAAATAGGGTGCAACAGTTGTTATTCGTGTTTCTATTATTTTCACTATTGATTGTAAATTTGTTATCCTTTTGTTGTTGGTCTTACATTGATGTTCTTCCCATTGCTAGCTTTAAGTTATATCCTGCACAGGTTTACATGTCTGGTAGGTGTCTTGACCTGGCCTCGTCACTACTCTACCGAGGTTAGGCTTCATACTTACTGGGTGTTGCTGTCGTGTACTCATGCTATGCTTCGGCATATTTTTGTGCAGATCCATCTAGTTTTGATCGAGTTGGGTTGAGACTTATGCATGTTTGGCTGGATATTTCAAGGTATATCTGCTCGATTGATTGCCCATTCTACTGAATGAGCAAATTTTCAATCGATTTAAGGTATAAATGTTCTTTTAAACAGTTTAATAATTTATATTTATTATGTTTCCATCTAATATTTAACTTTTGAAATACAGAGCAAGTGTTTATGGGAAGACCTCTATAACGCGGAAGTGGCTACAAATTTTCATCATAAAGTTCGCAAGAGATTGGCGGATGCTTTCTCGGATGCTAGAAAGAAGAACAAGAGGCCTGGATGGTTACTTGAGAATTTGTGGAATGATTTGCAAAGGCAATGGCTTACCGCAGAGTTCTTAGAGAGGGGAGAAAAAGGATAGAAAGCTCGTGCATCCGAGAAGGGAGGCTCCTTGCACACTGGAGGTGCGATCAGTCTAGGGACAATAAAAAGAAGATTGGTACGTAATTGCTTAAATTATTTTACTTTTCTAAGTATATCTATTCTGTTTATTAACTAAATTAATTTGTTTTCAGGAAAAGACGTATGGGCGTCCAATGAGTCATGATAAGCTATTCAAGGAGACACATATTGTGCAGAAGAAGAAGAAGAAAGAGGGGGATCAAGATAAGTGGGTTGAACTGGGCCTCGACTGCATATGTAAGCTTTCAATTTTCTTTAAGTATTATAATTTACTTTTATAAAAAATTTGAAATACTGATTTAATTTAAAATAATATAGGGTCACTACCAAATTAACGTGGAGGAATTCATCCGTAGTCATCCAGCTGGTGAATCGGGTGAGCCAACCCAACCTTCGGACGAGGATGCTGAAAGAATATGGTTGGAGTCTGTTGGCGGTCCAAAATGGGCGAAGGTATACGGGCTTCCTACTAAAAACTTCCATCACTATAAGTGTGAAATGCGAGGAATAGGGACTTCCTCGCAAGGCGAGAAACTTAATAGGGAGAGCCTCTCCGCTATGCGGGAGACAGTGACAAACTCACATCAGAGCTAGAAGCGGCCAAAGAAAGAGAAAGGCTTAGAGATGCTCAATTCCTTGGCATGCAAGCTCAGATCAGAACTCTCCTATCTAGTGGAGCTTTTCCGTTGCCCCGATCTCATGAGTCATCTCTAGAGGGTCGACCTCCACGTGATCGATCCTCCTGTCCTGCTCGTGATCGTTCCTCCCGTCCTCCCCGTGATCGTGCTTCCCGTCCTCCACAAGACCGTTCTCTATATCGTCTTGTAAATGAAAGTTCATCAGACGGTGATGATGATGTTGTAGAAAACACCCCTTGACTTTTATATACTTTGAACTAGACAAATAGAACCAGTTTTGAACTAGTTGTAATTAGTTTTAACTTGGTTTTGGATTTTTATGTTCAATTGAACTTTAATTTGTTAGTTTGTTTTGGTTGTTGTTGTTGTGTTGTTGTTGTTGTTGTTGTTGTTGTTGTTGTTGTTGTTGTTATGTTGTTGTTGTTATTGTTGTTGTTGTTGTTGTGTTGTTGTTGTGTTGTTGTTGTTATTAGGTGTATTGGTATGCTGGCAGGTGGTGTAGCTGCCAAAACAGGCATTTTATGCCAAAATTAAACCCAGAAAAACTGACCAAAGTTGGTCGGTTTTTAATAAAAATATATAAATTATTCCAAAATACCGATCAAAGTTGGTCAGTTAATGAACATTGAATTCCCAGAATTCAACATTATCGACCAACTTTGGTCGGTATTTTGCCTGCACTGTTGAGATTACCGACCATAGTTGGTCGGTAATGTTTAATTTAATTATTTTAAAAATATATATATTTTCAATTACCAACCAAAGTTGGTCGGTTTTTTTTTAATTTTAATAATTAATAAAAAAATATAATTTAGTTAAACCGACCAACTTTGGTCGGTAAAATTAAATTAATAAAATATGTTTCCGACCAAAGTTGGTCGGTAAGTAATTAAACTTGTCAGATGGTCGTTTTAAGCTACCGACCAAAGTTGGTTGGTAATTTCCGACCAACTTTGGTCGGTAAGCCATTCCGACCATCAAAACACCATCCACGCCGTAATGGTCACGTTTTGGTCGGTAATTGGCCATAACCGACCAACATTGGTCGGTTTTTAGCGAATTTCTAGTAGTGATACCAAGTTAGATAAAATTAGAAATGAAGTTATTCGGGACAAAGTGGGTATGGCCCCTGTGGAGGACAAGATGTGGAAGGCGAGACTTAGATGGTTCGGGCATATGAAGAGGAGGGGCACTGATGCTCCAGTGAGGAGGTGTGAGAGGCTGGCATGGGAGGGCCAGCAGAAAGGTAGAGGCGGGCCGAAAAAATATGGGGGAGAGGTGATTAGGAAAAATATGGCGTTGTTCCAACTCACTGAAGACATGACCATAAATAGGAAGGTGTGAAGGTTGAGATTTTGTCAATGGGATGGAGCTAGTGTGTAGGTTCGAGTTTAGTGTAATCCAGTTGCAACTTTAATCCAAATTCTTATTAATTTAATAAATTCATCAAATAAATAGTAATTTAGAATTCAAAAACTTAAAAGAATTAGAATTCTGAACTCATAAACTTTAAATTCACCGTAATTGTGTGGATGCTAAGATATTTGAGGAGAACAGTACATAGATGTATTTTAAGCAAACACATCGTGAGAGGTAGATGCATGCCACAAATGAAGCGCAGCAGATTGTCAAATGAAAAGGAAGCTACACATGTGTGGGTAAGGAAGTAGACAGCTCACATGCCAAGCCTTTACGCCGCCCCTTTGTAAGTATATGACGAATACTAACGAGTAAATTAGATGATATGGATTGGTGGGTGGTCCTATTAGCTTGCCATTTTCACATGCACAGTGCACGTAAAGCGCCATTCATCACTGCTATCTTCCTGAAATCATATTAAGCAGTAATCACCACTCTGCATACATTTCAATGGCTTAATTTCTCTTCCTCCTTATATATGAATTTTGCATCTAAGTTAACGGTATACAGATCTCACTTTTTTAATCTTGTATGTCACTTTCATTTATGAAGTCCTCTACTCCTCAATTTTCGACTATTGCTTAAAATTGCTTTTAGATTGGAGCTACATTAGAGGCCAAGGATAAAAACATACTTTTCTCTAGCGGCCGGAGTAATTTTATGCCAAATGTTCAATGGAAGACAACGTTGCTCATGAAAGTCGTTGAAACAACCTAAATCAAATAAATTACATCAATAGTAGGGTTTTTTTTTTTGCAGCAGATTGATCCTCACCCAGGAGGATCAATACTGTTTTCATTTACTCTCCACGTAACTAGAATCTCCAACCTAATGGTTGGTGATGCCGTGATGGAGATGCACCACTGTTAGAGAAAAACTCATTAATTATTAATTAAAATTCTGAAATTCAAATGGTTTGAAGTTTCCAGGGTACACATTAGCGGCAATCCCAAATTAAATGAATCATGAATGGATGGAGCTGTGAATTTTTCAACGGAGCCAAAGTTTGTCCCAGCTTTTATGCACGGAAAATGACTACTCTCCAACTTTATTAGACGGTACACTGCTCATCAGAAGTCATCAAAAAGCGATTCCTTCACAAAATTCATCATTTGGTAATGAATTTTTAAAAAGGAAGCTTACGAGATTATCGGTTGTGTCTTCTTAATAAAATTGCTGTCCCCCTCCCCCCCCCCCCCCCAAACTTAGGTTTTGTGGTAGATATGTGAATATAGAGGTGCTCAAAATTTAAATGCTACTTTCATTCGTTAATATCAATTTATGTGTCATATTTTTTAAAATTATTCTAAAAAATATCATACTTTTTTATTTTTTATTTTATTCTTAGTGAAATAATTTATAATCACACAAATATCTCTAATTTATTTTAAACTAAAAGTTTTTAAAAATCTTTTTTTATTTCTTAAATTTCGTCATCAGTCAAACATACATCGGTATAAGTTAGGATGGAGAGAGTACTAGTGTTCTAGAAGGTAGGAGTCACTACTAGAAATTCGGCAAAAACCGACCAAGGTCGACCGACTAACTTTGGTCGGTAAAAAAACCGACCAAAGTTGGTCGTTTTTTTTAATTTTTTTTTTTTACGAAACCGACCAACTTTGGTCGGTTTTCTTTGGCGCAAAAATGCGGGAAACTATTTTTGAGTCCCGCGAAATTTATGTTTCAAGAAACCGACCAACTTTGGTCGGTTTTTCAATTAATATAAATAAAAATTAATATTAAAAAAACCGACCAAAATTGGTCGGTTAATTCGGTGGATCATTTAAAAAAATCGACCAACTTTGGTCGGTAATTTTAGTTTTTAATAAAACCGACCAACTTTGGTCGGTTATTTTCGTGCGAAAATACGATTAAAGAGTATAAATCAAATAAAAGACAGTCTTAAAACAAAATGTACAAATGGTCTAGTGGTAGAATAGTATTCTGCCACAGTACAGACCCCGGTTCGATTTCCAGATGGCGAATTTTCTTTTTACATAATTAAAATACCGACCAACTTTGGTCGTTTTTTTTTGCAATATTTTTTTTTTTGAATTTAATTGACCGACCAAAGTTGGTCGGTAATTTTCGACCAACTTTGGTCGGTATTTTTTTCCGACCACAAAAATACCGTCCACACGTAAATGGTCGCGTTTTGGTCGGTTTTTTGCCATTACCGACCAACGTTGGTCGGTTTTTACCGAATTTCTAGTAGTGAGTTTTGCTGCATGTTTTATGTACTATGCATCGCACGTTTTAAAAAGTTCATGTACTTACAAGCTAAGGTAGTATAAAATATTAACCAAGTACAAGGGGAGAAGATAATATGATCGCAGAGCTAGTAAACGATCCAATTATTAGTAGTCATTTGATTTTTACCAATATGGTTGCCAAGTGGAGTAATGGAAAAAGTTGTAATGACCCGACATGTCGTTTTGTATATTGTAGTTTTGTTCCCCTATTTATTGCCTCTTCTATATTTATTTGTGGTTATGTGACTTACCGGGATGGTTGGATTGGTTTCGGGGAGGTTTTAGAGTGAATTGGGATACTTAGTCCCAAAGTTGAAAACCTAAGATGTAATAGTTAACCGGAGTTTGACTTTTATGTAAACGAATCCGGAATAGTATTTTGATGATTCCAATAGATTCGTATTGTGATTTTGGACTTAGGCGTTTGTCCGGATGTGGATTTGGAGGTCCATGGGTTGATTTGGTGCTTTTTGGCGAAAGTTAGAAAGTTAAAGGTTTGGAAGGTTGGTAGGTTTGACCAGGAGTCGACTTTATTGATATCAGGTTCGGATCTTGGTTTTGGGAATTAGAATAGGACCGTTGTGTCATTTGGGACTCGTACACAAAATTTGAGTTCATTCCGGGTTGGTTTGATGTGATTCGGCATGAGTTTTGGAAGTTGAAGGTTCATTAGTTCCTTAGGCTTAAATCGTGGTACGATTAGTGGTATTAAGGTTGTTTTATGTGATTTGAGGCTTCGAGTAGGTTCGTGTTATGTTTTGGGATTAGTTGGAATGGTTGGACGGGGCCCGGGGAGTGTTTCGGATGGTTTTCGGATTCATTTTTGGACCTAATACATTGCTGTTATTTTTTGTTTTCTGGTGCTTTGGCACTTGCGAAGGGATGGCTACAGGTAGGTGACCGCATAAGAGGACATGGGTCCGCATATGCAATGCGAGGTGGACGCTAGATGGGAGCGTACATGCGAAGCTGTATCTGCATCTACGAGTCCGCAGATGCGGATAAGAGAACGCAGAAGCAGACTTTGGCCGGAGCTGGATGTTTCGCATCTGCGAGGTGAGTTCCGCAAATGTGGCTCCACATATGCGTTTGTGGGATCACAGGTGCGCATGGTCGGGTAGTTAGTGGGACTCATATATGCGAGTATTGGACTGCAAATGCGGTACCGCAGGTGCGGTGGATTGCACAGCAGATGCGGGATCGCTGGGCAGAATACTAATAGCGAGGGTTTGGTCATTTTCTCATATTTGAAGCTGTGGAGCTCGGTTAGAGGCAAGTTTTGGGAGAAATTTTGCTGCAATTGAAGATGTAAGTGAAGTTTATTCAATTTTGATGATAGATGTTGATTACCCATAGATTATTACACCTAGTTTATGTGATTTAAGGTGGAATTTGGGAATTTTTTACTATAATTTTGGAGAGTGAAAATTGGTGATTTGAAGGTCGATTTGAGGTTGGATTTGGGTGAAACACATATATTGGGACACGTATCGAAATGTGTATTCAGAATTTGTGTGTTTTGTGGGGTTTTGGGGTGTGGGAACTTTTTAGGTTGACTTTGCATATTTGATTTAAGATCCTACTCAGAGTTTCGCCTATGAAAAGTGTGATGAGGTTTGAGAAGATGGGCAAATTGAGCCCTAGGTATATTAGTCCTTTTGAGCTGCTTGAGAGAGGTGGAGAGGTAGCCTACAAACTTGCCTTGCCAACTAGTCTATCGATAGTTCACCCAGTGTTCCATGTTTCTATGCTACAGAAGTATTATAGTGATTCGTCTCATATTTTGGACTTCAGCACTGTACAATTAGATGAGGATTTGACGTATGATGTGGAGTCGGTATCTACTTTGGACCGGCAGGTTCGAAAGTGGAGGTCGAAGAATATTGCATCAGTGAAGTTTCAATGGAGGGATCAATTGGTCGAGGAGGCTACTTGGGAGACCGAGCAGGAGATGCGGAGCAGATATCCTCATCTTTTTCAGACTCTAAGTATTATTCTATACTCGTTTGAGGATGAATGTTTGTTTAAGAGAGGGAGAATGTAATGATCTAGCCGATTATTTTGAGTATTGTAGCCATGTTATCCTATTTATTTCGTCTTCTATGTTCATTTGTTGTTATGTGACTTTTCAGGGTGGTTGGATTGGTTTAGGGAAGGTTTTGGAGTAAATTGGGACCCTTAGTTCTAAGGTTGGAAGCCTAAGTTGAAAGAGTTGATCGGAGTTTGACTTTTGTGTAGACGAATCCAGAATGGTATTTTAATGATTCCAATAGCTTCGTATTATGATTTTGGACATAGGCGTATGTCCGGATGTGGATTTGGAGGTCTATAGTTTGATTTGGTGCTTTTCGGCGAAAGTTAAAAAGTAGAAGGTTTGAAAGGTTGGTAGTTTTGATTGGGAGTTGACTTTAATGATATCAGGTTTGGATTTTAGTTTAGGGAGCTAGACTAGGACCGTTGTGTCATTTGTAACTTGTATGCAAAATTTGAGGTCATTCTGGGTTGGTCTAATGTGATTCAGCATAAGTTTTGAAAGTTGGAAGTTCATTAGTTCCTTAAGCTTGAATGATTCGCGGTGTTGAGGTTGTTTTATGTTATTTAAGGCTTCGAGTAGGTTCGTGTTATATTTTGGGATTGGTTGGAATGGTTGGATATGGTCCCGGGTGTGTTCGGATGGTTTTCGGATTTATTTTTAGACTTAGCACATTGCTGTTGTTTTCTGATTTCTGGTGCTTTGGCACCTGCGAATGGATGGCCTCAGGTACGAGACCGCAGAAGCGGACAGGGGTCCGGATATGAGATGCGAGGTGAAGGCTGGTTGGGGGCGCAGATACGAAGTTGTTTCCGCATCTGCGAGTCCACTGATGCGGATGAGAGGGCGTTGAACTGGACTTTTGCTAGAGCTGGGCATTTCGCATCTGCGAGGTGAGTTCCGCAGATGCGGCTCCGCAAATGCATTTTTGGGATCGCAGGTGCACATGGTCGGGCAGTTAATGGGACTCGCAAATGTGAGCTTTGGACAACAAATGCAGCCTCGCAGGTGCGGTGGATTGGACCACAGATGCGGGATTGCTGGGCAGAATACTAATAGCGAGGATATGGTCATTTTCTCATATTTGGAGTCGTGGAACTCGATTGGAGGCAATTTTTAGGAGATATTTTGCTGCAATTGAAGAGAAAGTGAAGTTTATTCAATTTTGATAGTATATATTGATTACCCATAGATTATTACACCTAGTTTATTTGAATTTAAGGTAAAATTTGAGAATTTTTTACTATGATTTTGGAGAGTGAAAATTAGTGATTTGATGGTCGATTTGAGGTTGGATTTTGGTGAAACGCATATATTGGGACTCGTATCGGAATGGGTGTTCGAAATTTGTATGTTTTGTCGAGTTTCAAGGTACACGCCTGGGTTGAATTGCATATTTGATTCAAGATCTTAGCTTTATCATTTGAAATTATTTTCGATGGCTTCTATTGATGATATTAAGTTGCTTTGACTAGATTCGAGTCGCTCGGAGGCCGATTTGCGTGGAAAGGGCTTTTTGGAGTATTGATTCCCACGTTTTGAGGTAAGTAATATATCTAAACTTGGATTTAAGGGTAATTATTCCTGAGAACTATATATTTGAGATGTTTTAGGGGTGACGCACGCACTAGGTAACCGGGGTGTGTGCACCGAGTTATTCATAATTAGGTTGGACTTTATACTATTACTAGACTTATTTTGCTATCATGCCTTGTTATATACATATTTTCTCTACTCGTATGATTATTTGGGCTAGATTCATGTTAGAAATTATGTCTAGGCTATGTGCTTATTTGGTTGAGACATAATGGGGATGTTCTTGTTGTTTTGAGCAGTTTGCCTTAACTATAGTTATAAACTTAGTCATAATCCTTCATTTACATGTCATATCTCAGTCTCTGTATATTATTTATTTGTTACATCACATACTGTTGTTGTTTTCTATATGTGATAGTGTTTGGCTGAGTTCTATGATATTGTGAGTCCTTGAGATTTGAGAGGTTGATGACTTATGTGGGCTATAGAACCGTGTTGTGAGTTATATTTGGATCGGTTTACACGCCACAATAGAGTATTATTTGGATCGAGTTGCACGCCGCAACGGATTGTTATTTGGATCAGGTTGCACGCCGAAGCAGATTATTATTTGGACCAGGTTGCACGTCGCAACATGTCATATTGACTATTGATTAGCGTTTGGGCCAGGATCCGCCCCTCCAGAGTCTAATATTAAAGTGAGCGCATGCACAGTGATATATACACGTACTTTGGTAAGGGGCATTTATGTCATGTACCCGTGCAGTGCTGGTGTAGTTGTGTGTGATGGTGAGGGGTCATGTGTTAGGCACCATGAGCGTGCTGAATGTGGTTATTATTGATGGTTTCACTGTGATGATATTGAATTGACATGTATATTTTACATATAGGCATAGAGATGTACTTTCCTCATGCTAGCTAGTAAATAAAATATTTTACCCATGTTGGGCTTTAACTGTTATACTTGGAAAGCATGTCTAAATTCCTGCAATGTAAACGAGTTGAACATGATATCATTAAGTTATTTACTTATACTTTTTCCTTTATATATGAGATGTTACTGATTATTAATATTGGACACTGATTGTTTCTTCTGAGCTCGTCACTACTTTCAGCCCAAGGTAATATTTGTTACTTATTGAGTACATGGGGTCGGTTGTACTCATACTACACTCTGCACTACATGTACAGATCCATGTATTTCTAGGCATGGCGATTGCTAGAGTTCGCACCGGTACTAGTTGAGGAGACTACGAGGTAGTTGCTATGTCGTTAGCAGACCTTGGAGTTTTCTTTCATTTACTTATGTTGTTACTGTTCTATTGTTCAGACAGTTGTATTGAGGATTTGGCCTTGTATTTTGACATTCAGTAGTGCTCATGTACTCGTTGACACCAGATATTTAGGATGGTTATTCTCACGATCCAAAATTCAACTAGCCGTGATGGCACCTAACCTCACCCACTAGGTAAGCCCAATAATAATAATCTGATTCAATTAATATTTAACTAACTCTAATTCACTCCCCAATAACTGATAGTACAAATCATGAGCTTCTAAAATTAGAAATTACAAAGCTGGTATGAAATAAATACATCATCTGTTCGAAATGTACATAAAAAGATTTTTATAAATCTAAGGCTACCATGAACAAGAGGCAGCTACAAGCAGAACGCAGGTACGTCTTCAAATCCAGCTCCCGTCAATCACAGCAACATCAACATCTAATATCTGCACGCAAGGTACAGAAGTGTAGTATGAGTACAACCGACTCCATGTACTAAATAAGTAACAAACCTAACCTTAGGTTGAAAGTAGTGACGAGCTTATACCAAGGTCAGGGTCCAGCTCCAATAACCAACAACAGTTCAAAGCAGCATAAAATGAGTAATAAAAGAAGTAACTCAAAGAATAAATGCTCAGCTACATCATGATTTCTGAAAATAGTTCTGCCTTTCCAGTGTGTCAGTGAAAATCCAAATCGTTTATCAAAAATATAAGTAAGTTGGAAAATAGAAATTTTCCCAAAAATCCTTTCAATAATAAATAAGATGTCTTATTTTCTTTCCAGATAACCAGTGGAAAATGTATCACTATGCCCATATGCCAAAATATGTGAGAAGTCACGAATGACGTGATACCGTACAGCATGAGGAAAAATGCATCTCTATGCATGTATGTCAAATGTGAATATCAATGCGATACAACTCAGTGATAAAACCATATGCATACTCTCAGAGTATCATTTCACTCAGTCCTCCTAGTCACTCAGTCCTCTCAGTCAATCAGTCCTCACAGTTACTCAATCCTCCCAATCGCTCGACACTCGGCACTCGCATTCGGCACTCGGACTCAGTAGGTACCTGCGCTCACTGGGGGTGTGTACAGACTCCGGAGTAGCTCATTCAGTCCAAGCACTATAATCTGCACAGACAACTCACGTGCTGCACGGACAACTCACGATATAAATATATGTATCCGCACGAATAACTCACGTGCTATAATAGAACCTATAAGGCCTGCTGTAGGCGGGCAGCCCCGATCCACATAATCATCCTCACAATCAGGCCCTTAGCCTCACTCAGTCATTAATATCTCCAGTCTCTCGGGCTCACAATGTCATGATACTAGCCCGTAAACAATGATATGATGCATCAATAAATAACAATAGAGACTGGGACGTGATATGCATGTGAATGTGTATGACTGAGTATGTAATGCAATGAAAATAGACTACTCAACAATAGAAATGACCTCAGTGGGTCCCAACAGGATAAGCATGTAGCCTAGACATAGTTTCTAACATAATTACAGCTCGATAACTCTAGGAAGTAGAGATTTCAGACAAGTTCAGGTAACTATACAGTACCACAAAAATAATAAAAATTACAGCTTACACGGTGCACGCCAACACGCCCGTCACCTAGCATGTGCGTCACCTCAAAATCAAATACATAACACGTATATTCAGGATTCATACCCTCAGCTCCAAGATTAGAAGAGTTACTTACCTCGAACAAGATGAATCCAATGCCGAGCAAGCTAAACAATGCTCCAGAAATCCTATTTTGCGCGTATCAACTCCCGAACGGCTCGAATCTAGCCACAATAAATTTGATTCAGTCCACACAATTTATAGGAATTAACTTCATATCAAAATACTAATATTTTGTCACAAAATCCGAAATTACACTCTAAAAATCGCCCGTGGGGCTCACGTCTCAGAATTCAACAAAAGTTACAAAATATGAACGCCCCTTCAACCACGAGTCCAACCATACAAATTTTACTTAAATCCGACATCAAGTCGACCCTCAAATCTTCAAATTAAACCAAGAGGGTTTCCAGAATTTTCCAACTTACTTCACCAATTAAATGTTAAAAACAACTATGGATTCGGGTAATTTGACCAATATTGAGTTAAAAATACTTACCCGTTGTTTTTATTGAAAATCTCCCAAAATTCCACTCTCCCCGAGCTCCAAATCTGTAAAAATAGAAAATGGGACGAAGTCCCATTTTAGAACGTAACTCTCTGCCAGTCATTTACTCTACGCGACCGCGGACAATCTAACACAATCGTGAAGCACAGTTTGCCCCTAACCAGATTTAACCTTACGCGATCGCAGACATGACCACACGATCACGATGCACAACTTCACAGACCTATGTGATCGCGGACCCGTCCACGCAATCGCGAAGCACAAACTCGTGATCTCAACTTCTGCTCCATTTCCTCTATGCGAACGCAGTCATAATGGCGCGAACGCGATCCCCAAACCTTACAAAGGTTCGCGAACGCGATGCCACTGGAGCGAACGCGATGAAGGAAAAAGGTCAGCTTTTCTGATACACTACGCGATCGCGTCCCAATCTTCACGATCGCGAAGAAGATTTGAAACACCATCAAACAACAACTACCAGCAGTGCCAAAATAAAGGAAAATAATCTGAATACCATCCGAAACATGCCCGAGCCCCTCGGGACCCCGTCCGAACATCCCGACAAGTTCCATAGCACAATACGGACCTACTCGAGGCCTTGTCACACCTCTTTTCTTCTCGCAAACCCTTATTACGAGGTTGAGTTAGAAGAGTTTTTCCAATTAAAGTGACGTTTTGAAAAGGGATTATTTATTATTCAGAGTCGCCACTTGGAATTGAGTTTTGGTGTTCCAAGTTACCTTTTATTGAATCCCTTATCAAAAGGAAGATTTGACTCCTTATTTATAGTCTACGAAAATAGAAGACTGAGTAAAAAATTATGTTGACTGAGGGGAAGGTGTAAGGCACCCCTCGAGTCCCGTGGTTCTAGCACGGTCGCTTTATTGACTAATGTAAGGCTTAAATCAATTTATAGCTATTCTTGTATTTTATTGATTATGGCTAATTTATTACCGTTTAATTAATTATTAATTTTTTTTATTATTTGAAACCAGATGTGATACGCACACAAGGTATTTTTTTGAAGTTAGATATTAAACCAAAGTACGGAATGTACACATGGTTAAGATATAATTATTTTAAATTTAAAGGCATCAAGGCGCGGAATGCACACATGATCCTTTTATTATTTAAGTATATCAATCCAAGGTTCGAGTATGAACACATGGGCTAATAGCGTATTTAGAAAATTTAATTATTTTGTCTCTTTCATATTCAAGATATAGATTTGTATATTTTTATTATATTTTTTCTTTTACTTATTGGAACGAGTCTTGAATTAGTTCATGGCTCATGTCGCTCCCTCACAATTATTTTTGTTATTACCACTCTGATTATTTTATTTCTTATAACGGGCTTTAAATTAATTCGCAACCCTTATCTCACTATAAAATTCATATGTACTCCGAGCTATTTATTGATGGAATAAGCTCGAAGTTGTATTTAGGCTCAATTTTTTTTCCATACTCAAAATTATTTCCCCTACTGTTCCTTTTATTAGTTCCAACATACAACAAATTAATATGAAATAAAATTCTATCCACTAAACTATATGACATCACATTCGACAAACTTATAAATAAACTGAAGATCCCAATATTATTACTTCCTATCTAGTTAGGTATGAACCCGTTGGCTGTTTATATATATTATTCTAACAGAATATAAATCAAATGATAGTAATACGTTCTCACCAAAATTCCAGACACACAATGATAATTATATTATTTATAAAGATAAAGAAATATTAATTAAATATAATACTGTGATTTTAAATTTTAAAATATAGACATGATTAAAAGAAAACTGACCATGTGATATAACCGAACTCATGAAATTATTTTACTGACACAGAGACTCAAAACTACCTAAACTAACAATCTTAACATCAATTAAAACTTAAGTGTTATTAGACTATTTCAACTTAAATCTTCAAATATGTTTAGACAGAACTTGAGTTACGTTATTTATTTAACTACCCTAACAAAAAAAATAAATGAATTGGAATGATGTTTACGTTGAAACTCAATTAAAAATGAAATCCAACTTTAAATTAACTTTATTCTTCTTAACTAATGGGACTCTAACCAAATCCATGTAATCTGCACTACGATAATATTATATGAACAAATTTTGAAAAATAAAAACGATTTAAAGTAAGTAAACTAATTTACACCAAATTTATCACTAAACCCATTTATACAGAATACTAGTTAGCAGAATACTAGTTCGAGGAAAGAGAAAAAAAATAACTAAAAGAGAGTAAGTTTTAATCCCAAATAAAGAATAAGGACCTAACATATTTGTAAGAATTTGCACCAGAACGTTGATAACCAAAACCAAAAGTAAGTAATAAACTCACACATTAAATAGAATTTAACCAAAGAAGTATTTTGTTGACAAAAAGCTTTACACAATTTTATGAACTATCTATGGTTTAAAATTTCACGTGAATTGTGGCAAAAGAATAGATTATAACTAAAGATTAAAAATTAGGAATAAATTTCAGATTAGTAAAAGTTAGAAACACATTTCAGATTAATTTTAAACATACATGTACATATATAAATAACAAGAAGAAACCGACGCTATTTAAAATACAAAAGAAAGCAAAAGAATAATTGAATTTAAATAAACTAACATCATACATAATATTAAACTAACAAATGAGATTGAGTGTTACCTTCTGTAAGATTTCAAACAAAGAAAATATCTACAATCTGCTACGTTGAACCTGCGAATTTAAAACTACGAAGGATACTTCGATTTTCGACTCTGAACCTAATAAGTTCACCGAATAATTTATCTCCAAGTGATTTTCACTCTAAAAGAACAATGCTATTTTTAGTTACTGATTTTTCTATCCGATCGTCTCTAATGCTCCTCCTCCCTTTTTCTCCTGTTCAAAGTTTTCTCTCTTTTTCCTACCAAAATTTTTCTTTGCTCTGTCTCTCTTTTTCTATATAAAGACGAATATTAATAGTTTTGTTTTTAAAATCTTGTTCCTCTAATTTTGAGTGGGGAACGTGGGGTTTTAAAGTGAAAAAGAGGAATTGAGTGTGTGTGCAAGTGCAAAGTGGGGGAGAGACGTGCAAAGTGGGGCGGGTTAGGGAAATGAGGATTGGGGTGAGCAGATCATGGGTGATTAGTTAGGATAATATTCTTTTGTACCTTACTTTTGTTCTTCTCGTTAGTTGCTTTTTTTTTTTTTAAATGAACTTATCTAAATGAACAAAAGAGAAAGTAAAATGTATAGCTAAAAATATTAGTCAGCTACTTTTAAATTTAAATATTATATACATAAGAAAATTAAATATTTACATTGTAGTTTAAATTATACTAAGAAAGATACTATAGCTTACTTATTAAAATTCTAATTATATGAAACAAAGTAATTTTTTTATTTTATTTTATTTTGAAATTTTCTTTTTCTCTTTACAAATAGAAACAAAATATGTGTATTTTAAAAGTGTGAATATTTTTGTAGTTTTTATAAACTCTACTAAAAGTGAGATAAATGTTTAAAATATCAAGATTAGACATAAAAATACATATTTACACTAAAATAGTATAGAATTTGAGTGTGGTCAAAAATTAGTTGTTCACAGGCCTCAATACACACATAACAATATCAAAACGACAAATCACACCTCAAATCAAAATCAATGAACTTTGAACTTTTTAACTTCAATAACGCGTGCCGAAACATAGCAAATCAACCCAAAATGACTTCAAATTTTGCATACAAGTCATAAATGACATAAAGAAGGTATTTCAATTTTCTGAATCGCATTCCGGCCCCGATATCAAAAAGTCAACTCTCCAGTCAAACTTTCAAACTCAAATTTTTATTTTAGTCATTTCAAACCTAATTTAGCTACGGGCTTCCAAATAATTTTTCGGACACGCTCCTAAGTCCAAAATTACCATACGGAGCTATTGGAATTATCAGAATTTGGATCCGAGACCGTTTACACATAGATCAATAACCGGTCAACTTTTCCAACTTAAGCTTTCCATTTAAGAGACTAAGTGTCTCATTTCACTCTAAATTCTCCCGGACCCGAACTAACTAACCTGATAAGTCATACAATAGCTATAAAGCACAAACATAGCAGAAAATGGGGAAACGGGATTGTAATACTCAAAACGACCGGTCAGGTCATTACATTCTCCCACACTTAAACATATGTTCGTCCTCGAACGTGCCAAGAGTTGTTTCCAAGCCATCAAATCTGTCACGCCCCGAACCTAGGAGCGAGACAAGCACCCTGTGTCTCACCTAACCTGGCGTACCAAATTGCGACTAAGTGACTCTGAACACATAATGTCATACTTTGGCCATGGGGCCACCTTGCAAGACAATTTGCGAAGCAAAATATAAAACTGAATGTAAACTAGCGCTAACTAAATATCAATATAAAGCTAGGCCGACAAGGCCGTCATAGCTACTACAGCTGACAAACCACCAATTTATACAAACCCAACATACTGCACTAACCAACAGGATATGCCTACAAGCCTCTACTGATAGATGTACTGTGATCGGAACAGGGTCCCGACCTACCCATAACATATATACAGATATACATAAGATGTACACAAAACTCTAGACCTGGCAACTCCGAAAGACATGGAGCTTACCGATCAGGCGGAACTCGGGAAACACCTACTGAGGAGGTCTACCCGTCTGTCTGTCTGAACCTGCACGCATGAAATGCAGCGCCCCCAAAAAGGGACGTCAGTACGAAATAATGTACCGAGTATGTAAGGCAATAAAACAACTGAAATCTGAAACTGAACTGATAATATGATAACTGAAATTAACTGGGAGTCAAAGATGATCTGGAGATATACTTACCTGCTGATACTGACTCAACTCCTTCAATATAGTAAGTAAAATAATTATACGGCCTTATAAGGCTCGGTATATATAACTGCTCTGCCATAGTAGGCTCGCTCATAGGCGCTCGGCCATACTAGGCTATGTATCTCGACCATGCTGGGCTCGCTCATAGGCGCTCGGCCACAGTAGGCTCGGTATATAACTTTCCATCTGATCAGAGGTTGCCCAATAGGGGCCTGCCCATCGATTATAGCTCGATGGTAATGAAAATACTGTAATACTGTATATATAGGCTTGCTGCTCTCTTGACTAGAAGAAGACAATACTAAAATTGAATATAGAGTCATGATAAGGAATAATATTGTAACTTATGAGACTAGAATAGTGTGAATAAATTCATGAATACGAACTTCTCTTTATGTCTCATTATTAACACATGTAGCTACGAGATCATGCCAAAATGAAGGAAGGCTTAGCCTTAACATACCTTATCACAATCTTTCCAATCACCAAGTTGAACTCACCTCTTCACACCTTAATCTACAAGAATGATAATAATACTATCGTTAAGTTACGAAAGGTACAACTATCGCACAACGAACGACAAACCTATTTTGTATTAAAACGGGCAGCATCTCCCCTATAATATGCCCTTTCTCCAAATTCAAGATAACACCAACAATACAAGAACAGAACAATAACAACATATATACATCATTTTCCAGCCCTATATACACCATCAAATACTACAAAACAGCCCAACACACCCCAATCTCTTCGTACACAAAACGACCACCGTAGTAGTGTCAAACGACCCGAAAATGATATGACGAACGACCAGCCAACCACCCTACATTTATATGGTGTTTATAAACCCCCTTCCTCCTCCAAAACTCCACAAAATAGTAGTAAAACACGCAGCCCAACAGCAACACCAAACAGTCCACAAAACAGTCCGCTACAAGTGAATAACTCGAACTCACGGCTTCCGATCACCGTCCCTTGAGTTCTTACAAGTATAGAACGACTTACCATGAATTTACAGCATAAAAAATGGATGAAAGAGAGCAGTAAACTCACCTTATTTGTTGGATAACTCAGCTCCTATCTTGGTTCTTCAAACTCCAAGTTTTACCTCCAATTGGAACTTGAAAGGGAGAGAAAATCAATTAGGGTTTGTGGGAAATTTTTGGGAGGATTCTTTGCAGAGCTTATGTCTAGTTATTATGCTCTATTTTAAGTCTAATATATGAAGAAAATAGGCCCTTAAAAGGCCTCTTTGGACGACCCGAAATGGCCCATTTTTGGGCTTTCATTTAAGCAAGTAGGTGACACACCTACTTGTCACCTAGCAGCTTGCGCAGTGTTGCAAAAATGCCCATATCTCTCTACTCCAATGTCTTATTGACAAACGGTTTAATGCGTTGGAAACTAGACTCATAGATCTTTAATTTGATGGGTGGAACACCCCATAACCCTAAGTATATTGGGAGAAAATCGCAGTTACATTTGACCCAAAGTTTCAGTAAAACTTATGAATGTAACTTGTGATGACTTTCATCGACTTTTGTTCCACAACTCTCTTGACTTCAAAACATAACAAACGGATGTCATACGACTAATATAAATCATAACATAATCTCCTTATCATGTTAATCACCCTAGTCTCACCCCAAAGGTACATGTTATAACATTCCCAACTTGTCGACTTTCGACGAAACATTGTTTTATTCAATTGCTTTAGCTTCTGAACTGTCCAACCCTCTTTGTACTTGTTGTTCATGATCTTCAATATTTGTAACCTCAGAGGTAACATTATTAACTTACTTTATATACTTTTAAATATTATCTCATTTTTGGTCCTACATTAGTTTGCTTACGAAGCATTTTTATGTACGAAAATATAGGGTGTAACATCATTCCCCCCTTGGAAACATTCGTCCTCGAATGTTTACTCTTAGAGACTTTGGAAACTTTTGCCAGAGTATCCTTCGTACACTAGGTTAAAACCAACCTGCACGTAGCCAGAAACATACTATGCATGCTACACATGGCCAATCTTTATAAATAGCAGCAATTTGCCTCACCGACCGTAAATCATAAATATTGAAAGTGAAAAATAAAAGCTTACCTGATGACCTGCTAGCCTACATAGAGCTATGTTGTAGCGTCCCATCTCGAACCATATCTTCAGTTTGAAATAGGTGGGGGTATTTAGACTTCATTTCTTCCTCTGATTCCCACGTCATCTCTTCTACATTCTTGCTCCTCCATAAAACCTTTACGGAAGCTACCTCCTTATTTCGTAGATTGCGGATTTGTCGGTCTAGGATGGCAACTGGAATTTCCTCGTATGACAAGTCCTCTGTAATCTGTACATCATCCGTGGGCACCACTCGGGTAGTATCGCCAATGCACTTCCGTAGCATAGATACGTGAAAAACCGGATGGACAGACTCCAATTCTGAGGGCAACTCTAACTCATAAGCTACTTGGCCCACTCTCCGAATAATCCTATAAGGCCCAATATACCGTGGGCTAAGCTTGCCTTTCTTGCCAAATCTCATCACGCCCTTCATAGGTGAAACCTTTAAGAATACCCAGTCATTAATCCTGAACTCTAAGTCTCATCGCCGCATGTCAGAATATGACTTCTGACGACTCTGAGCTGTCAACAGTCGCTCCCGGATAAGCTTTACTTTCTCTATGGCCTGCTGAACCAGGTCTGGCCCATGTAACCCAGATTCTCCAACATCAAACCACCCTATAGGAGATCTGCACTTACGCCCATACAAAGCCTCGTACGGAGCCATCTGGATACTGGAGTGGTAACTGTTATTATATGCAAACTCGATAAGAGGTAGATGTTCATCCCAACTTCTTTTAAAATCCAACACACATACTCGTAACATATCCTCGAGCGTCTGAATTGTGCGCTCGGCTTGTCCATCAGTCTGTGGATGAAAAGCTGTGCTGAGATTCACCTGAGTCCCTAGACCTCTCTGAAATGACCTCCAAAAATGTGTTGTAAACTGAGCCCCACGGTCAGATATAATAGAAACTGGTACTCCGTGTAGCCGCACTATCTCCTTAATATATAACTTTGCATAATCTTCTACTGTATATGTAGATCTGACCGGTAGGAAGTGAGCTGATTTCGTGAGCCTATCGACTATCACCCATATGGAATCGAACTTACGATTAGAACGAGGTAAACCCGTGATAAAGTCCATGTTTATCGCCTCCCATTTCCATGTCGGGATCTCTATAGTCTGCATTAGCCCTCCAGGCTTCTGGTGCTCTATCTTCACTTGCTGGCAACTAGTACATTGGGCGACAAACTCAGCAATGTTCTTCTTCATATCATTCCACCAGTACACATCCTTAATGTCATGATACATCTTCGTCGATCCAGGATGGATGGAATACCATGAATAATGTGCCTCTGACATAATCTTGTCTCGTAGCCCTGCTACATCTGGAACACACAAACGACCCCTGTATCTGAGAACCCCTTCTCCCTTGAGCTCTAACAATGGTTTCTTCTGTTGCGGAACTCGCTCTCTCAACTCGACCAACTCTGGGTCCTCGTACTGCCTTTCCTTGACTTCAGCTATGAGGTATGATTTTGCAGTGTTTTGGATTACAACTCCACCATCCTCAGAATCTACTAACCGAACCCCCAATGAAGCCAATTGATGAATCTCTCTAGCTAATTGTCTTTTCTCAGGCTCTACATGTGCTAAGCTACCCATAGATCGGCGACTTAAGGCATCTGCTACAACATTAGCTTTCCCTGGATGGTAGAGAATGTTAACATCGTAATCTTTCAATAACTCAAGCCATCGCCTCTGTCGCAAATTCAACTCTTTCTGCTTGAAAATATATTGTAGGCTTTTATGATCAGTAAATACATCAACATGAACACCATATAAATAATGCCGCCATATCTTAAGTGCATGGACAACCGCAGCTAACTCGAGGTCGTGGGTCGGATAATTCCTCTCGTGCTTCCTCAACTGCCTTGAAGCATATGCAATTACCTTCCCATGTTGCATCAGGACACATCCTAACCCGACACCTGATGCATCACAATACACGGCATAACCCTCTAGACCCTCTGGAAGTGTTAGAACTGGAGCTGAGGTCAACCTGTTCTTAAGCTCTTGGAAACTCCGCTCACAAGCCTCTATCCATTGAAACTTAGTTTCTTTCTGTGTCAACTTCGTCAATGGTGCCGAAAGGGAAGAAAAACCCTCTACGAACCTCCGATAGTATCCTGCTAAGCCTAGAAAGCTACGAACCTCTGTCGGAGTGGTAGGTCTAGGCCAAGATTTCACGGCCTCAATCTTCTGAGTGTCCACCTTTATCCCTTCATCTGATACAATATGCCCCAAGAATGCTACAGACTTCAACCAGAACTCACATTTAGAAAACTTAGCATACAACTTACGATCACGGAGGGTTTGGAGTACCGCTCGCAGGTGGTCCGCATGCTCATCCTCTGAACGGGAATAAACCAGAATATCATCAATAAATACTATCACGAACAGATCTAAAAATGGTCGGAATAGGCTATTCATCAAGTCCATAAATACAGCGGGTGCATTAGTCAACCCGAAGGACATGACAAGGAACTCGAAGTGGCCATATCGGGTCCTGAAGGCTGTCTTCGGAATATCTTTTTCCCGAACTCTGACTTGGTGGTACCCCGACCTCAAATCTATCTTTGAAAAGCATCTAGCCCCCTGCAACTGATCAAACAAGTCATCGATCCTTGGAAGTGGATACTTATTCTTAATAGTTACCTTGTTCAGCTGCCTATAATCGATACACATCCTCAGCGAGCCGTCTTTCTTCCGCACAAATAGTACTGGTGCACCCCAAGGTGAGGTACTGGGCCTAATGTAACCTTTCTCCAGCAAATCTTTTAACTGCTCCTTCAACTCCTTCAATTCAGCAGGTGCCATTCTATACGGAGGGACGGATATTGGTTGAGTTCCTGGAAGCAAATCGATGCTAAAATCAATCTCTCGCTCTGGAGGAATACCTGGAAGCTCATCTGGAAACACATCTGCATACTCTTTGACTATGGGAATAGACTGAAGTGTAGGTATCTCAGCATCTGCATCTCTAACTCGCACAATATGATAAATGCACCCTTTTGCGATCATTTTCCTCGCCTTCAGATAGGAAATAAACCTACCTCTGGGTGTTGGTGTATTACCTACCCATTCAAGGACTGGCTCACCCGGAAAATGAAATCTGGCTGCCTTTGCTCGGCAATCAACTGTGGCATAGCAAGCTGCCAACCAGTCCATGCCCATGATAGCATCAAAATCCATCATCTCTAGCTCAACTAGGTCAGCTGAGGTCTGACGACTACAAATTGTCACCGTACAACCTCGGTAAACCCGTCTAGCAATAATCGATTCTCCGACCGGTGTAGATACCGCAAAAGGATCACTTAGTATTTCAGGCACTATACCAAACTTCCTCGCGACAAATGGGGTAATATACGATAAAGTAGATCCTGGGTCTATCAAAGCATAAGCATCGTGAGAGCAAATGGTTAATATACCTGTCACAACGTCTGGTGAAGACTCCTGGTCCTGTCGACCCGCTAAAGCATAGATACGGTTCTGATTACCACCTGAACTGGAACCTCTACCTCTACCTCGACCTCTACCAGCTGAAGACTGAGACTCGCGCCTTGAAGGATGCACGGACATAGATGATCCTGTTGCTGAACTCGCTGGTTGTGCCATTCCCCCCGAATCTCTATTTGGGCAATCTCGCATCATATGCCCCGGACGCCCACATATATAACAAGCATCAGAACCTGCTCGGCATTGGCCCAAGTGTCCTCTACCACAGATGTCACACCGTGGAGGAAATGACCATGTCTGCGCAGATCCTCGCTGTCGCTGCAAACCCGATGCCCGTGAGCTCTCACCTGGTCCTGACTGAGTATAGCGGTCATACCTGTAACCCTGTAACCGAGGTGGCGGAGGCCTAGGTGGCCGTCCGAAGTACTGGGTCCTATAACTACCCTGAGATTGCTCCTGAGACCTGGGAAATCTCATCCTCTTACGTTGCCCTTGCTCAGCCCTCTCTGTACCCTGCTGCCGACGCCTACCCCTTTCTATATTCTGGGCGAATGCCTGAATCCGGGAGATATCCATACTATCCTGCAATGCAGCGGTGGCACATGCCTCGGTTAACTCTGGGGCTAACCCTGCTATAAACCTGTGAATCCTGTCCCGCATAGTAGAAACTATGGATGGTGCATATCTGGCCAATGAGTCAAAATGGAGACTATACTCTCGAACACTCATATTACCCTGCTTGAGGGCTAGAAACTGATCGACTCGAGCCTGTCGGATCTCCCGTGGTAAGTACTGGTCAAGGAAAGCATCTGAAAAACTCTCCCAAATAGCTGGAGGTGTATCACGTCCCCTGGACCTCTCCCATCCCTCATACCAAAGGATGGCTATATCTCGGAGTCAAAAAGCTGCTAGCTCAACTGCCTCTTTCTCCGTGGCATGCATAACACGAAATATCCTGTGAAGCTGATCTATGAAATCCTGCGGGTCCTCCCTCTGATCTGTCCCCGTGAACTCTGGGGGACTCAAAGCAATAAACTCTCGGACCCTTGAACTCCCAAACCCCTCAGAAGTTCCTGCACTAGCTGATGCCCTAGCATGCTGCTGGGTAGCTACCAACTGTGTCAACAAATGCACCGCACTCCTTAAGTCCTGATCTGATGGAAGTGGAGGGGGAACTGGATGTGCGGTTTCCCTAGGAATCTCCGTAGTTGGTGGAGGAGCCGGTAATGGCTGAGTAGGGGTCTCCCCTTGAGCCTCAGACTGGGCCCCATCTACTGGGGGTACCCTGCTGGTCCCCTCACCTACTACTGTATCTCTCCTCTGGCTAGCCGTAGTCTTCCTAGTCACCGTCATCTGTGCATGCAAACACCAACACATAAGTTTAATTCAAATTTCCTATAACTCAGTTCTATAGCACGATTTAGATTTCAAAGAAGTGTAACCAACTCCTAAATGCCCTTTAGTTCCTTGCTTATATAATGTGGTGCACAACACATCTATAAACAAGACCCTACTAGACACGGCTTGTAGACTCCCTAGGACAGAACTGCTCTGATACCAAGTTTGTCACGCCCCGAACCTAGGAGCGAGACAAGCACCCTGTGCCTCACCTAACCTGGCGTACCAAATTGCGACTAAGTGACTCTGAACACATAATGTCATACTTTGGCCATGGGGCCACCTTGCAAGACAATTTGCGAAGCAAAATATAAAACTGAATGTAAACTAGCGCTAACTAAATATCAATATAAAGCTAGGCCGACAAGGCCGTCATAGCTACTACAGCTGACAAACCACCAATTTATACAAACCCAACATACTGCACTAACCAACAGGATATGCCTACAAGCCTCTACTGATAGATGTACTATGATCGGAACAGGGCCCCGACCTACCCATAACATATATACAGATATACATAAGATGTACACAAAACTCTAGACCTGGCAACTCCGAAAGACATGGAGCTTACCGATCAGGCGGAACTCGGGAAACACCTACTGAGGAGGTCTACCCGTCTGTCTGTCTGAACCTGCACGCATGAAATGCAGCGCCCCAAAAAAGGGACGTCAGTACGAAATAATGTACCGAGTATGTAAGGCAATAAAATAACTGAAATCTGAAACTGAACTGATAATATGATAACTGAAATTAACTGGGAGTCAAAGATGATCTGGAGATATACTTACCTGCTGATACTGACTCAACTCCTTCAATATAGTAAGTAAAATAATTGTACGGCCTTATAAGGCTCGGTATATATAACTGCTCTGCCATAGTAGGCTCGCTCATAGGTGCTCGGCCATACTAGGCTATGTATCTCGACCATGCTGGGCTCGCTCATAGGCGCTCGGCCACAGTAGGCTCGGTATATAACTTTCCATCTGATCAGAGGTTGCCCAATAGGGGCCTGCCCATCGATTATAGCTCGATGGTAATGAAAATACTGTAATACTGTATATATAGGCTTGCTGCTCTCTTGACTAGAAGAAGACAATACTAAAATTGAATATAGAGTCATGATAAGGAATAATATTGTAACTTATGAGACTAGAATAGTGTGAATAAATTCATGAATACGAACTTCTCTTTATGTCTCATTATTAACACATGTAGCTACGAGATCATGCCAAAATGAAGGAAGGCTTAGCCTTAACATACCTTATCACAATCTTTCCAATCACCAAGTTGAACTCACCTCTTCACACCTTAATCTACAAGAATGATAATAATACTATCGTTAAGTTACGAAAGGTACAACTATCGCACAACGAACGACAAACCTATTTTGTATTAAAACGGGCAGCATCTCCCCTATAATATGCCCTTTCTCCAAATTCAAGATAACACCAACAATACAAGAACAGAACAATAACAACATATATACATCATTTTCCAGCCCTATATACACCATCAAATACTACAAAACAGCCCAACACACCCCAATCTCTTCGTACACAAAACGACCACCGTAGTAGTGTCAAACGACCCGAAAATGATATGACGAACGACCAGCCAACCACCCTACATTTATATGGTGTTTATAAACCCCCTTCCTCCTCCAAAACTCCACAAAATAGTAGTAAAACACGCAGCCCAACAGCAACACCAAACAGTCCACAAAACAGTCCGCTACAAGTGAATAACTCGAACTCACGGCTTCCGATCACCGTCCCTTGAGTTCTTACAAGTATAGAACGACTTACCATGAATTTACAGCATAAAAAATGGATGAAAGAGAGCAGTAAACTCACCTTATTTGTTGGATAACTCAGCTCCTATCTTGGTTCTTCAAACTCCAAGTTTTACCTCCAATTGGAACTTGAAAGGGAGAGAAAATCAATTAGGGTTTGTGGGAAATTTTTGGGAGGATTCTTTGCAGAGCTTATGTCTAGTTATTATGCTCTATTTTAAGTCTAATATATGAAGAAAATAGGCCCTTAAAAGGCCTCTTTGGACGACCCGAAATGGCCCCTTTTTGGGCTTTCATTTAAGCAAGTAGGTGACACACCTACTTGTCACCTAGCAGCTTGCGCAGTGTTGCAAAAATGCCCATATCTCTCTACTCCAATGTCTTATTGACAAACGGTTTAATGCGTTGGAAACTAGACTCATAGATATTTAATTTGATGGGTGGAACACCCCATAACCCTAAGTATATTGGGAGAAAATCGCAGTTACATTTGACCCAAAGTTTCAGTAAAACTTATGAATGTAACTTGTGATGACTTTCATCGACTTTTGTTCCACAACTCTCTTGACTTCAAAACATAACAAACGGATGTCATACGACTAATATAAATCATAACATAATCTCCTTATCATGTTAATCACCCTAGTCTCACCCCAAAGGTACATGTTATAACATTCCCAACTTGTCGACTTTCGACGAAACATTGTTTTATTCAATTGCTTTAGCTTCTGAACTGTCCAACCCTCTTTGTACTTGTTGTTCATGATCTTCAATATTTGTAACCTCAGAGGTAACATTATTAACTTACTTTATAGACTTTTAAATATTATCTCATTTTTGGTCCTACATTAGTTTGCTTACGAAGCATTTTTATGTACGAAAATATAGGGTGTAACAAAATCACTATTCCATATTACCACGTGCGTACCCGGGGGTGATCCCACGTCACCCCATTTCATATAGGCCTGACAACACAATACAACTAAAAATCCTTAATTTAATCTTAGCCCAAAAACTTTGGAATTCAATTCCCAATATTCTGACTTTCTTACAAGACCCGAATCTCACACTTACATATTGTATAAGTCTAAACAAGCTGCATCGAGCCATAACCATAACCACAGATACAATCACATAACATACTACACCACTTGCATGCTCGTAGCACCATTTTCGATCACAGTAACTACTCCAAAACTAACCCGGTACTGATATTAAACCCCATATCAAACAAAACCTCATTCCAAAACATTCGTACACTGCTGATAATGAAAGAAAGACGCGAAAATCTTATGACCCCTTATCATATCAACAAGTCATGGAGCTCTCTCGCCCCAACTATAACCATAATCACTTTCTAAGCTGACTTTCAATATTATACTCCCGAATATATCGTAATCAATCATGATAGTACCCATTCTAGGTCCAATGACCTTATATTATTAAACACAACTATCCCACAGACACGCCACATCAATATAACTCCAGCCACAACTACACAATCCGTGTACCCAAATATGGGAAATGTCTCAAGGAAGAGAACCATATTGCAAGTTCAACAAGCACCACCACAACCACAATGTTACAACCAACTCCTCAAATTTCGTGAAGAGGATAATCATAGGCGCATGTGCATAATTGTAGAGGAAGGTAATTAATGAATCAGATAAACTATAATAGAAATAAAATTCCCACATACGGCATGGATAACTCACATGCCAATAATATGAATCGTCCGGCACGGTCACAGGCCTCCAGTCCCAATATATCATACAGGAGCAATTAAACAAGTACACTTGTATATGATAATGAAATAAGATTCTCATGCTTTTGGACTGGTATAAATAATACGCCATAGTGTAAGCATCTGCAAAGCCTGCTATCACACTTCAAATCGGTAATTTAATGCAGAAATAGTAACTACCCTGTTTATTCAGGGAATTAGCCTCTTTGTAACTTCAAGTGTAGACCTGATAGTTCTCAACAAAGGTAAGAACACGAGAAACGTTATAACTTTACGCTTAACAGTCAACTCTAGGTATATCATAGCCTAAGCATTCTTCGAGTATAAATACCTGCCCTAATGTCCGCACATCGGCTCAAACCTCACATATATGCACACTTATAGCGCATAGCTATCACAAATAATTAACGCAAATAGTGCATCCACTGAGTTAAAATAAAATACTCACCTCAAATAAGCCGCAACCCGAAATAATATACTTCTTAGAACTCCCAGTCTCCAAATTCATCGAACACATGAATCACCGTAACTGATCCCAACTCCAGCACTAAAATGACTAACACATCTTCCATTCAAGATAATCCCATGAGGAATACTTTCATAATTCTTCCGTGCCACATAGCAATAATTTGAATATCAGCAGTCTATCAACCAGGTGAGTACTGCAATACCGATGAACATCCTTAAGTCAAAACACAACGCGCCTTCTGAAATACGCACCCTTCTCAGGAATTACCGAGCAGTTATAGCATTCATCGAAATATCTAAAACTGACCATACTGTCCAACATTCGTTACCTTCTCTTCAAGACTGAATTGTCACCTTGTACATGTAAATCTTAATCTCGCACAACACACCATATCTATTATGCCATCATGTGACAAGCACAAGAATCCCATACCCGGTTAGTTAGAAACCTTCCTCTTGCTTCCTTCCAGGAGGAAACCACAATACACAACACATTTCCCACACCAGTAGAAAATATTCGGTTCAAACCATGGTAGAAACCATCATGAACACTTTGAAATCCATTTGCACATAACCAAACTATAAGAACTAAATTCCTCTAACTCGAACAAACCACGTAGGTCACCAAAACCCAAGAATATTGCCACAAGTCTCGACACCATCCAACTTAAATCTCAGATTTTAGCCATAAATAAATCCGCCAAAAATTCTCAATTGTTACATATTAATCTTGAATCCATTAGAACTTTATCGAGAGTCGCCCCCTTTGTTCAAATCAAAATTACACCACCCAAATGGGCCAAACGACACATGCCCCATTAGTACAACAACGCTCAAAGAAGTAACTCTACTTTAATACCACCTATCAAATTCATACTCCGTACGCACTATATCATTCACAAATAACAACTCACTCATCCCACGTTTTTTATATACTTATAAAGAGCAATACAACCCGTATCTAGAAATTTCCTTACTCGAATCATTCTCGAACTCCACCTCTACAAGTCATCACTGATTCCCAAGTATACTTCAGAACAAAACAAAAACCAATTTAACACATAACCATGAATTGAATTGTCAATAACAGGCTCCCCCACTTGGCTCAAAGCCATAAATTAAAACACTCGATAACTCACAATACCCATACTCTATTACTGCCTTAATACCGTAGTCAGTTCAACGAAATTCTTCTCTGGCACATAAAATACCTCAATCATCCGCTAATCTCGCATTCATTCTCTTGCCAGTCAAGTCAACTTTCTCAACTAGATTCAAATTCAAATCTCAACACATATAACCCGCTGGTAGAAAAGAAACTCTCTATTCATATCATAAGGAACACACCTACGTAGATTACTCCGCAGGAGATAACCCACCTACTTAATCTCAAATTGGCATCTTGTTATACCCTTTCGCAGCCACAATTACTATGAAATCACTTAATCTTTCTGAGTCCAAACTCATTAACCAGACACGAGAATTTAATTTGTCCCAAAATTTAGCAACGTGAAATATCCTTCAAAACATTCATTCTCGAGACTGTACGTCACATCAAAACAAAAATCAAGCACCCAATGGTCTTTCTTTTACATTTCAAGGAAATACTTCTCGTCACATTCAAATCGTCTTCACACATCCCGCAGCTACATCACACTCATCACAAGGCCATTCCACCGCTCATCGAGCCACAAATTTCACCCGTAGGGACATTACCGGATATTTAAGTCCAAAAGTACAAATTCACACAACTGAAGCTACCGAGCCTAAGCTGCGGTTCAACCATGGCCTCAAGTCCTCCAGACCGGCCCATCACCAAAACACAGAATACACATCTCGCACATCATCCTTGAAATCACAAGACGGCGATACACAGCTGAAACCGAGTGCTCACATGCACACACAAATGTGTGGAAGGAATTCAAAGAGTTATATTTCAAGCTGAATCAATTCTGCACGATAAGGAAAGAAAGATGGGAAATTATCCTAAATGCCTTGTAGCCTCTCGAATATAAGTATGGACGTCATCATACCGATCCGCAAGACTCTACTAGATACTTGCCCATGACTCGTAGAACCCATGAACCTAGAGCTCTGATACTACCTTGTCACAATCCAAAATCCAACTAGCCGTGATGGCACCTAACCTCACCCGCTAGGTAAGCCCAATAACAATAATTCGATTCAATTAATATTTAACTGACTCTAATTTACTCCCCAAGGACTGTTAATACAAATTATGATCTTCTAAAATTAGAAATTATAAAGTTGGTATGAAATAAACACATCATCTGTTCGAAATGTACATAAACAGATTTTTATAAATCTAAGGCTACCATGAACAAGAGGCAGTTACAAACAGAACGCAGGTACGGCTTCAAATCCAGCTCCCGTCGATCACAGTAACATCAGCATCCAATATATGTACGCAAGGTGCATAAGTGTAGTATGAGTACAACCGACCTCATGTACTCAATAAGTAACAAACCTAACCTTAGGTTGAAAGTAGTGACGAGCTTGTACCAAGGTCAGGGTCCAGCTCCAATAACCAACAACAGTCCAAAACAACATAAAGCGGGTAATAAAAGAAGTAACTCAAAGAATAAATGCTCAGCTATATCATGATTTCTGAAAATAATTCTGTCTTTCCAGTGTGTCAATGAAAATCCAAATCGTTTACCAAAAATATAAGTTCGAAAACAGAAATTTTCCCAAAAATCCTTTCAATAATAAATAAGATGTCTCATTTTCTTTCCAGATAATCAGTGGAAAATGCATCACTATACCCATATGCCAAAATGTGTGAGAAGTCATGAATGACGTGATAGCGTACAACATGAGAAAAAATGCATCTCTATGCCTGTATGCAAATGTGCATGTCAATGTGATGCAACTCAGTGATAAAACCATATGCATACTCTCAGAGTATCATTTCACTCAGTCCTCCCAGTCACTCAGTCCTCACAGTCACTCAGTCCTCCCAATCACTCGGCACTCGCACTCAGTAGGTACCTGCACTCACTGGGGGTGTGTACAGACTCCGGATTGGCTCCTTCAGCCCAAGCACTATAATCTGCACGGACAAATCACGTGCTGCACGGACAACTCACGTGCTATAGTATCAATATATGTATCCGCACGGACAACTTACGTGCTATAATAAAGCCTATAAGGCATGCTACATGTGGCATCCCCAATCCACATAATCATCCTCACAACCAGGCCCTCGGCCTCACTCAGTCATTAATCTCTCCAATCTCTCGGGCTCACAATGTCATGATACTAGCCCGTAAATAATGATATCATTAATAAATAACAACAGAGACTGAGATATGATATGCATGTGAATGCGTATGACTGAGTATGTAATGCAATGAAAACAGATTACTCAACAACATAAATGACCTCAGTGGGTCCCAACATAATCACAGCTCGATAACTCTAGTACGTAGAGATTTTATAATTTTAGACAAGTTCAGGTAACTACACAGTACCACAGAAATAACGGAAATCATAGTTCACACGGTGCACGCCCACATGTCCGTCACCTAGCATGTGTGTCACTTCAAAATCAAACACATAACACGTATATTCAGGCTTCATACCCTCAGCTCCAAGATTAGAAGAGTTACTTACCTCGAACAAGACGAATCCAATGCCGAGCAAGCTAAACAATGCTCCAGGAATCCCATTCTGCGCGCATCAACTCCTGAACGGTTCGAATCTAGCCACAATAAATTTGATTCAGTCCACACAATTTATAGAAATTAATTCCATATCAAAATACTAATATTTTGTCACAAAATCCGAAATTACAGTCCAAAAATCGCTCGTGGGGCTCACGACTCAGAATCTAACAAAAGTTACAAAATATGAACGCCCCTTCAACCACGAGTCCAACCATACAAATTTTACTCAAATCCGACATCAAGTCGACCCTCAAATCTTCAAATTAAACCAAGAGGGTTTTCTCAATTTTCCAAGTTAATTCACCAATTAAATGTTAAAAACAACTATGAATTCGGGTAATTTGACCAATATTGAGTTAAGAACACTTACCCCTTTATTTTTCTTGAACATCTCCCGAAAATCCTCTCTCTCTAAGCTCCAAATCTGTAAAAATAAAAAATGGGACGAAGTTCCATTTTCAGAACTTAAACTCTCTGCCCAGTCATTTACTCTACGCGATCGCGGACAATCTCACGTGATCGCGAAGCACAGTTTGACCCTGACCAGATTTAACCTTATGCAATCGCGGACCTGACCACGCGATCGCGATGCACAACTTCACAGACCTACGCGATCGCGGACCCGTCCACGCGATCACGAAGCACAAACGCGTGTTCTCCACTTTTGCTCCATTTTCTCTACTCGAACGCAGTCATAAGGGCGCGAACGCGAAGCCCAAACCTTACAAAGGTTCGCGAACGCGATGCCACTGGAGCGAACGCAATGAAAGAAAAAGGTCAGCTCCTCTGATACACTATGTGATCACGTCCCAATCTTCGTGATTGCGAAGAAGGTTTGAAACAGCATCTACCAGCAGTGCCATAATGAAGGAAAATAATCTGAATACCATCTGAAACACGCCCGAGCCCCTCGGGACCCTGTCCGAAAATCCCGACAAGTTCCATAACATAATACGGACCTACTCGAGGCGTCAAATTACACATAACAACATCAAAACGACAAATCACACATCAAATCAAAATCTATGAACTTTGAACTTTTCAACTTCAATAACTCGTGCCGAAACATAGCAAATCATTCCGGAATGACTTCAACTTTTGCACACAAATCATAAATGACATAACGAAGTTATTCCAATTTTCAGAATCGGATTCCGACCCCGATATCAAAAAGTCAACTTTCCGGTCAAACTTCCAAACTTAAATTTCTATTTTAGCCATTTCAGGCCTAATTTAGCTACGGGCTTTCAAATAATTTTTCGGGCATGCTCCTAAGCATAAAATCACCATACGGAGCTATTGGAATCATCAGAATTCGAATCCGAGGTTGTTTACATATTGATCAATATCCGATCGATTTTTCCAACTTAAACTTTCCATTTCAGAGACTAAGTGTCTCATTTCACTCTAAATTCTCTCCGGACCCGAACTAACTAACCCGATAAGTCATACAACAGCTATAAAGTATAAACGGAGCAGTAAATGGGAAAACGAGATTGTAATACTCAAAACGACTGGCCGGGTCGTTACAGTTATGGTAGTATTGTCGTTGTTTTTTTTTCCTCAGATATTTCATGATATTTCCACTGTTGAGATTATTAAGTTCTGTTTTAGCCGAGTTCATTGTTATTGTAAAACTGTTGGCTTACCTACCAAGTAGTGTTAGGCGCCGCCGCAACTCCGGTGGGAGTTGGGTCGTGACAAAAGGGTATCCTTGGGATTAAATAGTTGATATTTACCTTTATTCACAATGCCACAGTAATTAAATAAAACAAAAAGAAAAACTAATATGAAGGATTGTATACATAAAACATTTCTTTTTAAATAGAAAATATAAATATTCCACTAACCTGCAGTGACTTATAAGAAATTACGTTTAGCTTCAGAGAACACAATGAAAGCAGAATAGGTCTAAAAAATATGATAACAATAACAATGATCGCATAGTGTCCTAATTAAGATTTAGTTGTCATTTGGAGAAGCTGCTTTGGCTGGATTAAATACAGTATCAGTTAGCCAAACGTCAATTTATTTTTTGTTTCTCATTGCAGCTTATGGGCTTTAATGTGTACATATTTAGATCAGATGTATAACATTTTCCATGATCACACCTATTTTTATTGTGGGTTTTTCTGTTATGGATAGAGTGTTTTTGGTAGGAGATAAAGAAAACGAATATATAGAGAGAAACCTTAAGATTGAATATGACAAATCCACTGATGACGTACAATACTTTAACAAACATTTCACATTCCTAAGTTGTTAAATAATCTAACAGATCCCAGTTTTTTGCAATTCTAAAGCATCATCTCTTTTTTTTCAATGGGAAAAATGAAGAAATGTCAAACTAAAAGATATACTCCTTCCATTTAAACTTATGTGAACGTATTTGAGGATACAAAAACTAATAAAGAAATAAAAAAATTTAAAACTTGTGGTACTAAATAAATTATAACAATCGTGTGATTATAACTCTTTTAAAATTTGTAGTGTTAAATATGACACATTGTAACGACCCGATCAGACGTTTTGATAATTAGCATCCTGTTCGGTGGCTTAAGGTCTCGAGTAACTTCGTATTATGTATTATTACTTGCATGTGTGGCCAGGTTCGATTTTCGGATGATTCAGGATCGATTTGAAAAAAAGAATTCTTGTGTTAGAAACTTAAGTGGTAAGAGTTGACCGCAGTTTGAATTTTATGTAGACGACTCTGGAATAGTATTTTGATGATTCCAATAGTTTCGTATGGTGATTTTAGACTTAAGCGTAAGTCCGGATTTAAATTTGAATTTGGAAGTTCGTAGTTTGATTTGATATGTTTTGGCGAAAGTTGGAAAGTTGAAGGTTTGCAAGTTTGAGAGGTTTGACTAGGAGTTGACTTTGTTGGTATCGGGTTCGAATTTCTATTTCGGAAGTTGGTAATGCTCCGTTGTATCATTTGGGACTTGCATGCAAAATTTGATGTCATTCTGGGTTGATTTGATATGATTCAGTGGGAGTTGTAGAAATTAAAAGTTCATTAAGTTTGATTTGAGGTGTGATTCGTAGTTTTGACGTTTTTTGATGTGATTTGAGCCTCGAGTAAGTCTGCGCCATGTTATGGAACTTGTTGGTATGTTCGGACGGGAACCCAGGGGCCAGGGTGTGTTTCGGACGGTTTTCGAATCATTTGGATCATGCTGAGTGAAGCTGGTTTGGGCAGGATCTGGTTCGGTCTCACCTGCGGATCATTGGGCGCAGGTGCGGTGATCGCAAGTACGGAAGAGAAGGGGCGCAGAAGCAGAAGCAATGTTGGATGAGGAAGACTGCAGAAGCGGATGTCTGGGCGCATCTGCGCATCCGCAGAAGCAAAACTATTAGCGCAGAAGCGCATTCCTAGTCGCAGAAGTGACATTGGCCGAGGTGAGGTATTTCCGCAAAAGCAGATTAGTTGCTGCAGAAGTGGCCGTCGCAGAAGCGATCTTGTGACCGCAAAAGCCGAATCCCTAGCAGATTTCATATAATTCGAGGGTTTTCCCATTTTTATCATATCTTGAGTTGTAGACCTCGGTTTTGGGTGATTTTAGAGGGGTTCTTCACGATTTGGATTGGGGGTAAGTGTTCTTTACCCATATTTCATGATTCCATCTTTGTTTTTATCATTAAATTAGTGATTTGAGTTGGAGAAAATTAGAGATTTTTGTACAAAGTTTCAAAAATGTAAAATGAGAATTTGAAGGACGATTTGATGTCGGAATTGGATAATTTTGGTATAATTGGACTCGTGTCGGAATCAGTGTTCGGATTTTGTAAATTTTGTTGGGTTCTGAGGTGCGGGTCCGGGGTTAACTTCTTGGGTTAAATTTTTAGTTTTCATTAAAGATCAAAACTTTATTATCCGGAATTGTTTCCTATGGTTTTTGTTTTTATAATATTAAGTTATTTTAGCCAGATTTGAGCCGTCCGGAGATTTTTTCACACGAGAAGGTCATTTTAGAGTATTGATTTGGTTTTTTTGAGGTAAGCATCTTGTCTAACTTCGTGTGGGGAAAACTACCCCTTAGGATTTGAGTTGTTTGTACTATTTGTGTTATGTGAAAGACATGAACGCGAGATTACTAGTATGTACTTGGGCTCATATGTGAAAATTGACCGGTTTAGACTCTCAGGCTTCTTTCATATATTTATTTAGAATTGTTAGCATATTTTATATCTCTTATTCGTCATGTTTACTGTCAAATGCTTATTTGAAGTTGTCGTTACATGTCACATCCTTTACTTGTCAAGTTTACTCTTATATGCTTTATTTGAAGTTGTTACCTCTTTTATCATTATGTGACTTCTTTTATTGTTGAGTTACTCTTAATTGAAATTGTTGTAATATGATATCCTTTTGTTGCAGGGTTATTATCATGCATTTAGACGTAGTTGCTAGTTCGTGCCATCTTTTTCAATGTTAGCCTATTTCATACACTAGAATCCGAAGTTTGCCATTTCATGAAAATACTTTAATTATCGAGTTCATCTTTAAGCAATTAATTGAAGTTGAAGTTATTGAAAGTCATTAATCTATTTTAATTGAAATTGTGTTTAAGGGGGTGTTGTTCCTTGTTGAGTTACTTTCTTGTTTATTTTGTTATTATTGAGATTCTATACACATTGTGTTTGAGCCATGGGCTATTTGTTGTGAAAATATTGATATTGTTGGTTGTTTGGAAAGGTTGTGACCTATGGGCACTTGTGGTACGAGTGGATATATTATGTTATTGTGATGTTAGCACATGTGAATTGTTGTGTGGATTGGTTGTTGTTATGCTGAGTATAAGGGTGATATTTCACTGTTGTTATTATGCGGGGCATAAGGGTGACATCTCACTGTTGTTGATTGTGCGAAATGATACGGGTGACTATTGTGTTATCGTCCAAGCGAAACGATAAGGGTAGTTATTCTACAGAGTGATACGGGTGGCTTTCTGAAGTGTGGCTAATACACATCATTTTGAGTCGCGTATTTTACACTCAAAAGAAGCGCGTTAAGTTGCAAAAATTTTGTGTTAATTCTTTAGATTTACACGTGTCACAAATTTAATTTTTTATCCTACAAATAATAATTTTAACACCTTTCTTTAATTACTCACCGTCCCGCTGTCACCAAGCCTTAACCCTATTTCGACGGAACCTTACCTTATACTTTTCTAACCCATATGTTGTTTCCCTTGTCTTCTTCCCCAAAATATGGGAACATTTTCAATAATCTTACTTATTCTTTTGTTTATGACCTTATGTTTCTTTAAGGTGGTGGTTTTGGATTTTATTGATCGGAGAAGACGACGGCGAATTAGTGGCCAATGGTCGTGTAGCAACTTTTTGATGAAATTTTTGACAATTTAATGCAGATCTTGGTGGAATTTATTACAAAACCAACAATAATTTTGATGTCTTTGCTTCTCCTTAACTTGAGAAATATAGCTTGTAGCCTTAGCATCAATGATGCACTTGTGTTTGACTCACTGCTAACTCCATTGCAGCCTTTGTTGTGTATCTGAAGATTTCTAATTCCTCACTTTCTTGAGTATTTCTATTTTGAACTCGCTATTTCTAGGAGCTGATCACAATTATATAGAAATAAAAAAGTAATAGTTAGCTTAGGCTTTTGAATGTTGTTTGATTTGGAAGGTGATGGTCTGTTTTCTTTCTACTGGTCAGTGGCAATTAATACTGATAGGTCTAACTACCCATGATCTGGTGTCACAACTCACGCACTACTACGATTAACTACAAGTATTTGTCTGAAAGAAAGAGGTACAACAGTTTATGAACTAATAAAAACAGTAGATGAATATGTAGGAGGGGACTCGAGGAATCTGCGTACGTCGGCAGATCTACCTCGGGTCTCCTGCGCAAATGTCAGCTACCAACTCGGGATCAGCTCGGACCGACACCTGGATCTGCACAGAAAGTACAGAGTGCAACATCAGTACAACCGACCCCATGTACTGATACTAACATCGGCAAAGTAGCAACGAGGCTAGGATAAGACACCCACATATAACCTGAACAGTATAATCATGCTAATGGAAATAACAATAAATAAAGAAATAAAGCAGAAAATAATGGGAAGGGGACATACAGTGGGGGATTTCAATATAAGGAGTGAGAATAACGAAAATACAGAATTAAATAGTAATCCGTAAACAAATAAAGCAATTAAAACAGTAAGAAAAACTGCACGGCATCACCCTTCGTGCTTTTACTCTCAACCTCACAAAATAATAAATAGAACGGCACAACATCACCCTTCGTGCATTAAACCTCTCATATTATGCACGATATCACCCTTCGTGCTTTTATCACTCATAAATCATGGCACGATATTACCCTTGGTGCATTAACACTCAAATATCACGGCACGACATCACCCTTCGTGCTTTACACTCTTCCTCATAATATAAATAATGCATGCACGGCATCACCCTTCGTGCTTTACACTCCTCCTCACAAATCACAGAATCAATAACAATGGATAAACAGAAGTTTCACAAAGAAGCCAGTATTTTACCAATGTGAAATATCATAATGTAAACCTCAACCTTGAACCAATATTTAAAAATTACCAAATCTCGCTAAACCAGACATAAGTCACCCAACGTTTCAAATAACAATGCTAAACATGGATAGTAGGATTAAAGCCTACAAAATTTACAAAGAATAGGATTTCGCTCGCATGCTTTGACTCGATAGCAATGCATAGATGCTCGTCACCTCATCTATACATCGTATTTAATAACCAAACACGTAGCAAATAAACACATATTACCTATTCCCTCAAGCCAAAGTTGGACACGACACTTACCTCGATTCGCAGGCCACTCACTGCTCAAGTACCACTTTTCATTTAGAATTCACCTCCAACCCGCTCGTATCTAGTCACAAATAGCTTAATACTATCAATTATCGCTAAAGGAATCAACTTTAATGAATAATTACATATTTCTCAAATTTTTCCAAAACAAGTCAAAAACTGACCCCGGGCCCGCTTGGTCGAAACTCGAAGTTCGGACCAACATCTGTTTACCTATTCACCCCAGAGCCCGAGTATGTAATTAGTTCTGGAACCCGACCTCAAATCGAGGTCTAAATCCCCAAATTTATAAAAATCCCAAATCCCTAATTTATACCCTTAAAGAACAAGATTAAAGACTAGGAATTCAATAAATGATGATGGAAATTGAAGAAATCAAGTTAGAAAGTGCAAACCTATGATTGGTGTCGAAATACTTCTTCAAAAATCGCCCTAGGTCGAGTTCTATGAAAGAAAATATGAAATTTTGAACAAATCCCGTTTTGTTTTAAAACACTGGACACGCCTTCATCGCGTTTGCGAGAGGCCTGTCGCGATCGCGATGCGCAGCGGCCTAAGGCCTTCGCGTTCACAAGTCTTTCTATGCGTTCGCGTAAGGAAGCTCCCCCCAAGCCTTCGCGTTCGCGACCCAGTGGACGCGTTCATGTAGAAGAACATGACCCCCTCCCCTAGGTCCCTTAACCTATCGCGTTCGCGAAGGGTACCACCCCCAGTCCTTTGCGTTCGCGACCAGTCCTTTGCGTTCACAAAGAAATAATTACCTCCTAGACTAGTTTACACTTCGCGATCGCGAGAGTTGCTTTGTGATCGCGAAGCACAAAATACTTGTGCACCAGCAATAGCAAAACATCAAAAATTCTAAGTTCGAAACATCCCGTAGCCTATCCGAAACTCATCCGAGACCTCGGGGTTTCAAACCAAACATGCACACAAGTCTAAAAATATTATACGGACTTGCTCGTGCAATTAAATCGCCAAAATAACACCTAAAACTATGAATTTAGCATCATAATCAATGAAATTCTCAAGAACACTTAAAGTTTCTATTTTCTCAACTGAGGGTCCGAATCACGTCATATAAATTATGTTTCTCACCAAATTTCACATACATGGTTTATATATTATAACGGACATGTACCGAAATCCGAAACCAAAATACGGGCCCGATACCATCAAAATCAAGCATTAAACACATACTTTAAAACCATAGAGTTTTTTGAAATTCAATTTTAGTCAAAACTTTGTTTCTCAGGTTATGGATCTCGGAATTCGATTTCGGGCATACGCCCAGATCTCATATTTTATTACGGACCCACCGGAACTGTCGGAATACGGGTCCGGGTCTGTTTACTCAAAACGTTGACCAAAGTCAATTAAAAATCACTTTTAAATTTCAAAAAGTATTATTTCTTCTATTTTCCACGTAAAGGCTTTCCGGAATTATGCTCGGACTGTGCACGCAAATTGAGGAGGATCATTATAAGAGTTTTAAGGCTAACGAGCGTGGAATTAAGTCCTAGAACACAAGATGACCCCTTGGGTCATCACAGCATGTGACCATGCTAGGCAGATTGTGATAGTGAGCATGTGACCACGCGGGGCGAATTGTGATTGTGAGCATGTGAACATGCCAGGAGGATTGAGATATTGGCACGTGAGTTTTCCGTGCGATCGTGATTAGAAATGTGGGCACAAGGTGCCGTGAGTATGATTTGTGGGTTGAGACCCATAACTTATGATTATGAGATGAGGTATCTCGGAGAAATTTCATTGCACTTATGCTGCTTCACGCAACTATATTCAATCAATTGAGTAGAGAGGGCAATTGAAAACCTGTGTCAGAATGGCTTGAATAATTGGTTGTTATTGTCTTCCTTATTTAGTTTCAGTGGTAGTTTCACGATGTTCTTATTACTTTACTATTTATATCACATGTTGATTCTTATTGCCATTTACGGATTTCTACTTTCATGATTAGCTTTATACTTCTACACTGCAAAGGTTATTTTGACTAGTAGGTGTCTTGAATTGTACTTCGTCACTACTCCACCGAGGTTAGTCTTGATACTTACTAAGTACCGATCGTTGTGTACTCATACTATACTTCTGCATATTTTTGTACAGAGCCGGATATTGGAGATATCAGACTCGTGCAGAACTAGATTATTAATTGCGAGGATTAAAGGTAGAGAGGCTTGGTTGTCGCAGTCCCTAAGAGTCATTTCCTTGTACTGTTAGCTTGTTATTTGAACAGTATTGTATTTCGATCTTTGAGATCTTTCCATGTATTCAACTAGAGTTTGTAACACTGTATTACCTAATCTTGGGAGGTTGTTATGATTATTGCCACATAGGCTTATTTCGCTTTTATTTCGGTATTCATATTAAACTATGTTTTAAATTATCATTGTTAAAAACAGGCTTAATTATTGTAAGTAATCGGCTCACTTAGTGTGCCATCACAACGCCTGTGGTGGGATTCTGGGTTGTGACACAGATTAATTGTATGCCTATATTAGTAATCCCAAATTGAGGATATAATTGGGAGTTTAAATTAGATTGTTTTCAAATTTAGGAACATGTTATTCTTTTTGGAACATATATATATCTTTCGCCAAAAAACTTATTTATCTTTTTTTCCTTTTTATGCCTCTTTTCTAATTATAAAATAAAAAAAATTAATTGTTGAATTTTAGTTATTGTGTTTAATATTACGAGAGCTGAAAAGGAGTATATTCAATTTATGATGAGTGGAGTGTGAACGGTTCATTCCACTCCTCTCTTGGTCTTATATCTCAAGCACCCAACATTCTTATTTAGAGGGCAAAAAGAAACATAACGTTTTTTTGTGAAAAGTAAGCAACTGTATAATAAAAAACTAGTAAACTTGTCACGCTTAAGATTTCATTATATTTATAAAATGAACTTTTTTTAATATTCAAATAATAAAATTGGTTATATACACTTAATTGTTTACCTTCTCATTCTCTTACACAATCTCCGATTTCATAATGAGAAGAGGTAAGATAAAGGAACCAATTACATCTATTTATTTTCTTTGCATGAAGTGTTTACGGTTTTGTTGTTTGGCACGAATACAACAGAAATAAAAGAGATAAGTTTTCTGATCTTTGTCTAATTTTAATGTAATATAACAAATTGAGGTGAATAAGTATCTCTTGTACTTTCGTCTTCTTTCGATTTCCGAAGGAAAATGACTCTTTTCACAGCTCTATATATTCATCATTTATTTATTTCTTGCTCGTTGTTTGAAAATTATTTCTGGTTCTTCATTTTCTTCTTTTTTATCCCTTCATTCTAACTCCTCCTTATCTATTACTTGTTCACCAAAATCTGAAACCACCTTTCTAAACTACTCTTATATAAGGAAAATCACGTCCACCCTAAAATTGACTAAGTTTATTCATACAATGCATCTAAGGAGATACATCCTAACAGTAAGTGCAAATCATAATATGTTAATAAATGTGATTAACATTCGACGTATCTGACAAAAAAAAAAACAGAGGCAAAGACAAATATTCCATCTTCATCTCCCGACTATGTATCACTAATTGATTATTCAGTACACGCCTCATTTTCTTACGTCGCATCTTTTAACAGAAAAGATAACTATGTATCCCACCTAGGTATTTGTTGATAAATTGTGAACTTGTATTTAATTTGAGTAAGCACAATTTAAAATATCCAACAAAAATAGACCTTTCATATATAAGTTTAATAGTCTGTAAGGTGCCTAACTGCCCGTTAATTGGGGGAACCAAAATACATGCTTGGGACGGTATTAACGACAATGAAAATTAAAAATTATACCTGATCATCGGGACAAGTATACGAAAAGACACACTAATTAGTACAATATGTAATTGTGACTTTACTAAAAGGAATAGACTTTTATATAAGACCCTAGACCTCAAGAGTCTGAGACTCTTACCTTATGTGATGATAATACGATTTTTGATAAACCTCATCTTCTTTCTATCTAATCTCCAAGCCCATAAAGAAACATAAAGAAATTAGAACATATGAATAGGCAGAACCATACATGTATAGAAATTAAAAAAAAAGAACAAACAAAGCAGAGGTTATGGACTTGAAAAGACATAAAACTTCAAGATAAGTGGAATAAAAGAGAGGAAAAGCTAGAAAAGAGAAAAAAGATAAATAGATTCCAGCACTATGGAATATGTCACAATACTATATATATATATATATATATATATATATTACAAATACAAAAATCATATATTTAGTGGAATAAAAAAAAAAAAAAGAGTTGACGTAGATAAGTAAAATAAAGGTATAGGTATTAATTCCTATATTTAGTTCAAACATTTTTTTCGACCAAGGAAGTGAAGTTTTACAATAGAAATGCACAAGAAGTAGAACTAACATGCTACTAAGCATAAATGTCCTAGTTGACTAAAAAGTAAGGAAAGACATGGAGAAAAGGGGAATAAGAACATAACACTCACTCTATTTGCTAATCTTGACCCTCTCTCTGAGTGCATTAAAATCCCAAAAGAATTACCCAAAAGCAAATATAAAGAAAAATAATCATAATTACCTGTCGATTAACAAAACAAAAGGAAATAAAAACGCAAACTATAAAAATAGCAATGACCAAAACAATGATTTTAAACATGTCAAAATTATTTTAGTCTTTTGGAATTGAACATGTTGAATATCATTACATGGATCTGAAAGAAAAATAAGAAAATTAAAAATCACAAAAAGTTAGTCCAAATAAAGTAACGAATGAACAATACCTTCTGATTAATAACAACAAAAAGAAAAATAGGCACACTATAAGAATATTCCTACTCTTAAAATGACTAACGCCACTACAATTTTGAAAGGGTAAACCTATTGTGGAGATTAAAAGACACGACTCTTGGAAGAGGAATAAAGAGGCTCATTAAAAAGATTAAAAGACATGACTGTTGATGTTTTTCTTTTCAAGTACATAAATGGAAAAATGAGGAAATGGGCATAATTTACATAAATTTATATAAATGAAATACAAACTTATTGATTAGTCAACTAAATCATAAGGAATAACACTTCCTCTTGTCCTTTGAACACAAATTTGAAACAACTGAAATGTTGTTATTGGAGGATACATACCATTTATCTGAAATAAGCAAAATTAACATTTAAATAAGTAACAAAAAATATATTATACATTTGTAAAACCAAGAGTCGTGCCTTTTATCTGGAATAAGCAAAATCGATACTGAAATAAGTAACACAAAAATATTATATATTTGTAAATATTATTCAGATATAAGAACTTACGGTATAACTTAGAGATGAATTCAGAGCGGCAAAATTGAAGTTCACCACCTTGATGTAAGCAAATCTGTTGTCGATAGTTCAACATTAGAGTGTATGAGGGATAATGAATTTTTTCTAGCCAATTCGCATACTAGCATAGATGAAAAATGGCAATCTTTTGTACTCACTGCAATCTTTTTATTAACTGATGGAAAAGAAAATAAACAATCCAAACGCAGCAGAAGAATATTATGTAAATGCAATTTCTTTGTCAACAACAACAAAGTTACAAATTCGCTAGAAGTACCACCTAGAAAATGTGATCATGCTTTGCAATTTTTTTTATCACCTTGCAGTCAAAAACTTTACCGTAAAAAAAATCTAATTATAAGATCTCTTAAAATAAAATCCACAATTTGAAGATTTATCAGACTTTTTATCTTGGCAACCAAGCAAACAGGGAAAGCACAAATAGTCCCTTTCATAGTGCAGCCTTTTGCAGTTAAATAGACTTAAAGAAGAGGAAAAGGTGCTACTTTTTTTTTTCCAAGGAAAAAGCCGTAACTCACCAAGTTAAAAAACAGAAGAAGAGGAAAAGGCGTACTGAAAACAAAAGAAGAGGAAAAGGCACAATTGTAATTAAGACTATTTATTGGACGTGACTTTTTGGGTTTTTTTTATTAGCACATAAAAAGGAAATACGGAAAAAATGGCAAAAAAAAGGAGAAAAGAGATAAGGAAGTTTCCTTGTTCAAGAGATTGCGGCATCACCTTGGATAAGTCCCTCAATTATATATCTATATATATAGAGAGAGAGAGAGATAGATAGATATAGTTGGCAACTCACCATATTTGAAGCACTATCCCAATATGCATATGAAAGAGAAAAACGAAATAATGTAGGTAGAAGATTTTATAATTGTAATAAATACACATTAAACATTTGGCTAGGTAGAGACATCATATGTTACATCCACACAATTAATTATTGGATTTTTTCATTCCTATACACTATTTGAAACCTTATCATAAAAAATGTTCAAGTTTTTGTATTTACTCGACCTAAACACGTTTTAGCTACAAAATATATACATTCCACCTAAAAAAACTCTCAATCCATTATTAATGCCTTCAATCAAGGAATTTAGTTATACATTTTTCCTTTTTTCTCTCCTATTTCCTCTTTTCACTTCAGATCTTTCACCCTTGCAGCAATTTAAGCCAACTATTGTATCCTTGATTTTAGTTTCCAATTTTGGTAAAATAAAAATATCCCTCACAAACTTCCTAATTTTCCTTCCATCCAATTCATCTATCTTTGCACACAAAGCACACAGTTGACTATCATTAAAAGAAATTCGAAAATTTAAGTGATTTTATTAGATATTCTCTACTGGCAAGCCAAATTTGAGAAAAAAGATCTGGTTCCACCATTGTCAAGTTGAAGCTTCATCTAATTTCAATTAAACTCAAATGTTTGTGTTGAAAATCAATTAAGTGTTGCTCAATATTGTTGGGAATAGCTTGGAGTCGTCGACTTTGACGTAAAAATTCGAAGCCGAGATTTTGAAGAATACAACTATGTATGTCATGAATTTCAGGCAACTAAGTTATACTTCTTGTGTTTACAACTTATCTATAATTTTCATACATTATTTCTACTCAATTATATACAACTACAATATCATACCACTTAAATACAATTTGTATACAAATTTTATACAATATGTCTTTTGTATATTTTGTATCTGATTTATACATAGTAAAAATAAATTTCATACAGCTAATTATATATTATACAACTTATCTACAACTTGCATACATTATTTCTATTCAGTTATATACAACTATAATATCATACCACTTAAATACAATTTATATATAAATTTTATACAATATGTCTTTTGTATATTTTGTATCTGATTTATACATAGTAAAAACAAAATTCATACAACTAATTATGTATTATACAACTTATCTATAACTTATCTACAACTTTCATACATTATTTCTACCTAGTTATATACAACTACAATATCATACCACTTAAATACAATTTGTATACAAACTTTATACAATATGTCTTTTGTATATTTTGTATCTGATTTATACATAGTAAAAATAAATTTCATACAACTAATTATATATTATACAACTTATCTACAACTTATATACAACTTTTATACATTATTTCTACCCAGTTATATACAACTACAATATTATAAACCTTAAATATAATTTTTTATACAATATTATTCAACTTTCATACAATATTTAAATAAAAAATATATATATAAACAACAGAATACATTTTACCTACAATTTTATTACAACTTTACTACAATTTCGTAAGTATAATGTATGTCATGTCTTCTTCTTCTTCTTCTTCTTCTTCTTCTTCTTCTTCTTCTTCTTCTTCTTCTTCTTCTTCTTCGAGTTTCAATCTAAAATTCAGCCAAAATCAAGTCCAATCTTCACCAAAATACCCTCAAAATTGAGATATAATATGATGATCCAAAAGGTCATCTTATGTTTTAGAACTCGAATCTGCGCTCTTAAGCCTTAAATCTCATTTTTACCCTCCTCGATTTACGTGCGCGGCCCGGAAATATTTCAGGAAAGCTTTTATGTTGAAAACTAATAAAAAGAATTTTTGCCTTAAAAGTTGATTTTGGTTGACTTCGGTCAATATTTTTGGTAAACGGGCCCGGATCCGTGTCTTGATGGTCCCGGTGGGTCCGTATCGAATTCGAAGGTCCCTAACTTGAGTTAAGAATTTTTTATGAAAATTAAAAGTCTGAAAATTAATTATTTTGAAGAATTGATTGATGTTTGGCATTGTGAGTACTGGGTCCATATTTTGGTTTTGGAGCCCCGATACAGGTTCATTATGATATTTAAGACTTTTTTGTGAAATTTGGTGAGAAACATAGTTGATTTGACGTGATTCGGACGTCCAGTTGAAAAATAGAAATGTTAAAGTATTCTTGAGAATTTCATTTGATTTGGTGCTAAAATCGGAGTTCTAGGTGTTATTTTGGCGATTTGATCACACGAGCAGGTCCTTATAATGTTTTTAGACTTATGTGCATGTTTGGTTTGGAGCCCCGAGGACTCGGGTGAGTTTCGGATAGGTTACGGGATGTTTGAGACTTAGAGTTTCTGATGTTTTGATGTTGCTGGTGCATAGGTATTTTGTGCTTCGAGATCGCGAAGTGTAAACTAGGATGGGAGGTAATTTCTTCTTCACGAACGCGAAGGACTGGTCACGAACGCGAAGCATTGGGGGTGGTACCTTTCGCGGACGCGATCAGTCTCCCGCGAACGTGATATGTTAAGGGACCTGGGGGAAAGGGTCATGTTCTTCTATGCGAACGCGTCCACTGGGTCGCGAACGTGAAGGCTTGGGGGGAGCTGCCTTAGGTTGCTTTGCATCGTGATCACGACAAGCCTCTCGCGAATGCGATGAAGGCCTGTCTAGTGTTTTAAAACAGAATCCAAAAACGGGATTTAGCCAAAAATTCATTTTTCTCAAAAATCAAACGGTAATAGGCGATTTTTCAAGAGCCATTTCTTCCCCAAATTGTTGGTAAGTAATTCTAAACCATTTTCTTTCAATTACCCATTACATTTCTTGAATTATCAACCTAAAATCTAGATTTTCATGGTAGAATTAGGGGTTAGGGTAGAAAACTAGGGATTTCAGAAATTTGAGAATTTAGACCTCAATTTGAGGTCGGATTCCAAAACTAATTACATATTCGAGCTCGGGGGTGAATGAGTAAATAGATTTTGGTCTGAACCTCGGGTTTTGACCTAGCGGGCCCGAGGTCGATTTTTCCACTTTTTGGAGGAAAATTTAATTTATTTCTTTAGCAATATTTGATATTATTGAGTCATTTTTGAATAGATACGAGTGGTTTGGAGGTAAATTCTAAAGGAAAAGTTATGATTGAGAATTGAGTGGCCTTCGGAGCGAGGTAAGTGTCGTATCTAACTCTGGCTTGAGGGAATAAGTATTATGTGTTCATTTGCTACGTGTTTGGTTGTTAAATACGATGTATAGGTGAGGTGACGAGCATCTATGCGTCATTGTCGAGTCATAGCATGCGAGTGAAATTCTATTCTTGTCTATTTTGTAGCCTTAAATTATACTATCCATGCTTAGCGGGTTATTTGAAATGTTGGTTGACTTATATCTGGTTTCACTGAGATTTAGTAACTTTCGAATATTGATTCAAGGTTGAGATTACATTGTGCTGGTTAAAATGGGTAAAATACTGGTTTCTTTGTGGTACTCCTATCTATCCGTTGTTATTGATTCTGTGATTTGTGAGGAGGAATGTAAAGCACGAAGGGTGATGCCGTGCATGCATTATTTCTATGGTGAGGAAGAGTGTAAAGCACGAAGGGTGATGCCGTATATATTATGAGAGGTTTAATGCACGAAGGGTGATACCGTGCTATTCTATTTATTTATTTGGTGAGGTTGAGAGTAAAAGTACGAAGTGTGATGTCGTGCCGTTCTATTCATTTATTTGGTGAGGTTGAGAGTAAAAGCACGAAGGGTTATGCCGTACCGTTCTATTTATTTATTTGGTGAGGTTGAGAGTAAAAACATGAAGGGTGATGCCGTACAGTTTTCCTTTGCTATTTTAATTGCTCAATTCGTTTAAGGATTTTCGATTTAATTTTGTCTTTTTATTATTCTCACTCTTTATGTTGTATTCTCCCACTGTATGTCCCCTTCCCATTATTTCTGCATTATTTTTTATTTACTGTTGTTGCCACTAGCATGATTATACTGTTCAGGTTATATGTGGGTGTCTTGTCCTAGCCTCATCACTACTTTGCCGAGGTTAGGCTTGACACTTACCAGTACATGGGATCGGTTGTACTGATACTGCACTCTGCACTTTCTGTGTAGATTTTGATACCCGCTCAGGTTGATCGAGATTTTGCTATTGGTCCGCTGTCCGAAGACTCAAGGTAGATCTGTCGGCGTTCACAGACCTTAAAGTCCCTGTCTATCTTTTATGTCCTACTGTTTTCTTTCATTCAGACAGTTGTATTTCCTTTATACTATTACTTGTAGTAAATTTTAGAATGCTCGTGAATTGTGACTCCAGATCCGGGTGGTAGTAATTAATACAGTTTTATGATATTTCGCACTTATTATATTTCATCTTAGTTAATTATTGTTAATTACTGAATGGGAATAAGGAATTGGTTTAATGATTCTCTAACGTTGGCTTGCCTAGCAAGTGAAATGTTAGGCGCCATCACGGTCCCGTCGGTGGAAAATTTCGGGTCGTGACATATAGACTCCAAAAAATATTTCCAATTGTTTGCAACAACACCCAATCCAAACAAATAATGGCTTTTGAAAACCCAAATTCGAATTCAAAGCTTCAAAACTTTTTAATGGTTGTCAATGGTGGAGAGTCAAATACCTTCAAAATTTATTGATTGATAATTTCAATTTGAACACAAATTATGCAGCATTACTGGAATTTGAACACCAATTGTGCAACACCTTCAACTTTACATTACTGGAATTTCAATAAGCATGGAATTGCTGATCTCTTTCCCTTTGCTCTATATTACTGGAATTAGGGATTAAGAGATAGAGAGAGACGTAGAGAGAGAGAGAGAGAGAGAGAGAGAGAGAGAGAAAGAGAGAGAAAGAGAGAGAGATGGAGAGAGAGAGAGAGAGAGAGAGAGAGAGCGCAGGAGGGAGAGAGAATAAGGATGAGAAATAATTGATTCCTAATATAAATGGATACTCATTTAATTTTTAAAGTATATATAATTGGTAAATTATATATAGTATGTAATTAAATTGAAACTTGAGTAGGAAGGGTAATAAAGTTTCAAATAATGTATAAGAATGTAAAAATTCCATTAATTATAGCTAGGTAGAAAAGCACAAGAAGAAGTTGAGTTACAATTCATGTAGAGGATAAGTAATGTGACTTTTTCTAATCTAGGGCATAAAGAATTGAGAGGAAGAGCAACTGAAAAAGAAAAAATAATAGTGTCACGACCTGAAAATCCCACCATCGGGACCGTGATGGCGCCTAACATTTCACTTGCTAGGCAAGCCAACGTTAGAATAATTTATTAATTTTTTTAATAATTCATATTAAATAATAATAATAATAATAATAGAGAAACCGAAATAATTGAAATAAATCTGAAGTAAAGTGCGAAAAACCATAACAACTGAAATATCTAATACCACCCTGAATCTGGTGTCACAAGTGAACGAGCTACTAGGATACTACAGATAAAGGTCTGAATAAAAGTAAAGCTGTCAGAAAAAAAAAAATACACAGCTAAGATAAAGTGGGAGGGGACTTCAGGGCTGCGAACGCCGAATAGTTGTACCTCAAGTCTCCACACTGATAGTCAACCCGAGCAATCTACTGACCTTTGTTGGGACCGACTCCAAAATCTGCACAAGTGCAGAGTGTAGTATGAGTACAACCGACCCCATGTACTCTGTAAGTGCCGAGCCTAACCTCAAAAAGTAGTTACGAGGCTAAGGCGGGTCACTTACAATATAACATGTACACAATATAAAATAATGACAGGAAAGGAAAATACGGAAACAAAATAAGGTAGTTAACTCATAAAAATAACTCAATCTTCGAAGAAAAACCAGTAAATGCCAGAAATACCAATCCTTAGAGTCTTGTATGAAAGTATCGAAGCCAACACAACACAATAAGGAGTAGAAACACATAAATTATTGCGGCGCGCAACCCGATCCCACCGTACAACACTATCCTCCCTTATTCTACCATATAAATATTAATAATAATAAGTAAATATATGTTGTGGTGCGCAATCCGATCCCACTATATAATCAAAATCAATATCATAATTCACCCTTATTTCACCATATCCATCCACCGTATTTCACCTGTTGCGGTGCACAGCCCGATTCCACCGTACAACATAAATCCTCCCTTAGTTCACCATATCAGTTCACCCTTATTCCACCTGTTGCGGCGCGTAACCTGATTCCGCCATATCAATATAAATAAATCAACAAGTGCAATCAATTTAACAACTTGAATCACAAGAATCTCTACGATTAACGGATATGAAAACTACACATCAAGAAGGAGTCTCGTACCAAATCACGAAAGGCTACACTTAATACTGAGCAACAAGACAGCCAGGTATATGATAGATAAAAGGGGTACAAGTAAGACAATTAAGGCAAATATCAATTTAAGCATAGAATCATGAAAGAAATTAACATTTATAATGCGAGAATAAGAGATGATAAGTAACGAGTTAAAGCATGGGAAGCAATTAAGGTATGTAACAATCAAGGCATGAAATTTTATAATTAATGAAATATGGATAGACATGGAAACAAGTAATTGACGGCGTATAGATACTCGTCACCTCGTATATACGCCGTTATTCATGAAATTCACATAGCACGTAGCATCAAGGGTTCCTAGTTCCCTCGAGTCAAGGTTAGACCCAACACTTACCTTACTCCGCAATCAACTCAAAATTCAAACATGGCCTTGCTCTTTGAACAAGACTCCAACCAACCAAATCGAGCAAATTATCAACCAAACGATTCAAAATAAGCCTTGGGAACTCCCCACAAATGCAAGAGGTTTAATTTAGATAATGTAACGACCCGGCCGGTCGTTTCGAATATTTGCACTTCGCTCGGTAGTTTGAGGGCATGAGTAGCTCCATATGATGTACTATGACTTATGTGAATCGTCGGTTTTGGTTTGCAGATTATTTGGAATCGATTTGGAAGAATGAATTTCACGATTTAAGCTTTAAGATGAAAGAGTTGGCCAAGCTTGACTTTTGTGAATTTGACCCCGAATCAGAGTTTTGATGATTCTGTTAGGTCCTAATGGTGATTTTGGACTTGGGCGTATGCCCGGATTTGTATTTGGATATTTCTAGAAGGATTTGACACTAAATGGTGAAAGTTGAAAATTTAAAGATTTGGAAAGTTCATACGTTTGACCGGAAGTTGACTTGGAGCATATCGGGTTTTGATTGTGGTTCCGGGAATTTAATTGCTTCGTTATGTCATTTGGGACTTGTGTGCAAAATTTGGGTTCATTCCAGGTTGATTTGATATGTCTCGGCGCGAGTTTTGGAAGTTGAAAGTTCAAAGTTTATTCTAGTTCAAATTGAGGTGCGATTCATCATTTCGATGTTGTTATGTGTGATTTTAGGCCTAGAGTAGGTCTATGTTATGTTATGAAACTTTTTGGTATATTCGAACGGGGTTCCGGGTGGCCCAGGTGATTTTCGGACGAGCTTCAAATCATTTTCGTTTCATGTTGCATTGCTGTAAGTATGATGATTCTGGTGTTTCCGCATCTGCGGAGGAATGGGCGCAGATGTGGATAGTTGATTACAAAAGCGCAAGTAGGCTTGGCTGGGGAAGATCGCAGAAGCGTAAATTGGAGCGCATCTGCGGCCCCGCAGAAGCGAGGGCCTTGGGCGTAGAAGAGAGAAGGAGCGCAGAAGCGCGTTTGGCTTTGCACCTTCGGTTGCGCAGAAGTGGATGGAGATCCGCATGTGCGAAGAGTCCACTCGCTTGTGGAGTCCGCAGAAGAAGAGCTCGTGTCGCAGAAGCGGCTCTTGTGTCCGTAGAAGCGGAATGACTGGGCAGCAGTTTTAAATCGAAGATTTGATTATTTTGTTCATATTTTGAGATGTGGGACTCGGATTGAGGCGATTTTGGAGGCAAATTTCATCACGGGGATTGGAGTAAGTGTTCTAAACTCGATTTTGATTATATTTCTTTATTTTATCTTTATTTGTCGTAATTGGATTATGGGCTTTAAAGAGAAAAGTGGGGATTTTAGCCTAAATTCTCATAGAGTGAGATTGTTTGAGCTTTGAATGTCGACTCGGAGTCAGATTTGAGTGAAACTAGTATGGTTGAACTCGTAATTGGATGGGGTGTCGGATTTTATGAGTTTCATCAGGTTTCAAGGTGCAGGCCCGGGTTGGGCTTTTGGATCGATTTTGGGTTTTGATTAAGATTCGACCTTTATCAATTGGAATTGTTTCCTTGGGCTTTATTTTATGTATTTGAGTTGCTTTTGGCTAGTTTTGGGGAATTCAGATGTCGGTACGGACGGGATGGAATTTTGGAGCATCGTTTGGCTTGCTCGGTATTAGATTTGGCTTGTTCGAGGTAAGTAACACTTCTAAACTTAGTGCTGAGGGTATGAAACCCTGAATTTCGTGTTATGTGTTTGTTGTTGAGGTGACGCACATTCTAGGTGGCTGGCGTGTGGGCGTGCACCGTGTGGATTGTAACTCCGTTATTTCTGTGGTGCTTTGTAGTTGCCTGAACTTATCTATAAAAATGAAATCTCTACGTACTAGAATTATTGAGCTGTGATCCATGTTAGAAACCATGTCTAGGCTACATACTTATTCCGTTGGGACCAACTGAGGCCATTTCTGTTGTCGAATTATTTGCTTACATTGCAATTTCATACTCAGTCATGTTCATTCATTTTCTATCATATCTCAGTCTCTATTGCTATATATTGACACATCATATCATCATTTTGGGCTAGTTTCATGGCATTGTGGGCCCAAGAGACTGGAGAGATTGATGACTGAGTGAGGCCGAGGGCTTTCTTGTGAGATTATTGATACTATAGAACATGAGTTGTCCGTGCAGCACGTGAGTTGTCTGTGCGGATTATATCGCTTGCGCTGAAGGAGCCCCTCCGGAGTCTGCACACCCCTAGTGAGCGCAGGTACCTATTGAGTGCGAGTGCCGAGTGATTGGGAGGATTGAGTGGATTGATACTCTTAGAGTATGCATATGGTTATTCACTATGTTGCACTGCATTGACATGCATACTTGACATACAGTCTTAGAGATACATTTTCCTCATGCTGTACGATATTGTGTCATTCATGACTTCACCTGCACATTGACACGTAGGCATAAAGATGTACTTTTTCTCGTGTCATTTAAAAATAAAACATTTACCTGTTGAACAGTTTTGGAGGGAAAAATCATGATTTTGCAAATTTACTCATATTTTGGTGCTTTCAGTAAAAGATTTGGGTTTTCACTGATATACTTGAAAAGCATGCCTATTTTATGGAATTGTGAACAAGCTGAACATTATATTTCTAAGTTATTTTCTGCAACTCTTTTTATTATATTATTATGAGTTGTTGTTGGCTATTGGTGTTGGACTTTGACTGGTGTTCCCGCTCGTCACTACTTTCAACCAAAGGTTAGGTTTGTTACTTATTGAGTACATGGGGTCAGTTGTACTCATACTACACTTCTGCACCTTGCGTGCAGATTTTGGATGTTGATGCTGCTGTACGTGGCGGAAGCTAGATCTGAGGATGTACCTGCGTTCCATTCATTACTGCCTCTTGTTCATGGTAGCTTTAGAATTTTTAATCCGTTCATGTATATTTCAAACAGATGATGTATTTTTATTTCACACCAGTTTTGTAAATTATAATCTTAGAAGCTCATAATTTGTACTACCAGTCCTTGGGAGGTTCTTGTATAAAAGCGGTTGTAATTTTATTTCTTTTCATAATAAATCTCATTTGAATTGGGTAGTTTTTAATTGGCTTACCTGACGGGTTGAGTTAGGTGCCATCACGACTAGGCAGATTTTGGGTCGTGACATGTAGTATCAGAGCTCTAGGTTCATAGGTTCTACAAGTCATGAGCAAGAGTCTAGTAGAGTCTTGCGGATCGGTATGATGACGTCCATACTTATCTTCGAGAGGCTACAGGGCATTTAGGATAAATTTTCCCATCTTTCTTTCCTTACCATGTGGAATTGATTCAGCTTGAAACGTAACTCTTTGAATTCCTTCCACGCATTCGTGTGCGCATGTGAGCGCTCAGTATCAATTGTGCATCGCTGGCTTGTGATTCCATAGATGAGGTGTTAGATGTAATTTTGGTGTGTTGATGATGGGCCAGTCTAGAGGACTTGAGGCTGGGGTTTAACTGTAGCTTGAGCACGGGGATTTCAGTTGTGTGAGTACATTCTTTTGGACTTATATGTCCGGTAGTGTCCCTATTAGTGGAAATTATGGCTCGATGAGTGGTTGGATGGCAATATGATGAGTATGATGTGACTGCGGGATGTGTTCCGATGGTTTGAATGTGACGAGAAGAGTTTGCTTGAGATATAAAAAAGACTATTGGGTGTTTGATTTCTTTCTTAATGTACTGTATAGTCTCAAGTTATAATCGTAATGTGGAATCCTTCATGATGTTTATTTGTGGGACGGAGTAGATTTCATGTCTTGTTGTTAGTTCAGACTCAGGAAGATTAAGTGATTGCTTAGTAGTTATGGCTGTGAAGGGGTATAAAGAGATGTCAGTTTGAGGCTAAGCAGGTGGGTTATCTCCTGCGAAGTAATCTACAGAGATGTGAGCCTTATAATGTTGTGTGGTGAGTTTCTTTTCTACCAGCGGGGTATATGTGTTGAGATTTGTATTTTGAATTTGGTTGAGAAAGTTGACTTGATCGTCATGTGGAGGAATGAGAGATTTGCTAATGATTGGAGGTATTAGATGGTTGTGTTACATGAGCTTATGAAGGATTGAGTTGAACCTCAGTGCGGGGCTATGGAAGTAATAGAGTATGGGTATTATGAGTTATCGAGTGTTTTGGTTTATGGCTTTGAGCCAAGTGGGGAAGTTTGTTATTGACTATTTGATTGCGTGGTTATGTGTTGTATTGGTTTTGGTTTGAAGCATACTCGAGGATCGGTTATAACTTGCAGAAGTTGAGATCGAGGATGACTCAAGTAAATGAATTTCTGGATACGGTTTATGTTACACCTTATGGGGATATGGAAATCATAGAATGATTAAGTTGTTATTCGTGAAAGATATAGTGCACGTGGAGTAGGAAATTTCTCGTTTGCTTTAAAGTGTGAATTACTTCTTTGGGTGTTGTTGTACAAATGGGGCACATGCCGTTCAGCCCGTTAATCGGTGCAATTGAGATTTGAGCGGAGTGGATGACTCTCGAAAAGGGTCGAATGAATTCAAGATTTATATGTAACAATTGAGGATTGGTATATGGGTAGAAACTGAGATTTACATTGGATGGTGTCGGAACTCGCGGTATTTCTATATCATTATGGATTCTTCATTCTAGTATCAGGAAGGTGAAGGAAACGACTTTGGATTCACAGAAGGTCTTTACATAGTGGGTGTCTTGGTTGTGGTACTTTTGGGGTGCTTGAGAGGGAATACAACGGCTTATGGGACTTAGCGTGAGATTTTATGATAGGATCTCTTGTGGTGAGCGTTGGGTGAGAATCGTGGTATTCTAACAAGGAGGAATGTCAGCTTAAGAGCGATTCAGAAAGGACTTAGAGAAATAGTAAAGCTTGGTAGTAGGTTGGATCAACAAGGTAATAGATACGATTGGCAATGCTGTGGTGAGTCTCTATAGGTGTTTCATGGCAATGGTCTTGGGTTTTGGCAACCTGCGTGGCGTGGTTGAGTTAGAGGGACTCAGTTCTGATGGCTGGGTTATGGGCAAATGGATGTCAAAATGTTCTCAATGGTTTCTACCATGGTTCGAGGTGTATATTCCTGTTGGTGTAGGGAGCGTGTTGCATGTTGTGAGTTTCTCCTGGATGAGATCGATGGACGGTTCCTAGCTAATTCAGTATGAATTTCTATTGGACTCAGAGTTGATTATGAGATTCTCGTACTTTTCATATGATGGCATGATAACGGTGGTGTGTTGTGTAGGATCGAGATTTGTATGTGCAAGGGCGCGGTTCAAATTTGAAGGGGAGGCCATGAATTCTTAGGCAGCATGGACCGTTTACGAGGTTTAGATAAATGCTATAACTATTTGGTATTGCCCGAGGAGAGTTTACATTTCAAAAGGTGCACTATATTTTGACTTACGGATGCTTCATTGATATTGCGGTACTCGCCTGGTTGATCGGCTGTTGATATTCAGATTTTGTTATGTGGTGAAAACTTCCTAGACTAAATTTTTGAGTTTTGAAAGATGATTTGAGGTCGAATTTGAGTAATTCTTGTATGGTTGGACTCGTTATCGAATAAGTGTTCGGATTTTGTAATTTTGGTCGGGTTGCGAGAAGCGAGACTGGGTTGACTTTTTATAGTTGACTTTTTATTTCTTTGCAAAGATCGTAAATTTATTATTCGAATTATCTTCCTATAGTTTATATTTATGGTATGAAGTTGTTTAGGCTAGATTCGAGCCGTTCAGAGTTGGATAATCGAGGGAAAGGCCTACTAGTGGATTGAGTTAGCGTGTTTTGAGGTAAGTGGCTTGCCTAACCTTGTTTGGGAGAATTATCCCTTAGGATTTGTGTTGGTTTTGATAATTGTGATACGTGAAAGCCATGTACGCGAGGTGACGAGTATGTACATGGGCTAAATGTGGAAATTACCGGTTTTAGCTATATAGATTCCTTTAATGTCGTAATTGAGTTACCTTAACATGTTATAGTCATCATTCCTAGTTTATTTTCACATGTCTACTTGTCTCATTCTCTTACATGCTAATTGCCCTACATGTTTAGTTGAAGTTCTTGTTTCCTTTATTCCGTATTCATTATTTAATCATTGAACTCTTTACTTGAAGTTGTTAATCATGGAATATTTGGTTGTTGAAATTGGTATTGAGTTATGAAGGTTGTGATTCATATTGAGGCAAAGTGTTAAGTTGTAAAATACCATTATGTTGAGTTGTTCATTTTTGGTTGTTATTGTTGAGACTCTTGTGTACATTATGGTTGGGCCATGGGCTATTTGCTATGAAAATATTGTTATTGTTTGGTTTCTCTGGAAAGTTGTGATATTGGGCACTTGAGGTGCGATTTATGATATGTTGAGATATTCATACGCATGCGGTGAGATAAGGTGGGCTAGATACGCACGGCTAGTAGGGGAACTACCCTACTAGAGCCCCCCGCTAGAGCCGCAAGAGGTCGGGGCCGGGGCAAAGGCCGAGGACGGGCACGTGATGCAGCCAGAGCGTCGGCCCAAGTTGCTACAGAGGAACACCAGTAGCTACTGTTGAAGAGCAGGTACTTGAGACGCCTATTACTACCCCTGCACTTCAGGAGACTCTCGCCTAGTTTCTAAGCATTTCGGCACTTTATCTTAGGCGAGGTTGATTCCACTTGCTCCCGCCATATCTCAGGTCGATGGAGGAGCACAGACTCCCATCGCCCCATACCCCAGAGTAGCGGGTCCAGGTTGAGGGTCCAGGTTGATCAGGTCCTAGAGGTCATACCAGTGCAGCTGGTTATCCCAGTTCAACCCGAGGTTAGGGCTGCAGCTTCTGAGGGGGAGAAACTCAGGCTCGAGAGGTACAAGAAGTACCACCCTCCTACTTTCAGTGGTTTGGCTTCAGATGATGCCCATGGTTTTCTTGAGGAGTGCCACTGTATCCTCCGTACTATGGGTATTATGGATTCGAGTGGGGTTGCTTTCGCTATGTTCCAACTTAAGGGAGCGGCTTATCAGTGGTGGCGAGCATATGAGTTAGGTAGTCCGGCCGAGGCAGCTACACTCACCTAGGATTAGTTCTCAGAGATGTTTTTGAGAAAGTTTGTTCCCTAGATACTTAGGGATGCATGGAGCGCAGAGTTTGAGCAGTTGTGCCAGGGTTCTATGACCATATCAGAGTATGCACTCCGGTTCAGTGATTTGTCCAAGCATGCACAAGCCTTGGTTGCTACTGTCAGAGAGCGAGTTCATCAATTTAACGAGGGGCTCAACCCTAGTATCAGATTCAGCATGGCCTGAGAGTTGGAGATGGAAATCCCATATCAGTAGGTAGTGGATATCGCTAGGAGATTGGAGGGTATGTGGGTCTGGGAGAGAGAGGAGAGGGAGGCCAAGAGGCCTCGAGATTCTGGTACATATAGTGGTGCCCGCACCCTAGTTGCATCCCGTCATGATAGGGGCTATGTGAGTTGCCCTATTCATTAAGCACTTCCAACTTCCAGTGGTGTTCCGTCCACTCCTAGGCCACAAGTTGCCTATTATTCACCGTCACTATCTAATGCACCTCCTACACAGGGTGCTTTCAGCGGTCAGTCCAGCCAACCAGGCCCGAGTCAGTCTCAGCAGCCATGTTATCCGAGAGCCTGTTTTGAGTGTGGTGACACTATTCAGATGGTGACGGATTGCCCCAGACTCAGGAGGGGTGCACCTCCAGAGACTACTCAGGCCCTACGTATTCCACAACACCCTCAGGCTTCTTAGGTCGTGGTTACTGCACCAGTTGCCATTCCACCAACACAACCATCTAGAGGTAGAGTTTGGGTAGGTACAGGTCGCCCTAGAAGGGGAAGGCCAGACCAGATATTATGTTCTTCCTACTAGGACGGAGGCAGTTGCATCCCACTCAGTTATCACAAGTATTGTACCAGTTTTTTCATAGAGACGCATCAGTCTTATTTGATCCAGGCTCCTCTTATTACTATGTATCATCTTACGTTGCTCCATATATGGGTATATCCCGTGATTCTTCGATGTTCTCCTGTCTATATGTCCACGCCTGTGGGAGATTCCATTATTATTGACCGTGTGTATCGGTCATGTTTAGTTATTTTTGGTGGTTTTGAAACCAGAGCCAACCTATTATTGCTTAGTATGGTAGATTTTGATGTTATTTTGGGTATGGATTAGTTGCCGCCCTATCATTCTATCCTTGATTATCACTCCAAGACAGTGACGTTGGATATGCCAGGCTTGCCGCAGTTGGAGTGGAGAGGTATTTTAGATTATGCTCTTAGCAAGGTGGTGTCTTTCCTTAAGTCACAACGGATGGTTGGAAATAGGTGTGATACGTATATAGCATATGTGAGATATGTCAGTGTTGATAATCCTACCGTTGAGTCAGTTTCGGTAATGAGGTATTATCCAAATGTATTTCCGGCGGATCTTACGGGCATGCCGCCTGACATGGATATCGATTTTGGTATTGATTTGTTACCGGGAATTCAGACCATTTATATTCCACCATATCGTATGGCCTCAGCAGAGTTGAAGGAGTTAAATGAGCAGTTGCAGGAGTTTCTTGATAAGGGTTTTATTCAGCCCAGTGTATCACCTTAGGGTGCTCCGGTCTTGTTTGTAAATAAAAAAGATGGTTCTATACGTATGTGTATTTATTATATCCAGTTGAACAAGGTTATGGTGAAGAACAAGTATCCATTGCCTCGCATTGATGACCTATTTGATCAGCTACAGGATGCTAGAGTGTTCTCCAAGATTGATTTGTGGTCAGGCTATCATCAATTGAAGATTCGGGAACCCAATTTCCTGAAGACTGCCTTCAAGACTCGGTATGGTCATTACGAGTTCCTTGTAATGTCTTTTGGGCTGACAAACACCCCAACAACATTCATACACTTGATGAACAGTGTATTCCAGCCCTATCTTGACTCATTCGTCATTGTGTTTATTGACTACATTCTAGTGTACTCCCGGAGCCGGGAGGATCATGAGTAGCACCTGAGGACCGTGCTTCAGACTTGAAGAGAAAAGAAGTTGTATGCAAAAATTTTAAAGTGTGAATTATGGCTTGATTCGGTGGCAGTTTTGGGTCACGTAGTGTCTAATGAGGGGATTAAGGTAGATCCAAAAAAGATTGAAGCATTTCAGAGTTGGCCCAGACCGTCTTGAGCTACGGAGATCCGGAGTTTTCTTGGTTTGGCAGGGTATTACCGTCGATTCGTAGAGGGTTTCTCACCTATTGTTGCACATACGACCAGATTGACCTAGAAGGGTGCTCCATTCAGGTGGACCGAGGAGTGTGAGGTGAGCTTTCAAGAGCTCAAGACAACTCTAACTATAATTCCAGTAATGGTATTGCCTGCGGGTTCGGGGTCTTACACTATATACTGTGATGCATCGCGTATTGGACTTGGCACGGTGTTGATGCAGGACGGTAGGGTGATTGCCTATGTGTCTAGACAACTGAAGGTGTGTGAGAAGAACTATCATATCCATGACCTTGAGTTAGCAGCTATTGTTCATGCCTTGAAGATTTGGCGGCACTATTTGTACTGTGTCCCTTGTTCTAGATTGGATATTTCGGAGCCGAGTCGTGTTTTGGCTTGTGTGGTTTCTCGGTCTTCTCTATATGATCGTATCAGAGTGTGTCAGTATGATGACCCCCATCTGCTTGTCCTCAAGGACACCGTTCAGCATGGCGATGCCAAGGTGGTCATTATTAGGGATGACGGTGTGTTACGGATGCAAGGCAGGCTATATGCCCAATGTAGATAGTTTACGTGAGCTGATTCTTCACGAGGCCAACAATTTGTAGTACTTTATTCATCCGGGTGCCGCTAAGATGTATCAGGACTTAAGGCAACACTATTGTTGGAGGAGGATGAAGAAACGCATAGTGAAATATGTAGCTCGGTTCCTAAATTGTAAGCAGGTAAAGTATGAGCATCAGCAGTTGGATTGCTTCAGAGGATAGATATTCCATAATGGAAATGGGAGAGGGTTACTATGGATTTTTTTGTTGGGCTCCCACGGACACAGAGGAAGTTCGATGTAGTATGGGTGGTTGTGGATAGGTTGAGCAAGTCTTCTCATTTCATTCCAGTGGTGACTACTTATTCTTCAGAGCAGCTGGCTCAGGTTTATATTCGCGATATTTTCAGACTTCATGGCGTGCATGTATCCATCATCTCTGACCGGGGAACGCAGTTTACATTGCGGTTTCTGGAGGAATGTACAGTGTGAGTTAGGAATGCGAGTTGAGTTGAGTACAACATTTCTCCCTCAGACGGACGGACAGTCCAAGCGCACTATTCAAATACTCGAGGATAAGCTTTGTGCGTGTGTGATAGAGTTTGGGGTTTCTTAGGATCACTTTTTGCCGGTTGCAGAGTTTGCCTACAACAACAACTACCAGTCCATCATTTAGATGTCTCCATATGAGGCTTTGTATGGGAGGCGGTGTCAGTCTCTGGTGGGTTGGTTTGAGCTGGGTGAGGCTAGACTATTGGGTACAGACTTGGTTCAGGATGCTTTGGAAAAGGTTATATTGATTCAAGATCGACGTCGTACAGACCAATCTAGACAGAAGAGTTATGCGGATTAGAATGTTCGCAACGTTGCATTCATGGTTGGGGAGCGGGTCTTGCTCCGGGTTTCGCCCGTGAAGGGTGTTATGAGGTTTGGGAAGAAGGGCAAGTTGATCCCTAGGTATATCAGACCTTTTGAGATTCTTGAGAGGATTGGAGAGGTGGCCTACAAGCTTGCATTGCTACCTAGTCTAGCTACAGTTCTTCAAGTATTCCATATTTCTATTCCATATTTCTACAAGCTTGCATTGCCACAAGGATTTGTCTTATGTTGAGGAGCCGGTGGCTATTTTGGACAGGCAAGATCGAAAGTTGTGATTGAAGAACATACTTCAGTGAAGGTTCAGTGGAGGGGTCAGCCAGTAGAGGAGGCGACTTGGGAGTCTGAGCATGATATGCGTAGCCATTATCCTCACATTTTCACCACTTCAGGTATGTCTCTATACTCGTTCGAGGACGAACATTTGTTTTAAGAGGGGGATGATCTAATGCTCCGTCGGGCGTATGGAGTATTTTAGCCCTGATCCCCTATTTATTTCCTCATCTATGTTATATTGTGATTATGTGACTTACCGGGGTGTTTAGTTTTGGTTCCGGGTGACTTTCGGAGTGCTATGGGACACATAGTCCCTAAGCTGGAGTCTTAAGTTGGTAGAGTTGACCGTAATTTGTCTTTTGTGTAGTCGACTTCACAATGGATTTTTAACGGTTCCAATAACTCTATATGGTGATTTTAGACTTAGGAGCGTATCCGGATGTTAATTTGGAGGTCCGTAAGTCGTTTCGTCATGAATTGGCGAAAGTAAAAAAATTGAAGGTTTTGAAGATTGGAAAGTTTGACAGGGAGTTGACTTTATTGATATCATGATCGGATTTCAATTCCGAAAGTTAGAATAGGTCTGTCATGTCAATTATGACTTGTGTGAAAAATTTGAGATCAATCGGAGTTGTTTTGGAATGAATCGGCATTAGTTTTGGAATTCAAAAGTTCATAAGTTCCTTAAGCTTGAATCGATGCACGATTCGTGGTTCTACTATTGTTTAATGTTATTTGACGCTTCGAGCATGTTCGTATGATGTTTTAGGACTTGATGGTATGTTTGGTTGAGGTTCCAGGGGCCTAGGGTGTAATCGATGCACGATTTCGTGGTTCTACTATTGTTGAATATGTTGCTACTAGTTTCCTTATGCGCGATCGCGAGTGGATTAATGCGATCGCGAAGAGTAGTTTGGCATTGGGAAAAAATTGCTCTATGCGGTCGCAAGAAGAGGTCTGCAATCGCGGAAGGTTGGCTTTCAGTGAATCGTTAACGCGTGAAGGAGGTCACATCCGCATAGAAGGAATATGGGGCTTCAGGTCCATGCGTTTTTGTTTATCGCGGTCGCGTGGTGTGTTTCTTGATCACATAGCTTGATGAGGCAGTGTATCGCGTTCGCCTATGGTCTTCTGCATTCGTGGAGTGTTAATTTGGCAGCTTGAGATTTTGTGCTTCGCGATTGCGAAGCTGTTCCCGCGATTGCGAAGAAGAATTATACTTGGGCAGAACTTAAAGTTCAAAAATGAGGGTTCATCTCATATTTCATATTTTGGACATAGAGAGCTCGGTGTGAGACGATGTTTCGAGGGATTTTCAAGGAAATCATTGGGGTAAGTGATTCGAACCCGGATTGGACTATATTTCAAGAATCTAATACTATTTTCATCATCTAATTAGGGATTTGAGTTGGAAATTTTGGGGGAAATTGTGAAAACTTCCTAGAATTTTTTTTTGTTTTGAAAGGCGATTTGAGGTCGAATTTGAGTAATTCTTGTATGGTTGGACTCGTTATCGAATGGGTGTTCGAATTTTGTAATTTTGGTTGGGTTTCGACACGCAGGACCGAGTTGACCTTTTTTAGTTGACTTTTTATTTCTTTGCAAAGATCGTAACTTTATTATTCGAATTAGCTTCCTATAGTATATATTTATGGTATGAAGTTGTTTTAGCTAGATTCGAGCCGTTCGAAGTTAGATAATTGAGGAAAAGGCCTACTAGTGGATTGAATTAGCTTGTTTTGAGGTTAGTGACTTACCTAACCTTATGTGGGGGAATTTCCCCTTAGCTTTTATGTTGGTTGTGATAATTGTGATACGTGAAAGCCATGTACGCGAGGTGATTAGTGTGTACAAGGGCTAAATGTGGATATTACTAGTTTTAGCTAAATAGATTCCTTTCATATCGTAATTGAGTTACCTTAAAATGTTATAGTCATCATTCCTCGTCTATTTTCACATGTCTACTTGTCTTATTTTCTTATGTGCTAATTGCCCTACATGTTTAGTTTAAGTTTTTTTTTCCTTTATTCCGTATTCATTATTTAATCGTTGAATTCTTTACTTGAAGTTGTTAATCGTGGAATATCTGGTTATTGAAATTGGTATTGAGTTATGAAGGTCGTGATTCATATTGAGGCAAAGTGTTAAGTTGTGAAATACCATTATGTTGAGTTGTTCATTTTCGGTTGTTATTGTTGAAACTCTTGTGTACATTGTGGTTGGGCCATGGGCTCTTTACTGTGAAAATATTGTTATTGTTTGGTTTCTCTAGCAAGTTGTGATATTGGACACTTGAGGTGCGATTTGTGATACGTTATAATATTGATACGCATGCGGTGGTATAAGGTTTTGGGGTTGAAACACATGCGGTGAGATAAGGTGGGCTTGATATGCGTGGCTAGTAGAGGAACTACTATAAGTCATGCGTTGTGATAAGGTGGGGTAAAACGCGGGATGCTATTTCGGGAAAAATGATTTTCAAAACTAAATGCAAAGGCTCCCGCGGTGATATAAGGAAAGATTATGATTTGTTCTTGTGATTTGAGGCTACGAGGTGGTACCTTGGTAGTGACTCTTGTTGGCATTTCTCCATTTTTGCACTTGTCTTGGTTGTTGTTTCCATAGCATATTATTAATTGTTCTCTCTATGTTGTACTAATTGCTTTTGTTCCGTGTAGATAACCTTGATCTACTATTTGTTGCTTCAATTTCATTACTGTCATTATTACACTGCCTTACACGTGTTCAGTCTTTTTATTTATTCTAGTAGGGCCTTGACCTGACCTCGTCACTACTCTACCGAGGTTAGGCTTGGCACTTACTAGGTACTGTTGTAGTGTACTCATGCTATGCTTTTGCACATCTTTTTGTGCAGATCCAGGTACCTTCTACCAGTCCGGGCGTTAGTGAGTTGAGTCCGTGCGTGGAGACTTTAAGGTACACCTGCCAGCGTCCGCAAGCCTTAGAGTCACCCTCTACCTACTTTTATATTTTCCTTCTTCTACTAGTTACAGTTGTATAAGGTTGACTATGATACCATTGTAGAGCTTGTGACTCGATATCACCAGGTTTAGGGGAAATCGTATATGTTGAGCAACGAAAATTATTCTATATATATGTTGAGCATTTGAGAGTTTAATTCCTATTACAGTTAATTCTGCATGCTTGTTAGGCTTACCTAGTCTTAGAGACTAGGTGCCATCAAGATATCCTACAGAGGGGAACTGGGGTCGTGACAACAGGGCATCTAGGAAACTTCCCTTCTTTTTTTCCTCATCGTGCAACTTTGTTTCAGCTTGGCGCCTATATCTTTAATTTCGTTCTATTCACTCGTATGCGAGGTTGCGCACTCGGTATCACATATACGTCGATGGTTGTGATGTTGAGGATGGATTACGAAGGGCTATGGATTCTTGATTATCGTCATTGTTTGTTGTCTAGTCTTGGGAGCAGCTATGGTGATAGATCTTTCAGTCATTCATTTGTGGTACAAAGCGGATTCTTGTATCTGGTTGGTAAGCCCAGACTTGGGAAGACTGGATGGTGGTGTAGTTGTTGTGATTATGGTGGGTTCATGGTAAGGTGTTGATTTGAGTACAATTGGGGTTATATCCTGTGTGATGGATTTGGATCGTGTGTTTCGTATGTAGTTTCCATTTGGTAGAATACATATATTATCGCTTCAGACCATTTGGGAAGGTTTTCTTGACTATTGTAAGGATGGGTATGCACTTGGAAGACTCTTCAGAGTGTTCTATAACCAGTATTGCGTGTGTTTTTGAAGTATTCAACTGAATAGCAATACGGGATCGGGCAGCTATAAATATATGGTACTATGGATTTCCGACAATGTATTTTATGGCCTCGAGCTAAGTGAGAGAGTCTGCTATCGACGATCGGATTGCGGGATCATGCGTTGTATCAGTTTTCGGTCTGAGGGATTGCTTGATTGTTTCTTTGAATAGTCATGTGCTGGTTAAGCGCGGGTTACTCAGTGCGTATTGTTTGTATATTGAAGATCAGAGTAAGGTGAGTGGTTATCGAGAAGGTTCTGATGAGTTCCAGATCATATGTGGCATTTAAGGATTCCTGAATATGTGAATGAATAGGGCTTGAGATCGGTAGTGAATAGTGATCGGATCTTCGATATTTCTATGTCAAGAATGATTCTACATGGCAATATTAGAGAGATGCAAGAAACGACTTCGAATTCATAGAAGGTTCCTTCAGAGTGAGCATATTGGATTGAGTTACTTTCGGGTTGGCAGTCTGTGTGACTCGGTTGAGTTAGAGGAAATAAGTTCTGATGACTTGATTATGTGTTAATGAGGTACGAAGAATTCACCATGGTTCTGGCCACGGCCCGGAGTTGATGTTTTCTATAGGTATAAAAGATATATTGTGTATGGTGATGTTCTCCTGGATTGAGTTAAATAAAAGGTTTTCGGTTGATGAGGTGTTCAACTTGCTTGAGGTTCAGAGTTGATTATGAGATTTTCATATTTTCACGAGTTAGCATTTTAGTGGCGGTGCACCGCGTGGGGTTGAAAGTTGCAAGTTCAAGGTTGCGGTTTAGTTTTGAAGGGAAGGATATGATTTCTTGATGACACAGACAATTTCAGTATGTTTAAGAGAATGCTGGCACTATTTGATGTCGTCAGAAGAGAGTGTGCATGTTAGCAAGTGCAATGTGTTTTTACTTGTAGGTATTTTTCTGTAAGATGATGTAGTATGAGTAACGTATCAGCCGTTTGAGTAGTAGTGTTGAGATCATATATGGAGATTCTGGTATTCATGAGGTTCATATACTGGATGTTCTCGTAGGTAGACTATTCCTTGATTGCAAATTGTGAAGAAATGTTAAGGATTGGATAATTGATGGTATGTGTTATGGATAGGTTGCTATGGACTTTTGGAAGGTTATTTACTTATTTGGGAATGATCTAAATTTGGTTTGAGGGTTATTTGTGAGCCTAATGAGAATGTGTATTCTATATCAGATCGGATTTGATTGCTCTTGTGCAACTGTTACCACATGTATATGATCAGGCAGAAGGGATGTTATTCGTGACTTGGTCTATGTTTTGTGTTTCTCTCTTATGCTATGACGGGTTGTGAGGGTTACATGATTATTCGCACGCATATTGTAATTCTATTTTGGCCTTATGGCGTTATTGGTGAGATGACCCTCGTGATGATGATTTGCTTATTGCACCATAGTTGTGCTTTTCTTTCTCATTATTGTTTTATGCCTAATCATCTTCCCACAATTATATTTGTTCACTCCATCATTCTTGATGTTGACGCAGAAGTGATTAGTGAGCCCGGGAATTATGGCTCAATAGGTAACCATATGTGGATTGATTTGATTGGATCGGGTAGCATACCGTAACGGTAGTGTGTGGGATTGGGTTGCACGCCGCAATGGTACAGTGAGGAGATGTAATTCCTTATGCTTATTTCGTGTGTTTTGCTTCTACATTGTGGAAAATAGTTCATATGAAGATGTTAATATTACCCCGCCTGCTTAGCTTGCTTGGTAGCATTCTTATTTAACCTTCTTACTATTATCCGTCATGTTTGAATTATTACTTGTTTGGTGTATGGACCGCGTTATGTGGGGCTCCATATGGCTTTTGGTGTGACTTATCGGTTGGGCTTCTTGTATTGGCCGAGATGAGGTTAATAGACCTAAGATTTGCACTATCGTATGGGATGAGGAATGTTTGAGAGAATGATACCATATTTTCGCTCACAATTTGGGCAATGGTCCTTGTCGGATGAGTGAACTTCTTGACTTGCTGATCCGGTGAGTGGTTATGAATTTCTGTGTGTTTCTTTCATCATCGGTAGTGTACGAATGTTTTGAACGGGGTTTTATTTGATATGAAGTTTACTACAGGTACCTGATTTGTCTTTTGGGCAGCTACTATGATCAGAAATTATTGCTACAAGTATGTGAGTTATGTGGTATATCATGTGATTACATCTTGTGTTATGGTTATGGCTTGATACACCTTGTTGATACTTATACAGTGTGTAGAAGAGAGTTTCGGGTCTTGTAATGAATTCCGGATATTGTAAACTGGGTTCTAAGGTTTACGGACTAAGGTTAAAGTAAGGATCTTCAGTTATGTTGTGTTGATAGGCTTATATGGATTGGGGTGATGTGGGATCACACCCGGGTTTGTCCATGGTGAGTTTACAAGTGATTTGATAGCTTTGGAACGATTCTTGGCACGTTTGAGGACGAACGTATGTTTAAGTGCGGGAGAATGTAATGAACCGACCGGTCTCATTGAGAATTTGCATTCCGTTTGGCTGCTTAAAGTCTCGCGTAGCTTCATATGAAGTATTATAACTTGTGCGAATTGTCGGTTTTTATTTTTAGGTGATTCAGGATCGATTTGGAAGAATGATCCTCAACTAGGAAGCTTTAAGTTGGAAGAGCTAACTAAGTTTGCCTTTTGTATATTTGACCTCGAATCAGAGTTTTAATGGTTCTGTTAGGTCTGGATAGTGATTTCGGACTTGGGCGTACTCGAATTTGCATTTGGATGTTTCTAGAAGGTTTTGGCGTTATTTTACAAAAGTTGGAAATTTGTGGAATGATCATAAGTTTGATCGAGAGTTAACTTTGATGATATCAGGTTCCAATTGTTGTTCCCAGAGTTGTAATAGGTTCATTATGTCATTTGGAACTTGTGTGCAAAATTTGAGGTCTTTCCGAGTTGATTTGATATGGTTTGAAAGTTCAAAGGTTTGGAAGTGCAAAACTTGTGTGCAAAATTTGAGGTGGGATTCGTTGTTTAGTGGTTATTATGTGTGATTTGAAGTCTGGAGTAGGTTTGTGTTATGTTTTAGAACTTATTGGAATGTTCGGCCGGAGTCCCGAGGGGCTCAGAAGTGTTTCGAATTGAATTCGGGCCATTTTTCTCCATGGTTATGTTGTTGGTTTCTATTGTTGTTGGTGTCATTCGCGATCGCGAAGGCCTGGACACGATCGTGTAGGGGAAATTTGGACCGGGCTGGTTTATCTCTTCACATTCGCGAGTAATGAGTCGCAATCGCAGAAGCTATGGGACTGGAGCTTCGCGTTCGCATTGATGGATCACATTCGCATTGACGGATCGCGTTTGCGCTGGTTTGGTGGGAGCTGGGGGTCTCTTTTTCGCATTCGTGTGTTACATTTCGCATTCGCGTACCTTTGGCAGCTATGTGTGTATCGCGTTCGCGTGCATTGTGTCGTGGATGCGTCCAAAAATTTCATGTCAGAGGCGTTTGTTCTTCATGATCGCGAAGGAAATACCGCGATCGCGATGAGTACTATTGTTTAGTGATTACAAAGTACTCTATTTCAAAGGTCTTGGTCATTTTATCATATTTTGAGATATGGAGCTCGGATTTGGGCGATTTTCACCACATAGATTGGGTTAAATATTTTTGACTCAATTTTTATTATATGTCGTGATTCCATCTTTGATTTTTGGTAATTAATTGGTGATTTTGAAAGAGAAATTGGGGGGGGGGGGGTATCTAAACTTTCCTGAAGTGAATATTTGAGTTTTGAACATCGATTCGAAGTCAGATTTGAGAAAATTAGTATGGTCGGACTTGTATTCAAATGGGTTGTCAAAATTTGTGAGTTTTGTCGGGTTTCGAGGTGCAAGCTCATGTTTGAATTTTTGGTTTACTTTGAGTGTTTGATTAAAGATTTGACCTTTATCGTTTGGGTTCGCTTCTTATGGCATTATTTGATGCCTTTTAGTTTCTTTTGGCTAGTTTCGAATCGTTCGGAGATCGATTTGAGCGGGATGGCACATCGAGTGTATCGATTGTTGCCTAACTTTTTGGGAAACCTTTTCCTACTAAATTATATTGTTTGCTACATGCGGGGGTGATGTATATATGAGGTGACAAACGTATATGCATGTGCCGGGATTAATCATGCTTGGGGGTAGATTATACGATTATTTATGCCTTGTTGGAATATGTGACCTTCTTGCTTCATGTTTTACTTTACTTCTAGATTAATATGAATATGAAGGTAAATGCTAGAAACTATGATTGAGCTTATTACAACTTAACAAAAATTTGACGGACATTTTTCAAACGATTGATGTGATAAATTCGATCATCACTACACTTAATCACAAAAACATCGCTACGACCGTTATTCTTGAGATATTTGGATTTTATACTTGAGTTGAATATCACTTTTGAGATTTTTTGAGATACTTGAACAATAAGGTTCTTGAGGTTTATTGAATTGTTATTGGCTTGAAATATGTGATTGATGTACATTTGGAATATTTGCTTAATCACTCTCCTTGATATTATTCATGCTTCCTACCTTGCTTGTTATTGATATACATGTGCTTGGCGAGGAAGAGTGTAAAGCATGAAGGGTGATGTCATGCCATTGCATATATATTATCATGTGAGAAAGAGTGAAAAGCACGAAGGGTGATGCCATGCCATTTCTTATATATTATCGTGTGAGGAGGAGAGTAAAGCACGAAAGGTGATAACGTGCTATTTCATTTACATTATCATGTGAGGACGAGAGTAAAAATACGAAGGGTGATGTTGTGCCATTGTTTTTATATTATCATATTTTCATGGCACGAAGGGTCTTTCCGTATAGGCGAGGACTAGAGACATGCATTATATTGTGATATATTTTCCTTGTGTATACAATCATGCCCTTATCTTGAGTTGTTAATGTTGCACCTATGTTTTCTATGTGACTTGTCGTTGTTGTTCTGTCTTTGTCCTCTACCTCAATTGTTGATGTATTATCCATGCCTTCTATCTTTTCAAAATGTAAATATCATGCTTTCCTTCTTGTTTCTCATATCTACATCTATGTCGTTTCTCATTTGTTGCACTTTCATATAAGCCTTCTACCATGTTAGTTATCCATGCCTTCTAATTGTTTAGCTTATAAAGATCATGCTTTCCCTCTTGTTTGTTATATCTACATCTAAGCCTTCACCATGTTAGTTAGTGGAATTTATTTGATTATGTCTTAACTGCTATCATGACTTTTATGCCTCCTATCTAGTCTGTTACCGTTGTCCATATACACTGCCTTGTTCGTTATTGCTACCTGTGTATTTCCTACTTTGTCATTACTATTATTGGCATTTCTTTCACCTGGTTGGTACTGCTATACGTATGCTCGGTAAGGATGATATAAATGCACGAAGGATGTTGTCGTGCCAATTGATTTGAAATACATTTATATATTTGATAAGGATGAGATAAATGCACGAGGGGTATTGTCGTTCCATTTGATTTGATATCTGGAGTTAATTTCTCACACTATGAAAGCTCGGGATTTACTACCGTGGTTTGATGGTCATCGCTTTAAGTAAAGGATTGGTGGAGATATTTGTCGTGTCCCGTTTACTCATGAAAGCGGGTTTCGACTTGTGACAACTCTTTTAAATGAATATTAAAAAGAGGAGAGTCGTCACCTAACAATTTCAAGGTGCGTTAGGGCACCTACTTGCGAATGACTATGTTTTAACTAGTCCGTATCACCAAATATCGGGTAAGGGCTCAAATTACCTCGAAGAGAAGGTGTTAGGCACTCTTTGAGGTGGTCCCGGCCGAAATTACGCTATGTGGGATTATTGGATTATAATTATCCTATGTGATCATATAAGTGAAGGAAGACATGGGATTAAAGGTTCAACTATGATATAAGACAAGTGTAAAGAAGATTTTGCATGTGAAGTAATTAGATTATATAAATAATCAAACAAGTCTTTGGAGGTTACAAAGTACAACCTAATTGTTCTAAGTTCAAAGAAACAAAGGTGTGAGCAACTAATATAAAAAGGGGGGTCCTAAGTTTTTTAGCCTAAAGGATCACCCCGTGCAACATAAATAATACTTCGCAACTCCCTTAGAGTAGGGGTTGCTCATATTATTCAGCGGGCACAGACTATCATCTCCTGCTACCCAATTACTATGTTAAAGTTGCTTACCTAAAGCGCTCTAGTTCAATTCTAGGTCGTATCGTATGCGTGCACTACATGTCCCATACCTATAGTCCAGGAGGCTTTGGACCTACTATTTGGGTGGTTCTAGACTTTTACTTAGGGTGCTCAAAATAATAAAAATAAACTAGGCGCACACTAAAAACAGGTAGGACTACACATAAATACAACGAATGGGTCAAGTTTGCCTCCACACATAAGCAACAAAGGCACGCAAACAGGTTTCAGATTATGTAGCAGGCAGTTTCAGAATCGAGGTATGATAGAGTTGTTTAAGACCTATAGATATGGCTTCTATGTGAACACACAGTTTAAAACATCTCATGGGCAGTGCTGCTATTCAGATTATCAAAATTACAGATTACAAGTTATAAAAGCCTATAGACATGATCTCTAAGTGATTTGCCCAATGGGGCAGTGAAGCCATTTGAAAACTCATAATTACTCGTGTTCATTCCTATTGACATGCTTTCTAGGCGAGTAGCAATGTCCTATAGGCAGGTTCTCTAACAGTGGGTATTTAAACTCAGATTTATCATGCTTATGTTATCTAGGCGGTAGGGTGATAGGAATAACAGAAACAACCAATTAGTTAATCAATTAAGGCCCTATAGACATGGTATCTAGATGAGTATTAGCAAAGACATATATTAATATGATCCTATAGGCATGATATCTAATAATCACACCGCAATTGCATAAATTGAGCGAATAGTTATTGATGTTTGATTCCTATAGGCATGCTATCTAGTAGCGCATGGAAGTAGACATGTGAACAAGTAAAGCACATAAACTCTTACAAACATGCTTCTGATAATGTGCGGGAATTAGACAAGTTGAGTAGGTGAAGTGTTTGAGTTCCTATACGCATGATTTCTATTAGTGTGTAGAATTAAAGCACGTCAAACAAATAGCAAATAAGGCAATTAAATCCAATGGACATATTTTTCACATTCATGCAAGAATTAAAATACCCAGCCCCATTTTTACTAAATTTCCCATCATTCAGTTTTACAAGATATTACAGATCACTTTAAATAATTATAGGCCCAAATACAAATATAGAGTAACCCAGCAATACATATGGGCCTTCAAATAGGCTTATAACTTCATGCGGACAGCATGCCCGAACTCTAGGTGCAGACAGTATATTTCGAACCCCCAATATCAAAGGTAGGCCCAGCTATGGCTGTCCAACGGGACGGGATAGGATGGGACGGGACGGGACGGGACGACATTTAGCCGGGACGGTGGCGGAACGGGACAAAACGGGACGGGACAAAACGGTAGTCCCATCCCGTCCCGCTAACAAACGGGACGGGACGGGACGGACGGAACGGGACGGGTTCGCGGGCCTTAAATGACGTTTTAAAAAAAAATTATTTAAGCATTGAGTTTGGAAACCGTCATTCTTTTGACAATTACTAAGTTTTTAAAGTTTGCAACAACTAGTTTTTTGAGTTATTTAATAAACTTAAAAATTAAACTGAAATTAGGAAACTTAGTAGAGAATTATAAAATATTAAAACAAAAGACTTGTAATGAAATATTCTAGTAATTATAAATTTATAATAGAGTTATAATTTATTTAATATAATTTCAAGCCACTAAGTAACTAAGTAAGAGTGTAAGACAATTCATAAAAAACAATTCAATGCTTAGAGCCTTTTATTTTATTAATAGAACTTTCAAATCTCACATACAAATATAATTCTTTTGAATAGCACCTAATCTACGGCTCTACGCAGCCACCTTCTAGGAAGGGTTCTATTTGAACTAGGCCTCTTAGTAGCCAATTACAAATTATCATACTAATATTTGTAAGCTCCTATATAACTTCGTTATAAGTTGTAACTTATCTATAATTTCTCTCGGACATTGTTCTTGAATTAGCAATGTTGATTGATGTTCCATGAGTTCCATGCCGTCATAGCTCCCGGTGCTAAGTATCTCATTGTATTCTTCTTCTTCCCTAGTTTCACCACTTGGTGTTTACATAGATTTATATTTATCAAACATTGATCTAACATAAGAATATATGTTAGCTTGACAGTCTTCGAGAGATGGTTGTTCATTTTGTTAAAATGTTAAATTCTCATAAATTTTACGAACAAGTCCATTTGCACATTTTAATTTTAAAGATGGGTTAAGTATAGTAGAAATTAAATAAACTTGGGGAATAGGAAGAAATACTTTTTAAATTTTGCAATCATTTCATTAATGGTCGGTGCATAAGTTGGATTAATTTTGCAATAATTTCATTAAGCTAGTTGTTGTAATTGTGTTAGCACTTAGCAGAAGCATTATCTAAGTTGATAGTTAAAACTTTATCAATGAGTTCATAAAAATAAACAATTATAGAACAGTAGTTGCAATATATACTCCATTGTATCTTGAATCAACAAATTTATAACCAATAATACGTTTTTGTATGTTCTAGTGATGATCAACCCAATAACATGTAACAGTTAAATAATCACAACCATTAGGACTATGACCTATATCAGATGTGATAGGCACTTTACAATCTAAGTGAAACAATACACAACGAATATACTGAAGATATTCGGTTTGAAATTTAAAAACATCATTTCTAACAGTGGTCTTAGGAAAACCTTCAAAAGCAGGATTATAAGTTTTTTGTATATAATGCACAAAAAATAGGACGAGGGACAGGCGGGACGGGACGGGACAGGATGGGACGAGATGGGATGGGATAGGCGGGACAGGCGAGACGGGACGGGATGAGACGGGATGAAATGGGACGGGAAAAACGGGACGAAATGGCCATCCCGTCCCATCCCGTGTCCCGTTTAACATGGGCCCATCCCGTTTAGAATTAAGCGGGACGGGACGGGACGGGATGGGACGCGGGACGGGACCGGGACGGGACGGGACGTCCCGTCCCGTTGGAAAGCCTTAGGCCCAGCATACCAGGCCCAAACGATTCCGGTAATTAAGCTAATGGATGCCAAATTTAGCCATACAAGTAACAAACTATTCATAGAATTAATTAAAAAGCTTAAACACTTAGATCTTAAAATTGAAAATAGTTGCAGCACTAGCCAAGACATATAACCAGGATCATGCTGAATTGAAATGCATAAAAGACATATAGGGAAGTTTATGCTTGCAATTCTAGAAAACAAAGTTTAAGAGTGTCATGGGAGTTAACCACTTCAAATAAAGTTCCAAGACAAAGCATTGCCCAGAACTATCATGAAGAACTTTAGGCAGGGAACTCGAACATGAAAATCTAGTAAGGTCATAGACAAGAACAAGTGAGGTACAGTCTTAACATGGGATGTCTACATGAAATAAACCTAGCATAGCAGAACAGATTCATAATTGCAACACTTAGTCGAATATGAGAGAGATTTTAACATGCAAAGTACTAATCATAACACTAGAAGAGTTCAAGTAACATGTCATTTAGACTAGCAAAACAGGCAGGCATCTAGATTAATCTCAGTTGATGTCATATATAAGAAGAAACTAAACACTAGAATTTGCTCTAGAAGTCTTAGGCAACACTAAAGAATATATGGTTAAGAAAATCATGAAGCACAACATCAGAGTTCACCAACAACAGAGAAACATGTTTGGCTAAGCATTAACATAGAGTTGTAACATGATCTAGCCAGGCATCAGTTTCCAGGGTAGCAGTAGACTACATGTAAAGGGTTCAGCAGAAAGAGACTTATTAAAGCAAATTCTGGGCAAGCAGAAATTCCCTAGGAGTTTTAGTGCAAGTGTTCAAAGTGAGACGTGAAAAGGGGTTCAATATTAAATAGTCAGTGTAAGAATTTAAGCATACAATAAACATGATAGCCTCGAACAAACATAGCAGCCCAGAATTCTTCCAAATTGACAACACTGGCTAAACATATGCAAACTTATACAAGTTCTAGTGAAGGATTGCAGAAAAAATTCAAAGCGAGGTCGTCATAGTATTGTAGTGGCTTAGAAAGGCCCACATAATAGAGATGTTCAAAAGCATGTATAAAAACAGGGAAGAAACATAATTGTGAAACACCAAGTTCCAGTAGCAGAGTAAGAACAACAACAAGAATTTCAAACCCTAGTGCGTCAGAGTTCAGAGGAGCTTCGAACGAGCCTCGAGCAGTGCTCGCACTAGAGAAGTGGATAGAGAAGATTTCGGTGGCATTGGATTTCAGCCAGCCAAGAGCTCAAGTTTCATAAAAGTATAGAGCGAGTGAGAGTGAGAAAGCAATAGCAGTAGTTGTTTTTCCCTTTTAGGGGAAATGGGAAGGGGTTTATATAGTGATCGATTTGAACAAACAAGCATGGAAAACAATCAACTAAACATAAATAAGGCAAGAAAATATCTCATGCAAATTAGAATTGGTAGAGGAGATGGAAAATCTTCAAACTCTAGTTGGGTCCAACTGTTTGAAAATCGAACCAAAAGTGCAAATTGTTTCTTGTTGAGCATATATGGACATAATATTGTCCAAATCTTAAAGATTTGAGTCATCCTAGTCCGATCTTGGAAGTGATATTTGCTAAAGTTAGGAAAGTACCGCATTTAGCCTTGTATGTGATGAGGGTAGTGCTTAGCCCTATGCAGAGAAAGGTAGCATTTAGACTTATGCAATAACAGAGGCAGAGCATGTCCTCTTGCAATGTAATGGAGACAGTGCTTAGTCTTGTGCAGTGTAATGAGGGCAGTGCTTTGCTCATGCAGAGAAATGTAGCGTTTAGCCTTATACAATAATAGAGGTAGTGCTTAGCCTCATGCAAAGTGATGGAGACGGTGCTTAGTCTCATGCAAAGAAAGGCATCGTTTAGCCTTGTGCAATGATGGAGGAAGTACTTAGCCTCATGCGATGTAACAGAGACAGTGCTTAGTCTCATACGAAGATAGACAATGTTTAGCCTTATGCAATAACGGCGGTAGTGCTTAGCCTCATGCAATGTAATAGAGACAGTGCTTAGTCTCATACAGTGTAATGAGGGCAGTGCTTAGCCCTATGCAGAGAAAGGCAGAGCTTAGCCTTATGAAATGATAGAGGCAGTGCTTAGCCTCATAAAATGTAATGGAAACAGTGCTTAGTCTTATGCAAAGAAATAGAGACAGTACTTAGTCTCATGCAAAGAAAGACAACGTTTAGCCTTATGCATTAATGGAGGCAGTACATAGCTGCATGCAATGTAATGGAGAGAGTTCTTAGTCTCATGTAAATAAATGATGGTAATGTGTAGCCCTATTATGATACACTTCTGTCCCGGTTTACATATATACTCTCGGCGATACACTTCTTGGCGATCCTTGACGTAATGAGATTGACAAAAACTCGAAATTTTCCCCAGTTCCTGACCGTAGAGGGGAATGAAGATCTTATTATGATGTGACTGAATCTACAAGACTGCTTGCATATCCCCTCTTAACGGGAATCAGGTCCAGCGTAGTTCATGTTACATCAAATAAAGTGGAAATACAATCTCAAACGTAATATCTCTTGACGACGTCCGAATCGATAGGTTTTGGCCATATTTCTCCATCCATCTCTGCAATTATAAGTGCTCCTCCTGTCAGTAATCGGTGAACCATGTAAGCGCCTTGCCATTTAGGTGAGAATTTTCCTATTGCCTCGTTCTACTGCGGGAAGATCCGCTTCAACACCAATTGCCTCAGTGTGAATTGCCTCGGTCTAACCTGCTTGTTGAAAGCCCTTGTCATTCTATTCTAGTAGAGTTGACTGTGACACACTGTGTTCATCCTTTTACCATCAATGAGAGCCAGTTTTTCATACCGGCTCTGTATTCATTTTGCATCGCTGAGCTCAGCCTATTGTATGATTCTTAGGGAAGGAATCTCCACCTCGGTGGGTATAACAACTTCAGTACCATACACTAGTAGATAGGGGGTTACCCTAGTTGAAGTGCGGACTGTGGTGCAATATTCGAGAAAAACAAATGGTAGCTTCTCATTCCATTGCTTGTAGTTATCCACCATCTTCCTTAATATCTTCTTGATGTTCTTGTTGGCGGCTTCCACAACTCCATTTATTTGCGGCCTATATGTTGTAGAATTCCGGTGCTTGATTTTGAATGTTTCACACATGGCTTTCATCATATCACTGTTGACATTGGAAGTATTATCGGTAATGATTGACTCAAGCACTCTGAATCGAAAAACAATACGATCCCAGACAAAGTCTGCTACGACCTTCTTAGTCACAGCTTTATAGGAAGCGGCTTCAACCCATTTTGTGAAATAATCTATGGCTACCAAGATGAATCAGTGTCCTTTGGAAGCAGCGGGTTTAATCGGTCCGATGACGTCCATGCCCTAGGTAGAGAAAGGCTAGGGTGAACTCGTTGCATTGAATTATTGGGTGGCACTCATATCATATCAGCATGTACCTGGCATTGGTGGCACTTCTATACATATTTGATGCAGCCCGTCTCCTAAGTCATCCAGAAATACCGTGCCTTTAATATCTTCTCGGCTAGAACGAACCCGTTCATATGAGGTCTGTAGGTTCTAGCGTGTATTTCTTCGAGCAACCTAGATTCCTCTTTGGCATCAACACATCACAACAATCCCAAGTCAAGAGTCCCTCTATATAGAATTCCTCCGCTTTGAAAGAAGTGGTTAGCTAATCTTCGAAGTGTGCGCTTCTGAGTGAATGTAGCATTTCCTGGGTATTCTCCTTTCTCCAAATACTCCTTGATATCATGAAATCATGGATTTTCATCGAACTCTTCTTCAACATGAGCACAATAAGCTGGTTGCTTACTAATCTCCATCGGGATAAGATTAATAAAATTCTTGTCTGGATGTTGTATCATGGAAGACAAGGTAGAGAGTGCATATGCAAACTCTTTATGTATTTTTGGAACATGTTTAAATTCTATCTTTATGAACCTCTTGATCAGATATTGCACACAATGCAGGTATGGAAATATCTTAGTGTTCTTGGTAGCCCATTCTCTGAGTACTTGATGTACTAGTAGATCTGAATCTCCGATTACCAGCAACTCCTGAATATTCATGGTGATGGCGAATCTGAGTCCCAAGATGCAAGCCTCGTACTTTGCCATATTGTTGGTGCATGGGAACTTGAGCTTGGCTGATACCGGGTAATGTTGACCGGTTTCTGATACTAAAACAACTTTGTTTCCCCCTCCCTTGAAGTTTGTGGCTCTGTCAAAATAATCCTCCAACCATCATATGTTTCAGCAATATCTTCCCCTACAAATGATACTTCGTCATCGGGAAAATACGTCTTCAATGGTTTGTATTCTCCTGTCTACGGGGTTCTCTGCCAGGTGATCGGCCAATGCTTGCCCCTTCACTGTCTTCTAAGTCACATAGATGATGTCGAACTCACATAGCAATCTTCCACTTTGCTAGCTTACCCGTGTCTTTCAGAAACCCATCCTCGATATATGAGATATGTGGTGTATACGCATATATAGTGCCTTAGTTTCTAGGCTATCCATGTCAAGGCATAAAAGATGTGTTCCAACAAAGAGTACTGGGCTTCGTAAGGCATGAACTTTTTACTCAAATAGTATATCGCCTGCTCTATTCTCCCAGTTTCATCATGTTTCCCCAGAACGCAACCAAAGGCTCCATCCAACACGGATAGGTACAACAGTAAAGGTCATCCGGGCTCTGGTGGGACCAACATGGGCAGCTTGGATAGGTACTCCTTGATTTTATCGAAAGCCCTTTGACACTCTTCAGCCCAACTTGTCGCAGCATATTTCCTCAGCATTTTGAAGATCGGCTCATATATTACCGTTAATTGTGCTATAAAATAGCTGATATAATTGAGGCATCCTAAAAAGCTCATCACATCCTTCTAGCTCTTTGGTGGTGGAAAGTCCTGAATAGCTTTGATTTTTTAGGGGTCTAACTCAATGCCACAGCGACTAACGATGAAACCCGTCAACTTTCCAGCATGGACTCTGAAAGCACATTTTGCAGGATTAAACTTCAGATTGGATTTTCGAAGTCGGTCAAAAAACTTTTTCAGGTCTACTATGTGATCTGAACTTCTCTTAGACTTGATGATGACATCATCCATGTACACCTATATTTCCTTGTGTACCACATCGTGAAAAAGAGTAGTCATGGCCCTCATGTAGGTAGCCCCGACGTTCTTCAAACCAAACGGCATTATTTTGTAACAATATATTCCCTATGGGGTGATGAAGGATGTCTTTTCAGCATCCTCTTCATCCATCCAAATCTGGGGATATCCTGTGAAGCAATCCACAAAAGATTCGAGTTCATGCTTGGCATAGTTTTCGATTAGTATGTGTATGTTGGGCAATGGGAAATCATCTTTAGGGCTTGCTCTGTTCAGATCTTGATAGTCAATGCACACTCTGACCTTCCCATCCTTCTTCGGAACCGGTACAATATTGGCTAACCAAGTTGGATACACGACCACCCAAAGGACCTTGACTTTGATCTACTTGGTAACCTCTTCCTTTATCTTTAGACTCATACTTGTCTTGTATTTCCTGAGCTTCTGCTTTATCGGTGGACACATAGGGTTGGTAGTTGTGAGCCACTATGGATGTGCTTAATCCAATCATGTTGTCGTAGGACCATGCAAAAATATCCTCATATTCCTTTAGAAACCTGATGTACTCTTTATTCTCGGACGGCGATAGATGAATGCTAATGCGAGTTTCTTTGACTTTTTCAGAATCCCCTAAGTTAACTGCCTCAGTTTCTTCCAAATTCGACTTTGGTTTGTTCTCAAAATTCTCTTCTTCTTTGATAATTTCCTCAGGTATTATATCATCTTCCCAATCTTCTGAATCACTTTCCTTATGTTGCGTTGTCTCATTACATGTCACAGTCGTAAATTCATTAGGATATGTAATAATTATGCTAAAAATAATGTAAAAAGATAATAATATATATAAACGAAAAGCAATGATGCATTAATAAAACTTAAAGCAGTCAACAAGTATGACTCGATGTCTCGAGTAATTATTTTAAAACAAAACAATAAAAATGTCTTAAATGCCAAAAAAAAAAATTAAAAGTAAATTATGCGTGTTCTGCCAAGGCTACCCAGGTGCTCGGCGAGCCCGGGATGGTGTAGCAGTCCAGTTCCTGAGAACATCTCCTTCTCCCACTGTCTGAATGGTAAGGTCTTCCTCCTCATCCTCCAAGATTGCACTGCATTTCTCATTACATGGCATAGTCGTAGATTCATTAGGATATGTAATAATTATGCTAAAAAGAATGTAAAAAGATAATAATATATATAAACGAAAAGCAATGATGCATTAATAAAACTTAAAGCAGTCAACAAGTACGACTCAATGTCTCGAGTAATTATTTTAAAACAAAACAATGAAAAAGTCTTAAATGCCAAAAACAATTTTAAAAGTAAATTATGCTTGTTCTGCCAAGGCTACCCAGGTGCTCGGCGAGCCCGAGATAGTGCAGCAGTCCAGTTCCTAAGAACATCTCCTTCTTCCACTGTCCGAATGGTAAGGTCTTCCTCCTCATCCTCCAAGATTGCACTGCATTCCATATTTTCCTCGTCCAGAAACAGCTTCCTCATACCGGCCAAAACCTCATCTTCCTAAGATCCCCATATCACATCAGTTTGGTGAAATGTCTGGTGCAACAGTGGTATGGGTTGTTCCAATGGATAGTAAAAGTCACGCCATGGCGGTATCCAATCATGGTATTCTTGCACAGTGTATTCATATCCAAGACCAAAGGTCGTGCCATGATATTGTAGCTGTATTGGTTCTGTGATCCCTTGAAGCTTTGGATCAAGATCCTTGCCCGGTTCATACCCTAACAACATCAGTATGCTTTCTATCTTGTTGCTCTACCATCTCCCCTTCTCGATTGTGTTTATTCGCTCAATATTGTGGTATGTTTCTCCTCCCAATTTTCTCTTGTTCTCGATAGTTGGCACAGTCTTGTTAGTGTAGATAGGGTTACTTCCATCTCCGTGAATAATCACCTCTTGATGATTCCGCTCGAACTTCATAGCTTGGTGCAGGGTAGAAGCGACTGCCCCAGCTGCATGTATCTATGGTTGTCCCAGTAACAAGTTATGGGTGGCGGATATATCTAGCACCTGGAATTCAACGTCGAAGTAGGTTGGGCCTATCTGCAGATCAAGGTTGATTTCTCCGATAGTGGCTCTCTAAGACCCATCAAATGCCTTCGCAGTTCATACTTCCCATATGTATCTCATGCAGGCCTATACCCAGTCTTTTCAAAGTCGTCAGTGGGCATATGTTCAGACTCGAACCTCCATCTATCAGAACCCTGGCAATGAACTTGTCTTCATATTGCACAGTGATGTGTAGTGATTTGATGTGACTCAACCCCTCCGACGGTAGCTTGTATTCGTGGAAAGTAATCTTGTGACTCTCCAGTAGTTTCCCCACCATATTCGCCATTTCCTTACTAGTGATACCGGTAGGCACATAAGCTTCACTTAACACCTTCATCAAGGCATTCTTGTGCGCATCTGAGTTTTGAAATAGTGATAAGATAGATATCTGGGCGGGGGTCTTGTTTAAGTGATCATCAACTGAGTATTCCCTCACCTATACCTTTCTCCAAAGATCATCGGTGCATGTCTCCATGATAGGTGGCTTCGATGCGGTCTCTTTACTTGTTCCTCCAAGATTTTCAGGTGTGTAAACTCTGCCGGTTCTGGTCATTCCTTGTGCAACACCTGTCTCTTCCATCTTGGCTTTATCTTTTCTCCTTGCCTCTACCACATAATCCCACGGGACAACATCAGACTTATAAGTCGGTGTTAGAGCTACCATCACAATGAAGGGCGTAGTGACCACAACCTCGAATGGTGCTTGAGTTTGCACCACAATCGGCGAGAGGGTGACCGGAGATGTTTTTGTAGTATCCCCCTCTCGGATAAGTCCGATGGATCCTTATGGATCCTATTCTTCATCAGTTTCTATCACATTCACCCCCTCACCCCCATGATCAAGAAGAGGGTTATTGTGGACATTCGGCACGAACTCCATTGCATGTATAAATTTGGTGTAAATCAGTGTCTGGATCTTGTCTTTCAACATGCGGCATTCCACGATAGTATGACCCTTCATGCCTGAATGGTAGGCACAAGTCTTGTTGGGTTTAACCCACTGGGAAGGATTTTCCATAGCAACAATAGGAACGGTAATGACACAACCAGCGGTGTTCAGTCTCTCACATAGTTGGGCTATGGGTTCGTTGATAGGGGTGTATTGTCTGGGAGTTCTACGGTCAAAGTCTGGTCGTGGCAGGAGGAGGTGAATGGTAATATGCAGGTTGGGTATTATAGGTATGGTAAGTAGTGGTAGGGTATTGGTATTTTGGAGGTGAGGATTAATACATGGGTGGAGGTGTTTGATAGGACCAAGATAATGCATCACCTATAAGACTTCGCATGAATAGTTTCATGCGGATTCGGTCATTCTTTCCCACTCCTACAAGCTTGTCACAATAGGTTCTTAAATGCACCTTAGGGTCACCGGTGCCATCAAACATCTCAAACTAAGGAGATTTGTAACCCTCTGTCAGTTTCTTTAGCTCCTCAACCACGTTTCATATAAGCAGGTCCTTCTCAGTTGGTTCGGGTATGTATAGGGTTTGTTGTGGGGTGTGTGGTAAGGTCTCCACATATATTGGGTTGCCTTGGTGTGTTCCTGGGACTTGGGTATATGGGTGATCAATGATTGAGGTTTGAGGGGGATCGGGGGTAAGTTGTAATGCATTTTGAGGGGTATGATAAGTGGTGGTTTACAGATATTGGGTTAGGTGATGGCGGTGTTGTTGAGGGATTTGTACTGGCGGGGGGTTAAGGTTTTGAGGGGGTGCGGGGTTGTGATATTGATGCGTTGCGGGAGGATTTTGTGGAGCTATGGGTGGCGGATTTTGGGCTTGTGTGTTTTTGGGTTGGTGTTTGATTCTGAGTGGTTGTGTTATGATGGTTGACGTCCGGAATATTTAGAGTAAGGGAGAGGTTTATGAGATTTCGGACCTGCTCAAGCTCACCTTGTAGCTCCAAGATTTTCTGTTCCAACCGTAGGACTAACTAATTTGTCCTGGCGTATTTCTTTCATCTGAGGTTTCAACATTTTCTGCTATGGTAGCGTTGTCCTTTCTATTACCACTTAGATCATCCATCTTCCCTTTTCCTTTGCCTTTGCCTTTGCCTTTGCCTTTGGTTTTTGGGTTGCTAGGTGTAGTAGGAGGTGGAGGGGCTATGGATCTGGTGTGATATGTTGATAATGCCAGAATGCACGAACCAATCTTTGGGAACGGGAATAATCAAAAGAAAGAAAAACAAAAGGTAACCAAGTTAGTAAGATGAAATAAAAGAGTGTTTACAATATTTAATCAAGTATCACGTAAGGTCATGCAATAATTCGCATCCTAATTTAGAGACCTCATTGTGCCCGAGGTAGGCCTAAGCGACATATAGACTTGGAGAAAATTTATGCCAATGTTGCCTCATTCCATTAGTGCGAAAATAAGTCAAATCAATCTTTACTAAATTGCAATAATAATTATGAAGTCACTAATGGCACGAAGCGTTGTTACATCGAAATCTAACGAAATCTAATCTAGAAAGCAATAAAGAACAATAGCTCCCAGTCTATTTGGTCCCAGAAGGACCTTCTCCATGCTTGGATCTTTTGACTCTATCAACCACGCTTCCCAAGTAGCGCATGTCGAATAGAAAATAAGCCATTGCCAGCTTCCCTCTTTCATCATAGTCCATACCTTGACAATCCCAAAGCCTCTCTCTCATCTTCCCCTCCAGCTCCATCAGTCCTTGCTCTAGGTGTTCTAACCTTTCTGTCGAATTGTTTGCAATCTCCTTCCATTCCTTGATCGCCTCCATATCCACCTTATGTTGTTCCATATGCTTAGCTTAAGATTCGAACACTCTTTTGTGTAGCCTCTTATACTTTACTTGTGCCTCAGCCACCTCGTCTATAATTATGTCTTTCAGATTGACCCCCAGTTTGACGTCCCCGATTATGTCATCTTACAACCATAAGATATAGAAGTGCATGTGGCTGCCGTGATACCTGTCTGGTTCAATAGTCTCTCCATCCACGATAATCTTTTGGTTCCACGTGTGTTGGGCTTCAAATTTGAATTGGATAGCATCTCCTTTGAAATCTACTTTATACTAAACCATGTTGAAAATCCGAGGTATGACTTGCTTCCTCCCAGATTGCCTCATTACCCTTATAGGAGCGTATGGGTAGATGCCTTAAAACCGGATAAGTACCAAGTGAGTGGTTCCTTTAGACCTGATGATGCACTCTCTACTAGGAAACCATTCAAACATCCAATGTACTTGCTCGTCTGTCAGATTACTGAAGAAATGCACCCAGCCTACAGTATTACCAGGCTTTGCAAACCTGTCTAGAGCAAATGTCATCTTCTTTGGATGATGACTGGCTATGTAGTCATTTAGTGGCCTACGTAGAAGCTTCTGGCGATAATTTCCCCTCTGAAAGTGTTCTAGAAGCCAAACTTGTAGTGTGAGATTACAACCCTCGAAATGTCCAAACCCATGCTTGCATCGATCCAGAGCATGGTACATATCAACTTAGATCATAGGGATGATGGTGTATTTCTTCCCCTCGATACCCTCCATCACGGTCCTGGAGACCATGGCTAAGCGAGTATGAATTCTCCCTCTATGCATCAGAAAGATCAACAAACCCAAGAAATAGACTATGAAGACGTAGACCCGGCGGTGTACCAATCCCAAAAAGGTAATGACTAGCTCCTCATGATGCAGGCGATATGATTTGTTATGCCCATATTTCTCATAGATAAATTCCAAGGGGATGTATAATTTCTTCAAGCAAACCAATTCGTCGTTCTTCTTAAACCCAAGACTTTTCAGAAAAACCGCATGGGGTGCAATTTTCTGGCACCAGTAGACCCGGACTATCCCATGTTAACTTGGCAAAACCCCCTATTTCTTTCAGAAGAGGGGTCATTTCTATATTTCCAAATCGGAAAACAGCTCTCTTTTCATCCCAGAACATGGTGGTTGCCTCAATTAATTCCATGTTTGGTCGAATATTCAGCAAAGATGGCAAGTTACCAACTACTCTCCTTACGCGATTTCTGTCGCATGGTGCAAGTTCATTCCACCAGTCAATTAGCAGGGGCGGGATATTCTGGACCATACCAAACCTGGTGATTTCGTGTTTCATTTTCTGCAAACAAATAAAAGTTAGCCCTTTCCCCCTCCAGATTTGACTATTTACGCATTAATAGTTAACATGTTGGCACGTTTTCTCCAAGCAATGTAAATAATATGATGGTGCCCTTTGGGATTGTGGAAATCCCTTTGGACTTTGGACAAGGTTTATCTAAGCGGATCGATGCATTAATTATATTTCAATCCATACTAGGTTTAGCACGATGTATGTACATTTCAAATCAGAGTGTGATTTCTAGAAGGGTCTAGACTAGTACTCTCAAGTAGACAATATGAGAGGGAAAGGCACGGGACCGTCGGCTGCACCGTTGATCGACTAGTCTACCACTAATAAGTCGCTCCGGTTTAAAAGGGTGTTTTTTTAGGAAAGCGCGAACACTCATCAAGCGCCACTATGTTGATAATAAGCACGAGTGGAGTATGATGTTTAAAGCATGCTTTATGCAAAAATATAGTAACACGTTGCCAGATATTTTGCATGATGAAAGCATGTGAAAACAGTAAAATAATGCGATAAAGATGAACAGGAGAAGGAAAAGAAAAAGGAAAGACAAAGGAGAGAAGATAGAACGACTCATGAAAAGGTTCGAGAACATAATTAACTGAAGAAAATAGGGGATATAGGGATGGTAGAAACATGATATAGCAGTTATAAGCAAGATAAAAGAAATAGGGAGGGGGTGTACATGTCATTGCAGATAAGGGAAATAGGGAGGGAATGTACATATCATAGCAAGTAAGGGAAATAGGGAGAGGATGTACAAGTCATCAAATCACCCGTTAATCTATATAAGCGAAACTTCATAATGGTAAGAGCCTAAATATATCCCCAGCAGAGTCACCATATATTCGCACCCCGTTTTCTTGCGAAAAAGGGTTTTGATGTGTGACAACTCTTTTAAATGGATATTAAAAAGAGGAAAGTCGCCACCTAACGATTTCAGGTGCGTTAGGGCACCTATTTGCGAATGACTTTGTTTTAACTAGTTCGTATCACCAAAGATATGGTAAGGGCTCAAATTACCTCGAAGAGAAGGTATTAGGTACTCTTCGAGGTTCACAACTGTGGGTCCCGACCGAAATTATGCTATGTGGGATTATTGGATTATAATTGTCCTATGTGATCATATAAGTGAAGAAAGACATGGGATTAAAGGTTCAGTTACAATGTAATACAAGTGTAAAAAAGATTCCGCAAGTGAAGGAATTAGATTATATAAATAATCATACAAGTCTTTGGAGATTACAAAGTACAACCTAATTGTTCTAAGTTCAAAGAAACAAAGGTGCGAGAAACTAACATATAAAGGGGGGCTCCTAAGTTTTTTAGCCTAAAGGATCACCCCGTGCAACATAAATAATACTTCGCAACTCTCTTAGAGTAGGGGTTGCTCATATTATTCAGCGGGCACAAACTATCATCTCATGCTACCCAATTACTATGTTAAATTTGCTTACATAAAGCGCTCTAGTTCAATTCTAGGTCGTATACTATGCGTGCACTACCTGTCCCATACCTATAGTCCAGGAGGCTTTGGACCTACTATTTGGGTGATTCTAGACTTTTACTTAGGGTTCTCAAAATGATAAAAAAAAAAAAAAAAAAACTAGGCGCACACTCAAAATAGGTAGGACTACACATAAAGACAACGAATGGCTCAAGTTAGCCTCCACACATAAGCAACAAAGGCACGCAAAACAGGTTCCAGATTATGCAGCATGCAGTTTCAGAATCGAGGTGTGATAGAGTTGTTTAAGACCTATAGACATGGCTTCTATGTGAACACACAGTTTAAAACATCTCATGGGCAGTGCTGCTATTCAGATTATCGAAATTATAGATTACAAGTTATAAAAGCCTATAGACATGATCTCTAAGTGATTTTCCCAATGGGGCAGTGAAGCCATTTGAAAACACAAAATTACTCGTGTTCGATCCTAATGACATGCTTTCTAGACGAGTAGCAATGTCCTATAGACAGGTTCTCTAATAGTGGGTATTTAAACTCAGATTTATCATATTTATGTTATCTAGGCGGTAGGGTGATAGGAATAACAGAAACAACCAATTAGTTAATCAGTTAAGGCTAGGGGTGTTCAAAACCGAACCGAAACCGAAAACCGAACCGAAACCGAAGCTTAATGGCTTATTGGTATCGGGTTAACGGTTTAACGGATGGGGAACGGATTGAAGTTTTTTTATTAACGGCTTATCGGTTTGGGGTGGATTATTCAATTTTCTTAACGGATAATCCGTTAACCCGTTATTCTCTCTCTCTCTCTATATATATATATATATATATATATATTAAATATCAAAAACCCTTCCACTTCTTCCAGTACTCCATCTCTAAGTTCTAACGCCTAATTCCTAAATAATCAGAACCCTTACGTACTATGCATCCGAAGATCCTAGGCTTGGCTTAGCTTAGCTTATTCTCCCACCCTACAACAAGATTGTTTAAGCTGTTGTTTATGGTTCACCTCTGCTTTTGTTTTTTTAAAACTAATGCATGCTGGCTATGTTTAATAGAAGAACAATAGTGTTGTGCCACAACTTTTTTCACTCTACAACACATGACACACTACATCATTCTTATGTAGGCGTTAACAGACATGTATGTCTAGACTCAATGTGAAATTTTCTATTCTGAATTTGTATGCTAGGCGGTCAACAAATAATTAATGAACGCAATATAGATTGAATTAGGCCGATAAACCGCCCAATAACCGCCCGATAAGAGCTAAATCGTTACCAATTCGCCCGATATCTTATCGGGTGGCAAGCGGATTAATACATTTAAAAGCCGATAACCATTAAGCCAAACCGTTAAGAGTAATTAATCGCCCAATCCGCCCGATAAGCAGCCCTAATTAAGGCCCTATAGACATGGTATCTAGATGAGTATTAGCAAAGACATATATTAATATGATCCTATAGGCATGATATCTAATAATCACACCACAATTGCATAAATTGAGCGAATAGTTATTGATGTTTGATTCCTATTAACATGCCATCTAATAGCGCATGGAAGTAGACATGTGAACAAGTAAAGCACTTAAACTCTTACTAACATGCTTCTGATAATGTGCGGGCATTAGACAAGTTGAGTAGGTGAAGTGTTTGAGTTCCTATACGCAATAATTTTATTAGTGTGTAGAATTAAAGCACATCAAACAAATAGCAAATAAGGTAATTAAAAACAATAGACATATTTTTTCACATTCATGCAAGAATTAAAATACATAGCCCCCTTTTTACTAATTTCCCCATCATTCAGTTTTACAAGATATTACAAATCACTTTAAATAATTATAGGCCCAAACACAAATATAGAGTAACCCAGTAATACATCTGGGCCTTCAAATAGGCTTAGAACTTCATGCGGACAGCAGGCCCAAACTCTAGGTGCAGACAGTATACTTCAAACCCCCAATACCAATGGTAGGCCCAGCATACAAAGCCCAAACGATTCCGGTAATTAAGCTAATAGATGCAAAATTTATCCATATAGGTAACAAACTATTCATAGAATTAATTAAACGGCTTAAACACTTAGATCTTAAAAATGAAACTAGTTGTAGCTCTAGCCAAGACATATAACCAGGATCATGCTGAATAGAAAGGCATAAAAGAAACATACAGGGAAGTTTATGCTTGCAATTCTAGAAAATAAAGTTTAAGAGTGTCATGGAAGTTAACCACTTCAAATAAAATTCCAAGACAAAGCATTGCCTAGAACTATCCTTAAGAACTTTAGGCAGGGAATTCGAACATGAAAATCTAGTAAGGTCATAGACAAGAACAACTGAGGTACAGTCTTAACATGGGATGTCTACATGAAAGAAACCTAGCATAACAGAACAGATTAATAATTGCAACACTTAGTCGAATATGAGAGAGATTTTAACATGCTGAATACTAATCATAACACTAGAAGAGTTCAAGAAACATGTCATTTAGACTAGCAGGACAGGCAGGCATCTAGATTAATCCCAGTTGATGTCATATATAAGAAGAAACTAAACACTAGAATTTTCTCTAGAAGTCTTAGGCAACACTAAAGAATATATGGTTATGAAAATCATGAAGCACAACATTAGAGTTCACCAACAACACAGAAACATGTTTGGCTAAGCATTAACACAGAGTTGTAACATGAGATAGCCAGGCATCAATTTCCAGGGTATCAGTAGACTATACATAAAGGGTTCAGCAGAAAGAGACTTATTAAAATAAATTCTGGGCAGGTAGTAATTCCCTAGGAGTTTCAGTGCAAGTGTTCAAAGTGAGACATGAGAAAGGGTTCGATATTAAACAGTCAATGTAAGAATTTAAGCATACAATAAACATGACAGCCTCGAACAAACATAACATCCCAAAATTCTTCCAAATTGACTACACTAGCTAAACATATGCAAGCTTATACAAGTTCTGGTGAAGGATTGCAGAAGAAATTCAAAGCAAGGTCGACATAGTATCGTATTGGCTTAGAAAGAACCACATAACAGAGATGTTCAGAAGCATGGACATAAACAGGGAAGAAACATAATTGTGAGGGTTACAATACTTACCAATTTGTAGATTTAACAACAAATAGAGGAGAAACACCAGGTTTCAGTTGTAAAGTAAGAACAACAATAAGAATTCCAAACCCTAGTACGTCAGAGTTCACAGGAGCTTCGAATGAGCCCCGAGCAGTGCTCGTACTAGTGAAGTAGATAGAGAAGATTCTGGTGGCCTTGGCTTTCAGCCGGCCAAGAGCTCAAGTTTCAGAATACTATAGAGCGAGTGAGAGTGAGAAAGCAATAGCAGTAGTTGTTTTTCTCTTTTAGGGAAACGGGAAGGGGTTTATATAGTGATCGATTTGAACCAACAAATATGGGAAACAATCAATTAAACATAAATAAGGCAAGAAAATATCTCATACAAATCAGAATTGGTAGAGGATATGGAAAGTCTCACATCCTAGTTGGGTCCAACTGTTTGAAAATCGAACCAAAGGTGCAAATTGTTCCTTGTTGAGCGTATATGGACGGAATACTGTCTAAATCCCAAAGATTCAAGTCATCCCAGTCCGATCTTGGAAGTGGTATTTGCCAAAGTTAGGCAAGTACCTAAGTAATACCATAAACGGATGACCAGTAACGGGAGGATGCTAATAAGGTAAGAAGATCATATATTGATTTCATTTCTTAGTCGGAATCAGAGAGAAATTAGGAGGCGACTGCTAGGGTTTATAGAAGAGAAGGGGGATAGAGAGAATACAGGTGAGGGATTATAAAGAGAAGAGGAGGGTTTTTGTAGGCCATTGATCATTTAAGATCAACGGCCAGGATCGAAGGGGAAGTGGGGCGGGTTATTTGACGGGTCGCGGCCGGGTTGAGTTAAATGGGCGATTGGTTTGGGCTACTGAGAGGTGAGATGTGGTGGGCATAATATTATGGGCCTTGAATTTGTCCGAAAATTGGCGTGTTTTGGGCCAACTCTTGAAACCCCTAAAATTAATTAAAAATAAATTATTAAAACATCAAATAAATAGTAAAATATTATTTATTCTGTGAAAATACTTGAAAATAATAATTGAACATTATAAAAATATAAAAAATACTATTTTGGCATAAATAATATAATAAACATAATTATTTATGGGATTTAGGCTATTATTGTAAATTGTATAGATAAAATAGGGAAAATGAAAATATAATTACGTAAAAGAGATGGAATATTATAAAATGCATAAGGGTATAGAATTATGAATTTGGATGATTAAATCACCTTAAAAATAATTTAAAGAGATAATTAATAAATATTTAAATAGATTAAATGCGAGAAAATCGATTTTAAAGCTTTAAAAATTGTAGAGGATACTTATATGACATTAATAAATCGGGTAATAATGCAAAATGATATTTTAAAAGTATATGGAATACTTTATAAAATATGAGGGCAAAATTGGGTATCAATAATATTGAGAAATATTGACTGTAATTTCTTCTAGTAATCATTTACTCCTTCGCATATTTGTTCTTGTAATCTTCTCTGTTATGTTTTAGTATTATTTCTATTGCTATTATACTGCACAAGTTATATCAATGAGTATTTTTTAACTAAAACACCTCGTCACTACTACACCGAGGTTAGTCAAGGTACTTACTAGGTACATGGAGTCAGTTGTACTCATACTACGCTTCTGCACCTTGCGTGCAGATCATGGAATTGATGTTGCTGTGCATGGTGAGAGCTGACATTGAAGATGTACCCGTTGTCCGGACATGACTACCATTTGTCCTTGGTAGTTTAAGATTTGAGTTCTGTTTATATATAATTCAAAGAGATATTATATTTATTCATCATATCGGTTTTGTAAACCCAAATCGTAGTCGCTTGTGACTTGTACTACCAATCCTTGAGAAGTTGTATAAACTTCAGTTATTTCACTTATTGGTTTCATATTAATTCCAGTAGAATTGTGTTGACTGTATTTGACTTACCTAGCGGGTCGGGTTAGTTGCCATCACGGTTAGGCAGATTTTGGGTCGTGACAGGAGGTCCTGCCATTTACTTGACTCTTAGAACCTTTGTTGGTTTTAGGCAACGGGGGTCAACTTCCACGACAGAAAAAGGTGATCTATCTATTTATTTGACTAAACTTAGTTCATGAGAAAGAGTCCTAGGGTTCCAAACTTTTGTTTTGCACCGAGAATAAATCAATAGAATTGTCTAACAAATCATCTGATACTAGATGAAGAGGTACCCCGAAAAGCAGGAATAGAGGTGTAACGACTCGGCCTGTCATTTCGAGAGTTATAGCCTTGTTTCCCCATTTCTGCTTCTTTATGTGTTGTTCAGCTGTGTTGAGTTGCATCGAGTTTCTAGGTTTGGGTCCGGAGTAGTTTTGGAGTGAAATGAACACTTAATCTCTTAGTTAGAAAGCTAAGTTAGAAAAGTCACCCGGAAGTGACTTATGAGTAAACGAATTCGGATTTGGATTTTTATGATTCGTCTAGCTTTGTTGGGTGATTTTAGACTTAGGAGTTTGTCCGGAATATAATTTGGAGGTCCGTGGTAGAATTAGGCTTGAATTGGCGAAAGTTGGAAGTTTAGAAGTTCTTAGGCTTGAATCCGAGATTGATTTGGTGTTTTGGTGTTGTTTTGGATGTTCTGAAGGTTCGACTAAGTTCGGGTAGTGATATATAACTTGTTGAAACTATTGATTGAGGTCCCCGAGGGCCTCAATGAGTTTCGGATAGGTTTGGGTTGTGTTGCGCTCGTTTTTCTTATGTTTCGTTGTCGTTTCTTCAAGCATAAATAATATCATATTAAACAAATGAGCTCTGATTTCTTTTTTGATTGAAGAAATAGATCTGTATCGTAATTAGGGGCCCGTAGAAAAAAGAATCATCGAATTTGGACATCATATGAGGATTTTATGGTCATTTTACTAAGAATTAGGTTGCCAGATTTTTTTCAGATTAATTATGCAATTGCCACTGACGACGCATTTAAAAATCTACACTATTTGCAAATATTGAAACCTACATATCTCCTTCATTATAAGGTCAAATTGAGTGATTCAAAAGCCTAACTTGACTAAACTTTCACAAGGAATCCATTGGAGGCATAAAAGTAAGTTTCGAGATCATTTGGCATGAGAAACAAGGCAGAATAGCTGGCAGAAAAATATATAAAATGAGGGTTTGTTCATTCAGTCATATTTTGAGTTGGGGAGCTCGGATTTGGGAGATTTTGGGGGCGATTTTCACCATAAGGATTGGGGTAAGTGTTCTATACTCAGTTTTGGTTATATTTCATGAATTCATCTTTGTTTTTGGGATTTGATTGATGATTTCAAAGTGAAATTGAGGGAATTAGGGTTTGAGTTTTGGAGAGTTTAAGTGAGGATTTGTGGGACCAAACGGAGTCCGATTTTGATGAATTTTAGATGGTTAGACTCGGGAGAGGACGAGGTTTATTATTCTTCTATTTTTGACTGATTTCGAGACGTGGGACCAGGGGCCGGGATTTTAGCTGGTTTAATATTTTTGGCATATTTTATAGTTTTATTGTGGAATTTGATTCGTTAGCCTATGTTGATAGTAGTATTCTGATTTTTGGTTAGGTTCGAAGCTTTTGGAGACCGAGTCCAGAGACGAGGGCATCCCGGAGTAGGATTTTACACTGTTAAGGTAAGTAACAGTTTTAACTCTGGCTTTGAGGGTATAAACCCGGAGAATTTGATATCTTGTGACTTTTTGGAAGGATTGAGACTTGGTCTGTCCCGTGAAGCCTCATGGTCATCATCTGTGTTTACGTAGTTACTTATTGTTGAACTTGTCTGCCTTCATGTTAGAAATCATGCTTAGGCTTTATTCATGCTCACATTATTTGTACTCAGTCATAGAAATTATTGTACAAGTTTACCTCAGTCTCTATTATTTGCTAATTTGTTGTGATACTTGATGTGGGCTGTGTTCCCTTATTTGTTTATGATGGTGAGGCTAGTGAGGTACATGATTAAGTGAAGTCGAGGGCCTGGTTTTGAGGATATTAATACCATAGCGCGTGAGTTATCCGCATAGCACGTGAGTTGACCGTACGGATCCAGGTATTGATATGATGGCACGTGAGTTGTACGTGCTTAGCGCTTGGGCTTTGGGAGCTCCTTCGGAGTCTGTACATACCCCCAGTGAGTGCATAGTGTTGAGCATTGAGTGCTGAGTGCGAGTGCTGAGTGATGGAGTGACATTTCTGTGAGGTTGCATTTACTTTTGATGTTACTGCATTTACCTATTAATTTTCCTTGTAGTCTTACTGATTTATGAAATTACCTGTCTACTCCTGTTTGTACTTAATTGTGAAAATAATAATTGGATTATTCTGCTTAGCTCGTCACTACTGCTCAGTTCCTTAGTTATTTCTGTTACTACTGAGTCGATAGTACTCATACTTCACCCTACACTTTATGTGCAGATCCAGGTGAATTAGAAGGCGGCGATCGTTGAGTTCAGGCCGGCTATCTTTGGATACTGCAAGGTAGCTGTTAGCGTCCGTAGGACCTTGTTACTCCTCTTGTCATTTCTTCTTTTGGACAATTAGACAGTTTATATATCTTAGTTCATAGTTTTAGATGCTCTTGACTTAGTGACACCCTGATGTTTGGGGCTCGTTTTCGTATTTTCTATATTATATTTAGAGTTGATTTAATTTATAGAAATTCAAATGTTGGTATTATTTTATTAAATTCTTATAATCAATTTAGTAGTAATATTTTAGGAAATAGGCTTGCCTTATAATACGATAGGCGTCATCACGACCATGGTTAGATTTTGGGTCGTGACAAGATGAGACACATGTCTGCCATTAGAAGAAACCTAACGCAACTAGTTCATCTTTGAATAGGTAGCCCGATTAACCAGACAAGCTTGAGGGACTTCCTTTCATAGAGGAAGGGTAAGCTAGGACATGTACTCCCCAACTTGGGAACTCAGCTTATAGTGAAGGGAAGGAGACGCTTTTTATGCGATAGTGCTATGGTGAAGAGTGAACCGAGACTATTTTTATTGAGATCCTCGGGTTTATGCTTCATTCAAGTCTTAATTCAAGGAAGGACAAGTCCTTATCATCCCGATCGGGATAAACGAACATGCTCGCTGCGGGTCAGCACCTCGGGCTCTCTTTCCACTTTTTATATGTCTTCAAGCGGAAGGCGTTAATACAAATATTCAAGTAAAATAGCCATCAAATTGATATTGAGATGGAGTCCTTACGGAGGTACTTCTATTATTAGATGAGGCAGAATCAGAACCTGGAGATCAACCCCAAGGACTAACTGCGGGAGCATGGATTGGATTTTGGGCTGCATGACTTGATTCCTCTTCCTCCACTAAGTTCTCGGTGGATAGAAAGCGGGTTATCGGCAAGCGTGATGAGAGGGCAAGGTTCAAAATGAGAAAAGGCTAAGGGTGGATACCTAGACACCCTGAGAGAAGGAAGGGCGTAACAATCGACAAAATATTTCGGTGATTTGAAAATCAGCATAAAGGAAAAGAAAGCAAAAGTGATTTTTGTAGTAGTGGCGGGCGAAATGGGAGCTACCTAAAGGGTAAAAACGGGATTGTGGGAGAGCAATATAATCATCGTGCAGCTAGGCAAAGCAGTCTGAATGTTGCACCCTAGATGGCAAAATTTTAATAGCCGAAAGCATCACTAGCTTAGGCTCTGAATGCATGCCTGTTGAAGAATGAGCTAGCGACTCATAGACAGTGACTTGGTTAAGGGAACCCATCGGAGTCGTAGCAAAAGCGAGTCTTCATAGGAAAATTGTCATTGCTTATGGACCCGCACTTGGGTGATCTATCCATGACCAGGATGAAGCTTGGGAGAAACTAAGTGGAAGTCCGATCGACTGATGTTGAAGAATCAGCGAGTGAGTTGTTGTTAGGGGTGAAATGCTACTCGCATCCAGAGCTACCTGGTTTTTCCCGAAATGTATTGAGGCGCAGCAGTTGAATGGACATCTAGAGGTAAAGCACGATTTGAGAGCCTAGGCATAGGAAAAGAGGGGCATCCAAATAATAAAAATCTTCAAAAAAAAAAGGCATATTTTATCATATTAAATTGGATCATTTTGGTTATATTTTAAAAGAGGACTGTTAGCATTCTCTTCTCTTATTTTTTCCATAATGAACATAATGTTGTTGTGTCGCGAGATATCTTTTGTTTGTTTGTTATGATTAAATGTGAACAGATGAAGAGAGAAACTTGGAAAACATCAATGGTTAAGAGTATTAGATTTAAGCTCGTAATATTGCTGTTCAAATTGCGGGGTATCTTTTGTAACTATGGATTGCCTCTCTCGAAGTCTCATATAGAAATGATAATCTTTGTTATTACAAAAAGACAAAGAACCTTGCCCTCACACTCACAGTATAATAGATGTTAATAAAAAAAAAGAGAAAAAAATTAGGAGATAGTTATACCACCATCAACAATTTATTTAGAAATGGCCAAGTTTTCTTTAATTATCTATATTTTGTTGATCAATGTTCAACTCCATTTCACGTAGGATCGATCAAAAGAAAACCCAAAAAGAAAAGGAGAATGAAATACCCCCTCGTTAAAAGATCAAGTATGGATTAGATTTTCTTTCACTTTTCCTTTTTATTTCTTAGCCATGTAATCCCCCTAGTTGCCCCCCTTTCTTCTACGTAAAAGTGATTAAGTGAACCTAAACAACTTATTAAAATTTTAAGCTCACGCGATTTATAGTTTTCCCACACTCGAGGCTCTCATTTTCAAGATCTCAAATCTAATTTTAGACTGAATTACCAAGATCTCAAATCTTCATGGGGGTTCCAAACTAGACGAATTAAATACGAGAGTTATTAGTTGGGGGGGGGGGGGGGGAGTTAATCAATAAATTAGTTAAAGAAGATTTGATGGGGCTGAATAGTGAATACAAATGGCCAAAAAGGACACCGTGATAGACTAATATTTTGTTGTTGTCCTATATTATGGTGGACAATTATTTCATTTCGTCCTTGAATAAAACACCAAAGACAAGCACTGGACCTTGTATAAAAAAGCACCATTGTACCTAACTAAAATAAAAGCAAAAAATATTTTATATGCCTGCATACGCTCTTATATACAAAATGAGCAACACTTTATTGATATTTCAAATCTAAAAACCTAATTATTATTTTTTTTTGAAGTATGTAGCTCAAAGGATAATTTTAATGAAGATAACAAGTGAAACTACTCTTATATTTGCGTTTCGGTTGATCATAGACATATCTAAGAATTTAAATGAACGGACTCGAAGTATTAATAACCCTTCGTAACAATGAATACAAGTTTGGAATAAAATATGTTTTAAAATTATTCAACTATATATAATTCAACCAAAAAAAGTTGTGGGTAAGGCCACAGTACATATGATGTATCCGCCCACGTTGAGAAGTCCATTATTCACAAATCTATATTGCTTACTTCTTCTTTTTTCTTAGCATCAACATTTGAAGTCCAATTATAACAAAATATTGGACTAATCTACCGGTTTGAGATTAGTTCATCAGTAGAGTAATCTTGGTTGAGCTCGATTCAAGTATGACTAGTCTTAATTAATACTCCTTTTATAATTTATGTGAATCTATTTGGACCGGGACAAAGCTTAAAAAAAAAATAAAGACTTTTAAAACTTGTGGTCTTAAACAAGTCATAACATTTGCGTGAATATAGTTTTTTGAAAGTTATGGTGTTAAATATACCAGAATATTTATGTGACTATAAAAAAATTTCATTAAAGTTATGATTGGGAAGTTATGATTTGAAATTTAAGTTAAATTACTTTTCAATTTAGAAGGGATTATTCTTTTCGAAACAAAACCTAAAAATAAAATAAATTTACATAAATTAAAATCAATGGAGTACGTCATAAGTTCAATTGAGTTCGACTCCTTATTTTAAAATGACGTTTAACCAACCTAACAAGTTTGACTCGAATTGATACAACGTCGCGTTTTGGTTGAAATAGACTCGAACCTTAGCCCCATTTTTTACAAATTCCTTTGACACTTCCAAACAAAAAAGCTTCGGATGTTGATGAAATCCGCTTCTCCGTAAAAGTACAAATAAAAGTAGGAAAAACAACCAAAAAGGAAAAGAAAAAAGGGAGAGACTCGACAAAAGTAGCCCACTTCATTTAATTCAATAAGTAGTTTTAAGTACACACTCACTAAATTCACTGAATCAAAAGTACAAGTCCTTTAGATCCTAACCTATTATTTTACTGTTTCCATTTATGATATACACAATGCTTCAAATTATTCAGATAAGTGTAGTTAAGATTAATAGAAAACTCGGACTAGCAGTACATTTTTGTTGCAGCACATTTGATTATTGAATCTTCATCTGCGGCAGAAGAATAGGTGAAAAACAGCAAGGGTCATGGCTTCTTTACTGCGTTGTCTTTTTCCTCGAATCTATCAAAGTAAATCGTACTTACTTATTTTTGCTGCAGGATAATTATTTTACTCGCTCGATCTATGTGAAAATTGTATGTTAATGTTGCCAAAAATGACACGCTCAAGTATACGCGATCAATCAAATAATAAAGAGTGAGTACAGTATCGTTCCCACGAGAATTTGTGATTAATTATCAACTAAATCAAGCGAATTTTAATTTATCGAGTTAAGAACAATTACAAGGTGATTTTATTTGATTAATTCTACTAATTATAATTGCAAGTAAAAGAAAAATTAATGAACTAGCACACTCAATACGAAGGATTTTAATTCAATAAGAAATAATATTCCAGGGTCATGGTTATGTAACAAGCCTGTTGAATTCTTCAATCAACTCGGCTTATTAATTTATCTGGGTTATTAATCTGCAAGGATAATAATAGTCGTAGAAATTTGACAACTTCTACTCGCCTATTCAATTTATTCTAAACCCTATATTTCTATGAGATTAAAGATAAAAAGAACGCATTAACAATCTCTTGCACAATTGGCTAAGCATCGCAAATAGGTATATTTTTATCCGTATTCGTAAATCAATTCCCCAATGACTAGGTTCAAGATCACGCTCTATTTAAGCCTATTGCAATCAAGAATTACAGCTTTCAAGTTCAACTCAAGATTCATATATAGTATTTCATTGTTAGCTAGACAGAAAAATAATTAAGCTCAGAATATGAATAAACAATCAAATATGATAAATTAACTCGTCAAATCAATATTTGAATATCAACATTCATGTAAAACCATACCCCCAGAATGAATGAGTTTAGCCACGCATAGTCATGGTAGAAATCTCAAATAATTTCCAAGAATACATACAAAACATTAAAAGAAGGGAAAAGTAAGAACTCAAGACGAATTTCGTGGTTTCCAAACTCTGTGATGGCTTTTCTCCTCTTCCCCGTGTGTTTAGATTACCTAAAAGAGGCGTTTTTGGCTTATATATTGCGTACATATGTCGTGACCCAAAGTTTTCCTTTTCCTAATCCGACTCAACTTCAAGGATTGATGCTGGGGTGGATGTTTCGCGTCTGCCTCAGCTTCAACTTCTCAACATCGCATGCTGGGGTGGATGCCACCCTCTATTCCTTCATCTCTGTTGTGCCTAGGTGTGGATGCCTTAGCCCGACTTCACTGCTAAGGGTGCACCAAATACAATTTATCCTAGGTTGGATGCTACGCATCCACTCTCTTCTCTTATAGCTGGAGCACCTTTTAATTATATTTTTGCATTTCAAACACCCTAAATCATCACACACAATTCAATTAGTCATAAAACCAATAATTAACACATGTTGGGCATTTTTATCACCAAATAGCACCAAAAAATAGTTAAATATAGGTAAAGTAATATTAAAATATTTAGAAATATGCTCAACATCACTACCCCACACTTAAACATTTGTTCGTCCTCGAGCAAAGTAAAATCAACCTACGATAGACCAAGCAAAATTAAGCTTATCGCTATCAAGCCACACATTTCAATTAAGCTTAAGCACCTATGACTTTGGTTGATACCAATAATTAGCCCTTTGCGTATGCATTCTTGGACTTTCCTCCCCATATTAAAACTATGCCTAGCACGTTATTGAACAGTCCAAACCAATCAAATAGCAATTTCGGGACATCTCAACCTCAGAAACGGACTCCCTATCATAACTACTTTCAGGCAAACATACTCACTTTGACTGAAGAGCTTAATAAAGTCACTTATCCATCATGAAATATGTTTCCTCACCACAAATCAAAGAGAGATAGTCTACACACTAAAGAAAAATCGAACGTAATTTAAATACTTCAAACAATAGAGGAAATCACTCACTCTCTCAATGAAGTTCACATGCGCACAAAAGGTACCATATGCTTGCCTGTTATGTAAATCTCTACTAATGTAGACCTGCTCAATCTAAAATCAATTAGGACTTTATCTTGGTTGTAACATGGGCTAAGAGACGGATAGGATATATTTAGGAATAATGATTCATCCTCCTAAGCACTTTAACACATCACATAATAAACTCTAATCATACTTCTTCAATCCACTTCAATTTCACAAACAATATCACTCCCCAAAATTATTTCCTCTTTCTTTAAGCACTACTTCAATTTATACCCCACTACCAAGAACACGATAATAATTTATTCATCTCTATTTTTCCTTCCTTTTTTTAAAATTTTCGCTAGTGGTGTATTATTTTACAAAATAAGTGCACCTTACTCCCTTTCATTGATTCCACTCGAAAGCCGCCCAAATCCCTTCCTTACTTCTTTTAGCGCTTATTTCACAATTAAAGTATTTTAAGAGATAAAAGGATCAAAAGTTTTAATTAAAAACAAAAGGATATAGGCTCGTAATGTGGGTGACAAATAAAAGGTCTACACGCTCAAAATGGCTAACTAGGGATAACTTTATTTGTGGTAGCATTACAATTCAAAAAGGATAAAAAAAAGCCTAAAATCATATTTCAAACCGAGCAAAACCTAGAATTTCGCTTCAACTCATATGCATGGCAAGTTCTAGATACAAATGTACTATATGGAACTATATAAAAATCTCACTACACAATGGCACATGATTCAATTAGGATGACTACATTCCAACTCTCATAAAGCAAGTACAAAGTTAAGCCATAATTTTAATGCACAAGGCACAAGAGTTAAGAAAATGAGCCTAAGTGTCACACAAAAAAAAAACTATTCAACTTTTCAAGGCAAAAATAGTTCTCAAAAACTCATGGAGAAAGTTATAATCCACATGTTCAGGTCTAACTCTGTTGGTATCAAACAAGTCACTAAATGCGTTGAATTTAGTCTGAGTCATTACATCCTACCCTACTCTAAAAATAAAAACTAATACCTTGTTCAAAATTTCATCCCTCAAAAAAGAACTGATGACCAAAGAAAAACCAAGGGAGATTATTGCCTACTAGATTAAACATACTAACTACTCAAAGGAAATAAAATATTTTTGTACTTTTCTTTGTTTTTCTATCAATTTACTAATACTAACACTAATTTCAAGAATCAAATGAAAATCTTTTTGTATTTTTTCAAAGACCTTAATCTCTCGAGAGAACTGTCCAGGTAGTTCGTCGTCGGAAAAAGTCCACTATTTTTTGATTTTTTTTCCACAAATTAAAAAACGGAAGAGTATTATAAATAAGCTAAAGATAGCACAGAAAATCACCTAGACAATATGCTCACCCCACACTTAAAAATTGTGCAATATCCTCAATGCATACCATAAATAACAAGAGGATAAAAGAGACTCCTTGGTAGGTCAAAGGCCTAAGCATTAGCAGCTCATGGGATACTCAAACTTCTCTCAGATATGATCTTTTGTGCGGGTACCCACACTTAGTTCCAACTACCTGCTCGCTTTTGAACACGCCTACTGACTTGATTCTATGTTGCTACTCCTATAAAATATAAAAATAACACTACAAAAATAACATAATAAGAAATTAAAAAAAATAGTACAGCTGGGTTGCCTCCCAACAAGCGCCTTATTTATAGTCGTGGACCGACTTACACCAACTTCACTACTTTTTCTTCCACCTTGAAGATATAAATTGTATCCCCAAATTTGAGTCAATCTTACGATTATGGTTCCGGGGTGGTGCTATGAATACAAAAGAATCAAGAAAATAATGCTGCATTTTGCACTTCGTGGCCTTTAAGTGAGGAGAGTCGTTTTGTCTTCTTGACCTAGCGAATTTCAGAGTATATGCACTTTGTTCTTCATCCCTTGACTCCTCCATAGGATCGGAAGGATCGATTCCCATGTCATCATCCCAACACAATGTTGAAAAGTGGTTAGAATGAGGTCCAATACGCTCCAACTCTAAAATCGATTCACTTTTGATATCCTCACTTTTGCACACTTCCTCAACCTTGGCATCATCAATAATTATTTGGTGGAACGGTTGGAACTCCTCTTTGTGCTCCACAAGCTGGATAGTATCCATAACAATTGGTTGTTGGGCATCCGATGCCTCAATTATTTTATTCAATTGAGCATGCATGTCATGGATATCTGAGCCAAATTGGTCTATCTCTTGCTTGAGCCTAGTTCTTCCTTCTATCAGTTGTTTTGCCGTGTTTGAAAGACCATTACGGAGAAACTCATGAAATTTCACAAGTTGAGCTTGTTCCTCTAGCCAAGATTGGCTCACTATATTTGCTTCTTCAAAGTTATCTTCTTGTGGGAACTCGCTCTTTGCAGCTAATTCCTCCACATTGGCTTTCATTCTCGTGATTTCTGCACTAATTCTCTTTATAGCTTCTTGATTTTTATCTTGTTGCTTGGCTACTTGCCTCATCATGTTCATAATACGGGCAACATGCTCCACATCCCCCACTTATTGCTCCTATCAAACTCGCAAATATTATTAGAAACATCATAATAAGAGCTCGGAGAAGGATAATAAGAATTAGAAAAACTATCCCAATGTCCACCTTGACTACCACATACATTACAAATATTCCACGCAAAAGATTGAGATGATGCATCCAACTCGTTCCCGAAAATATTTTCACAATTTTGCCATAAGTGTGGTCGTCCACGGTATGGACAGGGATCACCAAAATAAGAATAACCAATATTCAACCAAATTTTATTAACAAATACCATCTAACACAAGTATAAACATACTAAATTATATTAAAACTAGAAAATCCAAAAATAAAAATTAAAACATGACTTGATAGGTAGTAAAAGCTTGGTCTAGTGAAACAATTAATTTCGATGTCCCCGGCAACAGTGCCAAAAACTTGTTGCCCAAAATCGCACACGCAAGTATACGCGGTCAATCTAGTAATAAAGAGTGAGTAGAGTATCGTTCTCACGAAAACTTGTGATTAATTATCAACTAAATCAAGTGAATTCTAATTTATCGAGTCAAAAATAATTTCAAGGTGGTTTTTGTTTGATTAATTCTACTAATTATAATTGCAAGTAAAAGAAAAACTAATGAACTATCACACTCAACACGAATGATTTTAATTCAATGAGAAATAATATTCGAGGGTCATGGTTATGTAACAAGCCTATTGAATTCTTCAATCAACTCGGCTTATTAATTTATCTGGGTTATTAATCTGCAAGGATAATAATACTCGTAGAAATTTGACAATTTCTAATCGCCTATTCAATTTATTCTAAACCCTATATTTCTAGGAGATTAAAGATAAAAAGAACGCACTAACAATCTCTTGCACAATTGGCTAAGCACGGCAAATATGTATATTTCTACTCGTATTCGCAAATCAAATCCCCAATGACTAGGTTCAAGATCACGCTTTATTCAATCCTATTGCAATCAAGAATTACCTCTTTCAAGTTCAACTCAAGATTCATATATAATATTTCATTGCTAGCTAGACAGTAAAATAATTAAACTCAGAATATGAATAAATAACCAAATATGATAAATTAACTCGTCAAATCAAAATTTGAATATCAACATTCATGTAAAACCATAACCCAGAATGAATGAGTTTAGCCACGCATAGTCATGGTAGCAATCTCAAATAATTCTCAAGAATACATACAAATCAATAAAAGAAGGGAAAAGTAAAAACTCAAGACGAATTTCGTGGTTTCCAAACTATGTGATGGCTTTTCTACACTTCCCCATGTGTTAGATGTCCTAAAAGAGGCGTTTTTGGCTTATATATTGCGTACACAGGTCGTGGGCCAAAGTTTTCCTTTTTCTAATCCGACTCAGCTTCAGGGATTGATGCTTGGGTGGATGCTTCGCGTCTGCCTCAGCTTCAACTTCTCAGCATCGCATGTTGTTCGCATCCACCCTCTGTTGTGCCCAGGTGCAGATGCCTTAGCCCGACTTCACTGCTAAGGGTGCACCAAATATAATATTTTCTAGTTTGGATGCGACATATCCACCCTCTTCTCCTATAGCTGGAGCACCTTTTCTTCATATTTTTTCACTCCAAACACCCTAAAATCATCACATACAACTCAATTAGTCATAAAACCAATAAATAACACATGTTGGAAATTTTTAACACCAAATAGTACCAAAAAGTGATTAAAAGATGGATAAAGTAATATTAAAACATATAGAAATATACCCAATATCAGTTCACATCTGTTTTTCATTTCTTACGAAAATATTCACCACCGTTACTATTTAGAGAATTAAATAATCTTTACTACAATTTCTTACATATCTTCTAAGTTCTAAATATTATTAGTTGTAGGATTTTTGGATTTAAACTACTTTTTGTTAACTTTTCTGAACTTTCTTTCCGGTTGATAAGACACTATATTTACTTGAGAGAAACATTTTTATTGTACATGCACTGATGCTTTTTCTACTTTACTGTAGAAAATATAAAATCTGAACTTTTTATCTCCACTTAATTATATACTAGCCTCAAGTTAATCATGTTATGGATTTTAGAAAAATATTCAAATAGCAAGAAGGTTGAAAATAAGATTGAAAAAACTGTCTTTAAAATTTTATTAATCATAAGACTTTAAATAGCCAAATAAATAAAGTAGTAGACTGCTCCTACAATTAAATTACTAAACTCTTACTCTAATTAAAATTTTGAATCTTCTAGCAGACTCCTCCTAAAACTAAACAACTAATTATTCTAGAAAATAGTAGCAGTAACAGATGCAAAATTCAACACTCCTCCTTGCTTCTGTTGCTGCAGTCTAAAGAAGGTCATCCTCAATTCATTCTTCTGCTATTAGTGCTTGTGCATGAGCATCTTTGAACTTGCACACTTTTGTAACATGACCTTTTTGTTTGCAATTTCCACATAATGCATCAGGTCTCCACCAACAGAATTTTTCTAAGTGTGTTTTCTTTTTGCAATATTTACAATAAGGATAATCAACTTTTTTTTTTTTGGTGTTTCACATAAAAAATATTCTCAGTAACTTTGTTTTGTCTGAAGGCCCTTCTTTGCTCTTGTGCTTGAAGAGCACTTATTAATTCTGCAACAGAGATGATAGAGAGATCTTTAGACTCTTCCAGAGAGGAAATTTTGGATTCAAATCTCTCAGGAATTGTCACAAGAATTTTTTCAACTATCTTGTCATCTTTGAAATCCTCGCCAAGTAACCTGATTTTATTGACAATTAAAGAAATTAGCGATGGTTTTATCATCTTGCATTCTAAGAGATTCAAAATCTCTTTTCAAATTTAAAATCTAATTTTGTCTGCCTTGTTCACTTCCTTGATACTCCTGTTTGAGTATTTTCCAAGCCTTTTTTCTGTCTCACATGCAATGATTTTAGAGAAGATTGAATCTGCAACTGAATTTTGAATTATAGTTTTGGCTTTGTATTTTTTTGTTTTCTCATCTGAATGAGCTTTGATTTGGGCAAGGGTAGGATTTGCAGGAAGTGGTTGTATAAGTTTGTCTTCCATTACAACTTCCCATAGATCATAAGCTTCAGGATAAGATTTCATGTTCACTGACCAAATCTGATAGTTTTCACCAGTAAAAATTTGTGGATTATTCAAAGAGAGACCGTTGCTTGCCATTATTACAAATTTGGTTAAAAATCGGTATGGGTAAAAATGCGTATGGTTTAAAAGTGGTTGAAATTAGTTATTTTTCTGCGAATTCAGAGATCCATCAAGATCAATGGAAGCTCTGATACCACTGTTATGGATTTTAGAAAAATATGCAAGCAACAAGGTTGAAAATATGATTAAAAAAACTGTCTCTAAAATTTTATTAATCATAGGGATTTAAATAGCCAAATAAATAAAGTAATAGACTCCTCCTACAATTAAATTACTAAACTCTTACTATAATTAAAATTCTGAATTTTCTAGCGGACTCCTCCTAAAACTAAACAACTAATTATTCTAAAAAACAGTAGCAGTAACATATGCAAAATCCAACAAATCATTCAACTTCTCCTTTAGTACATATTCCCAATAAAATAGATTATAATAAATGACAATATCCAATAAAATAGTTTAACAATAAAATGATATTGATTTATATTTTATTAATCATATAAATCTACAATTTTTCAAAATAGAAAATAATTTGAAAGACAGATCATTTCATAGTTATCAAAATTGCATCAGGATTATTTTACTTATTCTATTTAATTAGATGCTTAATAAGTAACATACATGTGCATATTGACCAAGATAACATAAAATAAGAAAAACTTAAGTATCATTTGTACCATCTCTCAAGATCATCAATTTTTATATTAATTTATCATATGAGCCGTTGTTAAACTCCACCAGTATTTTCTTAATCACAATTAATAAAAGCCACTGATTGTGCAAAGGTACTCTGTCTTTAGAAAAAGGAAAAAACTAGTAAAACTTGTCATAACACCTATGTATATATGTAATAAAGAAAATGATTCACCACCCAATGTTTATAGCTGTCATAATTAGATAAGATTATTACAAAGTTTCCAAATCTTCGCGTAAGCTTTCCAAGAATAGGACATGATATGTACCACATTGTAACCTTTGTCAAAGGACAAAATTACCCTTTGAATGTGAAGAAATTACCAAGTAACCAGCAAACAAACAAGGTCCTTCAAAGGGCAGTCCTGTCAAAAAGAAAGATTATTTTGTGTATTCTACTTGATTTAATTGGGAAGTGCAGAGTCTCACATGGCTTAGAAGTTAGTCTCATGTGAGTGTGACCACATCCTCCCATGTTATTATGAACTCTCTGTTAGGTTATATGAAGGGTCAAACTGCTAAAGCACCCTCTCCCTTTGACTAATTGATACTCCTGATTTTCATTTTATTTTTATTCCATTGATTTTATGCTACAAAATATAGGTGGATCTATGATATAGATTAGTGAAACTGAAATCGGAATGGATATGATTAGTTACTATAAGTTTTGTTAAATTTATACGCATACATGCATGTATGGTCTAAGTCGAAACAAGTGCAGTTGCACCTACCGTCAAGCTAGATCTGCCCATGCACTATGCTAATAAAACGATCTTCTCTTACTAGTTACGATTTGAGTAAAAGAAAATGACTCAATAACTTTTTTTTTAGTATTTTGTCAATTTTTGGGGTCATATAACTAAAAAAATCATTTGTAATGAACCGTAAAATCGAACTCCCCTGTGCTAAGATGAGGGCTATATTCAAGAGAAGTTTCCCATTGTTTCACTAATAAAAACAGCTCTGCTCTACTTTGTCATTTTAACTAAACTAGTCTAAGGTTCTTGAATGATGGGCATTTTGACATCTGGGAAATTGACATCCAAATTCACCAGACCAACTATTTTGCTCAAATTAGTCCATATTTTACTATGTTCATTCTATTGTTCTACTGATGAATAAGCAAGTTGTGACTTGACTCGACCACCTTCCTGGAAAATTTCTAGGTTATATGTGTCTTCTTGTGCAACTCTTCTTTGCTGTTACCTTTCATGCTGGCTGCTAGTGTAGTCTAGGATTCACCCTATACCCTTTTTTGTTTTTTTTTTGTTTGTTTATAACGGTGGTGTATCACGACAGATGAGAAGAAATTCTCTAGTACTTTTGCTCTCTATCGTACCGATATGTATATCGAGTTACTCTGTGTATCAAGACTTAGACAGATGAGAAGAAATTTCTTAATGTAAGATAGTCGCTAATACACTGGCCATCCTCTACTAGATAAGTTTGATCTAAGATAGTTGTAGATGTTTACCAACAAGCTCAAAGTGTAAACAACTTTACTAATATAACAGGGCAGAAAGAGTCCAAAATCAAAAAGAACCATAAATAATACATTAGCAGTGGGGCAAGAAAAACAAGTTGGAGAAGTAGAAACTTCTCTTCTCCTAGGAGTTGAAAAACAAAAATAAGAAATATGAAAGTCTAATCGACTCAACATACAATTAAGTTGGGAGGCTGGAGGTAGCTACTATCACTTTATTGTCCTATATACTACTGATTATTTGAATTCATTAAAAGATAGTAAGATTCCATGGTAGAAAAGCTTTTGTCTTTAGTTCTAAAGGTGTCCATGTGCTGTTCCCATATTCTAATACATAACCTTACTTCATTTGTTTCTACTTCTCCAGACCACTTGGTTTAAATATTTACACCGTCCATTAACATTTACTACTAGCAAATAACAAATACAACAGCACACAAATGTCATTACTTCTAAATTTCCTCCCCTTATAAAGCATACAAACTTAGGTTCTTACCTTTATCCAACTACTTTTCCTCAAGTCTCTATCTCCCCTTTAGTTTCTTGGTAAAACTAACATGGTTTCCTTAGAAGTTGCCTCTAGAGCCGATGAGCCAATTTCTAGTCCCCGAATTTCCTTCTCTTCAGAATTTCTTGATGAGAAAAACTTCATATCCATTACTCCAAATGCACAAGCAGAGAGAGAGCGAAAAGATCAGCAAGAGAGAGCGCGGAGTGCAGCAGATTTTGAGTTCCTTTCGAGCAAGTTAACCAGCGAAAAGATGATCACAGCGGACGAGCTGTTCTTCGAGGGTAAGTTACGTCCTTATTGGCAAATGCATTATGCTGAAAAGCTAAACAAGATTAGTTTAAAAACTGAACATGCTGAGGAAGAAATATCGAAAGAAGCTGAGGTGAAGAGTAAGGAAGAAAGTAGGCCAATAAATTGGTTCATTGATGAGGATCCATCACCTAGGCCACCAAAATGCACCGTTTTATGGAAAGAGTTATTGAGATTGAAGCAAAAGAGAGCTTCTTCATTATCACCTTCTTCTTCTACTTCTTCCTCTTCTTCTTCGAGCTCTATTGCTGATATTTCTGTAGCAGAACATGAAAAAAGCAAAGGTCAAGGAATCAAAGAGAAGCATGTGAAGAGAATTAAGAAAGGATTGGAGAGAAGTAGATCAGCAACTTTAAGAGTTAGACCTGTGATTCATATGCCACTTTGCACTCAGGGGAAAAACACAGCACTGCCACCTCTGTTTTCCCTTAAGAAAGGAAGAGCACTAGAGAGGTGAAAACAACTTGCCATTGTTGTTCATTGTGTAGAGATGTTCTTTAATTGTTTTCCTTTAATATTTTTTTTTTGTTTTTTCAATTCGTTTTGGTTTCGATGCTTCTTTTCATTTCTTTCATCGCCTGCGTTTTAGATTACATGTTTCGTCGTAGGATCTGATGAATTGCCATGTTGATGTGTTCATTTCTTGTAATGTATGAGAAACTAATTCCATCTAGTTTCAAGAGTTACTGTAATCTGACATGTCTAGCTTTCATTTTCATGCTAAGAAATAGTGAACCAACTAGGCATATGCCTCTTGAATTTCTTTTGGAGTTGTGGATGTTTACTTTCTACATTTTGTATTTAGGCACATTTCTCCATTAAATGTTTCATTGTAGAGGGAAAGGAACTAAGTACTAATTCACTTTACAATCAACTGAAAAACAATCATATTGCATCACTTTCATAATAAATAGTAAGAGTTACAAACATGTTTATACAATTGTGTTTCAGTACATATGAATCAAAGACAAACTTTTTGAGTTACAGAGAAAAAAATACAAAAGAATGACTGAAAACCTCAAAAAGACTGTACATACAGCTATGGACACAAAATAATTACAGCAAAATTCCATTTTACTAAACTATTTGGCTAGGCAAAGTGCTGTCAACCAATTTGAATAATTGGTCTTGGTGCGTGTATTCCGGAGTTCCAATAAATGAACTTTCAAGATATTTCTTTTTTTCCAAAGCTTCAAGATTGCAAAAGAGGTTCTGAAATCTAATGCCGAAAACTGAATATTTTATACTTGTCAATGTCCAAAAGAGCAAGGACAACCTCCTTCATTTAGGGGGTTGTGACAACAATGGATTCCCAGGGGTGGTCCTACAAATAAAGCAACCGAACAATTTTATTAATACTGAACAAAAGTAAAAGGCAAAAGCAATGAAAACAATATTGCAAATTGCAATGCATGAGTACCTGAGGTTCAGCTTTGGATTTCCAAGAAGGCTGCTTGGCACATTGCCAGTTAAATTATTGTTATGCAAGAAGCTGCAGCAAATAATACTGTTATTTATACAAACTCAACATAAACAGTGTTAGTCTGAGCATAAAATAAGATGAGTATATATAACATCAAGCAAGTTCCTCCATTTTTTCCTTTTGCAGGACATCAACTTACACAATATAACATCATTTGCATCTCTTGACAAAATGATATTTCATGAAATTTCTTTTGCCCTAAAAAATAATGTAGGATGGAAATTAAAGGGAAATATTGTGTGAAATAACGCCAATAACAGATAAAACTTTTTTTTTCTTAATTCCTCTGTGATGAACTATAAATGATGCTTTAGGATCAACATGAACGTGCATGATTTCCAGGTGTACACTAATATTCAACTGACCTGACAATATGTATAATATTTCGGGAAAAAAGAAGAAGATATATTTTAGAAACACATGCAAACCAATCCATCTATCTTTTATTTCTTTTTAAATTTGCATTTGGTATCACAATAATTATCTCTATTGTGGTCGCTTAGAAAGGGAAAAAAAAGAACAGAATTAGTATGTACCTTATGAAATGATATTCTAGAAGCAAAGTTATATATCGAAAGCAGTCAAAGATGCTCAAGATAACGACTTAGAACAACAAATTTTCAAATGTTATTAGCTTTTGTGAGCTCTGATCAAATGAATACGTTGTAGTGGAATCTCTATAAAATGGGCGTTATCTCGTGGGCTGTAATGGTGATTTTGCCTGATAGAGATCCAGTTGGTAAGTGACCAAGAAATATTTGAGCTATGTACAACTGTGGTAATCTTAGCGCTTTGCTATCTTTGTTTGAGAAATATTATTCACCCTAAACGACTTCACCACTTGCATCCCGAAACTAGAACTATCATCAGTTAAGCTCTGTGATCCTATTTCTCATGTACCTCATAAATTTTGCAGTAGTCCAAATATTAGAACTAGGGAGCAGACGAATACAGTAAAGGTCAATAAGCATGTTTCTCATGTACTTCATGAGTTTGGATAGTGGTCCAATATTGGTAATAGGATTCTGAACGGCTGTATATTAGTCTCCCAAATTCTCAAACCCTGAAACACAAGGGCAAAAATTTCTAGTGGATCCGATTATGTGTCTAGGATTTCCTACTCCTTTCTCAGAGTTTCGACATATTTTCAAGCAATTCCTTTTTGCTTGTTATTCCTTTGAGTTCTCTCCTTTTCCAACTTGAGCAATTGATCTATAAAATTATAGTATGTGCAAGTGGAAAGCTCATCTCACACATGAGATCGATGAAAATCTCAATTTGACAGTTGGACTCTCACATTAAAGAGATCTATGGCTGCTCTACCATCCATAAATTCAAGTATCTGACACAAATTTTCCTAATACCTGCTCCAACCTTCTTGAAAATGCTCTTTGTACCAAGAGAAAACCACTTAACAGACACTATTATAGGTACTTAATTAAGAGTTTAGCTGCAAAGCCACATCTACCAGTCTGTAGGTCCAGCAATCCTAATTCCCTCGCTTAGCATATGTCAAATGGTACTGTGTCGCCCCACCACCCACTTCCCCCGGCTGAGAGAATATGTAGCAAATCTTATGAGAGGTGGTTATAGAAACTATACTTATACTAGCACCATAGGGCTACTATACTTGAGAAAAACTTTAGTGCTGCATATCACTAATTGATCTCTGTGCAAACACAGAGAGGTCAAAATCCACAACGTATTATATTCATTTTGTTTAATTATGTAAAGCCAAACTTACATTTCATTAAGGCTCTTAACGTTCCCAAGAGATGGCGGAATTTCCCCACTAAGCTGATTGTCTTCCAAATGCCTGAAACAAAAGACAAGAGTAAAGAGTATTAGGAATAGATAGATTTATAGTTAGGCAAGGTTGAAGTAGCTTGCATGCTTTTTGGCGAAGCCAATTACCACGTCCACAAAGTTGAGAATCTACATTTAAGCAGAGTCTTGAAAGCCATGGTAAAACACAAAAGTCTAAGTGGTATCAAGAACTACAAGATCAAGAGTTTATTTTTTGATTTTTTCATAAAAGCTTGGGCTGTACTGAAAAATATGCATTATTGCACAGCAATTAGGAAGAAGAACTACAGAAACTAACTTACAAAATCTCAAGGTTACTCAATGAGCTCAGATCTGGGATAGATCCCGTTAAACTATTATTCCCAAGCCATCTGTGGTAAATAAGAGACTGTTAAGAAATTAAATTGCAGCTGTTGATCTATCAGCAGATAAGAACTTTATATTCACGTACAAGCCACTCAATGCTGTCAATCTGGAAATGCTAGGTGAAATTGAGCCCAAAAGACCCATGCTCGTAAGGTTTCTGCAGACGATAGAACAAAGAACACAAGTTAGTAGATATAGTCACATGGACAGCCATAATTTGGGTTGGTGTAAGGTGAACTACTCATTAGGGTGGTTGGGGGTTGAAGCTCATGGGGTAAGAGACATCTGAACTCACAAAGTAATTACACGAATTCGTGGTCCTCCAGCACATGTCACTCCAGTCCATGGGTATTGAGGGGGTAAACACGGATCACCATTCCAATCAGGGAGAGGATTCTTGAAACTCTCCTTCAATCTTTCCAGAGCTATCACTGCAGAAAACCAGTATAATAATTAATCTACAGAAAAAAGAAGTAAAAAGCAAATTGATCCAGGCTGAAAGGAGTTAGTCAATTTGATCATTATTTCACTCAAATGAAATTGTGAAGGTATCTTCACAAGCACACAGGTAAGCAGTGTAGATGTAAGGTGATTTGTTTGGCTGCATCATCTCCTGGACTTTTCTCTTCAGCTCAAAAGCATTAATAGCTATTTTCACCAAGGAGACTGGTCCAAAAGAGAGAACTTGGAGACTAACAAATCTTTGAAGACAGCTCATACTATCCACGCACTAGGTTTATATTCGATGCAAGGAAAGCAGATTACCGTCTCGAGTATGAGTTTTTCCACCGACGGGCAGCACTTCAAAAACCTCTCCTGCATTAATCAACGGGCCAATACTTGATCCAACCAGAGGAGTTAAAGTTATCTTCGTATTACCATTCAGAAGCCACTGATTTGCAAACACGACCATACCAGCTGGAGCAACACTAAGGTTGGGGTAAAACAATATGTCATTTATGCTTATGTTGAATGCTCTTCCTGAGAATGAATCTTGATCTTCAGCGAAATAAAGAGCTATGTAGTATGTTGCATTTGGGAGAGGTGCTGGAGGCCATAATAACTCCATAGGTTCAAGCTGACTGATTGTGAACCGTGTCTGAAATACTTTTGCAGGGGGGTGATTCCAGATACCAGAAACAGAAACACGACTGACACTTGCTGCAGGAGAATGTTGTCCATAGGGCTCCCAGTAACGATCAAATTCATCATCAGGATATCTGGCAGGTGAAAATGCTTGTAGTTGTGATAAGCATAACCAAAAGAAACATGTTTCTTTAAACATGATGGGATACTAATTCCTTTTACAACCAGTACAAACTAGCAAGTAAATAGACTCGAGTATATTTGTATTTAGCCACTTTATCAACTATATATGTTAGAGGGAACTTTTCTTGCTTTAGTTATACTTGTGTAGACATCAAAATTTCAACGGATCAACCTAAATCCTAAATTCAAGTACACGACTCTTGATATTCTAGGAGTCTATTAGGGTTGCTTGGAGGCTACTCTACCAAAACCCTAGCTTTGAGGCTACTCTACCTCAACCCTAGGTCGCTCCTATAAAAATAGTTACATATTCCCTTAAAGAATATCTCGAAAAGGGAGATCATCTCAGCAATGTCAAATATGTCTTGCTCAAAAGTTTTAGCAACATTCAAGATCCAAATGGAGTGTTGTTACATGCTTCTTGATCATCAAATACATCAAGAAGAAGCATATCATCATACGTTCGAGAAATACGCTGCTAAGGCCCTCGAATTACGGATAACAAATCAGAGGGAAGAATCAACGGATAAACAGAGATGTAACCTGCAATGTTTATCAATAAAATCTTTTTTTCTTTATAGTTGTTTGTGACTGCAATTTTATTTTTCTGCATAAAATTTATTGTAAACAAATTGGCACGCCCAGTGGGACCAGTTCTGCCCTTCATCTCTTCCTCCTGCAAATCGAAAACTACAAGTTTCAAAATTATCTGTTGCGATAATTGAGTGCTTCAAGTCTCGTCTTCAAGTTTCGGCAAGCCTACACCCCGACAAACCTTGAAGTACGGGGCATTTGTAGACATCAAAATTTTAACGGATCAGCCTAAATCCTAAATTCAAGATACTACAAGATGACTCTTGATATTCTAGGAGTCTATTAGGGTTGCTTGGAGGCTACTCTACCAAAACCTAGCTTGGAGGCTACTCTACCTCAACCCTAGGTCGCTCCTATAAAAAGGGTTATATATTCCCTTAAAGAATATCTTGAAAAGGGAGATCATCTCAGCAATGTCAAATATTTCTTGCTCAAAGTTTTAGCAACATTCAAGATCCAAATGGAGTATTGTTACATGCTTCTTGATCATCAAATACATCAAAAAGATTCATATCATCCTACGTTCGAGAAATACGCTGCTAAGGCCCTCGAATTACGGATAACAAATCAGAGGGAAGAATCAAGGTATAAACAGAGTTGTAACCTGCAATGTTTATCAATAAAATCCTTTTTTCTTTATAGTTGTTTGTGACTGCAGTTTTATTTTTCTGCATAAAATTTATTGCAAACAACTTGGAATCAATTTTCGGGAACGTGCCACGAAATTATCCCGACGAAGGCTGCTATCTGTAGAGCAATACCCATGCCTAGGCATTTTTCTATCTTCCTTGCAATAAATTTAGGACAGACGAGGAAGAGGATAGATTGCTTTGTAGTCTGAAGCCTGTTTCAAATGAACACTAAGAATGAAGATGTGAAGATTCAAAGGTTTCTATTCACATTGTGATCAAACAAAGCTAAGAATATGGATTTCTAAAAGAACCTTTTTGGCATCTATAATTTGGGTGAATAGGGGAATAGAATAACACTTGCTTCCGGATTTTTTCTAGGATTTTCTTAGTTGATTTCACACTTTCTTTCTCTTTTTCTGCATGATAAATTTTAGTTTCACAAGCCAACAGATGGATTCCTTGGGGAAAAAAGCCAAATTTATGGCACCTTAATATCTAAAAGAGTTATTCAGACTAATCAAACCAAAGTACAGCATATTTAAATGTTTCTATGTTGAAAATTGAAACTTAGAACTTCTAAAATCTTAAAGCTCAGAAGAAAGTTGATAGTCAGTAGCGATTGGAATACATACAATTTTAACTACTTAAAATGGGATTCAGTTCTACATAAATTGCAAGTACTTGAATTCTCGAAATTCAGGTATCATAATTGGAGCTTATTTGGCAAAGAACAGTCTTTTAGTCAAAGCTAACAACTTTATGTCCATATATGTCTTACGAAATAGCCACTAGTAATTAAGAAAAATGAACCAGGTTACCTGATAATTGATCCATTGTTCCCAAAACTGCTCCTTGCAATCAAACTCAAAGCATAAGTGGTAAAATCAGTAGAATTATACAAAGAATCAGACACTAAAACAAGCTCCAAAGCAGATATAAAGGGGTCCGAATCGGTCAAACTATTAGCAGCCAGACACACACTCATAGTCTTTCCTACAGCCATAAAAAACCCTTCATAATAAGAAGACATTCCATGCCAATAATCCTCAGTTGTATTCACTGGACTCCAAAATGTTCCATCCACAATTTGATCAAACACAGGAGGATTCAAATTCCCATTAACCCCACCATAGAAATAAGTTGTCCTAACCAAATATTTCCCTCCACGATAAACAGGAACCTGGTAGCAGAATTTCTTGAAAACATTGTTCTGTAAAGGGAATGTACGGACAGTTGACAGTGTGGAATCAAGAACTTGTACTGTAAGGTTCTTTGGTGTTCCTGCTGATATGAAACCAGTATCTGACACCCATTTTTGTTCATTAAATACAGAATCAACTGAAGCACCACAATCAATCAGAACACCTGAAGCCAACAAAAGAAACAAGAGAAGCTGAAATCTTGAAATAAAGTTGCAATTTTTGACAAAAATATCAAAAAATTTCAAATACAAATAATAACCAACTAAAGCACCACAATGAATCAGAAAAAAACACACAAAGACAATAAAAGTTGAAATCTTGAACTAAAGTTGAATTTTTGTTTTCAGATTTTGAAAGAAAAGATCAAATTTGTCAAAGGCAAATGATGAAATAGGTAAAAAGGTTTACCTCTAAGGGATTGAGAAAGACAAGGGAAGAAAAAAAGGGAGAGAAAGAAGAAAAGGAAAGAGGAAGAGAAGGAGGACATGGTTAACGATTATGGTTGAAGAAAGACAGAGTCATATTTTGAGACTAGAGAGAAAAGGTTAAGAGGGGTTGAGAATAGAGGTGGTGGAGTTGAATGAGTCGTTGAGTGAGTTAAGCAAGTAAAGAATAGAAACGGGGAGAAAGAGAGAGGTGAAGTTGGTGAAGAGGAAAGAATCAAAGTGGAATGCCATTTTCGGCCATTGTTTATTAGGTGAAGGGACGCGGGAAGAACCAGGTCAGCCTGCTTCACTTTGCTGCCATTTGCGGGTTAGGTAATCTCCTTTTCTTTTTTGGTTTTGTTTCTAAATTAAAAGAGAGTAAAAAAAATAGTTATGACGTGATTAAGTAACTAACTTATTTTGAGAATTATTTTTTAAAAATATTTTTGATAAAAAATAATTTGTGTTTGACTAATTAATTTGAAAAATATTTCTGAACACCAATTAGTATTTGATCAAATTTTTAAAAATTACTTTTAAATGTACTTTTCTCGAAAGTGCTTATCAAAAAAATATTTCTGGGAAGAATCTATTTTTTTTCACTTCTTCTTGAAAATACTTTTTTTCTTCTTCTAAAAACATGATCAAACATTTTAACTTTGAAAAAAAAAATACTTTTTCTGAGTTTGAAAAAGCTTATAAGATAGCAGTTGAATTTGAAGGATTAGAAAATACTCAAATCCTAGCACGACCTTTTAATTAGTACTATGATTGAATCTATTTACCAATCAATGAATGAACAAAAAATAATTTATTATCTCAAAAAACGTTAAACTCTACATTTTAAAAGTTAATTCTTCCTAGTCCAATTCTTGATTCGAGTTAATTGGACGCACGATGAGGCCACAAAAGCTTTTGTTTCCCCTTCTTTTTAATTCTTTTTTCCCATGTAACAAGTCAAGGCTTTGAAATTTAAAATAAAATAAAAAAAGAATTGTCAAGGAACCTAGACCACATCGCCCATCCGGTTGCCTATGCAACGTGTGATCTTTTGGTATGAGGAATTGTTGGTGTTTTGGCCTTTATGGAGGAAGAACACAACCATAATTGTCGTTTTCTCTGATGAATTTCATACTCGTAGCTAGAAACGAACAGTAAATACATGGGGAAATTGCAAATGTTGAGAAAATTAAAAGAAGGCAAGTGCTAAAGTTCGAATTTTGTAACTGGTTACTTGAATAGAGTTTCTGAATTGCTTCTTCGTTTGACTGAAGGAGATGCAAGAAAATCTCAATGATTATATATTAGATTGAGCATCAACAATTCAACGTTGTAACACAAATTCTACACATCGCTTTGAGATCGTGAACTTTAAAATCCTTACGACATATATATACTAGAAAATTTAAGGCAAAGTGGTCTCCTCGCCATTTAAACTTGTACCGAATCGTGAACCCGATAGACGAACTTAGGAATTTTCTAGTTTAGCACCTTTAAATTCTCAATTTAAAGAATAAGGATATTCATACAAAAACGACATGTCATATGCTTAACCTTTTAGAATTTGACATGTGTAATTTTTAGGTCTCACTTTTTTAATTCCTAATTTTCGGTTTATCAAACTTTTAACTTAGTTTTTTTATTTCTCTTCTCCTCCGCTACAACTAAGACCAGCAAAGAACTCATAAATTAGCAAAAAAGTTAATTTGGCTGGAGAATTTACTGGTAATGTCTCTGGCCAGCGATGAATAGTTCGCTCTCTGTGTTTGCCTACTCATTTTGTTAATTTATATTCACCATCTCCGCGCAAACACCTTATTCCATTTGATTTCAAGCACCTCAATCACCATCTCCATCGAAACTTCCTTCCTATCAAACCCATTGGCATAGAGCAAACATATTAGAATAGGATTACCTTCTCTCTAGATCCTCATACTCAATTAAATAAAAAAACTCTAATTGATTTTCAATCGAAAAGAATGGAGAGGGATTGACGAGGAAAGGTTGGGGGTGAGGGATGGGAGACGAAACGAAAGAATGGGGGAAAAGGGATGAGAACGAAGGAGGTGGGAGGAAGAGTGGGTGAAAAGGGATGAATTTTTTTTTTTTTTTAATCTTTTATTATTTGTTATATATTTTTATTTATTTTAATATTTTTTTCTATTAAAACTATTACATTCACGCGTCACTTAAATGTGATTTGCACGTAGTTTTCGCCATGTCAACAATGTTTCATCCACGTATGCATGGTCAACGGTCAGAGATATTTATTAGTCCTTATTATGTAAAGTAGAGGTGCTAAACTGGAAAACTCGTAAGTTTATTTACCGGGTTGACAATCCGGCACAAGTTTAAGTGGCCAAGAGGCCATTTTGCCAAAATTTAAACTAACAAATGAATTTAAGTGGTATATTAAATACAACAATTCTGATTCTTGATGCACGGTGAAGATATTCAATTTTTTAAACTAGTAAATGACGTCAGTTCCGTGAAAATATCTTGTCTCAAGATATTTGAACCGAATCGGAAAATCACACCAAATCGAAAGTCAAACCGAACCGATTAAAAAAGTTGATTAGGCTTGGTTTTGTTTAATTTAGTATTGAGCAAAAAAAAACTTGAACCAAATCGATATATAAATATATAATTTTTTTATAATTTTAAAATTTTATATATAATTTTCTTTAAAAAATGTCTAGAAATATTTGTCATCCTCCCATGGGATGTAATAATAGAAATATAAAGTGCATTCATTTTGTGACGACTCGATAGGCCGTTTTGAGTACTAGCCCTTATTAACGTGTTTGAGACATCTATTAGATTCATTTGACATTTCTTGGATTGCGTGTGGTTTGTATCACTTTCGAAAAGCTTTTATATAAATTTTTGATAAAAATGAAATCTTGACTAAAAATGAGGCTAGAGTTGACCACAGTCAATATTTTGGTTAAACGACCCCAGATCGGTATTTTGGCGATTCTGAAAGGCCCGTATTATGATTTTGGACTTGGGCGTATGCCCGAAATTGAATTCGGAGGCCCCTAGTTGATTTGACTTATTTTGCCGAAAGTTAGCACTTTGAATGTTTGAAAATTCCTTATGTTTGATAATAGGTTAACCTTATGATTATCGGGTTCAGATTTTAATTTTGGGATTTGAAATAGGTCCACTTTGTTATTTGAAACTTGTCTGCAAAATTTGGTGCAATTTGGAGTTGGTTTGATAGGATTCTGATGCTTGGTTGTGATTCTAGATGTTCTTGAGCTTTTTTTTTTTTTTTTTTTAATTTCATGCGTTTTAATGTCCGCTTCGTGGTTCTAGATGTTATTTTGGTGTTTTGATCGCGCGAGGGAGTTCGTATGATATTTTTATACTTGTGTGGATGTTTGATTTGGAGCCCCGAGGGCTCGGATGAGTTTCAGACGTGTTTCAGATTGGATTGAACTCATTTTTGGGTTGTTGGTATGTTGGTGCTGCAGTTATCGCAATTGCGAGCACCAACTTCGCAATTGCAAAGTGATCAGTAGAGGATAGGTATCGCAATTGTGATACCCACTCGCAATTGCGAAGAGAGATTGGAATCGGGTAGGTTTGCAATTGCGACTATTTTATCGCATTTGCGATAGGAAGAGGCTTCGCAATATGCGAAGCCGGTGTCGCACTTGCGACTTCCACTTTAGGTTGTAACGGCCGCAATTACGAGTCCTTCTTTGCAATTGGGACATCTGTGCCTGAACAAAAGGGCTGGAAGACAAGATTTTAGTCCTACTTTTCAATCTTTGAATCCTAGAATCGCTAAGAAGCGATTTGGAGAGAGTATTTTCACATATAAACATTGGGCAGGTGATTTAAATCTATTTTAAATTATATTACATGATTATATATGAGATTTAACATCAAATTCATAAGAATCTAAGAGAAAGTTTGGGGATTCTTGTCTATGTTTTGTAAAATAAAAATTTGGAATTTGAGAATCAAATTGGACTCACATTTTGAAATAAAATACGTATATGGACTCGTAGGGTTATGAGTAGTCAAGGTCTACCCTTAGACCTAGGTTTTGACTGGGCGAGCCCGGAGTTGACTTTTGTTGACTTTTTTCAATTTCATTAAAGATCAAATCTTTTTCATTCGTGGTTAGTTTCTAAAGTGTATTTTGAATTATTTGAACTATATTTGGCTGGTTTGGAGGCTAATTCTAAAGGAAAGACCGTGGTTGGGTGTTGATTTGATTACGAAAAGAGGTAAGTGTTGTGTCTAACCTTGTTTTGAGGAAATTAAGACTTGTTGGACTATTTGGTATATGAATTATGCGGGAAAACGACGTATATGCGAGGTGACGAGTGTATATGCGACGTCATAGGATCCAAGCATGCGGGATTGGGCTATTTACTTTCATGTCTTCTTTTACTCTATGTTATCTCTTATTACATGCTTTAGTTGCTACATGTTCTTACTTGCTATCCATGTCTTACTTATTATTTGTTGTTTATCTGTTACTTGTTTCGATTGTACATTCCTTACCCAATATCTGTTCACTTGCTACATGCTTCTAATTGTATTAATTGTATATTTCCGTTGTCTCATGTTCTACTTGCTTTTATCGTGCTTATATTACTAAAAGTACTTTATTTTGTTCTTCCGTTCATGTGGACCGTATAGCTATTTGTTACTATTGTTTTGCTAAGGTTTGGGATTTCGAAGTATTAGTCATTCTCCGTTTGTTTGGTAGTTCCTTATTGTTTTTTTTGTTTAATCTCTCTTTTGTATTGGTACATCGTAAATGTTGGAGTTGAGTTATTTATGTTAATAATTTGAAATTGTTGGGATCGGGTTGCGCCCCACAACGGTATTGAAATGAATTAATATGGTGTGATCGGGTTGAACGCCGCAACGATATTGAAATGATATGATATGAAGAGATAAGGAAGGAATATGATATGAACACATGATGATATAGTGGGATCGGGTTGCGCGCCGCAACTGATTTGATGTGTTGTAAGTTGTTTGTGGCTGTAGAGATTGTTCTCGGTATTGTAATATGAGATTTGAGATTATGTTATTCTGGGGCCCTCTGGTAGTTGACCTACGGGTTCGATTATTTGAGTTTATCGTTTTATTTCTATTCCTGTTTCTGTTATTATTGTTTCGTGCTGGTTTATTGTGAGTGTCTTGTGATAGTATTATCACTACTTTATTGGGGTTAGGCTCGGCACTTACAGAGTACATGAGGTCGGTTGTACTCATGCTACACTTTTGCACTTCTTGTCTAGATACCAGTGTTGGTCCCAGCGGCGTGTAGAGCAGATCTTGCCCGAACTGGCTATCATCAGGAGACTTGAGATAGAGCTGCAGCCGTTCGCAGCCCCTGAGGCCCCCTTCCATTTTGTCTTTACTATTTACCTTATTTCAAACAACTATATTTTGTTCAGACTTTATTCATAGTACTCTAGATGCTCATGTATTCGTGACTTCAGATTTCTGGGATATGTTTAGACTACACTACGTTTCATTCGTCATATCTATTTTAGACTATTACAACTTTGTTCTATTACTGTTCTGCTTTAAATTGTTAAAACTAGTTAAGTAAAGAGCTAACGTTGTCTTGCCTAGCGAGTGAAATGTTAAGCGCATCACGACCCTGAGGATGAGATTTCGGGTTGTGATAAGTTGGTATATTCTGGTTTAGACCCCACCCTCGGGACCGTGATGTCGCCTAACATTTCACTTTCTAGGCAAGCCAACATTAGATATAGTTATTAGCCATCTTAAACAATTAAATTTAAATGAAAACTAATAAACTGAATAAACTGAAATAGAGTGTTTTAAACTAAAATAACGGCGATATCCAGATACAATCCTGGAACTTATGCCACAAGTACACGAGTAACTATAGTACTACAAATAATAGTTTGAATGAAATCATAACTGTCTCAAATGAAATAGACAACTAGAGTAATGTAGAAGGGTCTTCAAGGCTGCGAACACCGTGCAACTGTACCTCAAGTCTTCGTCAAACACCGAAGCTGAGCAATCTACTTACCACTGCTAGGACAGACTCCAAAATCTTCACAAGAAGTACAAAGTGTAGTATGAGTACAAGCGACCCCATGTATTCTGTAAGTGCCGAGCCTAACCTCGACGAAGTAGTGACGAGGCTAAGGCGGGTCACTTACAATAACCTATACGCAATATAATAATAATAATAGGAAAGAAAAATAGGAAATGACTGGAAAACAGTTAACTAATGAAAACAAAGTCAATCATCGAAATCAATGAATCCAGAAATATCAGTCCTCAGAATCTCGTATGAAAATGTTGAAAGCTAACATAATACAACAATGAGCACAACACACAAATTGTTGCGACGCGCAACCCGATCCCACCGTACAAATACAATCCTCCCTTATTTCACCATATCAATATCATGAATTACATATAAAATCTATTGTGGCGCGCAACCCTATCCCACCATATAATCAGAATCAATATCATAATCCTCCCTTATTTCACCATATCAATATCAAAATCACATATAAAATCTGTTGCGGCGTGCAACCCGATACCATCATATCAATATCAAATCCTCCCTTATTTCACTATATCATAATTGTTGCGGCATGCAATCCGATCCATAAACAAATTCAATAAATGTAATCAATCCAACAACTCAATTTACAAGAATCTCTACAATTAAAGAATTTGAAGGCAAAGCAATAAGGAACTCGTACCAAATCAAGGAATGCTACAATTAATACAAAGCAACAAAATAAGCCAAATATATGACAGTTAAAGTGTACAAGTAAGACAATTAAGACAAGTAGCAATTAATCATGTAATCATGGGAGAAACAAACATTTCAATACAAGAGTAAATAAATGACAAGTAACAAGTTACGTCACATAAAGCAATTAAAGCATATAATAGTTAAGACATGAAATAAGATAATTAATGAAATATGAGAAAGCATGGAAACAATTATTTTGACGGCGTATATACATTCGTCACCTCGCATATACGTCATTACACATGTAATTCACATAACATATAGTTCAAGGGTTCCTAATTCCCCTAAATCAAGGTTAGACCTAACACTTACCTCTCTCCGCAAGCAACACAAATCTCAACCGAGCCTTTTCTCTAAATTTTGCCTCCAAACCAATCGAATCTAACCAAAATCGACTTAATATCAACAAACAATGCTAGGGAAATCAATTACCATTGATAAAGTTAGGATCTTTACACCTTTCCCAAAAAGTCAACCAAGCCGATCAAAACTCGAGTCGGTAGATTACGACTACCCATGACCCCACAGTTTCATATATGTGATTAGTTTTAAAATTCGAGTCCAAATCGACTCTCAAAACTCAATTTCTTATTTTTCAAAACTTGACAAAGTTTCACAAATTTTCACTTTGACTCACATGATTTTGATGTTAAAATCTAAGATAAGTTGATGGAATATGATTAGAAATGGATTACAATCACTCACCCAAAGTTTGTAGATGAAATTGCCTCTTCAAAATCGCCTCTTACCGAGCCTAGGGTTCCAAAATATGATAATAGGGCTAAAACTCACGTTTCTCAGTTTTCTTTCCAAGCGCATATGCCACGATTACGAACCCTGCAAATGGGAGGAATCCATAGAAAATACGAGGAACCTCACACCTCTGTTGTCATCACAAATGCGATGATTTGTTTGAAAATGCAAACATGGACCATCCGCAAAAGCGACCCAGTGATCGCAATTGCGAACCATACCCATGCCAGGTCATAATCGCAAATGCGATTGGGAGTTCGCAAATGCGAACTCTTCAGGCCACTGTGCTTTTCGCAAATATGGCTGTCACAAATGCGACCAATTTCTCGCAAATGCGAGATCTGAGCACCAACAAAATTCTGAACTCCTATGAACTCTCCGAAACGCGACCAAAAGTCACCCCGAGCCCTCGGGGCTCCAAACTAAACTTGCACACAAGTCCAAAAATATCATACGAACTCGCTCGCGTGATAAAAACATCAAAATAACACCTAGAACTACGAATCAGACATCAAAATGTATAAAAATTTCAAAGAAACTCAAGAACATGCAAATTTACAATCGGACGTCTGAATCACGTCAAATCGACTTCATTTTGCACCAAATTTTGCAGACAAGTCATAAATGGTGAAATTGACCTATTCTAAGTTCCATAACCGAAATTCAAACCCGGTAGAAACAAAGGCAACCTACGATCAAACTTAGGAATTCTTTTAGCCTTCAAATTACTAATTTTTTCAATAAATTACGTTAAATCAAGTTAGGGGCTTCCGATTTCGATTCCGGAGATACGCCCGAGTCCCAAATCACAATACAGACCCACCGAAACTGTCAAAAATACTGATCTGGCATGTTTACACAAAACATTGACCGTAGTCAACTCAAGTGAGTTTTAAAGCAAAATTTCATATTTTCTTAGATTTTCCACATAAAAACTTTCCAGAACAAGACATGGACTGTGCACGCAAATCAAGAAACACTAAACGGATCTAGTCGAGGTCTCGAAACACGAAAATAAAGGATAAAACTCAAAGTGACATTTCGGATCATCACATTCTCCACCTCTAAAATAAATGTTTGTCCTCGAACAGACATAGAAAGGTACCTGGACTGGTGAAAAGGTGTGGATATCTACTCCGTATGTCAGACTCGGGATCCCACGTGGCTACCTCGATTGGCTGACCTCTCCACTGCACTCTAACTGAAGGATAACTCTTAGACCTCAATTTCCGGACCTGCCGGGATAGAATGGCTACCGGCTTCTCCTCATAAGTCAAATCCTTGTCCAATGAGATTGAGCTAAAATCTAACACATGGGATGGATCACCGTGATACTTTCGGAGCATGGACACATGGAACACCGGATGCAATGCTGATAAACTAGGTGGTAATGCCAGTCTGTAGGCCACCTCACCCACTCTCTCAAGAATCTTAAAGGGTCCGATATACGTAGGGCTCAACTTGCCCTTCTTTTCGAACCTCATCACACCCTTCATGGGTGAAATACGTAGCAATACCCTCTCTGCATGCAACATCACGAACTCTACGGTTGGCATAACTTTTCTTCCTAGACTGAGTTGTGCGAAGTCGATCCTGAATCATCTTGACCTTTTCCAAGGCATCCTAAACTAAATCGGTACCCAACAATTGAGCCTCTTCTGGCTCAAACCAACCAACGGGCGAACAGAACTACCTACGGTATAGTGCTTTATAGGGAGCCATCTGAATACTCGACTGGTAGTTATTGTTATAGGAAAACTTTGCAAACGGCAAAATGGATCCCAAGAACCCCCGAAATCCGTAATGCAAGCGCGAAACATATCCTCCATTATCTGAATGGTGGACTACCCATCCGTGTGGGGTGAAATATTGTACTCAATTCAACCCATGTGCCTAACTCACATTGTACGACTCTCCAAAAGTGAGAGGTGAACTGCGTATCTCGATAAAAAATAATGGACACGGGCACACCTTGAAGATAGATGATCTTGTGGATTTAGATCTCAGCTAACCGCTCTGAAGAATAGGTGACTGCCATTGTAATGAAATGTGCCGACTTGGTCAACCTATTCACAATGACCCATACTGCGTTGAACTTCTTCTAGGTCCATGGGAGCCCAACAACAAAATCCATGGTAATACGCTCCCACTTCCACTCAGGAATCTCCAGCCTCTGAAGCAAACCACCAGGCCTCTGATGCTCATACTTTACTTGTAGACAATTTAGAAATCGAGCTACATATGCAACTATATCCTTCTTCATCCTCCTCCACCAATAATATTGCCGCAAGTCCTGATATATCTTGGCGGAACCCAAATGAATGGAATACCGAGAACTGTGGGCCTCCTTAAGAATCAACTCACGAAGCCCATCCATATCGGGCACACAAATTCGACATCCGCAACACCCCATCATCTCCAATAGTAACATACTTGGCACCATCGTGCCATACTGTGTCCTTAAGGACAAGCAAATATGGGTCATCATAATGACACTCTATGATGTGCTCATACAAAGAAGACCGAGAGACCGTGCAAGCTAGAATACGATTGGGCTCAGAAACATCTAACCTCATGAACTGATTGGCCAAAGCCTGACATCTAAAGCAAGAGTCCTCTCACCAACTATAATATACGCAAGGCTACCTATACTCACAACCTTTCTACTCAAGGCATCAGCCACCACATTGGCCTTCCCTGGATGATAAAAATGGTGATATCATAGTCTTTCAAAAGCTCCAACCACCTCATCTGCCTCAAGTTGATATTTTCCTGCTTGAAAAAATAGTGTAGACTCCGATGATCCATGAATACCTCACACGACACGCCATAAAGATAATGCCTCCAAATCTTCAGCGCATGAACAATGGTTGTCAACTCTAAGTCATGAACAAACTAATTCTTCTCATGAACTTTCAACTGTCGTGACGCGCATGAAATCATCCTGCCATCCTGCATTAATACTGCACCGAGCCTAATACGAGATGCATCATAATACACCGTGTAGGATCCCGAACCTATAGGCAACACTAACACTAGTGCCGTAGTCAAAGCAGTTTTAAGCTTCTGAAAGATTAACTCACACTCATCCGACCACTTGAATAGAGCACCATTCTAGTCAATCTAGTCAATTGGGCTGCAATTGATAAAAAACCCTCCACGAACTGGCAATAATAACTTGCCAAACCCAAGAAACTCCAGATCTCTGTAGCTGAAGTGGGTCTAGGATAGTTCTGAACTACCTCAATATTCTTAGGATCCATTTCATGCCCTCTGCCGATATAACATGCTCCAAATAGGTGATCTAGTCTAACCAAAACTCACACTTTGAAAACTTGTCATATAACTGATTATCTCTCAAAGTCTGAAGTACAATCCGAAGATGTTGCTCATGCTCCTCTCGACTACGGGAGTAGATCAAGATATCATCAATGAATACGATCATAAAAGAATCCAAATAGGGCTTGAATACACGGTTCATCAAATCCATAAATGATGCTGGGGCATTTGTCAACCCAAATGATATCACTATGAACTCATAGTGCCCATACCGAGTCTGAAAAGCCACCGCAGGGACATCCGATGCCTTAATCTTCAACTAATGGTAGCCAGACCTCAAATCAATCTTCAAAACAACCTCGGGATCCTGAAGCTGATCAAATAAGTCATCAATCCTCGATAGCAGATACTTGTTCTTGATAGTGACTTTGTTCAACTGCCGATAGTCTATACACATCCTCACCGACCCATATTTCTTCTTCACAAACAACATGGGTGTCCCCCAGGGCGAGACACTAGGTCTAATGAATCCTTTATCAAGCAAATCTTGCAACTGCTTCTTCAATTCCTTCAACTCTGGCTGGGCCATACGGTATGGTGGAATAGAAATGGGATGAGTTCCCAGAGCCAAATCAATATAGAAGTCAATATCTATGTTGGGTGGCATCCCCGGTAGATCTGTAGGAAACACCTCTGGAAACTCACGCACAACAGGTACTGAATCGATGGAAGGAACCTCCACACTCGAATCACGAACATATTCCAAGTAAGATAGACATCCCTTCTCCACCATACGTTGAGCCTTCATATAATAAATAACCTTACTGGTAGAATGGCCAGGAGTCTCTCTCCACTCTAATCAAGGAAACCCCAACATGGCTAAGGTCACCGTCTTGGTGTGATAGTCCAATATAGCATGATAAGGTGACAACCAATCCATACCCAAGATAACATCAAAATTTACCATATCAAGAAGTAGGAGGTCTACGCTAGTCTCAAGACTCCTAATAGTAAATTCACACAGGAGAGATAGACACGATCTACAACAATAGAATCACCCACAGGCGTGGATATATGCAGGAGCACTCAAACAATCATGAGGCACAACCAGTTATGAAGAAAAATAGGATGACACATCAGAATAAGTAGATCCCGGATCAAATAGAAATGAAGAATCTCTATGGAAAACTGGAAGAATACCTGTGATAACGGCGTCAGATGCCTCGGCCTCAGGTCTAGCTAGGAACGTATAAAATCGAGGTTGTGCCCTACCACTCTAACCTACGTCTCTGGGACGGCCTCTAGCTAGCTGGCCTCCGCTCCTAACGGCTTGAACTCCACCTCTAACGACCTGACCTCCACCTATGGATGTTTGACCCATTCCCCTAGCTGGCTGAGCGAGCGATGAAGTAGCCAGTGCCTGAACCATGGCACAAAAACTCTATTGTGGCATGCCGCTTAATAATCTCGGACAAAACCTATTGATGTGACTAGTACCTCCACACTCAAAACACCCATCATGTTGTTGTGGCTGCTGAAGCTACCCCGATTGGGACGAATAACCACAGTGATAGCTCTAGACTGGAGTCATACTAATATGAGATACATAAGGACCACGACTACCCCAAGCATTGTGAGATGCCTAAAGCGCTGATTGAAATGGCATGGGAGGATGGCTTCTACCAAAAATACCCCTGCCCCTAGATGAGTCACCATTGAGACTACCAGAATGACGAGGCCTCTTATTAGACACCGGCCCCCTCTCCTAACCACAAACCATCTCGATCCGCCTAGCAATATCTACGACCCTCTAGAAAGAAATATCATCTCTAGTCTCCTTGGCCATCTGTATCCTAATATTCAAAGTGAGCCCATCAATGAATCTTCTCAATCTCTCCCTCTCAGTAGGGATTAAAATAATGGCATAGAGAGATAGGTCCGCAAATCGAGTCTCATATTGGGTAATAGTAATACTACCAAACTGTATGCGGTACTTCCTCTCTCAGAGTGATCAGAATGAACTTCTCTAGAAATAGCTGTGAAAGCTTATCCCAGGTAAGTACAGGCGACCCAGCTAGTCTAGTCAACATATAATCTCTCCAACATCTCTTAACGGAACCAGGCATATGAAACACTAAAAATTGACCCAATTTGTCTCAACTATACCGATGTTGCGCAACACCTTGTGAAAACGGTCCAGATAATCCTGTGGGTCCTCAGAAGATGCACCACTGGAATGAAGAAGAAAGAACTTAGTAAACTTATCCATCATCAACAAGGCCTTAAAAGACATAGAGGGCCTATCACCGGCATGTACCGCAACACTCGACTGGACCACCCTAACTGGCGGGGCTCCTGGAGTTTGATATAGGGGAGCCACCTACTCCAGGGGTGAGTAGCGGGAGTTTGTGCTCCTCCCCCATCCCGAGTGACGGCTGGTGCCACTGGAAATGCATTGGTCTGGGACACACTCTCCATAAGGCCCACCGAGCGGACTAGAGCGTCCTAAAGCACTGGAGTGGCTATGAACCCCTCCGGGACCTGAGTTGGTCTGACGGGTACAGTAGGGGTGTTCAAAACCGAACCGAAAACCGAACCGAAACCGAAACCGAATCTTAATGGCTTATTGGTATCGGGTTAACGGCTTAACGGACGGGGAACAGATTGAAATTCTTTTATTAACGGCTTATCGGTTTGGGGGCGGATTATTCAATTTTCTTAACGGATAATCTGTTAACCCGTTAAGAATATATATATATATATATATATATATATATATATATATATATATATATATATATATATATATTAAATATCAAAAACCCTTCCACTTCTTCCAGTACTCCATCTCTAAGTTCTAACGCCTAATTCCTAAATAATCAGAACCCTTACATACTATGCATCAGAAGATCCCAGGCTTGGCTTAGCTTAACTTATTCTCCCACCCTACAACAAGATTGTTTAAACTGGTGTCTATGGTTCATCTCTGTTTTTTTTAAACTAATGCTTGTTGTCTATGTTTAATAGAAGAACAATAGTGTTGTGCCACAACATTTTTCACTCTACAACAAATGACACACTACATCATTCTTATGTAGGCGTTAACAGACATGTATGTCTGGACTCAATGTGTAATTTTTTATTCTGAATTTGTATGCTAGGCGGTCAACAAATAATTAATGAACGCAATATAGATTGAATTAGGCCGATAAACCGCACAATAAGAGCTAAACCGTTACCAATCCGCCCGATATCTTATCGGGTGGCTAGCGGATTAATACATTTAAAAGACGATAACTCTTAAGCCAAACCGTTAAGAGTAATTAACCGCCCAATCCATCCGATAAGCAGCCCTAGGGTACAGTCTAAGCTAGAACCTCCTCCTCATGATCAACTTGAGGCTCCACTGTGGGTGCTGCTGCTCGAGCTCTAGGCTGAGCTCTGCCTCAGCCTCAGCCTCTGGCTCAACCTCGACCTCTGTCCCTGGTAGTAGCTACCACTGGGGGCTTTGGCTCCTGTCCGGATACAGATCTTGTGCGTGTTCTCTCCATCTGCGAGAGAACAAGAATATAATGGTTCAATCCTTAATGATAGAATAACATCGCACGATAGAGAAGGAAATAAGTGAAACTTTTCCTAAACTTCATAACCTCTGGAAGATAAGTACAGATGTCACCGTACCGATCCTCTAGACTCTACTAAGCTTGCTCGTGACTTGTGAGACCTAGGCAACCTAGTGTCCTGATACCAACTTGTCATGACTTAGAATTTCCCATCCTTGGGACCGTGATGGCGCCTAATATTTCACTTGCTAGGCAAGATAACATTAGATATAGTTATTATCCATCTTTAATAATTCAATTTAAATGAAAACTAATAAACTAAATAAACTAAAATAAAGTGTTTTAAACTAAAATAACGGCGATATCTAGATATAGTCCCGGAACTGGTGCCACAAGTACACGAGTGACTAGAGTACTACAAATAATAGTCTGAATGAAAGCATAATTGTATGAAATGAAATAAATAGCTAGATTAATGTACAAAGTGACTTCAAAGTTGCGAACGTCGTGCAGCTATACCTCAAGTCTCTGTCAAACACCGAATTTGAGCAATCTACTGACCACCGCTAGGACCAACTCCAAAATCTACACAAGAAGTGAATAGTGTAGTAATTGTACAACCGACCCCATGTACTCTGTAAGTGCTGAGCCTAACCTTGACGAAGTAGTGACGAGGCTAAGGCGAGTCACTTACAATAACCTATACGTAATATAATAATAATAATAATAATAATAATAATAATAATAATAATAATAAGAAAGGAAAACATGAAATGACGGCAAAGAAGTTAACTAATGAAAACAAACTCAATCCTCGAAATCAGTGTATCCAGAAATATCAGTCCTCAGAATCTCATATGAAAATATTAAAAGCTAACACAATACAACAATGAGTACAACACAAAATATTTGTTGCGGCGTGCAACCCGATCCCACCGTACAAACACAATCCTCCCCTTTTTCACCATATCAATATCATGAATCACATATAAAATCCGTTGCGGCGCGCAACCCGATCTTACCATATAATCAGAATCAATATCATAATCCTCCCTTATTTCACCATATCAATATCAAAATCACATATGAAATTCGTTGCGGCGTGCAATCTGATCTCACCATATTAATATCAAATCCTCCCTTATTCCACCATATCACAACCGTTACGGCGTGCAACCCGATCCATAAACAAATTCAATAAATATCATCAATCCAACAACTCAATTTACAAGAATCCCTACGATTAAAGAATATGAAGGCAAAGTAATAAGGAACCCCGTACCAAATCAAGGAATGCTACAACTAATAAAAAGCCACAAGACAAGCTAAATATATGACAGTTAAAATGTACAAGTAAGAATATTAAGGTAAATAGAAATTAACCATGGAATCATGAAAGAAACGAACATTTCAATACAAGAGTAAATAAATGATAAGTAACAAGTTACATCACAGAAAGCAATTAAAGCATGTAATACTTAAGACCCAATCAAGGGTTCCTAATTCCCTCAAATCAATGTTAGACCCAATACTTACCTTGCTCTCCAAGCAAATCAAAGCTCTACCAGTGCCTTTCCTCTAAAATTCTCCTCCGAACTAGTCCAATCTAACCAAATTAGACTTAATATCAACAAACAATGCTAGGAAAATCAATTACAATAGATAAAGTTAGGATCTTTTCACCTTTCTTAAAAAGACAATAAAGGTCAACCCAGGCCCCACCCGGTCAAAACCCGGGTCCAATGGTAGATTCCGACTACTCATAAGCCTACGAGTTTATGTATGTGATTATTTTTAAAATTCGAGTCCAAATCAACTCTCAAAATGCAATTTCTTATATTTCAAAAACTTGACAAAGTTTCACAAATTTTCACTCTGATTCACATGCTTTTGATGTTAAAATCTAAGTTAAGTTGATGGAATATGATTAGAAATGGATTATAATCACTCACCCAAAGTTTGTAGATGAAATTCCTTCTTCAAAATGGCCTCTTACCGAGTCTAAGGTTCCAAAATATGAAAATGGAGCTAAACATCTCGTCTCTCAACTTTTTGTCCCAGGCGCAGATGTCGCAATTGCGACCTGGGGTTCGCAAATGCAAACCCCAAAACTGCGAGAAATCCATAACAAATGCGAGGAATCCCACACCTCTAATGTCATTACAAATGCGAACATGGACCATCCGCAAAAGTGACCCAGTGATCGCAATTGCGAATCATGCCTAGGTCAGGCCATCATTGCAAATGCAATTAGGAGTTCGCAAATACGAACTCTTTAGGCCACTGTGCTCTTTGCAAATGCGAGCATGGAGCTCGCAAATGCGATCAATTTATCACAAATGCGAGATCTGAGCACCAGCAAAATTCTAAACTCCTATGAACTCTCCGAAATCGTCTGAAAATCACCCGAGACAGCTTTTAACCAAACTTGCACACAAATTCAAAAACATCATACAAACTCACTCACGTGATCAAAACGCTAAAATAAAATCTAGAACTATGAATCAGACATCAAAATATATAAAATTTTCAAAGAAACGCAAGGACATGCAAATTTACAATCGGACGTCCGAATCACGTCAAATCAACTCCGTTTTGTACTAAATTTTACAGACAAGTCATAAATGGTGAAATGAACCTATTCTAAGTTCCGAAACTGAAATCCAAACTCGGTAGTAACAAAGTCAACCTAAAGGTCAAACTTAGGAATTCTTTTAGCCTTCAAATTACTAATTTTCAACAAATTATGTTAAATCAAATTAGGGACTTCCGAATTCGATTCCGGATATACGCCCAAGTCCAAAATCACGTTACAGACCCACCAGAACCGTCAAAATACTGATCCGGGTATGTTTACGCAAAACATTGACCGTAGTTAACTCTAGTGAGTTTTAAGGCAAAATTTTACATTTTATTAGATTTTCCACATAAAAACTTTTCGGAACAAGACACGGACTGTGCACACAAATTGAGAAATGTTAAACGAAGCTAGTTGAGGTTCGAAAAACAAAAATAAAGGCTAAAACTCAAGGTGACCTTACGGGTCATCATAGAGGTGGTGGCAGGACTATGAGCGAGGCAGACCAACAGGTTCACCACCACTCACTTAGGATCAGTTTTTGCAGCTATATTTGGAGAAGTTCATTCCTTTTATTCTGAGAAAGGAGTACCACAAGAAGTTTGAGTGTCTTCAACAAGGTAGCATGAGTGTTACCCAGTACTAGACCAGATTTACTGACCTCACCCGCCATGTAGCTATCTTGATTTTTAGTGAAAAAGAGAGAGAGAGAGAGGGTAAGGAGATTCATTGATGGACTTACTTTTTGTATCAGGCTACAGATGGTCAAGGAGACTGGGGATGATATTTCTTTCCAGAGGGCTGTGGAATTGCTAGACGGATAGAGATGGTTCGTGGTCAGGGTAGAGTAGCGGTATCTAAGAAAAGTCCTCATCATTTTGGTGGTTTTAGTGGTACCTCATCTAGAGGTAGCAGTTCATTTGGTATAGGCCATCCTCACAGGTCAATTCAGTCAGCAATTCAGGTAGCACACGGTGCCTCAGGCAGACGTGGTTCTTATGGGTCTCATCCTGAGCAGCTAGCCTACAGTGCACCTTCAACTCCCACCAGTGCACCACCGATTTAGAGCTATCACAGTTGTTATTCAGGCCGTCAGGGTTAATATTAGCTTTAGCTACCACAACATCCGAGAGAGTGATTTGAGTATGGAGGTACGGGTCATATCAGGATATACTGTCCCAGACTTCTGATTAGTGTGCCTCGACAGGGTTCTTGTGCCATGGTTTCGATACCAGCTACTCCACCGCCCGCTTAGCCAGTTAGAGGTAGGGGTTCTGGTAGATAGAGATAGTGGTCAGGCCGTTAGAGGTGGAGGCCAACCAGTTCAAGGTCGTCTGAGATGTGGAGGTTAGAGGGGTAGGGCCCAACCCTATTTTTATACATTCCCAGCTAAACCTGAGGCAGAGTCATCTGATGTCATCATAATAAGTATTGTTCCAGTTTTCCATAGAGTTGCCTTGGTTTTATTTGATTTCGACTCTACTTATTCATACGTGGCATCCTATTTTACTTCGTATCTAGTTATGCCTCGTGATTCTTTGATTTCTCATGTTTATGTGTCCACGCATGTGGGAAATTCTATTGTGGTAGATCGTGTTTATCGCTCGTGTGTGATTTCTATTGGGAGCTTTGAGACTAGGGTAGACCTTCTACTTCTTGATATGATGGACTTTGATGTTATCTTGGGCATTGATTGGTTGTCACTTTATCACACCATTTTGGACCGTCACGCTAAGACTGTGACATTAGCTATGCCGATATTTTCTCGATTAGAGTGGAGGGGAACTCCTGTCTATTCTACTAGTAGGGTTATTTCTTATGTGAAGGCTCGACGTATGATCAAAAAGGGGTGTTTGACATATTTGGCCTATATCTGCGATCCTATTATGGAGGTTCCTTCCATGGATTCATTACCAGTTGTGCGCGAGTTTCCAGAGGTGTTTCGTATAGATTTGTCCAATAGAGATATCGATTTCTGTATTAACTTGGCTCTTGGCACTCAACCCATTTCCATTCCACCATTTGGGTTTGACCCCAGCTGAGTTGAAGGAACTGAAAAAACAATTGTAGGATTTTCTTGATAAGGGATTCATTAGACCTAGTGTATCGCCTTGGGGTGCACCTGTGTTATTTGTGAAGAAGAATGAAGGAACAATGATGATGTGTATAGACTATCGGTAGTTGAACAAGGTCATTATCAAGAAAAAGTATCCTTTGTCGAGGATTGATGATCTATTTGATTAACTTCAGGGTGCCAAAGTATTTTTGAAGATTGATTTGAGATCTAGCTCCCATCAGTTGAAGATTAGGGCATCGACTGTCCCTAAGATAACGTTTCAGACCCGGTATGGTCACTATGAGCTCTTAGTGATGTCATTTGGTTTGATCAATGCCCCAACAACATTTATAGATTTGTTGAACCGGGTGTTCAAGCCCTATTTGGACACTTTTGTGATCGTCTTCATTGATGATATTTTGATTTAATCCCATAGTCGAGAAGAGCATGAGTAGCATCTTTTGATCATCAGTTATATGCCAAGTTTCCAAAATGTTAGTTCTGGTTGGATTCAGTTGGCTTTTTCGGATATGTTGTATCTTTTGGAAGCATTAAAGTGGATCCTAAGAAGATTGTGGCAGTTCAAAACTAGCCTAGACTTACTTCCGCTACAGAGATTCAGAGCTTCCTTGGGTTGGCGGGTTATTATCACCGGTTCATGGAGGGGTTTTCTTCTATTTTATACTTATTGACCAAGTTGACCCAGAATGGTGCTCTTTTCAGATGGTCCGACAAGTGTGAGTTGAGCTTTCAGAAGCTCATGACTTCTTTGACTACAACCCCAATATTAGAGTTGCATATAAGTTCGAGATCTTATACTGTATATTGTGACGCAACGCGTATTGGTCTTGGAGTGGTGTTGATGTAAGATAGTAGGGTGATTGCCTAAGTATCTCTGCAGTTAAAGGTTTATAAGAAGAATTACCATGTTCATGATATAAAGTTGGCAGCCATTGTTCACGCGCTGAAGATTTGGAGGCATTATCTGTAAGACGTTCATTGTAAGGTCTATACCAACCATCAGAGCTGTCTTGAGATTCTAAAATCTCTCCTCGCACTCATCCGACAAACTGATCGGAGCGCCCTTTTGAGTTAACTTAGTCAATGGGGCAGCAATATATGAAAATCCCTCTACAAAGTGGTGGTAGTAACCAACCAAGCCCAAGAAGCTCCTCACCTCTATAGAAGTAGAAAGTCTCGGCCAACTCTAAACTAACTCAATCTTCTTCGAGTCCACCTTGATCCTATCACTAGATACCACATGACCCAAGAATGCCACCAGGTCTAACCAAAACTCGTATTTGGAGAACATATAATATATCTTCTTCTCCCTCAATGTCTGGAACACAATCCTCAAATGTCGATCATGCTCCTCCCAACTACTGGTAAGACCAATATATCATAAATGAACATAATAATAAGTCTTAAAAGCAGTCTTAGGGATGTCCGAATTCCTAATCTTCAACTAGCGATACCCCAATCTCAAGTCAACCTTCGAGAACACCCTGGCACCCTGAATCTGATCAAATACGTCATCAATGCACTGTTATGGATGTTGCATCCTATTTTGCACAAGTCAAAATAATGTACAGCTTATAGTACTCTATAAGGTTAGTTAAGCTTTAGAGTCATTACCTAATATTTAAGGTATACTAGGACACCTATACTACACTATATAATGTACATTTGACTATGGTCCGCGAAACCGTTTAGATTCCAAGTAAGGGTTCAAGTTATCTCGAGGGGAAGGTATTATGCATCCCCCAAGATCCACAAAATATGGTTCCTATAGACTCAATCAAATAAATGAAGGAAGATTCAAAAGGATGATTAATTTTATATATACAAAGAATAGTAAAGTACCTTGAATGAAGAGTGGTTGAACAAGAATGTCCCATGGTGAAAGATAAATGCCTATGTAGGATAAATTATATACAAAAGGGAAATAAAGTATACGAGAATTATTTTTTTTATAACTTGATAAAATGCAAAGAAAATATGTAATAACAAGTGAAGTGTTTTGTAAATTTGCTAGATCAATTGTAGTCAAAGAATGCACTTGAAAGAATGTAATTTATGTCTAAGGGTAAATTATTTTGAGTGAGACTAAAGTGTAAGAAAGACGATTTGCCAAAAGTGGGGAAAGAATTATCTTCAAATAGTTTTGTATAGTAAATAGAGTAAGAAAGAGGATTTAATATTTAAAAAAATTATAAAAGTGATTTTAAATAAAGAGTAATTGAATGTTAATATCACATGCCCAAACACAAATACCTATGTAACATGATGCATATAAAGAATGAAAGTACAAGGAAATTATATCTTTTGATGATTCAATAAATGTACAAACAATGTAGCAATAAGTAAAGTATTAATAAATTAACTAAATGAATTTTAATCATAAGAACAAACTTTAGAAGATTTGATTAGCACCTAAAGGTCAATTATTTTGAATAAATGGATAAGATATAATGAAGACTTGTTTAAGTAATGGACGAAGATTTGAAAAACTATCTTAAAATATACAATATGAATAACTAATGATTTCAAAAGGATTAGTCAACAAATAGGGATATTGATAAAGAGTTATCAAAGTGCATATGTGAAAGTATTATTCAGAAGAAAAACGAGTCAATATATATATATATATATATATATATATATATATATATATATATATAATAACACTGGTCTTCAAAAACAAACAAATGGCAATGATGTAAGAATATTAATTCCAAAAGAATGGCCAAAATTATTCCCAAATAACATAAAGAGATCCGGGTCTAGAAACGTACCTGGAGTCTCAAATAGGCTTGGATATCTGCTCCTCATATCCCACTCGGTATCCCAAGTAACCTCCTCAACTAGCTGACCTCTCCATTGCACCTTCACTGAAGCTATGTCTTTTGACCTCAACTTTCAAACTTGCCTATCCAAAATGGCCACCAACTCCACATCATAAGTCAAATCACCATCCAACTGAATTGTGCTGAAGTCCAAAATATGAGACAGATCACCGACATACTTTTGGAGCATAGAAGCAGGAAACACTAGATGAACACTCGATATACTAAGCGGCAAGGCAAGCTTTTAAGCTACCTCTCCAATCCTCTGAACCACCTAAAAGACCCAATATACTGAGGGCTCAACTTGCTCTTCTTTTCGAACCTCATAACACCCTTCATGGGTGAAACCTTGAGTAGTACCTTCTCCCTCACCATGTAAGCAACACCGAAAACCTTATGATCGGCGTAACTCTTCTATCAAGACTGCACCATGCGAAGCCAGTCCTGAATCAATTTAACCTTGTCCAAAGCATCCTGAACCAAGTCAGTACCCAATAGCCTAGCCTCTCTCGACTGAAACCATCCCACCGGAGACCGACACCATCTCCCATACAAAGCCTCATACATAGCCATCTGAATGCTTGATTGGTAGTTGTTGTTGTAGGCAAACACTATGAGCGGCAAAAACTGATCCCAAGAAGCCCCGAAATCTATGACACAAGCGTGAATCATATCCTCCAATATCTAAATAGTGCGCTCAGATTGTCCGTCTGTTTGAGGGTGGAATGTTGTACTTAATTCAACATGTATCCCCAACTCTCACTGCACTGCTCTCCAAAACTGCAATGTAAACTACGTGCCCCGATCTGAAATGATGGACACCGGCACACCGTGAAGGCGAACAATCTCGTGGATGTAGATCTCAGCCAACTGCTCCAAAGAATAAGTAGTCCCAACTGGAATGAAATATGCGGACTTGGTCAACCGATCCACAATCACCCAAATATCATCAAACATCCTTGAAGTCCATGGGAGCCAGACTACCAAACCCATGGTGATACGCTCTCATTTCCACTCTGGAATCTCAAGCCTTTGAAGCAGTTCGCCCGGTGTCTGATCCTCATACTTCACCTGCTGATAATTTAGGCATCGAGCTACAAACCCCACTATATCCTTTTCCATCCTCCTCCACCATTAATGCTGCCTCAATTCATGGTACATCTTCGCGGCATCTGGATGAATGGAATATCGTGAACTGTGGGCCTCTTTAAGAATAAACTCACGTAGCCCATCTACATTAGTCACATAAATCCGACCCTGCATCCTTAACACCCCATCATTCCCAATAGTAACCTCCTCAGCATCACCATACTGAACCGTGGCCTTAAGGATAAGTAAACGGGGATCATCATACTGGCACTCTCTGATGCGATTATATAAGGAAGACCGAGAAACCACACAAGCTAGAACCCGACTAGGCTCCGAAACATCTAATCTCACGAACTGGTTAGCCAAGGTTTGAACATCAACTGCAAGCGGCCTCTCACCAACAAGAATAAATGCAAGGCTACCCATACTCACCTTCTTTCTACTCAAGGCATTGCCCACCACATTGGCCTTCCCGGTATGGTACATAATGGTAATATCATAGTCCTTTAACAGCTCCAACCATCTCAAATGTCTCAAATTTGGATCATTTTGTTTGAATAAGTGCTGGAGACTTCGATGATCCGTAATTACCTTACAAGATACACCGTAGAGATAATGCCTCAAACTCTTCAATGCATGAACGATGGTTGCTAACTCCAAATCATGAACATGGTAGTTCTTCTCACGAGGTTTCAACTAACACGAAGCATAAGCAATTACTCTACCATCCTGTATCAAGACACACCCGATACAAATCCAACAAATATCACAATACACTTTATAAGAGCCTGACGCTGAAGACAAAACTAGAGCTAGAGCTGTGGTCAAGGCAGTCTTGAGCTTTTGAAAGCGCTCCCCATACTCATATGACCACCATAAAGGAGCACCCTTCTGGGTCAATTTGGTCAAAGGAAATTCAATAGATGATAAACCCTCCACGAAGCTATGATAATAACCAGCCAAGCCGAAAAGCTCCGAATCTCAATAGCTGAGGACGGTCTGGGCCAACTCTGAACCGCCTCTATCTTATTTGGATCCACCTTAATCCCCTCACTGGACACCACGTTCCCCAAGAACGCCACCAAACTAAGCCAAAACTCACTCTTGAAGAACTTGGCATAGAGCGTTTTCTCCCTCAGCTGCTATAATACAATCCTCAAATGCTGGGAATGCTCCTCCTGGCTACGTGAGTATATCAGGATATCATCAATGAATACTATGGAAAACGAGTTGATCCATGGCTGAAATACACTGTTCATCAGATGCATGAATGCTGCTAGGGCGTTGGTCAGTCCAAAAGACATCACAAGGAAATCATAGTAACCATAATGGGTCCTAAATACCGTCTTTAAAATATCCGAGTCCCAAATCTTTAACTGGTGATACCCAGACCTCAAATCAATCTTAGAGAACACCCTCACTCCCTGAAGCTGGTCAAATAGATCATCAATACACGGCAAAGGATACATGTTCTTGATTGTAACTTTATTCAACTGCCTATAGTCGATGGATATCCACATAGTACCATCCTTGTCAGTTGAGTAATTGTTGTGTGTCTTGAGGACCAGGTTCTTCTCCTTTTTGGGCTCTCTTCTTTCATGGTCCTTCTTCTTCTTCTTCTTCTTCTTCTTCTTCATATTTCATATTACCAATTAGTTCATCAATGGTCAGTTTTTGCAGGTCCTTTGCCTCTGTGATAGCATTTACTTTACTTTCCCAGGAACCAGGTAATACATTTAGTATTTTCCTGACAAGTTTGTTCCTTGGAATGATATCTCCCAGAGAATGGAGCTCATTGATAATCGAGGTGAATCGAGTATGCATGTCCTGAATGGACTCATCATCCTTCATTCTGAAGAGTTCATACTCTGTGGTGAGCATATCAATCTTCGACTTCTTGACTTGAGTTGTTCCTTCGTGTGCTGTTTGGAGAGCTTCCTAGATCTCTTTGGCAGATTGACAAGCAGAAATCCTATATATTTATCTGGTCCAATACCACAGGCGAGAATCTTTTTTGCTCGAAAGTTCTTCTCAGTAGCTTTGCGATTAGCATCGTTGTATTCCTTCCTTGTCTTGGGAACTGTCACTGCTAGTTCGCCAGTGATTTTCAAAGGGACAAAGGTTCCATCATAGATATCATCCCACAGCTCTAAATCATCAGCCATGATAAAATCATGCATCCTTGTCTTTCACCATTTGTAGTATTGGCCATTTAATCCTGGTGGTCTGTAGGTAGATTGACCTTCTTCAAAGTTTGGTAGAGCAGCCATGAGGATCCTTTCTAGGTGTTAGCCTGATAGAAAGAGCCTGCTCTGATACCAATTAATAGAAACTTATGGTCCACCAAACTGTATAGAGAACCGGGTTCCCTATCAGTTCCAACAGAACAAACACAAGGAGATAAGTAAATGACACAGTAGAGTTTTAGGTGGAAAACTCCCAGCTCACGGGATTAAAACCACGACCTACACTTGTAGGATTTCAACATCACTAACCGAGCAACTTTTAGATTACAACCTATTGTAACCTAGGAATTAAACTCTTAATACCTCACTAACCTGTAATAACTTTATTACAAGACTCTTTGTAATAACTCTATTACAAATCTCACAACTCGACTAACTCTAGTCAAGACAGAAATATAAAGTTTATGATTTTACAAAGGATTTCCTATACAATGCTTCTAGCTAAGCTATGTAGGAATTACAAGTAGAACACTTTAACAAAGGTACAACATAACTAAGGACATGTAATAACTCAATGCAGAACACTTCGTTGTGACGTTCTCTGTTCTTGAAGCCCTGAAAGTCACTTTGCAGGTAGGCAACACTTGAGAGAAAACATGGATTGATTCTTGAATGTGCAAGTGTTGTTTTTCCTTTACTTCATGTTAATATTACATAAGTGATGTCACTTGGATGTACAAGCACATCAGGTACGAGAGCATTTCCTATAAAGTGACTGCTGCACTTTTTGCACTGTTGCGTGTGTGCACAGTAACAGTTGCAGCGACTTTACAGCTGTGGGTGGTTGACAAGTACAGTCGGCAAGGGAACTGATGTCCATTTGTCTCCTCTATTGTTTCTTTGACTCTCAATGTTAGAATATGCACCAGTCTTGAGACTTGTTGTTCTTGAGCACTTTTGGGGATATGAAACAGGTTCCCCATCTGGTTCTTATTATTAAGTTTGTTAGATCATCAAAATATAGCAGGACACATAACCTATCAAATATAGAGATATTGACTTGTTGGTTGAACTCAATAATTAGATCAAATTGGTCTTTGTCTATTTCCCTCATTCCTATGGTGGCTAATTGGTACTATTAGAAATACCGTAATAGATAATACATAGGTTTGATTTCAGTTTTATCTTATTAGATACTTCTTATAGTTGTGATAAGATAGATACATATCTCTTTGTATCTTATCTTGTAGTCTTATATAGCTAATACAACTCTCACTACTAGAAATCCGAGCAAACCCGTCCAAAAAAACCGACCAAAGTTGGTCGGTAATGGCCAATAACCGTCCAAAACGTGATCATTTACGTGTGGACGGTATTTTGAAGGTCGGAAGGGCATACCGACCAAAGTTGGTCAGAAATTACCAATCAATATTGGTCGGTATGCTCTACATGACCATCAGACAATGTAATTGACTTACCGACCAAAATTGGTTGAAATGTTATTTTAATAATTTAATTTTACCGACCAAACTTGGTCGGTGTATTAAATTTATTAATTTTTCCTACCGACCAACTGTGGTCGGTATTGGAAAATATATTTTTTTTATAAATTATTAAAATTTGAAAAAACCAACCAACTTTGGTCGGTACTGGGAAAATGTATTTTTTTTAAATAATTAAAATTTAAAAATACCGACTAACTTTGGTCGGTAAACTGGACAGTGCAGGTAGAAAACCGATCAAACTTGGTCGGTAATGTTTAATTCTAGGAATTCATTGTACATTAACCGACCAACATTGGTCGGTAATGTGCAATTTAATTTTTTTTATGATTATTTACCGACCAAAGTTGGTCGATTTTCTGGGTTTAATTTTGGCAGAAAATGCCTGTTTTTGGTAGCTACAAAGCATACCAATACCCCCAATACACATATAATAATCACTAATTCACCACATACAACCCCTAATTCACCACAAATCCAACCAAATATCCAACAACAACAACAACAACAACAACAACAAGCAAACATCCAATTAATACATTAAAACTAACAAATTAAAGTTCAATTGAACATCGCAATCCAAATCCAAGCAAAAACTAATTACAACAAGTTCAAAATTGTTCAATCTAATTCAAAACTAGTTCTATTAGTCTAGTTCAAGTATATCAAAGCATTGGTCAAGGGGTATTTTCTACAAAATCATCACCATCTGATGAACTTTCATCTACAAGACAATATAAAGAACGGTCTTGTGGAGGACGGGAAGAACGATCACGGGAGAGACAGGAAGAACGATCACGAGGAGGACGGGAGGAACGATCACGTGGAAGTCGAGCCTCTAGCGATGAGTCACGAGACCGGGGCCACAGAAAAGCTCTACTAGAAAGGAGAGTTCTGATCTGAGCTTCCATACCAAGGAATTGAGCATCTCTAAGCCTTTATCTTTCCTTGGCCGCTTCTAGATCTAATGTAAGCTTTGACACTATTTCCCGCATAGCTGAGAGGCCCTCCCTATTAAGTTCCTCGCCCTGTGAGGAAGTCCCTATTCCTTGCATTCCACACCTATAGTGATAGAATGTTTTCGTAGGAAGCCCGTATACCTTCCCCCATTTTGGACCGCTAACAGCCTCCAACCATATTCTTTTAGCATCCTCGTCCAAAGGTTGGGTTGGCTCGCCCGATTCACCAGCTGGCTGGCTACGAATGAATTCCTCCACGTTAATTTGGTAGCGATCCTACATTATTTTAAATTAAATTAGTATTTAAATTTTTTTATAAAAGTATATTATAATACTTAAAGAAAATTAAAAGCTTACATATGGAGTCTTTGCCCGGTCCTCGACCCACCTATCTCCATCCCCCTCTTTCTTCTTCTTTACAATATGCGTCTCCTTGAATAGATCATCATGGCTCATTGGACGCTCATACTTCTTTTCCTGAAAATAAATAAATTTAGTTAATAAATAGAATTGATATACTTAGAAAAGTAAAATAATTTAACCAATTACCAATCTTCTTTTTATTGTCCCCAGGCTGATAGCACCCCCAATGTGCAAGGATCCTCCCTTCTCGAACGTATAGTTCTATGGCCCTGTGATGGAAGACCTGGTGTCTGGATGAAGGTGTAGGCCTCGTGATGCTGTGGCAGCTCAGTATAGCCGTATGGTGAAGGATAAGACATAGGCATCTCTGAAGAGGGTGGAAAAGAGGGAGTATTATTATCTACCATCCTCTTTCCCTTCCTAGCCTTTTCTCGACCCCGAGAACTAGTAGGGTCATTATTACCTTGACTTTTGCCTACCATATGCACAATATAATACATATTTATATTGAAACATATAAGAAACTAGTTATAAAACGAGAGTGCTTTAAAAAATCAACTTTTTAATCCTTGTCGACGTATTGTTCCTCGTCCGAGAATTCCTCATCCTCACTTGTTTGAATTTCATCAGTTGATTCTTCGTCCTCATTTTCTATAATTGTTACTTCATTTATATCAACTTCTTCCAATATCCGTTTAGGATGTTCCAAATCATTTTCTAACCGATCGTCCACTATTTGGCGAACACTGGAGATATCATTTTGATATGCAACATCTAACACATTTTCGACTTCCACCCTACCTACAAGCTTAGTTTTGAGTACAACCCACCAATCGGACTTATTCCTCCACAATGGATAAGGAGCATAATACACTTGCCTAACGTTATGTGCAATTATGAAAGGATCATAGCGATCATACTCCCTCGTATGATTAACCTCAATTATGTTGTATTGGTGGTGTACTCTTGTACCTCTTGTTGGATTTGGGTCAAACCACTTGTATCTAAAGAGTATCAATTTCTTATATGGCCAACCCGTATATTCTAGTTGTAATATTTCTTTGACCACACCATAATAATCAATATCTCCAACTTGGTTGCCATCACCATTTTGAACCCACACCCCGCTGTTGTTACTATTTTTATTTTTAGAGCAATCCTCTGTATGAAACTTATAACCATTCACTACGTACTTAGACATTGTTGTGACCTGAAGCCTAGGTCACCAAGATATATCTTTTAAAAATTGATTTATACCATTATTTGGATTATTTACCTACATAGTGTTAAAAAAATTCCTAAGTTATCAAAACCGAATATATATATATATATATATATATATATATATAGCGGGAACTTCAGAAAAACATTATCAGAATAAACTTACAAACTATTTGAACCACGTATCAAAACTCGTATATACAACATCATGGCCAAATTGACCCACGAAGTGACTGTGACACATCAAATATTTTTAGTAGTTGCATAAATATGTAATCACAGTAAATTTTAAATTTTGATAACTAATAAATCAATACTTACTTGAGAAATAGTACAACTTCGGGACAATTTAGCAACACATGAATTGTAGCTGACTTGTACTCCATATCACTCAAACTTCTCTTTCTAACATCCTTAGAACATCGACCTATTTGATTGAATATGGACATTGGTGGATATAATAGATCATTGACACATTCAACATTGTGCCTATTCCTAGAACATGACAAGTTACTCTCAAAATAATAAGAACAAAAATGTGCAGTTTCCTTTGCAAGATAGGCTTCGCATATAGATCCTTCAATCCTATTCCTCTGCTTAACAAATTGTTTGCATTTGCCAATTGTCCTACATAATGTCATGTTAGCCAAGAACATTCATATAAAATAGAATATTACATCAAACTTATAATATTACCTCTCAAAGGGATACATTCATCTGCATTGAACATGCCCTCCAAGTCGTGCCTCGTGTACAAGGTGGATTGGAAGGTGTTCAATCACATCAAAGAAACCATATGAAAATATTTTTTTCATCTTACTAGAAGTTACACGAATGTTCTGATCTATCCGAAGTAGGTTTTCTTCCCTTAATGTGGTAGAACATAAGTCTTTGAAAAATAAACTAATCTCTGTGATGGGTTTCTAGATTCTTTCAGGCAAATCACAAAATGCAATAGGCACTAAGGTCTCCATGAAAACATGACAGTCGTGACTTTTCAAATGGCTCAACTTCCCTACCTCCATATCTATTTTTTTTCCTAGATTCGACGCATAACCCTTAGGCATCTTCAATTTCGTTACCCAATCACAAATTTATCGTCTTTCCTCCAAAGTGAATGTGTAACTTGCTTTAGGATTGAACACCTTACCATTGTTTGCTGCCTGCAAGTATAATTCAGGCCGCCTGCAATATTCTTGTAAGTCCATTCTAGCCTTCGGGTTTTATTTTGTCTTACCTTTAACATCCATCACTGTGTTGAATAAATTATCAAAATAATTCTTCTCAATATGCATGACATCAAGGTTGTGTCGGAGAAGATTATCCTTCAAATAAGGCAACTCCCAAAATATACTCTGTTTTGTCCAATTATGAGTAACACCATATCCGGGGAATATGTAAGGTGGAGCCTCAGTAACTTTACTGAAGTTCTGGACCCTCTCCCAAATTTCCTCACCTGAAAGTATCGGAGGTGGCAAATCATATTCCCCTTTATTATTTTTGAATGCATTTTTTATCCTTCTAAACTCATGATCATCAGTCAAGAAATAACGGTGACAATCAAACCATGATTGCTTTCGGCCATATTTCAAAGTGAACGCTTTACCATTTTCCATGCAGTAAACATTCCATACGCAGGAAAATCGTTAATAGTCCACATTAAATTAGCAAGCAATTTGAAATTCTGCTTGGTTGATATGTCATATGTTTCAACATCATCATACCACAACTATTTTAGCTCGTCAATCAAAGGTTGCAAATATACATTAATCAAACTTTTAGGATTATGTGGACCGGAGATAATACAATTTAAAAATATATATGGACTAGTCATACACAACTCAAGTGGTAGATTATAAAGTGTAAGAAAGATAGGCCAGCATGAATATGGTGTCACAGATATAGAAAAAAGCGTGAAGCCATCCGCACACAAACCTAACCGAATGTTCCTTGGTTCACTAGCATAATCTGGATATGTCCTATCAAAGTGCTTCCAAGTTTCTCCATCTGAAGGATGACACATAACAACAGGTGGTCTTCTATTTTCAAAGTGCCATCTTATATGAGGAGCAGAACTCATCGACCCATATAACCTCTTTAACCTAGGTATAAGAGGTAAATAATGCATCGCCTTCACATCGACCATATTCTCGCTGGAAAGCCTCTTGAAATGAGGCTTTTTGCATAATTTACAACTTTCTAAATTTGCATCATCTTTATAATATAACATGCAGCCATCTTCACAACAATCAAACTCATTGACAAAAGTCCTAACTTAGAAACCAATCTCTTTGCCTTATAGAAATCACCAGGTAAGTTGATATTTGGGTCAACTAGTTCACTCATAAAGTCAATGAAAGAGTCCATGGTCGCTTGAGAAATATTCTAATCAGATTTGATACTTAGTAATCTAACTGCAACAGACAACTCAGAGTGCGAACCTCCTTCACGTAGTGGACGACTAGCTTCCTCTAACTGTTCATAAAAATATTTTGCATCATCATTAGGAGTTTGTTCAACATTTTCATTGGGCTCACCCCCGGAGTGCATCCCAAAAGCATCCGCAACCATATCCTAAATTCTAGAATCATGATTTGTATTCTCCATCGACCTACTACTACTTTTACCAACAACCATATTATGAAATAGTCCACGACTACCATCGATCTCTCCATGATTAGTCCACACAAAGTAATTCTCTATAAACCCCTTCCTATAAAGATGAAGCTTAACTTTCTCCGATTTTTAAAACTTCACACAATCGCACATGACATAAGGGCACCTAATTACTCCTTCAATTTGGTATGGTGAAAGTGACATTGTATGTCTAATAAAGTCATCAACCCCTTCTACAAAATCTTCCCGCAATCTCCGCCGATTATGATAATTCATATTGTACATCCAAGTACGATGTTCCATCTATACAAATAAAACAAAATTAAATGGAGATATTTTCATAAGTATTAGAACTACTTAATATATTCTAAAATTATAAAATAATTAAATCTTTTTAGTTAATTAAGATAATTATTTTTTCCTAATTACACCAAAATTAAATTATAATTCATTCAATTTAAACATAAACTATAAGTTCAATTCATATCCTAAAAGTTTAAACATAAACTAAAACTTCAATTTATATCCTAAAGGTTCAATTCATATCCAAAAAGTTCAATTCACAAGAACAAACCCTGAAAACTCAATTCAATTCAAAGTTAATAATTCAATTCTAACTAAACTATTCAAGACAATACAACTTAAACATTCAATTTACACCATATGTAATCAATTCAATTCAATTCTGTAACGACCCGGTCGGTCGTTTCGAGAGTTATAGCCCTGGTTTTCCCATTTCTACTTATTTTTGTATTATTCAGCTATATTATGTTATATTGGGTTAGTTGGTTCGGGACCGGAGTGGTTTCAGAGTGAATTGAGACACTTACTCTCTTAAGTTGAAACTTAAGTTGGAAAGGTCAACCGGATGTTGACCTCTGTGTAAACGATCTCGGATTTGAATTTTGATGGTTCCGTTAGCTCCTTTAGGTGATTTTGGACTTAGGAGTGCGTCCAGAATGTGATTTAGAGGTCCGTGGTAGAATTAAGCCTGAATTGGCGAAATTAAAAATTTTACAATTTTGGTCGATAGTGGAAAATTTGAATTCCGAAAGTTGGGTATGTTCGTAGTGTCATTTGTGACGTGTGTGAAAAATTTGAGGTCATTCAGACGTGATTTGGTTGGTTTCGGCATCGGTTGCCGAATTTGGAAATTTAGAAGTTCTTAGGCTTGAATCCGAAGGTAATTTAGTGTTTGGATGTTGTTTTGAGTGAATCGATGGTTCGAGTAAGTTTGTAGGTTGTTATATGACTTGTTGGTATTTTTGTTTGAGGTCCCGAGGGCCTCGGGGTGATTCCGGGTGGTTAATGAATGTGTCGAAGTTGGAATGCAGCTGAAGTTGCTGCTTTTGCTATTTCCGCACATGCGGAAGGGGGAGTCGCATATGCAAGGTCGCAGGCGCGGAAGGAAGGTGCGTAGATGCGAAGACAAGAAGGTTGGTCAGCTTCCACAGAAGCAGAGTATGAACACGCAGGTGCGCTTTCACAGGCGCTAGAATTTTTTGCGTAGATGGGAAAATTGTGAGGCCAAGGCTGGAGCGTAGGCGCGAAGAATTTGGCCGCACCTGCGAGCCCGCATGTGCAAGGCCTGGAGCGCAGGTGTGGAAGCTAGGGAATTAAGTGGAGTTCGATGATGCGGCACCTTGACCACAGGTGCGGTCCCACATGCGCGGAAAAGGAGCCCGCAGGTGCGAAAACCTGGGCAGAAACCATAAATAGAACACTTCGCGAATTTAGTTCATTTCCACCATTTTCAAGTCGGTTTGTGGAGCTTTTGGAGTGATTTTTGAAGGGTGATTCAAGGGATATCAGTGAGGTAAGTTTTTTGAGCCCTAATACTCGTATATATGGTTATTTTCCATTGTTTAATCATATAATTAGTGAAATGAGGGGTTAGGGCTTGGGATTTTTGGAGAAGTAATTTAAGAATTTGAAGGACCAAACGATGTCGTATTTTGATGAATTTAGTATGGTTAGACTCGTGAGTGAATGAGATTTATATTTTTGTAAATTTTTATCGGATTTCGAGACGTGGACCCGTGGGTCGGGTTTGAGCCAATTTCGGGTTTTGGTCTAATTTTGTAGTATTTTTTGTGGAATTCATTCCATTAGCATATATTGATGGTATTGTAGTGATTGTGAATAGATTTGGAGTATTTGGAGGTTGAGTCCAGAGGCAAGAGCATTGCGGGGTAGAGATTTGACCGGTTTGAGGTAAGTAACAATTATAAATCTAGTCCTGAGGGTATGAAACCCCGAATTTCGTATCATAATTTTGAAGTGACGCACATGCTAGGTAACAGGTGTGTAGGCATGCACTGTTGGGGATTTGCGACTTGGTCCGTCACGTAGCAAACTGTAAAGTTGCATATTTTATGGAAATTATCTGATACTTATGTGTTTTTAGAAAGAGTTTCTGTTAATTGGGCCGAATGCCATATTTGGGCCTTGTGCCAGTGCTGTTTGATCCCTTGGGGGTTTTATTTTATTTTTATTTTTAATATCCTATCACTTTTTTCGATTGAAAATCTATACTCAGTTATGGTTATACCTGTTTACTGCATAACTCAGGTTTATTACTCGATTTTGATGCATATAAATGTTGTTTTAGGCTGAGCACCCTGTTTTTACTGAAATGCCCGAGTGGCTTCAGAGGTTTATGACTGAGTGAGGCTGAGGGCCTGATTTGTGAGGATATTTATAGGATCGGGTTGTACGCCGCAGCATGTTTCACATTTATGGGAACGGGCTGCACGCCGTAGCATATTGCATATTTATGGGATCGGACTGCACACCACAACAGGTTTGATATAGGTTGAGGGCTTGAGTGATTATGCCATGATTTGGATTGATATAGCGCTTGGGCTGAAGGATCCCCTCCGGAGTCTGTACACACCCCCAGTGTGCACAGGTACCTACTGAGTGCGAGTGCTGAGTGACTGTGAGGCATGAGTGATTGTGAGGTATGCCCGAGTGGCAAGAGTAATGGTGAGGTATGCCCGAGTGGCAAGAGTGATAGTGAGGTATGCCCGAGTGGCCCGAGTGACTGTGAGGTTTGCCCGAGGGGCTGTTTATGATTTCATTATTTTTGCTCACCTTTGCATTTTTCCTCTGTTTGAAAGCTGTTGAAAAATATTCTTAAATGATTTTTTACTGATGCTTTATTACTCATCACTACTGTTCAGCCTTTATTTATTGTTGTTACTTACTGAGTTGGCATACTCACGTTACTCCCTGTACCTTGGGTGTAGATCCAGGTGTAGCTGGACACGGTAGCGGCTGTTGATTGTTCTGGTTGCAGATTTACTCGAAGATAGCAAGGTAGTTGTTTGGCGATCGCAGCCCCCGCTTTTCTCCCTCTTATCTTCCTCTAGTTGTATTTAGCTATTTTTCAAGCTGAGTTAGCCTTGACATTATTAGACAGATTATAGTAGATGCTCATGACTAGTGACACCCCGATGTCGGACTTTTCCTTCCGCACTTTAATTTTGATTTGAACTCCTTTACGGAAGTTTTTATGTTAAATAACATTGAAATTATCTTTGAAATGAAAATATCGGTTTTTTTTGGAAATGAGTCGTCTTGCCTAGTTCCACGATAGGTGCCATCACGACAGGGGTTAGTTTAGGTCGTGACAAATTCAATTAAAACAAGACCTAAACCCTAGATTTCAATAAAATGCAAAGTTAAACAATCAATTTAAACACTAATTAACTAATTCATAACTAATTAACAAAACATTAAATTTATACAAAAGAGATATAAGTTGTAATTCAAACCTAGAATTTTTAGTAGGTGGAGAAGGAGGGGCGGTAGTGAGGCAATAGCAGCAACATCGGTGACAGAGGGGGGGGGAATGGGATTTGTGTGAGAGAAATAGAGAAAGAGAGGGGGGAGGGTGTTGTGTGTGTGAGTGACAAGAGAGTGAGGCGTAAGAAAATTTTGAGAAGAGAGTAAGAGAAATAAGGGGGAAATCCCGTTTTCAGATCTGAAATTAGAATTACCGACCAACATTGGTCGGTACACTAAGTGACGGGCGTTGACTGTATTTTGACTATTAACCGACCAACTTTGGTCGGTTATTTAAAAAAAAACTAATTTTTTTTTTGTGTTTTTATTTCTTAAAATATTATAAACTATAAAATAATTATTATAAACTATAAGAATTTATTGTATTCACATATATATTTATTATAAATAATTATAAACTATAAGCATAATCTTTATAAATAATTATATTAACTAATTACTTTTAATAAATTATAATAGCATCTATCTATGTTATAATTAAGTATATGAGTAATTTCACACACACACATACACTATATTGTAATTGATGATCAATCACTTACATTACTACGTACGAAAAATTATCAATTGATAAACCAATATTATTATATTTTAAATATATTTTGTCGTTTGACCTATTAACTCGTTTACTTAATGCTAATAACTTTTTTTTTTTTTAATTTGCGATCCATATATACATGTTAAAGATGTTTAGTATTAATTCTTCTATATTTCATTCATTCATCACTAATAATGCATGATATAGATTAGTCGATATAGGTCGAGACGTTTTATTTTTAATATTCATTGATATAAGTCGAAACGTTTTGTTTTTAATATTCATCGATGCATCTAAGTAAGCTATAAGTCGATAAATTAATTTACAAATAGATATATTTTATGATGATCAATTATATATACTAATTATATTATTTCTTCTTCACAAGTCTATCCCCAAAAGAACCCGACCCTGTGGCCCTAACGCTTCGTGTTCTTATATATATGCGGCTATATATATATACACACACACACACTTCGTTGTACTATTTTAACTATATATAGCATGTTATGGTATATGTTAGTGTATTCATTATTTGTATTATAAAATAAAGTGTTAACGGATTACATTTATATTATTTAGATAGTAAATATTAATGTCATTCAAAAGTTAAGTTATAAGTCGATGAATCAATTTATAAATAGATATATTTGATGATGATCAATTATATATACTAATTATATTATTGCTTCTTCACAAGTCTATCCCCAAAAGAACCCGGCCCTGTGGCCCTAGCGCTTCGTGTTCTTATATATGTGCGGCTATACATATATATATATATATACACACACACACACACACACACACACTTCGTTGTACTACTTTAACTATATATAGCATGTTATAGTATATGTTAGTATATTCATTATTTGTATTACAAAATAAAGTGTTAACGGGTTACATTTATATTATTTAGATAGTAAATATTAATGTGATTCAAAAGTTTGATCATGTTTGACCTATTAACTCGTTTACTTAATGCTAATAACTTCTTTCGTTTCTTTAATTTGTGATCCATATATACATGTCAAAGATGTTTAGTATTAATTCTTCTATATTTCATTCATTCATCACTAATAATGCATGACATAGATTAATCGATATAGGTCGAGACGTTTTGTTTTTAATATTCATCAATATAGGTCGAAACGTTTTGTTTTTAATATTCATTGATACATCTAAGTAAGTTATAAGTCGATGAATCAATTTACAAATAGATATATTTAATGATGATAAATTATATATACTAATTAGATTATTGTTTATTCACAAGTCTATCCCCAAAAGAACCCGACCATGTGGCCCTAACGCTTCGTGTTCTTATATATATATAAACACTTCGTTGTACTACTTTAACTATATATAACTTGTTATAGTATATGTTAGTGTATTCATTATTTGTATTACAAAATAAAGTGTTAACAGATTACATTTATATTATTTAGATAGTAAATATTAGAGTGATTCAAAAATTTGACCATGTTTGACTTAATAACCGACCAACTTTGGTCGGTTATTTTCCACGAAATAACATATACCAACCAAAGTTGGTCGGTAAAAGCTTCTCCTGCAATAACCGACCGACTCGGTAAACTTAAATATAAATTCTATAAATTTTATAAAATATTTTAAATAATAATATAATTATTAAAATTTAAAAAAGTGGATCCATATTACCGACCAATGTTGGTCGGTAATAAAAAAGATGCCTTGACTAAGCAAGTCTGACCATTGCGATCAAACTTTTGACCAATATACCTGCCAATTTTGGTCGGTATGTAATTTTAAAAAAATATAAAATATTTTTTTTGTAGTTTTCGTCCGTTTTGTACGTTTTTTTTGTCGATTTTGTTGACCGACCAACGTTGATCGCTATGGCATAGTCAGGTATTTTACCTGATTTTTAGTAGTGTCTAAACTATAGAATGTATAACTTGAATATAATAAGGAATTTCTCAATGAATGAGAGCAAGCAGCTTTTTATCTCAAGATAATTCCTTATAGGTACTTGGCTATTTAGAATAACGACGCCACCTTAACAGATCGACTTATCAATTTAGAAAAGTAATGCTTCGCCGTGGCAGGCAAATATAGTTAAAGGGTAATTCGTTTAGCATCAATCCCACATTCACGAGAAATTTAGATTTTTCCATTTTCTCCTTCTGATCTTAATTCTTGTTTTGAGGTATGGTTTCTAGAAGGTTGTCGAGTATGACCCAAACGAGACTTTTCTTCCTTTTATGAACCCAAACTAGATTACTTTGAAGCTTTTCTCCAAGATTACAAAAGTTTGTTAGAAAATACTCCATAATCTAGACAAGATATTTTTACCCTTTCATTTCCTAGTTATTACATCCTTGCTTATGCAGTCGAGCGTCTAAAAAGCGATAGAGAGAATAATGAGGGATTTTTATAAGGTACTCCCCTTTTATTCTCAATTTTATTTGGCGTGTATATTAAAAATAAATTTTTTACTTGTCACTTTACGCATGTCAATAGAATATAATTTTTTTCTCTGTTATACTTACAATATTTATTACTCATTTTAAATCATTTTTTAAAATCCAATAAAATATGCATCAATTAATATGTGTATTAAGATAAATTATGCACTTCATTTATTATTTCTTAAGGGGCGTAAAATATCAAAACGTGCCCGTTAAAAGTGAACCGAGGGAGTACATGAGTTAATCCGTACCAAGCATCACATTTATGCTGAATTTTAATGCCGTCATCTTGGTATGCCGGAGAAAGTACTCACCCTCGCCTAAACATTAACAATATAAAGAATTTTACTTTACTCATGCAATTAATTATCTTTTAAATAATCTTACAATGTAAGCAATCATAAACTACCCGTTAATATCTTAATATAGGAAATTAAGATTGACAAGCTGAAAAATAGGATATATAGTTTTTTACAATTTGTTAAAATATACTCCACCAAATAAGTACATATTCGTCTATAAATATTTTTATTCTTTTACCGAACAAAAAGAAAATGACCATTATTCTCTCACTTTTACATTTCGTTCAATCCAACCTCAGCTCTTAATCTTAATTACCAAACATAGGTTTGATTAGTCTATGGCTGCTAGAAGCTTGCCAAAGGTCATTGCACATTTTTTGACCACGTACCGATACAGAGAAACAAGGCAAACTAATCCCATTATCTAAACATGAACCCAAATGATTTGCTGTTTTCCAATTTATATACCCAAATCAACTTAATTCTCCGCCATCTTTTTTACCCTCAGTCCATATACTTCCATGGCTTCGAGTGACAAGAATGAGTTAGTCGCTGATATCTATCCTTGGTACAGAATCTACAAAGACTCTTGAGTCGAACGTTTTTATGACACACTTGGCTTAGCCTACGTGCCCCCATCAATTCATGACCCAGAAACTGGTGTCTCCTCCAAAGATGTTACAATTTCACCTCATGTTTCAGCTAGACTCTTACCTTCCAAAAAATATCACTACCATCACCCAAAAACTTCCCATCTTAGTGTATTACCACGGCGGTGCACTCGTTCTAGGCTCTGCCTTTTATAACTTTCACCATCGTTACATGAACTTCTTGGTCTCTGAATCAAATGCCATTGGTATTTCTGTAGAGTACAGACTAGCCCCGGAGCATGATGTGGAAACAATTTACGAAGATTGTTGGACTGCACTTCAGTGGGTCGCGTCACATGACGTTAGTGGAAAATTCACTAGTTATAATAATAAATACGAGCCATGGTTGAAAAACCACGGGGATTTTAGTAGATTTTCTATAGTAGGGGACAGTGCTGGTGGTAATATAGTCTATCACATGGCCATGAGAGCTGGAAGAAAAGGTGGTATTAATGAAAATGTCATCATCTCTAGTTCAATTCTTGTTTGTCCTTACTTCTTGGTCCCACTTGACAACATTGAACAAGGTATATCTTTCAAAAACTGGATCACCATTAGCCCACCATCTGAAGATGGGTTCCACAGCCCAATGATTAATCCACTTGCTCTTAACTCTCCTTGCTTGTCAGGGCTAGGCTGCTCTAGGTTGTTGTTATGTATTGGGGAGAAAGATGAGTATGTTCCAAGAGAAATTGGGATTCAGTTCGTTGAGGGTATGAAGAAAAGTGGGTGGAGAGGGGATTTGGAGTTCATTGAAGTTGAAGGTGAAGGTCACTGTTTTCAGTTGGTTAATCCTGAAGCTGAGAAATCTCAAGATTTGATCAAGCGTCTTGCTTCTTTCATCCAAAACAAGTGATCAAGAGTTCTATTACATTAGAAATCGTACGCCAGTCGCCAGTAGTAATATCCTTGTTGCTTGATTCATCAATAATATTTCTCTAATCTTAATTTCTGTCAGAGCATAGTACTTTATTACGTATTTGGTGTTTATTTTAATGATAAAAGACTGCTCCACAAATCCATATCTATATATATATATATATATATACTCCGTATGTTTCAATTTATGTGAACATATTTCCTTTTTAGTCCGTGTAAAAAAGAATGATCTATTTCTTTATTTGGAAACAATTTACTTTTATGCAATGATTTATAACCACACAAAATATATATGCTTCATTCTACACTACAAGTTCAAAAGTTTTCTCTATTTTCTTAAAATTCGTGCCCAATCAAATAGGTTCACATAAATTGAAACGGAGGGAGTATAATATATTGGATAATTTTAGAACGAACTGAGGAAAACACACTCCAAATTACTTACTCCCTCCTTCCCGTATTGGTTGTTAAGATCACTGTTTTAAAATGCATTTTCGGGGTGAGCCCCAGGGCGAGGCGTACCAAAAATGCCCCGGGGTGATGGTGTGAGGCTAAAGTCTCAAGAGGCGTACTCCCAGCAATCTGCACTAACAGAAATATGACATACGACCACACTTTATAACTGTCGGCGTAAGTCACATAAGTATCATAAAATCACTTACCGACATTTATTTTACATTTAAATGAAATGTCAGAAATTTCAATGTCATTTTTTTCCAGACATTTAACTTAATGTCGTCAAAAAATTTGTGACATTTAGTTATGACATTATCAAATGTCAATAATTTGAGTTCTTAACCTATCGTGTTTGCGACATATATATAAATGTCATTATTATTATTTTTATAGTTTTTGACTTTTAATATGAATGTGAAAACAATTATTAGTCATGGCTAAATATTAAAAGAAAATAATTAATTAACAATAATGTATTCAAAGTAACATCGACGCTCATTCCAATACTTTAATTCCTAGTACAGTACAAACAATTTGAATCAAACACATAGTTACTTCAACATTCAATTACATAAACTTTCCCTTGAAAGTTCCAAAACAATCATCGTTGGTAATAGTTTTAGCTTTAGTGTTCATGTTTTCCTCAAGTCCAGGATTCCTCTGAATTAGTTGTTCTCACGTTCCTCTAAACTCTTCTTCCAAAAACTGAAATTGAAAAAGAAAAGAACCATTACTAAACTGATTTAGGAAAATTACTAAGTAGCAAAAAGAACAATGCGATTGTACCTCATATAATATCTTGAAGAAATACAGGAGTCATGCGACTACTACTATCTGCAAGAAAACATAAAGCCAAATTCAATAGTAGGCTTAAGAGAACTAAATCAATTTGGCATCATTAGCTTATGGAAAATATCATTCCACTAATAGAGATAGAGTTACATACAACTATAGGAAGTGTTTCACAAATGATGTACCCTTCTCAGCCAGCCGTTAGGTGAACATCTTTTGTAATCTTTTCCTAATTGCCATATTTCATTGTCCCGAGAATGGTGGATAATACTTTCTATAAGCAAAATCAAAGGGAAATAACATAAAAAATATTATTTTCCAGTGTTAAAGTATCATATGTAGAAAGAAATGATATCAAGATCACCTTGACAAAATGGAATTTTTAATCAACTTGAGGCAAACAATAATAATTTTGCAGAAATCTCAAGATATTTGAACCCGAAACTCCTAACAATGCAGAAAAGGAACTAGCAATCTCTAGTATCATTGTACAGGCTTACTAATTCCTTCTCTACTCTTGAATTCAACAGAATGATTGATCAATTTCAGTCCTAACATTCAATGTCAATGTTCCTTATCCAACATAAATTGTCAATAAAGCTGATGTTCACAAGATACCCTACACCATCCACAATCTAAATCATCAAACACATAATCATAATGGTCATTTACCTTACCTTCATAAACAAGTATCTACAAGCTTCTTTTCCAGTCAACCATCACAAACAAGATTCTTTTCCAATCTAATTTATCGTGCTGTTTGGATTAGAGTCACCATCAAGCACAACCACAATAATTCTAACATAAGAGAAGTTATTATATAATATCCTTCTGTTGGAACCAACATCACACGATTCAGCAGCGAATAAGGTTCAACACGTTAAAAATGTTTTAACATGTCAAAAATACCAAGATCAAGATTAAACTAGTAATCCATATCTTATCAGACATTTCAAATCAATTTAATATTCGATTATTTTCTCTCTTATAGGGAAACAATATAGAGTGTTATTTCATTGGCTCAATATAGAATAGTTTGTCAATAACAAATAATCAAACAAACTATCTAGTTGAAGCAAAGATAGTCCTATAATTTAATTCATTACCTTTTGCGTCGTTTGATGCATGTCGTATGTACTAGTAAATGGTATTTAGTTCAATGTTCTATTATAGTAGTAAGAACAATTGAACAGCTAAATAATGTTAATAATCTCATCACTACCAATACAAAATCAGTTCAACATGAAAAGATGAATCAAAAGAAGTGCAAACTTTAACCTCATGTTAATAAAACAAAGCCAGTCTATTAAATTTTATTTAAACCTCTAAGGCATTTGCTCAAACAGTTGATATGAATAGAATACGACGGAAATAAAAGAAAAGGTAGCAAAAGTTTTAAAGGCAGTTAACTAGAAATTCAATCCAGCGAACAACAGATTAGAATAGAAAAATGCTTATCAAAATCTTAATATCATCGACCAGATGTTTGAGAATTACAGAGAATAGATTAAATATGGCAGTCGATTGTGTGTAAAAGGCGGCCTAAATTTTGGTGACCTTCTGTCATGTTTAGAATTCTAGGACAATCTAACACCCATGTAGTTTCCCCTTTCGATTCTCTGCACCACATGGCGACCTCGGCTGTTTAGTGAACATAAAATGGGGAACGCCTAATTGGGGTTGAGAAAAGGGGATCGGTAGGGTTCTTAGAGAAGACAGCCTTCGTAATAGTGTTTAGTTCTGGATTAAATATTATAAAGTTAAAAAATTTCCTTCATTAGCGGTAAATGCCACTAAATATCGACTAATATTGTGACGCTTCACTACAAAAGTCTCAATAGTTTTGTCATTTATTATTAAATATCACTTATTTATGTCATTTCTTAAAAAATGTCAAAGAATTAATTTTTCGACATTTACTATATATGTCACTAAATAAATATCGTCGTAGCTATGATTTCTTGTAGTGTTGGGGCATATGCCCCGACGTTCGGGGCGTATTCCCAGATGTTGGAGGCGCATTTTTTTAGTGAAGAGTATGTCCTAGAGACTTTTTCAAATTAAAACAAAATTTGTTGAATAAGTCTTTCATATAATACTCAAATTCTCAAAGTTAGTTTGGTAATTATTCAAAAGATTTAAAAAGGAACTCAAAAGTATTAAATTTAAAAGTCAAGACCTTTTTTATTGATTTAAACCATAATTCATCGTCTTTCTCAATTTTTTATCTTGTCCGCTAGTTTGCTCATATCTCCCAAAAGCAACGAATATTTTTTTTTTTTTACAAACACAAAGGTAAATTCAAAGTTCAAATTGGAGATTAATTATCCTTTTTGTTCCTCCATATAGAAAACTTTATTCTTTTAGATTCAAATTACTTGTGCTTGTAAGTAGCGTATAATAGATTATTTTGATTAGTTTTTTGTAGGGATGGAGCGCGCGCGCGCGCGCACACACACATATATGGAGCTTACGCCCCGTTGAGGCATATGTAAAATGTCTCGCCTTATTCTTACGCCTTTTAAAACAATGGTTAAGATTATTAAAAGTACTTCCCCCAAAATACTTGCCAATTTATAAAATCAAGATAAAATTAACAAACGTTTTCCAATTTTACACTTGATATTAATTGTTCTTGAAATTAAACAATATTAAAAGAATGCATATTTTACTGAAGAGAGAAAACGATAAATTAGTTCTGAAACACTTATTATCATTTATAATTTTTAATGTGTGCAAAACAAAACTTGACAACAAAATGGGACATCACTTAATAATAAGACATCAATATTTGTGTGCTTCAATCATTTAATATAAGACATCACTTCAACTTGTCCACATAAGATTGTCATTTTCCATCTTAAAGCCAGAAATAATTAGAGTAAACAATGTAAAATGATTTAGTTTTTTTTTTGTTAAAAAAAGAAGAAGAAGTGCATGAGACTTCTTTATTATGTTTTTGTCATTTTATTTAGAGCTTGTATATGGGTAAAATAGAGGATAGAATTACCATCGATTTCCTGCTGTGGCGAGAAACGACGCTACTTGTTATAGGCCCAAGTGAGACCGAAGATACTCACAGATCGAAATCAGGAGCGGGTGAATGATACATCGGGTCTCGAGCACGGCCAAACCCAAGGAGAATCAAGCTCGAGTGAGACGAAGAATCAAGGATGAAGGAAAGGGGTTAAAACGATAAATGGGGAGCCGAAATATCCGCCATTAACCGGATATTATGGCGAGGATCACGCTTGGTATTGACCGCGAATCATAATTTTGTGTGAGAAAAGGAAGGAAAAGAGTTTTACCTTATTTAGACTCGTATTAAGGTTAAAACATCTATACTATATAAAGAGGAGGACCTCTTTGTTTTTTGACAATGTTTTTGCACGCATATTATGGCAATAGACTTCATTTTGATTCTCATTAATTGTTCCAAGTGTTCTTCAATTGTTCACTCATTTAGCTTGATTCGGGCTCTATCTCGATGGCTGGATTGAAATCGATCATTTACGTTTAAGCATAACGCAAGGCTTAATTATTTCGCCACAAGGTTTGATCGTTTTATCTCATTTCAATTCAATTATTTATTGCTCTTTGATCATTTGTGTTAAATTAAATCATGTATCTTTTAAATTGCGTATAAGTTTAATTATTATCCATTTTAAGGGTAAACAATTTGGCGTCCACCGTGGGGATAAGGATAATAGTGGTGATTTAATACGAATCTTGATAACATGCTTTATTTTACACATGTTCTTCGAATTTCGATTTCAGGATTATTCAATATGTCCGATTCTCAATCTACTCAATTAAGTGTTGACACCGAATCATGCCACCATGATGAAAAAAACCATGTGGTGTCAAGCAACAACGTACCCCATGTCAACCCTAATGGCGTTCCAATCGATGATCCAGTCGATGCCAATTCATATGTTGCTATCAACATCAACCTACCGACTGATCCCAATAAAAGCATTTACGGGGCACCTAGGCCATCGTCTGGCAAGCCACCAGAAGGGGGAGGCGATAGAGTTAGCTTACGTTTGATTTTTGAGATGTTGCAAGATCAGCAAGTTGCCATAGCACATCTGTAGAGTTAAAATCATGCACACAACGCGGCTAAAACCGAAACGGTTGGAGAAAGCACTCGGAGGGAGAAATGGATTGTCACTAAACGCGACGAGTCCCGACCCAGAAAAATTTCTGAGGTGATGAAAATGCTCGAGGAACTGACAAAACGGGTAGAATCCGACAAAAAGAAGATAGAGGCAAATGATAAGAAAGTGAAAACTTACAACTCGAGGGTTGATCAGATCCTGGGGGCACCTCTGATAGTGAAGGGACCGGATTCCAAAAAAATTATTCAGAAGTCTTTCCCCCCGAGCGAGGCACTAAGGCCGATTCCGAAATGGTTCTGAATGCCCAATATTCCCAAATACAATAGGATCACAAATCCAAATAAGTTGACTTCCTACACATGTGCAATAAAAGGCAACGACCTCGAGGATTATGAGATCGAGTCAGTATTGCTGAAGAAATTTGGGGAAACTCTGTTCAGGGGAGCGATGATATGGTATTACAATTTACCTCAAAACTCTAATGATTCAATTGTTATGCTTGCAAATGACTTTGTTAAGGCTCACACTGGGGCCATTAAAGTTGAGACAAGAAAGTCAGACTTATTCGAAGTTAAGCAGAGGGATAACGAGATGCTTAGGGAATTCATGTCGAGATTCAAAATGGAACGAATGGACCTGCCACCAGTTGCATACGGTTGGACCATTCAAGCATTTACTCAGAGGCTCAACACCGGAAGTTCAGTTGCGTCTTAACAATTGAAGTAAATTTTGGTAGAGTATCCAACGGTTACCTGCACTAATGTCCACAATAGGTATCAGTCAAAGATCAGAGTCGAGGACGACCAATTAGGGACCCCATCGGGGTCGTTTTATCCTAGTAGAGTGAATGACAAGTGTAAAAGAGTTATGTATCAGGAGTTGAAGCCACCCCGAGATCGATACCAGTCTTACAACTCAGATAGGAGGGGAAACGAACCAAGTCGCTATCCGACGCAATCGAGCCTTGGTGAATAGAAACGCGTTCGACAGATCACCTGGAGTCAGATATGCCACGAGGCTATCAGAATATGACTTTAATGTAGATGCAGCGAGTATAGTGTCCACCCCAGACCGATCTGGCATAGAGGGAGCACAATTTGATATTTAAATATCACGGTACTAATGGGAATATAACCGAAGATTGTCGGCAGTTAAAGGAAAAAATGGCTCATTTTTTCAATAATGGGCATCTTCGAGAATTCCTAAGTGAGCGGGCCAAAAACCAATTCAAGAACACCGACGCCAACAAGCAGGTCAAGCAGGAGGAACCCAACATGTGATTAACATGATTATCGGAGGAGTTGAAATTCCCCAAAGACCGATGATAAATGCAACAAAGCCTCCCTAACGAGAGAAAGAAACTTGAAATTATGTTCCGGAAGGATCAATCTCGTTTAGCAACGACGATGCTGAGGGCATTCAACCTCATAATGATGCACTGGTAATATCTGAACTTATTAATAAATCTTGAGTTAGTCACGTATTAATTGATCCAGGTAGATCGGCCAACATCATCCGATGGAGAGCCATGGAATAATTGAGGTTGTTGGATCGGATCGTACCAGCAGTTCCAGTACTGAACGGGTTCAATATGGCGTGTGAGACAATGAAGGGAGAAATCACCCTACCGGTCAACACGGATGACACCACTTAACAAACAAAGTTCTATGTGATCGAGGGGGCATGGGGTACAACACCTTGTTCGGGAGACCGTGCGTTCATAGCACGAGGACGGTACCATCGACCTTGCACCGAGCATTGAAATTTCCAACCCCAGGTTGAATTAAAATTGTCTACGGGGAACAACCCGCTGCAATGGAGATATTCACCGTTGAAGAAGTGATCCCAGTACCCGCAATCACGACATCAAAAGATAAGGGATTGATCGAAGAGAAAGGCACCAAATAGCAATCACAGGTCTCAGCCTTGACCGAGCCGGAAAAATGGGAGGAACGCCTAACAGATAAGGAAGATGACTTCGGGGTCCCAAGATCCTTCGTAGCACTTGATGACGTTGATGCCACTAAGTCAACAATCAAGGATCTGGAACAAGTCATATTATTCGAGCATCTGCCAGATAGAAAGGTATACCTAGGCATGAGACTATACCCCAAGCTCAAGAAAAAACTCATTGATTTTCTTCAAGTTAATGCCGATTGTTTTTCTTGGTCCCACATAGATATGACATGAATCCCACTAGAGATAATGACTCAAAAATTGAGTTTCGATCAGAGTTTTCATCTAGTTAAACAAAAGAGGAGGTCATCCGAAGTCAAACACACATTCATCAAGGACATGTATCTAAACTTTTAAAACTTGGTTCCATTTAGGAAGTCAAATACCTGGCTTGGCTAGCTAACGTAGCCATCGTACCTAAAAAGGTAAATAAACTTAGAATGTGTGTAGATTATAAGAATTTAAATAAGGCATGCCCGAAGGACTTATTTCCTTTCCCAACGTCGACTGAATGATCGATGCGATGACAGGTCACTAGATGTTGAGCTTTCTCGACGCCTACTCCAGCTACAACCAAATACAGATGGACCCGGAGGACCAAGAGAAAACTTATTTTATAACTAGGTTCGACACTTATTTTTATAATGTGATGATCGTTGGGTTAAAAATGTCGGTGCCACATACCAACGCCTATTTAATCGACTGTTCGAGGAATAAATAGGGAAATCAATGGAGGTTTATATTGATAACATGGTAGTTAAGTCCCTACGAGCAGAAGGCTATTTGAGACATTTGCAGGAAACCTTCGACATACTAAGGGAATACAATATGAAGTTGAACCTAGAGAAGTGTGCCTTCGGAGTCGGCTCAGGAAAGTTCCTTAGTTTTATTGTATCTAACTAGAGAATAGAGATCAACCCAGATAAGATGAAGGACATAGAAGATATCACCGAGGTCAACAACGCCAAGGCAGTGCAAAGACAAACCGGGTGAATAGCCACATTGGGATAATTCATCTCTAGGTCATCAGATAAAAGCCACCGATTGTTCTCGTTACTAAAGAAAACGAGTGACCTCGCCTGGACCCCGGAGTGCCGAAAGGCTTTGGAGAAACTCAAACAATACTTATCAAGTCCTCCCTTGATGCATACCCCGAAGGCAAACGAGTAGCTATACCCTTACTTGGCAGTGTCCGAGGTAGTGATAAGTGGTGTCCTGGTTTGGGAGAAAAAAAGGTACGCAATTTCCTATATATTATGTTAGTAGAACCATAGGTGATGCCGAAACGATGTATCCTCACCTAGAAAAATCGGCACTTGCCTTGCTAAGAGCATCCAGGAAACTAAAACCATATTTTCAGTGTCATCCTATATGTGTCGTGACCTCGTACCCTTTAAGGAATGTTATGCACAACCTGAACTCTCAGGCCGGCTAGCAAATTGGGCCTTGGGGATTAGTGATTACTATATTGAATACAAACCCTGAACTGCTATAAAGTCCCAGATATTGGCAAACTTTATGGCCGATTTCACACCGGCCATGATCCCCGAGGTCGATAAAGAACTATTACTTTCCTCGGGGACTAGCTCGGGGGTCTGGACCTTATTCATGGACGGTGCCTCGAATGCGAAAAGGTCTGGGTTGGGTATCATACTAAACCCCCCAAAGGTAACATAATAAGGAAATCAATTAGAACTGTGAAATTAACTAACAATGAAGCCGAGTATAAGGCTATGATTGCAGGTCTAGAACTGGATAAAAGCGTGGGGGCCTCGGTCATCGAAGCCAAGTGTGATTCCCACCTCGTTGTTAACCAAGTCAACGGAACTTTCGAAGTCAAAGAAGACCAGATGTGGAGGTACTTAGGTAAATTACAGGTAGTGTTACATCAGTTCATAGAATAGACACTACAACATATTCCTCGAGATCAGAATAGTGAGGCCAGTGTGTTGGCTAATTTAGGATCGTCACTGGACTACAAAGAATTCAACTCCAGAATGGTGGTGCAATTGATGAGATCAGTGATATAGGTCAGTCATGCCAAGGTAAATTCAACGAGTTTGACTTGAGATAGGCGAAATAAATACATGGACTACCTTCGAAATTGGGAACTGCCATCGGATCCTAAAGAATCTAGGGCCTTTTGAACTAAAGTTGTTAAATTTTGCTTAGTTGAAGGCCAACTGTACCGAAGTTCATTTTTTGGACAATTAGCAATAGTTTTAGGGGCCGGGGAGACCAATTAAGTGATGAGGGAGGTCTACGAGGGGACTTGCGGAAACCATTCAGAAGCAAAATTTGTTTGTTCGAAAATTGATCAAGGTCAAGTATTATTGGAATGAAATGGAGAAGGATGCAAAGGAATTTGTTCAAAAATACGACGAGTGTCAAAGGCATGCCCCATGAAGCGGGGTATGGATATCATAGGTCCTTTACCATGGGCACCTGGTAAGGCTCAGCACATCTTTCTTATGACTGATTACTTCTCCAAGTGGGTTAAAGCACAAACACTCTATGTTATTGAAGCCCTGAAAGTCACTTTGCAAGTAGGCAACACTTGAGAGGTTTGATTCTTGAATGTGCAAGTGTTTTTTTTCCTTTTCTTCATGTTAATATTGCATAAGTGGTGTCACTTGGATGATGCAAGCACATCAGGTACAAGAGCATTCCCCATAAAGTGACTGCTGCACTATTTGCATTGTTGTGTGTGTGTGCAGTAACAGTTGCAGCGACTTTACAGCTGTGGGTGGTTGACAGGTACAGTCGGCAAGGGAACTGATATCCATCTGTTCCCTCTTTGACTCTGAATGTTAGAATATGCACTAGTCTTGAGACTTTTTGTTCTTGAGAACTTTTGGGGATGTGAAATAGGTTCCCCATCTGGTTCTTATTATTAAGTTTTGTTAGATCAACAAAACATAGCAGGACGCATAACCTATCAAATATAGAGATATTGACTTGTTGGTTGAACTCAAGAATTAGATCAAATTGGTCTTTGTCTATTTCCCTCATTCCTCTGATGGCTAATTTGTACTGTTAGGAATGTCGTAATAGATAATACATAGGTTTGATATCAGTTTTATCTTATCAGATACTCTTTATATTAGTGATAAGATCGATACATATCTCTTTGTATCTTATCTCGTTGTCTGTTATCAAATTGTATTTGTAAAATAATTTACGAGAAGATAAAATAACATATAAACAAAAATGTAAAATAAACAGAATTTAATCTGAGCCCACTGAATTCACAGTATTTCCTTAAGAAACTTATTCCCCTCTAGTACCCGAGGTTTTGGATTATTTCAACGAACATAATGATCAGTAGCAAATCACACTTATTGTTTCTTTCTTTGTAGTTAAACCAATACAAAAGAAAGGAGGAGAATACCGAATTTCGTATGAAAAATCTGAGAGAATGGACCGCTATTTATAGCCCCAACCTGTTGAGTTCAAACGAAGAGGGTTAGTGACGTAAAATGGCCATAACGTAAATGGCCATTTCTGCAAATTAAAACGGGAATTCAAACGCAGAGGAAATTGCTTTTCCGTTACGAAAAACGGACGGACAGAGAAATTACTTTTCCGTTGCACAAAACGGACGGGAAGAGGAGATAATTTGGATTTAATATTAATTTAATAATACTACGTTAATATTTACTATTAACAAATAAATTTGGTCTAAATCCGAAGCTGAAGCCGAAGCGAGTGACGACGACGACGGCGCGAGGCTTGCCTTCTTCTTAACTCTTTAAGATCTAGAAGAAGAGCAATTGTATATATATACCCATCAAAAGTCTTTTCCTCCTCCAATATGAGACAATGTCCCTTTGTCAAGGAGGCAAACTCACATATTTTATTTTTTCTCTATTTTTCATTCACCCTCTTTTAAGCTAAAATAGCTTAAGAACCCAATAATCCCCCACATGAATGAGGAATGGCTATATCATAGAACTATGTATGAAAAATGTGTGATTCACAAGCAAGGATTAATCGCATCTGGATAAGTAGGTTTCCCTTTGAACTTTCCGTAGTGAACTTATGTCGGATATACTCGGTCAATCAGTAGATTTGATATCTTTGAACCGTCGAACTTTGTTGTATACCCAGACAACCATAAGTCACACAATCAACCCTTAACCGTCTTTGGTTCTCATTGTGGTGTTCGTTTCAGCCATGAACACCGTCTGGTTTCATAAGTGCTTAGAGAACCAGCCTTACAAAATTCTCCTTGAAGCGGCTAATACTTCACACTTACATAGGTGATTCTTAAATGTGTCATCTCGTAGATACACTATTTGATATACCTTGTATCAAATTTAGAAATCATAATTTTAGTTGACAATGTTGAACCGTCATTAATGACTTTGTTTGATCTCCTTGAACCTAGATCTTGGGATCTCCGGTCTTCTAGGTAGAGTTACCGCCACAATAACTTGTTCTCGGCCATAGTCCCATTCTCCTCGATGATTTCTCAACTACCTCTCTAGTTAGGCCTTTTGTAGGTAGATCCGATACATTATCGCTTGACTTTACGTAGTCAATCGTGATAATTCCTCTAGAGAGTAATTGACTAACGATTTTATGTCTTCGTTGTTTATGACGAGATTTACCATTATACATAACGCTCTCATCCCTTCCAATTGCCGCTTGACTATCGTAATGTATGCATATTGGTACCAATGGTTTGGGCCAAAATGGAATGTCGTCCAAAAAATTCCGGAGCCATTCAGCTTCTTCACCGGCTTAATCAAAGGCTATGAACTCAGCCTCCATTGTAGAGCGTGCAATACAAGTTTGTTTGGACGACTTCCAAGATACCGCTCCTCCACCAATAGTGAATACATATCCACTTGTGGACTTAGAATTAGTTGAACCGGTAATCCAATTTGTATCACAGTATCCCTCAATCACCGCAAGATATTTACTTTAGTGCAAAGCAAAGTCCTGGGTATGGTTTAAATATCCCAAAACTCGTTTCATTGCCATCCAATGAGATTGACTTGGATTACTCGTCTATCGACTCAATTTACTTATAGCACAAGCTATATCTGATCGTGTACAGTTCATGATATACATTAAATATCCCAACACACGAGCATAATCTAATTAAATGTTGTTCATCCTTGGCAAACAGGTCAATACTAAAATACCCGACCCAAATATTTTGGTGTCCGTGATACTTTCAGTTCAACTTGACATCCACAAGAACAAATATCCATTCCATTAAGAAAAAATAATTGCAATTTATAAAATCAAGATAAAATTAACTAACTTTTTCCCATTTTACACTTCATATTAATTGTTCTTGAAAGTAAACAATATTAAAAGAATGCACATTTTACTGAAGAGAGAAAACGATAAATTAGTGTGAAACACGTATTATAATTTATAGTTTTTAATGTGTGTGCAAAAGAAAACTTGACAACTAAATGGGACGGTGGAAGTTATAACTACTAACTTTAACTAAACCAATATTTGTGTGCTTCAATCATTTAATATAAGACATCACTTCAACGGGTCCACATAAGATTGTCATTTTCCGTCTTAAAGCCAGCAATAATTCGAGTAAACAATGTAAAATGATTTAGTTTTTTTTTTTTAAAAAGTGCAAGAGATTTTTTTATTATGTTTTTGTCGTTTTATTTAGAGCTTGTATACGGGTATACTCGAGGATAGAATTACCCCCGATTTCCCGTTGTTAGGCGAGAAACGACGATACTTGTTATAGGTCCAAGTGAGATCGAAGATACCCACAGATCGAAACCAGGAGCGGACGAATGATACATCGAATCTCGAGCACGGCCAAACCCGGGGAGATTCAAGCTCGTGTGAGACGAAGAATCGAGGATAAAGGAAAGGCGGTTAAAAAATATATAAACGGGGAGCCAAAATATCTGTCATCAGCCGGATATTATGGCGAGGATCACACTCGGTACCGACTGCGGATCATAATTTCGTGTGAGAAAAGGAAGGGAGAGATTTTTACATTATTTAAACTCGTATTAGGTTAAACTCCTCTACTGTATAAAGAGGAGGACCCCTTTACTTTTTGACATTGTTTTTGCACGCATATCATGGCAATAAAATTCATTTTGATTCTCATTAATTATTCTAAGTGTTCTTCAATAGTTCTCTCATTTAGCTCGATATGGGCTCTATCTCGAGGGCTCGATTGAAATCGATCGTTTACGTTAAAGAATAATGCAAGGCTTAATTATTTCTCCATAAGGTTGATCGTTTTATCTCATTTAAATTCAATTATTTACTGCTCTTTGACCATTTGTGTTAAATTAAATCATGTATCTTTTAAATTGCGTATAAGTTTAATTGTTATCCGTTTTAAAGGTAAATAGTTTGGCGCCCACCGTGGAACTAAGGATAATAGTGGTGATTTAATACGAATCTTGATAACATGCTCTATTTTACACTTGTTCTTTGAATTTCGATTTCAGAATTATTGAATATGTCTGATTCTTAATCTGCTCACTTAGGTGTTAACACCGAATCAGGCCACCACGGTGAAAATAACCATGGGGTGCCAAGAAACAACGTACCCCATGTCAACCCTAATGGCGTTCCAATCGTTGATCCAGTCGATGCCAATTCCCAGGTTGCTATCAATATCAACGTACCGACTGATCCCAATAAAAGCATTCACGGGGCACCTCAGCCATTGTCTCGCGAGGCACCAGAAGGGAGAGGCGATGAAGTTAGCTTACGTTTGGTATTTTGAGATGTTGCAAGCTCAACAAGTTGCCATAGCACACCTGCAGAGTAAAAATCACGCACACTATGTGGCTGAAACCGAAACGGTTGGAGAAGGCACTCAGAGCGAATATTGGATTGTCAAAAAACCCGACGGGTCCCCACCTAGAGACACTTCCGAGGTGATGATAATGCTCGAGGCACTGACAAAACGGACAGAATTCGGCAATAAGAAGATAGAGGCAAAGGATAAGAAAGTGAAAACTTACAACTCGAGGGTCGATCGGAGGTGCTCCCAGATAATTTCATTCAGAAGCCTTCCCCCCCGAGCTCGGCACCAAGGCCGATTCCGAAAAGGTTCTGAATGCCCGATATTCCCAAATACAATAAGATCACAGACCCAAATGAGTTTACTTCCTACATATGTGCAACAAAAGGTAACGACCTCGAGGATTATAAGATCCAGTCAGTATTGCTGAAGAAATTTGGGGAAACCCTATCCAAGGGAGCGATGATATGGTAGCACAATTTATCTCAAAACTCTATTGATTCAGTTGCTATGCTTGAAGATGCCTTTGTTAAGGCTCACGCTGGGGCCATTAAAGTTAAGATAAGGAAGTCAAACTTATTCAAAGTTAAGCAGAGGGATAACAAGATGCTTAGGGAATTCGTGTCATGATTCGAAATGGAAAGGATAGACCTGCCACTAATTCCAAACGATTATACCATTCAAGCATTTACTCAGGGGCACAACACCCGAGGTTCGGTTGCGTCTCAACAACTGAAGAAAAATTTGGTAGAGTATCTAATGGTTACCTGCGCCAATGTCTACAACAGGTATCAGTCAATGATCAGAATCAAGGACGACCAATTAGGGACCCCAACGGGGTCGTTTTATCCTAGTAGAGTGAATGACGAGTCTAAAAGAGTAGTGTATCAGGAGTTGAATCCACCCCAAGATCAATACCAGCCTTATAACTCAGATAGAAGAAGAAATGGACCCAGTCGCTATCCGACCACGAACGCTAAAAGAAATGATCATGGTCTAAGCAATCGAGGGTTGGTGAATAGATACGCGTTCGATAGATCACATGGAGCTATAGATGCCTCGAGGCTATTAGAATATAACTTCAACGTTAATGCAACAACTGTATTGTCATCCATCGGTCGCATCAAGGAGACCAAATGGTCGAGACCACACCAGACCGATTTGGCATAGAGGGATCACAATTTGATATTCAAATATCACGGTACTAACGGGCATATAGCCGAGGATTGTCGACAGTTAAAGGCTGAAGTAGCTTATTTGTTCAATAATGGACATCTTCGAGAATTTCTAAGTGAGCGGGCCAGAAATCAATTCAAGAACACTGACGCCAACAAGTAGGTGGAGCAGGATGAACCCCAGCATATGATTAACATGATTATTGGAGGAGTTAGCGTTCCCCAAGGACCGATGATAAATGCACCGAAGTCTCAATAATGAGAGAAAAACAAACTCGAGATTATGTTCTGGAATGATCCATCTCGTTTAGCAATGAGGATGATGAGGGCATTCATCCCCACAATGATGCACCGGTAATATTCGTACTTATTAATAAATATCGAGCTAAGTACATGTTAATTGATCCAGGTAGCTCAACCAACATCATCCGATGGAGAGTCATGGAACAATTAGGGTTGTTGGATCAGATCGTACAAGCAGTTTGAGTACTGAACGGGTTCAATATGGCGTGCGAGACAACGAATGGTGAAATCACCCTACCGATCAACACGGCCGGAACCACTCAGTAAACAAAGCTTTTTGTGATAGAGGGGGGACATGAGGTACAACGCCTTATTCGGGAGACCGTGGATTCATAGCATGAGGACGGTACCATCGACCTTGCACGGAGCATTGAAATTTTCAACCCCAGGTGGAATCAAAACAGTCTAAGGGGAACAACCGGATGCAAAGGAGATGTTCACCATCGAAGAAGTGATCCTAGTACCCACGATCACGACATCAAAAGATAAGGGAATGATCGAAGATAAATGCACCAAATAGAAATCACATGTCTCGGCCTCGACCGAGCCGAAAACACGAGAGGAACATCTAACAGATGAGGAAGATAACTTCGGGGTCCCAAGATCCTTCGTAGCACCAGATGACACTGATGCCACCAAGTCAACAATCAAAGAACTATAACAAGTCATATTATTCGAGCATCTACAAAATAGAAAGGTATACCTTGGCACGGTATTATACCCCAAGCTCAGGAAATAACTCATTGATTTTCTTAAATCTAATGCCGATTGTTTTTCCTGGTCCCACTTAGATATGAAAGGAATCCAACCGGAGATAAAGACTCATAAATTGATTTTCGATTAGAGCTTCCATCTAGTTAAACAGAAGAGGATGTCATCGGAGGTCAAACATATACTTATCAAGGAAAGGTATCTAAACTTTTAAAAATTGGTTCCATTTAGGAAGTCAAATACCCGAATTGGCTAGCTAACGTAGTCGTCGTACCTAAAAAGGGAAACAAACTTAGAATGTGTGTAGATTATAAAGATTAAAATAAGGCATGCACAAAAGACTCATTTCCTTTGCCCAACATCGATCGAATAATCGATGTGATGGCAGGGCACGAGACGTTGAGCTTCCTTGACGCCTACTCCGGGTACAACCAAATACGGATGGACCAGAAGGACCAAGAGAAAACTTCTTTTATAACTAAGTTCAACACTTATTATTATAATGTGATACCCTTGGGTTAAACAATGTCAGTGCCACATACCAACGCCTAGTTAATCAACTGTTCGAGGAACAAATAGGGAAATTGATGGAGGTTTATATTGATGACATGATAGTTAAGTCCTTACGAGCAGATGACCATTTGAGACATTTGCAGGAAATATTCGACATACTAAGGGAATACAATATGAAGTTGAACCCAGAGAAGTGTGCCTTCGGAGTCGGCTCAGGTAAGTTCCTCGGTTTTAGGGTATTTAACTTGGGAATAGAGATCAACCCGGATAAGATAAAGGCTATAGAAGATATCATTGTGGTCAACAATGTCAAGGCAATGCAAAGACTAACCGGGTGAATAGCCGCATTGAGCTGATAAATCTCTAGGTCATCAGATAAACGCCACCGACTTTTCTCGTTACTAAAGAAAAAAATGACTTAGCCTAGACTTCGGAGTGCTGAAAGGCTTTGGAGGAACTCAAACAATAATTATCAAGTCCTCCCTTGTTGCACACCATGAAGACGAACGAGTAGATATACCTTTACTTGGAAGTGTCCGAGGTAGAAGTAAGTGGTGTCCTAGTTCGGGAGGAAACGGTATACAATTTCCTATATATTATGTTAGTAGAACCTTAGGTGATTCCGAAATGAGGTATCCACAACTAAAAAAATTGGCGCTTGCCTTGCTAAATGCATCTAGGAAACTAAAACTATATTTTCAGTGTCACCTTATATATGTCGTGACCTCGTACCCGTTAAGGAATGTTATGCCCAAACCTGAACTCTCAGGCCGGCTAGAAAATTGGGCCGTGGAGATTAGCGATTACGATATTGAATACAAACGTCGTGGCCGATTTCACACCGTCCATGATCCCCGAGGTCGATAAAGGGTCTGGGTTGGGTATCATACTCGGGGTCTGGACCTTATTCATTCATGGATGGTGCCTCGAATGTGAAAGGGTCTGGGTTGGTGTAACACCCTGGAAAATTTCAAAGTACTTAAGTGTAAGGCCTGGTAAAATTTACAAAGAAAATAATGTTTCATGTAAGGCTCGGACCTTTTGGGTTAAACAATGCACAAGAAAGTAAAGAAAGAGTTTTGGCAGAAATGTGCATTTCTGCAGTCCATTATAGGACCGCATAATCACTCTGCGGACCACATAATGGCCGCAGAGTGAGGCAGTTAATTGGCTCAGTTGGAAGCAATTATGCGGTCGACTATGCGATCGCATAACTATTATGTGGTGTACTATGCAACCACATAACTGTTATGTGGACCGTATAGTGACCGCAGACTCAGGCAGATTTTTGGTCATATTAGACACCAATTATGCGACCACAGAATCTGTTCCGGAGCTTCATTTTTGGATTTTTAAAACCCGACCCTATTTCATTAAATACACTCTTTGGGTCATTTTTGAGCTATTATCTGACATTTTAGAGTGAGAGAGGGTGCCCTAGAGTGAGAAGGTTTTCTCCAATAATTGTTCTTCAATTCTTGCCCAAGTTTTGAAAGATTGAGAAGGAAAACTCACTAGGTCTTCATCCTAGAGGTAAGATTCTACACCCTAACCCTCAATTTCAAATTTTGTGTAGAAATGGATAATAAGCAAGATAATTTCTGGGTAAGAGCGTTGGTTATTTTACTTGCATGTATTATCAAGGGTTGTAGGAAGATTATTGAGCGAAAAATGGTAAAGGTTGGGTTGTGGGATGATGGAATCCTACATAAAAGGATCTTGAAACCCTAATGCACATCTAGTGTTTGATAAAATGCTCAAATGAGCTAGAACCATGATCATCTTCCTAATTTTGATTTAATTTGTTATATTTCTAAAATAGATTAAAGTTGCTAAGAATTCCGGAATATTTAGAGTGTAAGGAAGCTCAAGTGAGGTGTGTTGGCTAAATTCTTCTTTAAGAGTTGGAATTCTCATTATCCTTGTGAGTTCCGAGATGTTGATTTTAAATCGAGTATTCCGATAAGTTTTGTGATGAAGATATATGTTCAATTCGTATTTCAAATACTCTTATCATATTGCATTATAAATTGAGGATTTGTCCCAAACTATGGATTACGTATCCACATGTTATAATTTCTAGTCGTGATTTATGTGAAAGGTATTATGCCAAGTTGTGTAGAAATTGTGATTGTGATACACCTCCACCCACATACATTGGGGTGAGGCAGTACGACCACTTTGTGTGGAGATAATGGTATAGAGATTGTGATTGTGATACACCTCCACCAGCATATATATATTGGGGTGAGGCGGCATGACCGCATTGTGTAGGAATTATGATATTGTGGAACTGCACCTCCACCCGCTTACATTGGGGTGAGGCAGTACGACCGCTTTGTGTATGGTTTTGGTATTATTGTGGCACCACCACCCGCATACATTGGGGTGGGGCTGCATAGCCGCTTTGTGTAAGTTCTTAGTACTGTGGTTATATATCCACCCGCATATATTGGGGTGAGGCAGCATAGCCGCTTTGTGTAAGTTCTTAGTACTATGGTTATATATCCACCCGCATTCATTGGGGTGAGGCGGTAGGGCCACATGATTAGAGTTGTGGTATTGTACGTACACCTCCACCTGCATACATCGGGTGAGGCGGCGGGGCCGCTTTGTGTGAAGATGGTTACATAGGATCTCATCTTAAATCCTATAAATGTTGTTGATAGCTTTTAATAAGCTTGATATGGTTGAGACAGTTATCTATATTATTCTATTACCGCACTGGTTCATCATAATTATCTTGTATTTCTAAATTCTTAAATTGGTGTTTAGTTTTCATACTAGTACTATTCGACGGTACTAACGTCCCTTTTGCCGGGGGTGCTGCATCTTTAAATGGATGTAGGTGGTTCCACAGCTGGAGACATTGATCAGTGATAGCAGTACACCTTCTTCTCAGCTTACTTGGTGAGCCCCACTTCATCTCGGGGTTATGTATCTTTTGATCTTTATGTATTATGGTTGAGGTATAGCCGGGGCCTTGTTGCCGGCATTATCATTGTACTCTTCTTTATCTATAGAGGCTCCGTAGACATAGTGTAGGTTGTGTATTGGTGCTGGGAAAGACAAAAGAGGTTATGTTGTAGTTGAATTAATTGTCCGTTGATACTTTAAAAATAATGAAGCTATTGGATATGAATTAGGATTGTAGACGTGAACACCATTTTGTCTAATTAATGAAAATATGTATTATCTCCATTTGTGGATGAGTTTGAGTAGAATGAAATCTAACAGACTTGCTCGGTTGGGTTCTCTCGGTTGAGAGCCGGTCGCGCTCCTTGGTTTTGGGGCATGACAGTTGGGTATCATACTAAACCTTCCACAGGTAACATAATAAGGAAATCAATTATAAATGTGAAATTGACTAACAATGAAGCCGAGTGCGAGGCTATGATTGCAGGTCTAGAACTAGCTAAAAACGTGAGGGCTGAGGTCATCGAAGCCAAGTGTGATTCCCACCTCGTTGTTAACCAAGTAAATGGAACTTTTGAAGTCAAAGAAAATCGGATGTGGAGGTACTTAAGATAAATTGCAAGTAGTGTTATATTAGTTCAACGAATGGACACTACAACATATGCCTCGAGATCATAATAGTGAGGCTGGTGCGTTGGCTAATTTAGGATCATCACTAGACTCCGAAGAATTCAACTGCAGAATGGTGGTTCAATGGATGAGCTCAGTGATAGAGGCCATTCATACCGAGGTAAATTCAATGAGTTTGACTTGAGATATGTGAAAGCAATACGTGGACTACCTTCAGAAGGGGAAATTTCCATCGGATCCTAAAGAATCGAGGGCCCTTCGAACTAAAGCTGTCAAGTTTTTCTTAGTGGAAGGCCAACTATACCCAAGATCATGTTTTGGACAATTAGCAAGGTGTTTAGGGGTCGGGGAGACCAATTATGTGATGAGGGAGGTCCACGAGGGGCACTTGCGAAAACCATTCAGAAGTGGAATTTGTTTGTTCAAAAATTGATCAGGGACGGGTATTATTGGAATGAAATGGAGAAGGATGCAAAGGACTTTGTTAAAAACATATGGCGAGTGTCAAAGGCATACCCCATGAAGTGGGGTATGAATTTCATAGGTCCTTCACCATGGTCACCTGGTAAGGCTCAGTACAACTTGCTTATGACCGATTGCTTCTCCAAATGGGTTAAAGCACGGACATTTGAGAAAGTTAGAGAGAAGGAGGATATCGACTTCTAGGATCACATAATTTTTCGGTTCGGGATACCAACTGAGATTACGTGTGACAATGGGAGACAATTCATCAGCAACAAGGTTAATAAAATCTTTGAAGATCATAAAATCAAAAAATGTTTTATCGACCCCTTATCACCCGAGCTCGAACGGTCAAGCGGAGTCGACAAACAAGACCATACTATAGAACCTAAAGAAAATACTAATCGATTCAAAACTAAGGTGGAGGGAAATTCTGCCTGAGGTCCTATGGTCATATCGAACAACCTCGAGGTCGAGTACCAATGAGACACCATTTTCTCTAGTCTACATCGCAAAGGCTTTGATTTTAGTAGAAGTGGGGGAATCAAGCTTAAGATCCCTGTCACGCTTTGATCTCGAGGAGCGCGAACGACTCTCGACCGAGATAACCCGGCCGAGCAAGCCTGCTAAATTTTCTTCTACCCAACTCACCCATAAATAAAGTGAAGATAAACTTCATTAATTAACACCAAGAAGGTTCATGAATAACACAAATTCTATCACCATTAGTTACTCTATTTATAAAGTCTCAAAATACATACACTTTCATAGTTGAAGTGGAATATGTAATACACATACGGCATTACTATCTTGACCTTCCAATACCAATACACAACCCGCACCATGTCTACGGAGCCTCGAATAGATACAAAAGAGTACAATGATCATGCCGGTAACATGGCTCCGGCTATACCTCAAAACAAAATACACATAGAGCAAAAGATGCACGACCCCAAAATGAAGTGGGCTCACCAAGCCAACTAGGAAGAGAGTGTATCGTTATCACTGGTCAATGCCCTCCACTGTGGAACTACCTGCATCCATTAAAGATGTAGCACCCCCGGAAATAGAGACATTAGTACATGTCGAATAGTACTAGTACGAAAACCAAACACCTATGAAAGGACTTGAAAATACAACATGAATATGATGAACCATGGTAACCGTAAAAGGGCTTATAAAGGCATTAAAGTCAAAGGAAATTTATTAAGAACTTTCGATAATATTTATGATTTTTTTGTCGGGGATCCTCTGCAACTACCTTTATACAAAACATCCCTTCCACCTCACCCTAATGTATGCGGATGGAGGTGTGCTCAAAATTTCACAACTCTACACAAAGCGGCCCTGCCGCCTCACCCCAATATATGTGGGTGGGTGTATTCACAATGTCACACTTTGGACGTATGCAGGTAGAGGTGTATTCACAATACCACAAATTCTACACAAATGATCCCACCACCTCACCCCAATATATGTGGGTAGAGGTGTATTCACAATATTATACTTTGGATTCCCAAAACGATAATAGTTTGTACAATAGATCTCCCTTTTAAATCAACCATTTAGCATATTTGGCCTTAGCAAGTGTAAGTTCGTAAGGTTTCATCATATGAGAAATATGTGTTTAATCATATTGATTTCATACAATATTTTCTTCCTAAAAGGGGTATAACATTATTAAGTCAAAAACAGAGAATCATTAACACACGAGGGTTCTAACACGGTATGGCAATCGAAAATGAATTTTACTAGTTTGAATACCCCACATCAATAGCGTTCCATATTCGAACTTTACACGATGGAGTTTTGTAAGAACACGAGAATTCCAATAGCAGAAAAATAGTTTAGCCTTCATACCTCGCTTTGAGCTTTCCTTAATTCACTACACAGTTTCGAAAATCCTAGCAACTTTGATCTTTTTAGAGACATAGAAAAATTGAACACAAATTAGGAGGGAGTTAATGGTTCCAGCTCCTTTGAGCGTTTTATCTAACACTAGGTGGGTATTATTAGTTTAAGGTCCTCCTATGGTGGACTCCTTCATTCCACTACCCAAAGTCTATCCAATTTAGCTCAACATTCTTCCCCCAGCCCTTGATAGTACATGCATGCATTATGGACAACTCCCACCCCCAAGAATTACCTTTCTCATTACCTATTTTCAGAAAAATCACGAAATTGAAGGTTAAGGATAGAATCTTTGTGAGCTTTCTTGTTGAATTTCAAGGCTTGAGTAAGATTTTGGATGAACAATTAGCTTAGGGATTTCACCTCTCACTCTAGGGCACTCCCTCTCTCTAAAAATATCAGATTTTTGCTTCGAAAATGGCCCTTTACTTCAATATATCGAAATAGAGTCAGGTAAAAAAATTAGAAAAATAAAGCCCCGATGCAGTATGAGGTCGCATATGCAACCTCATAACGCTTCGGCGGTCCGCATAATGGCCCTCCGAAACTGGGCATTTCTGCCCCACTCTGCGACCGGTCTGCTGTCCGCAGACCAATTCTGCGGTCGTATAATGCGCCGCAGAACTTCCCTCCGAAAATTTTTTCTGTTGGATATGCGATGGATTGTGCGGCCCACGAAATGATTATGCGGCCGCATAATGGTCCAAATATTTGCCCAGATTTCTGCTTCAGTCTGAGGTAGATCTATGATCTGCCGATGAGTTTTGCGGCCGTAGAAAAGCCCTGCACTTCCAAAACAAAATTCAACTCCCCAATGCACTGTTCAACCCAACAAGTCTGAACTCATCAAAGCATAAGTTCACACCGGCATCACGAAACCCCGGGTTTTAGGTGAAATTTCACGGGGCTTTACAGTTCCAATATGCTACGAAAACATCAAACGGTGAGGCCATGGCCATAATTCTAAATTTAGCAGACGAACGACGAGAAGTCGTCACGGTCCGGTTAGTAGCTTAAAAGCAGTGGATAGGGAGATATTACAACCAAAGGGAAATCCTTTGCTACTTTCAACTCGGGGACTTAGTACTGATAAAAGTCACACTACATACAAAGAACCTAAATGACGGGAAACTAGTCCCGAATTGGAAAGGACCATACAGAGTCATCGGTATAACTGGAAAGGGCTAGTACCAGCTTGAGTCCAAAAATGGCATGCAACTACAAAACAACTAGAATACAACACACTTAAAGTGGTACTACTGATAAGGTATGAATACCTAATCTTCTTTGAGGTTTATTATCCTTCGAACTAACTCATGCAGGTACTCATTCAAAGCCAAGTCCAAGAATTATGTCTAAAAGCACGTGTTGTACTCTTTTTTTCTTAGATGGTTTTTCCTTAAGTGGGTTTTACAGGAAGGTTTTTAACGAGGAAACAACAAGTGTGCTACTCTAGTTTTGAAGACCGGTCAAACACAAGGGACTAGGGACTTCCCACATCAGATCATAAGTGCTCGAGCCCTCAAAATTCGGCCTCAAGTACTAGGGGAAAACCACACCCTGAATCAAGATTCATAGATCAGAGTTTGGAAATTTTGAAGACAATTTTATTAGACATCAAAAGCCAAGGCGTGAATAATAGAATTTATTTTAAGGGTTAAACGATCAAATGAATCGTGCCCGATAGTTCATTCTCGCCATGACGGATAGTTTTTATATCTTCGATTATTTACACTACATTTGAAGTAATAAAGTGAGAAATTAACCTTCTATACTTCATCGGTTCACGCTTACATGAGCAATGTTATCTTTATGTAACTTAGAATAAATATTGGCTTCAAAACCTTCTAAGTCCCCGAGCCATCATTAACCAGTGGCATGAAGCCCCAAAGGCAGTAAGAGTCCACGAGATTATGCCCAATCATTTAAATATGCCTAAGCCTATGGGGTCGCCCCGAATCGGGGACTGTCATCCGATAGTAAGAACGGGAAAATCGGGCTACTAAATCTCGAGGGAACCAAGCCTACAAGGCAAGGCCTAATTACGAAAGGCTACGGCCAACTTAAGGTACAAAACCATTGGAGCTTCGACCCCGATGTATAAATGACTTGGATATGTCTGAGTTCGTAAAAGGTAAGGTCCTTAAACATTTTAAGTCTATAAATATTATGTATCTGATCAAATCAGTCGGCTTCGAATTATGGACAAATAAAGGGCCACCTTCATCAAAGATTAACTGTGTCTGGATAAATTATTCGAAATTTTAATTAAGACTTCATTTCATTTTTGTTAGATCCTCCGAAGTCAAAGCAGCTCGAAGCCTTTGTTTGACCGGGACCTTATTCGGGTTTTAGAAGTCAAACAATTCAAGCAATGAAAACATTTATGCTAAGGAGTTGATGATATATTAGTAAATTGAATCTGAGACATAAGTTATATATTCTAAGTCCTAGGCAAAACAAAATACGTAAAGTTAAAGGAAATAATAAATAGTGGAAGAGAAATTTCATATATTCACCAAAACATATTTACGGAGGCACAAAATAATGGCCCTAGAGTACAAAATATATGAGTACAGAAAAATAAAAAATAATAGAAAATTAACTAAGACATCCCCCCACCTAATCTTCAGCGGAGCCCAACTCGTTATCTGACCCTTCGGGCTGATACTTATTTGGCCTCGATCTTGAATCTCTTAGCCTCTTCGATCTTGGCCGCTACATCGACCCCCAGGTTGGATCTCCTCGAGAGCCTCCATCCGAAATAGCCACTTCATGTACCCAGCCTTCGTTATGATATGGGCTTTAGCTATCTTAACATCAGCCTAATACTGGGCTAGCATATCTTGGTTTCCGAGACCTAGTTCGAAGCCACCTCCAATTTAAACTTCAGCATAGTATACTCTTGCCCAAGAGCGTCATGCTCTACGACTTCTGAGGCGAGTTGTGCCTATATTTCCTCGTTCTACCGAGCCCATTTGTCGGACTTTTCTTTCATCAATCGGATCTGCACTTTGGTCTATGCCAAGTCCTCTTTGGTGGCATCCCACTCCGATGCAAGGCGATCCATTTTCCCCCTCAGCTTATCGGCTGAAGCCTTGACCTCATCCATCTCGGTCCTGAGCTGGCCGATCAAAGTTATCTTTTCCTAAACCTGTGAGGTTGTGGCATTAGCATTGGCGTTTAGCCTCTCATTATCAATATCGAGCACTCTTACCTTCTCAACCAGAAGAGCATGGTCATGTTTTTCTTTCGAGGCCTCCTTCTGGACCTTCTCCAGTATGGAGCGATGGGTGGGGAGGTCTGCCATGTCCCTAAGGACTTCATCCTTCTTCTCACAGAGAACTTTGTACATCTCTGTTTGCCAGACCTACTCTTTGTTCTCGAATTCAAGGTGACTACCTTCATCCTCCATCGGTCAAAGCTTTCATGATAAAGCACCAAGTCTTGAGATATAAAGAAAGCAAATTGTTAAAAAACAATTAAGACAATGGGAACTCATTGAAATGAAAATGAAAGAAGGTATACCCGATTCAGTGCCTGTTGGGCCTTGTTGAAAAGGCTTGGCCAATCAACCTCATTCATATTCACTTGGTCTTCTTCGGTTACCAAAGAACAGAGATAGATGGTCATTCCGACTGGCTCGGACAACATGCTGATATCCGCTAGCACCAAGAACATAACCATCTTCTTTCACTCGGGGAGGGAACTGCTTCTCAAGCTTAAAGCTCGAACTCGGCCCACCTGATTCCAGTTGCATGACCCTTTTCGGGATCTTCAAGTGGAAAGCTAGAATATTCTTCCAATATACTTATGTCCACGCCCTTAAAAAATGAGTTGATGCCATCATCCACAGCTCGGGACGTCTCGGTCAGCTTCTCTTCAGTGCCCTGAGCTTCAAATAAAATGGCCTCCAAACAAGGCGGTGACTTCAGAATGTGGATAATAGTTCACCTTCAGAAGTGGTCCTTCTTTGGACCGGAGCGGCTTCCAGAGCAGCCACAGGCTCTTCTTTGGGCCCCTGAGCTAAGGTTGATTCAGCCTTACGACCATCCCCCACCCCCCCAGGGCCACCAATTCTTTGTTGGCATCGATCGGCTCGTGGTTGACAAACTTCATGTCCCCGTGAGAAATTCCTTAAACCGATGAAGAGATTCGGAATCCGGGACCCGGGCACCCGGACTCTTTTTGGTGCTCTTTTTTATCCTGAGCACAATTCATTTTCTCTTCTTGACCTCAGTAGGAGCGTCCGAGGAGTCATGGGATCTTTTCTTCTTCTTCGTTTTCTCCTCCTTCTTTGCAGCAGCTTTGGCAACGGGCTATAGAGAAGCGAAGGGTTTTGTAGAAAGGGTCGAGATAACGTCATCGGTGGTTTCCCGGAGCTTGGTGGTCTTAGGCAAGCTTCTGAAAGAAGGAATTAGCCATGATAATAACAGAATAAAAAATGACCAGGAATAAATTCAATCAAAAAAGGAACTCACCGTGAGAACGAGCCTCCACTTTCCTTTGGAGAGATTATGCCACTCACGCTCAGAATAGGTGAGTTGCTTGGATATACCCTCGACCCACTCCCTAAAATATGGGACTACTTTGAGGACTCGGGCGATGGTTGTATATCAAATAAAACATGTCATGAGAACGAAATGTAGGTACAAGAAAAGCCTTTGACAACTTCAGAGGAATAAACTTACGGTTTGGGTTCCACTTCTCACAGAATGATGGTAGGCTAGGAACTCACATTTTAAACTATATTTTGCACTCTAATTACTACATTTAGATTATATTTGAGACTAAATGCTAGTACTTTATACTTATTACGCGTGTTATGTTGTGTAGGATGTGACTTCTAGTGGAGCTTTGAAGCTAAAATGGATGATTTGGAGTTTTGAAGTCTGAGTACAAGCCCAAAGAATTAAGCCATATCATGTTTGGGGTTTGAGGACCAAGTTTGGATATCCAAAGATGAGAAGATAAATTTACTATGAGAAAATTACACTACCACGCTGCGGGGTACAAGGTGGTAGTGAATAATTCCTGCAGAGTGAAAAATTGCACCTCTCTGATAAAGCCCAGGCACGGCGCATGGGGCGGCGTGCCTGTACTCAATTCTCATAGTAGTTTTCCACGTCGGCTTGGAAAGGGTAGTTTCGTCTAGGCCCGTTATTACATGGTATAAATACACCAAAAATGCTATTTTGTGAGCCTTTTGACCTTGGGAGATTTTGCAGAGCATTGGAGGCTTCAAGACACAAGATTTCATCTTCGTTAAACCAATTCAATACGCGAGTTTGGATTGTAACGTTTGATTAATGCTTTCTTATTATTTAACTCCCTTTGTTATGACTTTATCCATGATTATGGAGTAGTTTACCTTAGTGTTTGACATGATTTTGTGACTTGATTGTTATCTATGGATTGATTATTGTTTGATTGCTTGAATTTGTTGGAAGAGTTTTAACTCTAGTTGTGATTATATTCATTATTGTGTTTAATCGGAAGAGGAGCGTAATATTGAATATTGTTGCATCGCATGACTTATTTATTTTGGTACTTCTTTAAAGTAATTGAAAGAGCTTTGTGATATACCTTTTGAATTAAGATTGATAAATATTCTAGAGAAGGATTCTTGCAAGTTTCACCGCACTTCATAGTAGCTTATTTGAACGGTTTAGGTTTAATCGAGAGAGGAACCTGAATCAGAATAATAGGATAATAACGTATTGAATTCGAAAGAAGCAATAGAACATTAAGAGTGAAATTTAACAGTGTCAAATCCTAGATAACATTCTTGTACTTATCATGTCATGACTCTTATTTCTCACATTAATAATAACCTAATATTGCTAGTCTCTAGTTCTTTGCAATCAATTGTCAATTGTTTTACTTTTAGTAGTTAAATGTAGTTCATACTCATCCCAAATAAAAGTGTTAGACACCTTGAATAGCATTTAACCCAAAATTACTTGAATATTATTTAAATTCAATCCATGTGGAAATGATATTATACTATGCTATCTTTGACTAGCAAGCTTCAGTTTTGTATTTTGTTCTGCGCTCGTCAAATTTTGGTGTTGTTGCCGTGGATTGGCAATCAGTAGTGTCAAAATAGTTTTTAGTGCTAATTCAGGAACTAACTTTATATTATTCTTCACGATTTTCTCTTTTGTGTGCAAACGATAAGTTAACTTCTCTGGTGTATGACTCAATATACTTCAAAAGAATCTATTCCACACAATCCAAAGGTGAAAAAGTGTCCGCGATAGTTGAGGAAAGAGAAAGAACTTACCGAAAAATTCTTGGGGAAACCTTCAACCCAAGAACACATAGATAAGAACGGCGATTATGGGGTAGAGTTAGCTACAACAGAGTGAACAAGCTGCATGGATAGTAGTTGAAGCAGCCCTTAGAGCTGCTGATGGGACTATTGAAGATGATGGGAGAGCATTAGGTGATTATGACAGACCAGTCTACAATCAGGGACTATCAAGTGTTAGTCCTCCACCCGTGGCAGAAAATAATTTTGAGTAAAATCAATGCTTGCTTCAAACCATTCAAAACAATTGTATCTTTAGAGGGAAGGCGAATGAGGATCCTAACACTCACTTGATGGACTTTGAGGAAATCATGAATATATTCCAGTACAATGGAGTGTCAAAAGATGTAGTCTACTTAAGGGCATTCCCCTTTTCACTAAAGGAGGATGCAAAGCACTAGCTTCGAAGCTTACCAATTGGGTCAATCAGGACATGGGAAGACATGATGAAAACGTTTCCTAACAAGTACTTTTTAGCTGCAAAAATCGTGAAATTCAGAAGGGAAATCCACAACTTCTTCCAGAAGGATACAAAAATGGTTTTTGAAGCTTGGGAAAGATTCAAGGAGATAGCGAGAAAGTGTCAGCATAATGGAATCAAATTGTGGATGCAATTCCAGGACTTTTGGGATGGACTGACACCGTCTTCATGATAAACTCTGAGTACTGCAGTTGGAGGTTTTTTAATGAAGAAGACTCTTTAGGAGATTGTTGCAATTCTTGATAAGCTCTATGAAGATGCTAACCAATGACCCACAAAGAGTAATGATAGAAGAGAATCGGTTGGGTTCACCAGGTAGACGTTAACACATCAGTGCAATCCCAACTACACACCATGGCCGGAGAGATAAGAAAGTTAACCTTAGCCAAGGTTCACAACTATTCATCCTCGGTTTATGATTTTTGTGGAATAGGACATGCAACACATGAGTGTCAGTCCTCGACTATAGATGAAGTTGTAAATGTTATGGCGAGCTTTGACAGAGGCAACTACCAAAGTAGAAATGATTTTAACTCCATGTGGAAGAGGCACCCAGGTTTTTCTTGGAATTCACCAGGTGGTAGTGTGAATGAATGGTAAAAGAATAACTCCATATCCCAAGGAAAGGGAACTCCAGGTCTTCTCAATCAGTAGAGGCAGCAATACCAGCCTCCATAGTCTAATCAGTTTAGCATGAAAGATCTGATGGAGTCCTTTATTATTAAGACAAATGAGAGGCTTGAAACTCATGGCACAACTATCCGAGAATAAGTCACAACCATTCGAAATTTGGAAAGACATGTGGGAAAACTTTCTAATCTATTGTTTGAGAGAATTTCAGGAACTCTCCTTGCTGATACTGAAAGAAATCCAAAAAAGACAATAAATACGGTGTCTTTGATGAGTGGGCACGTATTGAAGGACCCAATTGCAAAAGAAAAGGATGAGTTAATGAAAGGACAAGTAGAGATTATGGAGGAGTAGAAAAATAATAACATTCAAGAAAGTGAAGTGAGGGTATATGATGGTCTGAAGAAGAAGGGGAAGACTAGAGCTCAGAAGGAGAAGAAAGATGGAAATTCAATAAATGAGGAGACTGAGGAGAGAAAATACATGCTTGTTGTACATTTCCCCCAGAAGCAAAGAAGATAGAAGTTGGACAAGCAATTCGGGCATTTTCTAGAAGTGCTCAAGTACGTTCACGTATATATACCTTTCATAGAGGTGCTTTCACAGATGCCAACCTATGCTAAGTTCCTGAAGAAGATATTGTCCAACAAGCGGAAAGTGGAAGAGACATCAGTTCTCAAATTCACAGAGCATTGTAGTGCCATTCTACAAAATAATCTCCCTCAAATGTTTGGAGATCCAGGGCGTTTTACTATACCTTTCTCTTTAGGAAGTACTAAATTCGAAACATCTTTGTGTGATTCAGGAGTTGCTATTAATCTTATGCCCTTATCTATTTTCAGGAAATTGGAGGGAGGGATTGGAGAAGTCAGATCTATACCTCTGTCTTTGCAGCTGGTAGATCATACCACAATCATACCTAAAGGAATCGTGGAAGATGTGCCAGTTCAGGTGGATAAATTTGTGTTACCTGTGGACTTCATCGTAGTAAATTCAGAAGAGAATACAAAGGTCCCTCTAATTTTAGGGAGACCTTTCTTGGCTACTGGCGGATCTATTCTGTTCATTCAAGAAAGGGAGCTCATGCTAAGGCCATCTCCAACCCTCCACTCCAAATCTTTACTCTAAAATGGAGTAAATTAACTCCAACCATTACTCCATTTCTTCCTCCAAATAGAAACTTTGCGTCCTAGTGGTGCTTCAGATCAAGATATTTCGAATATTTATTTTGTAGTTACTTATACTTTATTTGTATATATTTACTTAATATTTTCCTTAATAATTCTTTTAATATCGCAGATTACACAAGCAAAAGATTTACTTATGCAAGATCCGAAATTCAAAAAAAATTAAATTTGATCATGTGTGGGTTATAATGAAGGATTTTGAGAAGTTTAACGATGGCGGCACTGGATGATAAAAGGCAAGAGAGCAAGGCTATACTAATATATCATCGAAGTCTGAGACTCCGACCCCTGATTCACCCTTTGTATCTTTTCCTAACTTATCATCATTTTCATTAAATTTAAATGAAGATATTGCAGGTGATTCCACATCATCACAACGACCTAATGGGGTGAAGAAAGCAAAAATGAAGAGAAAAATATATGAAGATTATATAAAAATTGTCCAATGAGAAAATAGTCGGATCGTTGAGGTGATGAAAGATTCAAATGAGACAAAAAACAAAGAAACATTGAAGGCAAAAAAAGAAGCTTTGAGACTAAAAGAACTCAAAGAAGAAAATAAAAGTTTACTGATCGGTGTAGATACTATTGTCGATTCGAATCGCCGTGAATATTTGTGACAATAACAAAAACGAATAATAGATAAAAGAAGTCAACAATTTTCACAGCCATAACCATAACAATTATCTTCCCCTTTCACTCAATTCTTTTATGATTTTGGTGTATCTGGAAACGTCTTACCTCCCTACTAAATTATTATGTTATTTAATGTAGTTTCAATTTTTATGTATTTTTAATTTTATGTATTTTTAATTTTAATATATTTGAAATTTTCACTTTTAATTTTAGAAGCATCTTGTATTTTATATTTGCACATTTCATTTTATGTGATGGTTATATATCTTTTTATACAATTATAATTTATAATAAAATTAACTTACAATTTTACATCAAAATAATATATGCGCGAAAATTAATTTATCAAAATTATACACCAAAATTAAGATGTAAAATTAATATTATAAAGAAATTACATATATATAATTTTGTATATAAAATATGATAAATTAAAAGGGTTAATAATAATAAATAATAATAATAAAATAATAAAAAATAGTGATGGAGTGGATGAATAGTGTCACTTCAAATTTGGAATGACATTGTTCACCCTCCAAAATGGAGGCAAATTTGCAGCTGGGTTGGAGCAAAATTCCTCCATTTTTGACTCCAAAATGGACTTTGGAGGTAAACCTGGAGGTGGGTTAGAGATGGGCTAAACGTGGTGGGAAGAAAGGGTGGTTTGCAAGATGGAGGGTGCAATGGGAGCACCTAGAGACGAGCTGACTGCACATTCTAAACTCGCGGCAAGGGCCCTAAAAGAGCGAGCTAGAGAGGGTAAGCATGATAAGTGTGGGGTGTACCCAAAGAAGGAAGAAAAGAAACTTTCAGCATGAATGTGTGCATTGGGTCGGGCATGCAAAGTGGATCCTGACTTAGATTCAGACCCAAACTAGATATTTCAGGGGAGTTTTCTTCACCTCTTACTTTTTATTTGTGTGTCATGGGGACATGCCACCATTTAAAGTGTGGGGTGGGAGATGTAAATATGTATATGTGTGTTTGTATTTTTTTTTGTGTGTTTAAATGTTTTTTGATTTTTTCTGACAATCGATTTCCTCGACTGTCTTCTTGAGGGATTAAAGTCAAAGAAAAAAAATTCTTTCATCTTTGTTTTACTTTCTTAGGTAGTGTAACAATTCCCCTTTGGTTTTTCTTTGTGTCGCGGTTATTTTTCACAGGTTTTGCTTGAACCAGGCGTAGTTAGTTTTTCTTTTGTAGGTATAGAGAAGTATTGTGCTATGGTGTTAAATGGATATGACTTTTCTTGTCTTTGTTGTGCCTTGAGAGTCGTGAGTGCCTTAGTCGTGACGCCTAGGATTAGTTCTTGACTCTTGGATAAGTGCCTGAAATTGTTTGATTTTGATGTTGCTTAACTTCTTTGACTAGAGAGTCGGGATATATCAGGTCCTAAGTGAGTTATGTGCCAACGCGTGTTTGAGGATTTTGTTGATATTTTGTACATGTCATTTGATGTCTAGAACTTGCCATGTGTATTTGCAAAGAGAAATAGCAGTCTTGTTCAGTCTAGGAAGTGATATAGACATTTCTTTGTTGAGCCAGATATATACTTTTACCCACCAAATTAATATATATCTAGCCTCTTTGAGCATGTAATCCAATTTCTTTCAAAACCACACTACAAGCCTGACCTTTTTGTTTGAATTGACTATATATTTGAACATTTTACCTCTCTTGATCAGTTGTAGATGTTATGAGCTTGTTAAGAGCTAAGTTGAGGTATAGTCGAATTTTTTTTGAGTGAAACTGAGAACAATAGGAGAAAAGTGCGTCGTTTTGAAAAACATGAGAGCCACGTGTAGGGAATTGATAAAGAAAAGGGAAAAAATGAATTGCTCGAAAGAAAAAAAATCAGAAGATAAGAAAAGAAAAAAGTGTTTGTGTGTATTTTGTAGGGAAAAAATATTCCCTACTAGTGGTAGCTCTTGATATATTTGTGCTTAAAAAAATTGAGAGCTAATATTATTATGATGTAAAGTTTGGGGTTTGGTTTAACATATGTGTGTGGTTTAGATTGTAAATTGTATGTATTAAAGTGCTCAGGGAGATGTAGTCACTATATCCAAATGCATCTTACATGTCCCACAACCTACTTTACAACCAAATAAAGTTCTACTTGATCTTTGACTGAATGAGCTCAATTAGTAGAGTATTACACTACGGGCAAGCCTATGGTGCATTTTCTGTGGTATACGAATTTTAATTCTGAGTGTGAGTGACTTATTTTTATTTTGAGTTCCTATTTGTTCTTGAATGTTATTGTGTGAAACTACTCTCTATTTTTTATGTGAGGGCACATAACTTATGAAGGAAAGGTAATGACTTTGTTCTTTGTATTATAGTAAGTGAGCAGGTTGGGAAAAATATGTAGTTCTTTTGAGTCAAGTCTTGAGGCTAGGATGTTATAATAGGGTGCTTAGTATACCTTAAATATTCTTGGCATGATGTGTTAGGGAAGTTGTCTGATAAAAAAGTCATCTCTATTTGAAGTGTAGTTTGATTACTCGAGGACGAGGATTGGTTTAAGTATGGGGTGTTGATGTTAGGCTAGGAACTCACATTTTAAACTATATTTCGCACTCTAATTACTACACTTTGATTATATTTGAGACTAATTGCTAGTACTTTGTACTTATTACGTGTGTTATGTCATGTAGGGTGTGATTTCGAGTGGAGAAACAAGTTTGGAGCAAAATAGATGATTTTGAGCTTTCAAGTCTGAGTATAAGCCCAAGGAATTAAGCTGGGATCATGTTCGGGGTTCGAGGACCAAGTCTAGATATCAAAAAATGAGAACAGAAATTTACTCTAAGAAAATTGCACTACCACGCCACGGGGCACAAAGTGGTAGTGCAAAATTCCTGCAGAGTGAAAAATTACACCTCTCTGATAAAAGCCACAGGTGCGGCGCATGGGGAGTCGCGCTTGTACAAAATTCTCAGAGTAGTTTCCCACATCGGCTTGGAAAGGGTAGCTTCGTCCGGACCCGTTCCTACATGGTATAAATACACTAAAAATGCAATTTTTATGGGACTTTTGACCTTGAGAGCTTTTGCAGAGCATTGGAGGCTTCAAGACATTAAATTTCATCTTCTTTATACCAATTCAATACACGAGTTTGAATTATAACATTGGATTAATGCTTTCTTATTATTTAACTACATTTGTGATGACTTTCTCCGTGATTATGGAGTAGTTTACTTTAGGGTTAGACATGATTTGGTGACTTGATTGTTATCTATGGATTTAATTATTGTTTGATTGCTTGAATTTGTTGGAAGAGTTTTAACTCTAGTTGTGATTATATTCATTATTGTGTTTAATCAGAAGAGCAGCGTAATATTGAATATTGTTGCAACACATGCCTTAGTTTATTTTGGTACTTCTTTAAAGTAATCGAAAGAGCTTTGTGATCTACCTTTTGAATTAAGATTGAGAAATATTTGAGAGAAGTTTCTCTTAGATCATTCTTACCAATAGATTCTTGTAAGTTTCACCGCACTTCATATGAGCTTATTTGAACGGTTTAGGTTTAATGGAGAGAGTAACCTGAATTAGAATAATAGGATAATAACATTGAATTTGAAAGAATCAATAGAACATTAAGAGTGAAATTTAACAGTGTCAAATCCAAGATAACATTCTTGCACTTATCATGTCATGACCCTCATTTCTCACATTGATTACAACCTAATTCTGCTAGTCTCTAGTTTTCGCGATCAATTGTCAATTATTTTACTTTTAGTAGTTACTTGTAGTCCATACTCATCCCAAATTAAAGTGTTGAATATCCTGAATAACATTTAACCCAGAAATTACTTGAATAATAATTAAATTCAATCCCTGTGGATATACTATTTTACTATACTATCTTTAACTAGTGAGCTTCAGTTTTGTATTGTGTTTTACGCTTGTTAGGGAATGACTTGAATTCAGGAGGAATGAGGTCCTCGGTCTTTATCTGTACGAACCTACCCTGCCAACCTCAATCCTTGTCTTTGTCTACACAGGAGAAGGGAGCCTTCTTTGCCCGATAGACAAGTTTGATTAACCCCCTCGGAAGATTTTAGGGGTTGTAAACTCAAAGCAAGTGATCAACCATGAACTAAGTCTCCTCCGTATTATTTGCAAAATGACATAGAAAATTCATACCCCTCCTAAAGGACGGGTGAATTTGGCTAAGGAAAATTTCGTATCTCTTATAGAATTCGAGGATCACCGTGTCAACTGGACCAAACGTTAAAGGATACGTGTAAACACTTAAGTATCCTTCCACGTATGTCATGATTTCCTTGTCACGACTCGGAACGACTACGTCCTTGCCTTCCCATTTACAGTCCTCTCGAACAGCCTCGAGCATCTCCTCGGTAATGGAGAAAACGTAACTCCATGCCTCCTCCACGATCCCCTTGTGCGGAGCTTTCTCAACTTTAAAGTCGTTATCTATGGAGCAACCGCTGCGGATAAAATCTGTAGGAGGAAGTCCCAAGGCTACTACTAGAGGCACTACCTCGGTCTCGGTGGCCAAGGAAAAAGTCGTCGGTGTAGTGTTTTGGGATACAGATTTTGAAGTCTTCGTCATCTCTATTTGAGAATATGAAGATTTGAAGGTTTGATATGGAGGTTTGAAAATTTGGTACGAAGATTTGAAGGTTTGAAAATGAACTATGAAGATGAATATGTGAAAAACATGTTATGAAGATTCGAAGGATTGATGAACGGATGAAGATATGAAAAACTCGAGGGTAACTTAAGGAAATTTGAAGTTAGAAAGTAAAAAAGTAAAAGTGGAAAACGAGAACTTTTATAGGAAAAGAGTAATAATTGCGAGATGTTTCGAATTCGGGAACTACCGAGGTTGTTCAACCGACAACTGACGCGTGTCCAAAGTCAAAGCGACATGACTGATGGGACGTTTCAGTTCGTCAACTTGAGCGTGACTTACGAGAGAAGGAATCGTGATCAATTAGTCACTTCTCATCGCTCATATAATTTACTCTAAGACAAGTGAGGGGACTGTCTGTATACGAGTAAAATTGAGGAAATAATTACCCCCGATTTTTCATTGTGAGGCGAGGAATGATGTTGCTTGTTTTAAGTCCGAGTGAGGCCGAAGATACCCACAGATCGGAACTAGAAGTGAACGAATAATACATCGGGCCTCGAGCACGGCCAAACTCGGGGAGAATCAAGCTCGAGTGAGATGTAGAATCGAGGATGAAGGAAAGGCAGATAAATAAGATAAACGGGAAGCCGAAATATCCACCATCAACGGGATATTACAGTGAGGATCACACTCGGTACTGACTGTGGACCATAATTTTATGGGAGAAAAGGAAGGTAAAGACTTTTACCTTATTTAGACTTGTATTAGGGTTAAAACTCATCTACTGTATAAAAAGGAGGACCCCTTTATTTTTTGACACTGTTTTTGCACGTATATCAAGGCAATATAATTGACTTTGATTCTTAGTAATTGTTCCAAGTGTTCTTCAATTGATCACTCATTTAGTTGGATGGATCTGAGCTCTATCTCGAGGACTAGATTGAAACCGATCATTTATGTTTAAGCATAACACAAGGCTTAATTATTTCGCCACATTGGTTTGATCGTTTTGTCTCATTTCAATTCATATTATTTACTATTTTTTGATCATTTATATTAAATTAAATCACGTATCCTTTAAATCGCATATAAATTTGATTGTTATCCATTTTAAGAGTAAACAGAGCTTTCATGCTACCTTGGTGGAAACCTTAAATAACGACAATTCTATCGCTAACTGAACAAAAAATCGGAATATAATTCAAATAATTTTCATCACCACCTCGGTCAATTAGATATGATTTTTAGTATATGTCTCGTCCTTTTGCTATCAAATTATTGGCTATTGATTATTTTCTAGTTTATTATGCGTTTGTTTCCTTATATTTGTCCATGTCTCTCCTTTTATCCGAAAGCCTCCCATCTGGTCGTCATTGTTTATTGTTTTATTTAAAATAATTACGTTACCCAAAAAACAAAATTACCTTAATTACAAAAAGGCAATGGCCGGCAGGGCGACTTAATACATTGGGAGCCTAAAGCCAATCATTATTTAAAGGCCTTAAGTCTTTTTATATATTTAACAATCATATATATTTTTATGTAAAATCTATTTCCCTGACTTGCTTGAGATAAAGTGATTCATAATTTCTTATAATCAACTTCTTTTAATAATTCCTTATCAATTTACAATAAAGTCAACTTGCTTAATTATTTTTTGGAACATTATTAAATAGCTTCATGTTGAGGTTGTATTAACGTTCCAATCCCTCGTTCTCTTTTTCTAATTGTCTGATTTTTTTTAGTTAACAAATTTAAATTTTAAAGTAATATATATATTATAAAAACAATACATATATTATGTAAAAATAACAAATGTCAAATTAAAAGAAAAGGATAATAGACAATGAAAATAACAAAGCGTGATTCTAGAAGCTGAATTACTTTATTAAAATAAAATTTCATTGCTCTAACACTTTAAAACTTGAGAAAGAATGAAAAAATATGTGTTCTTTGTGTTATTTATGAGAAAATAGACAATTTAATATGGAAAAGAGAAGAATTTACAAAGTTGACATTTTAATATGAGATTGGAGAAAAAAGGGTATATTGATGACAAAATATAAATCACGAAATGATCACTATTTAATCACTTTTTACATAAAGATCTTATACTTTTTAATTTGAAAGATTCATTACTTTTTCAAAAAATTAATTATAAAATGAGGTCTCATTTGGCGGCCCAAGGCCATTTCCTTAGTGGCTTTGGCTTGAGCCGGCCCCGGGCAACGGATAGAAAAATTGGATCCTATACCTAAGGTGGTTAACTGTTGCTTTCACCCGTCTTTAACTATATAATATCCCTATAATAATACTCATATCCTCCGTACCACAACACCATTCTGATATATGAGTATATTTTATTGAATTTCTCTACTACTATGGCTTCCGACGACAATGTGGTAGTGAAAGAAGTGGACGCCTACTTCCGAGTCTACAAAAGCGGCCGTGTTGAGCGTCCCTACAATGTACCCGGCGCTTTCTACGTTCCGCCGTCGCCGGAAAACCCATCAGCCGGTGTTTTCTCTAAAGACGTCACTATCTCACCCCACGTCTCCACTAGACTCTACCTTCCAGAGAACACCACCGCCGGCCAAAAACTCCCCGTCTTAGTGTATTACCACGGCGGTGGACTTGTCGTTGAATCTGCCTTTTTCAATGGGATTCACTGTTACGTCAACTCTCTATCTTCTGAATTAAACGTAATTGCTGTTTCTATAGAGTACCGTCTAGCTCCAGAAGTTGATGTGCCAACGATTTATGAAGATTGTTGGACCGCACTTCAATGGGTCGCTTCGCACGCTGAAGACAAATCCACCGTAGTTAACAAAGACTCATGGTTAACCAACCATGGCGATTTTAGTAGAGTGTTCTTAGCTGGGGACAGTGCTGGTGGTAATTTAGTGTACCACATGACTATGATGGCTGGAAAAGAAAGCTTGAATAACGAGGTGAAAATTACTGGATCAATTTTTGCTTATCCTTATTTCTTGTTTCCAAATATAGATATTGATGAAGAGGGATTGGCTAATAAGATTTGGGTCAACATTTGTCCGCCACTAGAGTCAGGGTTAGTATCCCCAATTGAAAGCCCATTGATTAACCCGCTTTCTGAAAAGGCTCCATCTTTATCGGGCTTAGGCTGTTCAAGAATTTTGGTGTGTATGGGAAAGAAAGATGATATTATTCCTTTAAGAATTGGGGTTAGATTTGTTGAAGGTGTGAAGGAAAGTGGATGGGAAGGAGAATTGGAGTATCTTGAGGTTGATGAGGCACATGCATTTCAGATATATAAACCTGAAACAGAGGAAGCTAAACTTATGATGAGCCGTTATGCTGATTTTGTCCACCGCTAGTGATAAAAAAGAATTGCTCCCTGTATTGCTTCAGATCATCTTTTTAGCTTAATTTCTGCAATTGTTTCGTCTTATATTGCAAAATAAAAGGTTTTTGTTTATTTTGTGGCGTTGTCTCCTCCAGCTAGCTGGAATAGGAAGGCAATTTAAATGAATTAATTAATATAATACCTCTTCTCTCATCCTCCATTCATTTTTCACCTCTCCCCTCTTTGAATCCATCTTTCTCATCATCACGTGAGTTTCCTCTCTTTTTTCTCATCTTTTTGTGACTTAATTCCCTCTCCAATTGTACCAGAAGTACTTTTACTAGTTTATGCTATTACTATTATAGGAAATAAAACCACTTCCCTTTAATTTTCATGAAATGAATTTCCATCACTGTTTTACTATTGCATTGGCTATATACATTATACTACTACTCAACAGGGCCATGAGAGCTGGTACCGAAATACTTACTGGACACGTGAAATTCCCAGGTTCAGATTGTTGTTTGCACGAAAATGGCTTCGTTTTTCATGAGTTAAGCAGCTTTTAGTAGCGGTATAAGCATCAAAGATATCTGAATCAGCTCAAATTCAGAGCATTCTAGCTTGAACCGAAAATGGATTAGCTCAAGGTCAAAGCTGCTAAGTTCCATTGCGATTATTGTAAGGTTATCGACGCGGTTAAAGGACATTGTTTAGAGGCAGGGGCGGAGCTAGTGTAGGACTTGCGGATTCAACTGAACCAACCAGTAACTTTGGTCCAAACATTTGATTTGTCTTTAAAAAAAAAAATTATTAAATATATAGAAATTGTTGGTTTATAACCCACTAACATAAATAAACTGGAATACCGTACCTACAAAGTTCAAATTAGACCAATGACTTTTACTTCAATAGAAACCAAGAAAGCCACCACGATGGCAGTGCAGCTTTTACGGTCATGGTAAATATTTCGATAAGTCAAAAAAAAAACAAGGAGCTACCGGCTTGTTGAATATTGATTCAAAAAATGTAATTCCTATTTAGTTGGGTATTTGGCATACTTCAAGTTTAGTTGAGTCTATCTTTATTAGTGGCTTAGTGGATAAATTAGTGGTTAAGTTAGTGGATGTTCAGACAGTTATTTCTTAGTAGGTTAGACTAAATCCCTATATAAAGGGTGCTATGTAGCTTTTGTTTTCTAATGAATTAGAAAAGTAACGTAAACTTCTCTACATTAAATAGTCTTTTTCTAATAGTTTTTCTTGCTTCTTCTTCAATTCTCCAACAATTCTTGGTATCAGATTGGTGAGAAGTGAGAGAGTGGAACTCCACAAATTACCAACCTTTTGTTCCTTTTTCTCCTTTTCCAGGTTAGGTCAAACTGGGAAGGTAAAGTTTTCTGCAAAGGAGTCAAAATTGGGGGAAAGAATGGCAACCAATGGAGCATCCACCACATCTCAACAACTAATTCCTATTTTTAATGGGGATAAATATGAATTTTGGAGCATAAAGATAAGACTTTGTTCAAGTCTCAAGAATTGTGGGACTGGGTGGAGAATGGCTATGTTGAGGAAGATGAAGCTCAAAGACCGGAGAACAAAAAGGACTCCAAGGCCCTGTTTTACATCCAACAAGCTATGCATGAGTCAATTTTCTCCAAAATTGCTGTTGCAGAGACCTCAAAGGAAGCATGGAAGATTCTGAAGAATGAATTCAACGTCTCAACAAAGGTAATGACAGTTAAACTCCAGTCACTCCGGCGTGATTTTAAAAATTCATCGATGAAAAGTAATGAATCTGTGCAAGACTACTTATCTAGGGTGACTGTAATCGTTAATCAAATGAAGGCATATGGTGACAAAATTAGTGATGAAACTGTTGTCTCTAAAGTTCTGAGAAGTCTTAATAAACGATTTGACCATGTTGTAGCTGCTATTGAGGAGTCCCATGATTTATCTACTTATAGCTTTAATGAATTGATGAGTTCTTTGCACGCTTACGAGGATAGACTGAATGCCTCTCATGAGAAGGGCGAAAAGAAGGCGTTTCAAATAAAGGGGGAGTCGTCGTTTAAAGGCAAATAAGAAGTTTCAAATGTTAGAGGGCATGGAGGCAGAGGTGGTTTCCGTGGTCGAGGTCGTGGTAGAGGACGAGGTCCATTTGGTGGTGAGAACTGACAGTTCAAGAGCACCATTCAATGTCGCTATTGCAAAAAGTTCGGCCACAAGGAAGTTGATTGTTGGGCTAAACAAAAGGATGACCAAAAGCATGCCAATTTCACGGAGAAACCACAAGAGGAGAATTTATTCAGATTGTTGAGGAAAATTTATAAAAATTGCTCGTTTGTTTTATATGTAGCAGAACCCACTTGTTTCAAGGAAGCTGCAGAGATTGAAGGATGGAGAATGCAATGAAAAAAGAGCTGCAAGCAATTGAGCAGAATCAGACATGGGAGTTGGTGAATCTACCAGATGGCAAAGAAACCATTAGACTCAAATGGGTGTTCAAAATAAAGCATCACGCAGATGGGAGCATACAGAGATACAAAGCGAGGCTGGTAGCTAAAATATATGCACAACATCAAGGTATTGACTATGATGAAACGTTTTCACCTAATGCTCGCATTGAAATAGTGAGAACGCTCTTATATTTGGCTGCTACATTAAGCTGGCCCGTTTATCAAGTTGATATTAAATCTGCATTCTTAAACGGGGATCTGGAAGAGGAAGTATATGTTTCCCAACCTGAGGGTTTTGTTATTAGAGACAACAAGAGTAAAGTGTATGAGAGCGCAAAACATAATACGAAATTGATGCTCGCTAGTCAAAGATAGTATAGTAAAATATCGTCTCCATAGAGATTGGATTTAAACAATGTTCAAGTAATTTCTCGCTTAATTGTTATTCAAGAGGATTAACACTTGAGCTGGAGTGATTACTACTATAATTAACTACTAAATTAAGACTACAATTAATTAGACCCAGTCACAGAGAATGAGAAATGAACTAAAACCATTTGTAAATAATATGAGAAATAAGGGTATGACATGATAGGTATAAGATAGTTATTCGAGATTTAACTCTGTTTGAATTCACTTCTAATATTCTAATGATTCTCACGAATTCACTCGATAATTAGCTTAAACGTAAGGTCAAAATACCTCCCTCGATTAAATCTGAACTCTACAAAATAAACTAATATGAAGCACTGTGAAGATATGGAATAACACATTAATGGGTTAGTCTTTAGGAAAACGTCTCTCGAATATTCTCCTAACTTGGTTTAATCAACAATTCAACAATCTCTCTCGATTACTTATAAGAATCACTAAATTAAATTAAACCAAACCAAATAATGCAAAATTAATCACCAAAATATTCCTCTTTCGATTAAATAAATTGGTGAAAAAATTCGCAATCAATTCAAAGTACCATAAACGAATTCATGCAATTAAACTAGAGTTAAATTTATAAACAACACTCAAAACACCATATTCGTCAAAATCCTAGGGAAGAACTACTCCATAGTGGAGAAGTTATTCATCACAAGAATATTAGAAGAACAAGAAGACATTACAATTCCCAAAATTAAATAAACATCAGTATTGAATGAATTGGATGAAGTATTTTGAGTCTCTGTTGTTTTCTTGCCTTCTTCTCTCCCCAAAAGTTCCTCTAAAATCCCAGATCCCCTATTTTTTGACGAGCTAGGCTTCATATAGGTCAAAAGGAGTTGCCTCCGAAATTACAAAAAATAGGTCTGGGTAAAGTTTCCGGAAGTGGACGTGCGCGTTCGCGCACCTGGAGGTGTGATCGTGCATTTGGCCGCGCACCTTTGGCAGTGTATTGCTTTACTTGTGTGCTCAAGTACGCACTTGAGGGGTCTCATGCGCGGTCGCGTATCTGGGTGAGCCTCCTGCTCAACTCTTCATTTTTTTCGTTAAGTGCACTATTGTCTGTTGCTTCCCGAACACGATTCCAACTTAATCCTTGGGCTTTTACTCAGACTTCAAAGCTCCAAAATAACTTGAATTAGCTCCACAACCTCATCATAACTCGGAATCACTCCTACAAGGCATAACACACACTCAGCGCAAAACAATACCATTTAAAACTCAAACACTAGTAAAGTGCAGTGAATTAGAGTGCAATTAGTGATCAAAATACGCAATTATAGCCTACCATGAACACCTAACACTTAAATCATTGCTCGTCTTCGAGCAATCAAACTATACTTAACATAAAATACGACCTTTTTCAACAATTCTCATGACCCATCACACCAAGACGCTTTAAAACAGACTAAGTACAATATCGTAACATCTTAACCTCAAGATTTGACTCAAAAGCACCACGCATTATTTATAACCCGCTCACTTACTCTAACACAGAGCTCGATGACATTACCTTTCCTTCATGAATCAAGATCCCACACGCATTAATAGAGAGTAGTTCCATAGACAATGAAATTTAAGAACAGTTAGGAACTCAAGATTGAAAGAATTCACCCACTCTCAGAAACAACATTCATATGCCACAAAAGATGTACCACAGGCTTGCCCGTAGTGTAATACTCTACTAATTGAGCTCATTCAGTCAAGGATCAAATAGGACTTTAACTGGTTATAATGTAGGTTGCGGGACGGGTATGATACATTTAGATATCAGAGTGACTACACCTCCCTAAGCACTTTTAATACAAATACTTTTACAATTCAAAATCCCACATTTATGTCAAACCATAACTCCACCTTCACATCATATTAACACCAAGCTCCCAATTTCTTTAAGCACAGACAAAGCATGATTTACCACTAGCAAGGAATAATTTTTTTATAATATATACAAACACTAATATTTTTTTCCTTTTTCTACATTCCGATTTTCTCTTCTTCTTTTTTTCCAATTCCCTACAAGTGGCTCTTACATTTTTTTTCCAAACAGTGCACCTTTTTCCTTTTTCTATAGTTCCACTCAATTACCCAACCATACCTCCACTTAGCTTTTAACAAGCTCATAACAAATTCAAGTGCTCAAGAGAGGTAGAAAGTTCAAATAAATGGTCAATTCAAATAAAATGGATTAGGCTTGTAGTGTGGTTGACAAAGAAATAGGAATACAGGCTCAACGAGGCTAACTAAGATACACATTAATTTGGTGGGTCACAGGCAAATATCTGAGTCAATAAAGAAATGCCTATATCACTTCCTAGCCTGAACAAGATTTCTATTTTGCTTTGCAAACACACGGGGCAAGTTCTAGACATCAAATGTAATGCACAGAATAACACAAACCTCACACACACATGGAACATAACTCACTCCAGATTGGACTATCAAGACACTCTAATCAAAGCAATTAAGCAGAGTTAATATCATACCATTTAAGGTACTTATACAAGAGTCAAAACTGAGCCTAAGCGTCACAACTAAAGCACTCACTATTCTCAAGGCATAATAGAGTCAAGAGATATTGCCGTCAATTCAAATCATATCACAAGGTTTTCTACTACTCTACAAAACAAAAACTAACTATACTGGGTTAAAAACAACCGTGGAAAAGAACCGCGACACTAAGAAAAATAAAGGGGGAATTAATACACGACCTACAAAAGAAAATATTTTTGTCTTTTTCTTTCGACTTTAATCCCCTCAAGAAACCCGTCGAATGATATCCATCGTCAGGAAAAATCAAAAAAATTCAAAGTTTTATGGTTTTTTCAATTTTTTTCTATCCCCAACTACTCCAACTAACAAAATGAAAATTAATATACATACATACAAATCTCCCTCACCCCACACTTTAAGTTGTGGCATGTCCCCATAATTTAAAAGCAAGAGGTAAAGAAAACTTCCCTGAATTTTCTTCTTTTCCTCGAACTTATGAACTCCACCCCTAATTCTGAATTCATTCCTCGTTTTTGCTCCTTGAGATTTTTTGTGGAGCTCATTAAGGCCAATTCTTCTGAGGATACCTGTAAGACCCGCTTTTTTCTTTCTTTCTTATCCTGATATTGAGCAGTGAATTGCTAGTTCATGATGATCCTTAACTTGTTTCTGAATTCTCTCACAAGATCAATCCATACATATTCCTGTAAATTCCCAAAAATAGAATCCACATGATCAAGGTTAGAATAAGAAAACAAAGAAGAAAGGTCAAGTGAATATTACTCTGGCATGTCCAAGACCATTTGTTTCTCATTCTCTTCTACTAAAGGTTGCAAATGTGGAAAGGTGGATGGGGGTTTGAACTCTTCTTTTGTTGCTTCACACTTAACCAGAGCCTTATTTTCAATCATCTCAGTTGAATCAGAGTCCTCTTGAATAGTGGAAAGCTCTCTCCGTGGATGCTCATCCTCTTGAGTAGGCTCATTCTCACAAGGTATCTCCTTCATATATTCACTATCACAACACAATGAGATTTCTGAAAGTATACTTACTAATTGACTCACTTGTGTTGTTAGGTTCTTAATAACTTCGTCATTTTGCATAAACCTTTCTTCAACATTATTCATGAACCTATGCATAAGCGCTTCTAAACTACCATTCTCTTGTTGAGGTGGTTGTCTTACTTTGCTTTCATTCCAGTCATAATAAGGTTATTCATCCCAAACAAAGTCATAATTGTGCTCACATTAATCCTCATACATGTACGAACTAGAAACATAGGAGTTTGCTCAAAATACGAATCAAAGGAAGAATACATACCTGCTTGTCAGTCAACCCATAAATAATTTTCACCGCATTTAAAACACATAGCATACTTGTGATAATATTCAGCTGCTAACTCTTCAACCGTTTTCATAGGCTGGTTGTACTCCATTTTCACAGCATTTAGAGTTCAAAATCTACAGTATCTTCTCCAACTTGTTAGGTACTACAAAACAAATCTTGAAAAGAAGTTAACTAATAAAGAAAATAAAATAGAAAACAAAAAAGAAAAAAGAAAAAAAAAACTAAAACCTAATTCCTGAATTAGCACCAAAAACTATTTCAAACACTATTAATTTCCAGTCCCCGACAATGACGCCAAAATTTGACGAGCGAAAAATATAACATGAAATTGATGCTCGCTAGTCAAAGATAGTATAGTAAAATATCGTCTCCACATGGATTGCATTTAAATAATGTTCGAGTAATTTCCGGCTTAATTGCTATTCAGGAGGATCAACACTTGAGTTGGAGTGATTACTACTACAATTAACTACTAAATTAAGACTACTATTAATTAGACCCAGTCATAGAGAATGAGAGATGACCTAAAATAATTTGTAAATAATATGAGAAATAAGGCCCATGACATGATACGTGTAAGATAGTTATTCGAGATTTAACTCTGTTTAAATTCACTTCTAATGTTGTAACGATTCTCACGAATTCACTTGATAATTAGCTTAAACGTAAGGTCAAAATTCCTCCCTCGATTAAATCTGAACTCTACAAAATAAACTAATATGAAGCACTGTGAAGATATGCAAGAACGCGTTAATGGGCTAGTCTTTAGAAAAACGTCTCTCGAATATTCTCCTAACTTGGTTTAATCAACAATTCGATAAGCTCTCTCGATTACTTAGAAGAATCACTAAATTAAACTAAACAAAGTAATGCAAAATTAATCACCAAAATATTCCTCTTTCGATTATATAAATTGGTGAAAAAATTCGCAATCAATTCAAAGCACCATAAACGAATTCATGTAATTAAACTAGAGTTAAATCTACAAACAACACTCAAAACACCATATCCGTCTAAACCCTAGGGAAGAACTACTCCATAGTGGAGGAGTTATTCATCATAAGAGTATTAGAAGAACAAGAAGACATTACAATTCCCAAAATCAAATAAACTTCCGTATTGAATGAATTGGATGAAGTATTTTGAGTCTCCGTTGTTTTCTTGCCTTCTTCTCTCCCCAAAATTCCTCTAAAATCCCAGATCCCCTGTTTTAGACGAGCTAGGTTTCATATAGGTCAAAATGAGTCGCCTCCAAAATTAGAAAAATAGGCCTACGTAAAGTTTCCGGAAGTGGATGTGCGCGGCCGCGCACTTGGAGGTGTGATCGCGCATGTGGTCGCGCACCTCTGATAGTGTACTACTTTACTTGAGTGCTCAAGTGTGCGCTGGAGGGGTCTCATATGCGGTCGCGCATATGTGTGAGACTCCTACTCAACTCTTTGTTTCTCCCGTTAAATGCACTATTGCCCGTTGCTCCCCGAATACGATCCCAACTTAATCCTTGGGATTTTACTTACACTTCAAAGCTCCATAATAGCTCGAATTAGCTCCACAACCTCATCGTAACTTGAAATCGTTCCTACAAGGCATAAAACACACACCCAGTGCAAAACAATACCATTTAAACCTCAAACATTATTAAAGTACAGTGAATTACAGTACAATTAGTGACCAAAATATGCAACTATAGCCTAGCATCAGTGTACAAGCTCAAGAAGGCTCTTTATAGGCTAAAACAAGTGCCACGGGCATGGTACAACAAAATTGACTTGTTTTTCTTGAAGATCATATTTGAAAGGAGCGAAAGCGAGCCTACGATGTATGTAAAGAAGTACGGTATGAGTGAATTTCTGGTTGTTTGTTTGTATGTTGATGACATAATTTATATGGGATCATGTGAAACTTTGGTGGCTGAATTTAAATCATGTATGATGAAGGAGTTTGAAATGTCAGATTTAGGTATCTTGCAATATTTTCTTGGTCTTCAAGTGAAACAGGAAGAAGATGGGATTTTTGTTTCACCAAGAAAGTATGCAAAAGATCTTCTCCTCAGGTTTGGTATGCAGAATTATAAAGTGGCTACTACACCCATGAATGCAAATGAAAAATTGCAGCTTGAAGATGGCACCGATCATGCTGATCCAAGTTATTACAGAAGCTTGATTGGAGGTTTGAACTACCTCAAACACTCGTCCTGATATTATGTTTTTTGTTAGTATGTTGTCTAGGTATATGCATAGTCCTACCAAGAAACATCTTGGTACTACTAAAAGGGTTTTGAGATATGTTGTTGGGACCGTTGACTTTGGGATTTGGTAATCTAAATATGCAGACATCAACCTGATTGGTTATAGTGACCGTGATTGGGCAGAAGTATAGATGACAGAAAGAGTACCTCTGGAAATATTTACAGCTTGAGATCTGGAGCAATTTCGTGGTGTTTGAAAAAGCAAGACGTGGTTGCATTATCATCATCGGAAGCAGAATATGTTGTTGTAACTTAGGCAGCTTGTCAAGAATTATGGTTACGAAGATTGTTAGTTGATGTCCGCCATCAATAAGAGGGTGCAACGAAAATATTCTGCGACAACAAGGCAACGATTGCAATGATAAAGAATCCGACTTTTCACATCAGAACAAAGCACATAGACATCCGTTATCATTTTATTCGCAATCTCACAGCAAAAGGAGAAATATGGTTGATGTTTTGCAGTACAAGGGATCAAATTGTTGATGTCCTTACTAAGGCACTCCCACAAGCCAAACATGATTATTTTTGACAGAAACTTGGAGTCTGTAGTTTTGAATCAAGAGGGAGTGTTGAATATTGATTCAAAAAATGTAATTCCTATTTAGTTGGGTATTTGGCATATTTCAGGTTTAGTTGAGTCTATCTTTATTAGTGGCTTAGTGAGTAAATTAGTAGGTCATGTTCAGACAATTATCTCTTAGTAAGTTAGACTAAATCCCTATATAAAGGGTGCTATGTAGCTTTTGTTTTCTAATGAATTAGAAAAGTAACGTATAGTTCTCTGCATTAAATAGTCTTTTTCTATAATAGTTTTTCTTGCTTCTTCTTCAATTCCCCAACAATTCTACCATAGTCGCCGTAGTAAAGTGATATTTCAGTCAGCCAGATCATGATAGCGAATCAGAATGTCAGGTAGGAGAAAATTCAATTATTACTGCGTCGGTGCTCTTATGGAAAAATTTATTTGGGGCCAGACTCACCCAACAATAGTAGTACGATTGCTTACCTCTACTTTTGACAAGTATTCATGTGTGGTCCATTTACTTACATTAAGTCATTTTAACAAGTGTGTATGTGTGGTCCATTTAGTGACATTAAGTTATAAACAAGGTCAAATACATACAAGGTTCCTTAAATTTGAGTTCAGTTTTCACTTAGACACCTTAACTAATATCAGTCTTGTTGAATAGTCCAATCTTAATAAAAGTGTATCTATTGAACACCTCAGCTTGAGGTGGCAGAATGAGTGATATTTAGTTTGAGTTGAGCACATCTGTGATTAAATGTAATCTTTTTCTGAGTTTTTTTTTTCGAAAGTTCTTTTTGGGTTTTTTTCTTCTTCTAGGTTTTTGGTTCTTTTATGTCTATCTTCTTTGTGTCTAATTCAACTTCCATCAATGACAGTTTCTTCTTTTTTTTGTTCTTTTCCAAATAAAATTAATAGAGCTTATCTCCTTCCTATTTTTTTTTATCGACAGAATCACTCAAAATACACCTATACACACTATTTAGACGTAGACATTATTAATCATTCATCATCATATATATACGCAATACAACTCCTTCCCATTTTCTCTCACTCTACAACTAAATCTCTTCATCATTCTCACATCTCGCTAGCCTAACCAGGAACTAACTAGCCCCATCAATTTATAAGCCACTTTCTTCAGCGCTACTATGAACTCTTTTACCTACGTAAAATGCACCATTGTGTTACCAAGTTGAAAGCTATGTTTAATATGTACACTTTTGTTAGAGTTAAAGTGTTTAATAGGGATTGGTATTTGTTGAAGTGTCTAAGCGAAAACTAAAGTTACGCTTAAGGTATTGTTCATGTAATTAGCCTTTAAACAAAGAAAAACAAAAGAGAGATAATGAAATATGAGCCAATTGAAAGGATTAGATAAATAAAAATAAAGGTGAAGTGGACTGCTGTTGTAAGAAAGAAGTTTGTTGCGATGCAGTAATTGACAGCTGTCTACAATTAAGTTAAAGTTGGTTATATCGTGTGATTAGTTAGAGTAGTATTTGTCGTGTGTATATAGATAATTGTACATTACTAATGAAGATGGCTTTTTTGAGCTCGTTTGGCCCCGAAAGTTTTTCACTTTTTTTTCAAAATCAGTATTTAGTTATAAGATTTTTTCCGAAATCAGTATATAGCTATAGGATTTTTAATTTTCACTTGCAAGTGAATTTTAGAATTTTTTAAAAATTTTAAAAATTCCAAAAAACTCACAAAAATTAAAAGATAATTCAAAATTATATTAATATCCAAACACAACTCTAATTTTCAAATAAAATTTTCGCTAGCAAGTTTTTTAACTTTTTTCTGAATTTTACCAATGTACAATCGCCCAATTAGTCTTTCATTTTATTCTCTCTTATCTGCTCCATATCTCTCTCTGAATGAAAATTACAGAGTTTAAAATGGTGTTAGAGCTTGCGTAATTTGATCTAAGCGAGGCAATTTCTCTAGCTGAATCTTCATTTCTGTTCCCTCTTGTTTTTATTTGTTTCGATTCATTCGATTTACGATTTGAATCGTCATAGAATAGCTAAACATGTTTTTCAGTTTATTCGATTTAAGGCTTGAATCGTTCTTAATTTCTTCATCTAGAATTGAGCTCGATTGTTCATCAATGGCGGTCGGCGATGGAAGTTCTGGTGTAGATACACTCAACTTGAGTACTGACGTTGGGATTGGTAGTGATCCAGATGCTTCTACAGCTACTACGGTCATGCACCAACATCATCATCTAGCCTATGTAATTTGATCAGAGAGAGGCAGTTTCTCTAGCTGAATCCACATTTCTGTTTTTATTTATTTCAATTCATTTGATTTAGGGTCTGAATCGTCCTACAATAGCTAAACTTGGTTTTCAGTTTATTTAAGGCTTGAATCGTTCTTAATTTCATCGTATAGAATTAAGCTCGGTTGTTCATCAATGGAACTCGGCGATGGAAGTTCTGGTGTAGATACAGTCAGCGTGAGACTGGCATTGGGATTGGTAGTGATCCAGATGCTTCTACAGCTCAAGAAAATCCTTCTCGGTACCTCAAGACTCTCAAAGTGTAGTCCTTAGCCAAAAGATACTTATTACACGGTGACGACCCGATAGATCGTTTTGAGTACTCGCCTTTATTTTCGTGTTCCGAGATCTCTATTAGCTTTATTTGATATTTTTTTGATTTGCGTGCGTGGTCCTAGTTGTTTTCCGAAAAGTTTTTATGTAAAATTTTGAAGCAAATGTGATTTTTGGTCTAAAATGAGACTTGAGTTGATCACGGTCAATATTTTTGGTAAACGACCTCAGATCGGTATTTTGACGATTTCGACAGGTTCGTATGATGTTTGTGGACTTGTACGCACATTTGGTTGGGGTTCGGTGTGACCAGAACGCATTTTAGAGCGTTATGTGAAAAATTATAAAAATGAGTTCTAAAGTAGAAAGTATTGAGTTTTGATGATCAATTCTTGTTATTTGATGTTATTTTGATGATTTGAGGTAGCGAGCAAATTTATAGGATGTTATTACACTTGTGGTGCATATTTGGTTTGGAGATCGAGGGACTCGGATGAATTTCAGAGGTGTTGCAAATTTATTCGGAATAGCTGGTGCATTTCATTTGCTGATGTTGAGTTGCAGATCTAGCATTTGCGAGCCTCGCTTTTGCGGTCAAGTGATTTTTTTGTGAGCATGGGTGGGGGCTTGGTCTTGGCATTTGCGAAGAATAAGTCGCTTTTGCGAAGTTCACTATGTTCGCTTTTGCGACTATAGCATCGCATTTGCGATGAAGTATGGTGTTGGTCAGCTTTGCATTTGCGAAGCTTGGCTCGCATATGCGAAGGGGGTGTCCTTCACAAATGAGAAGAGTTTGTCGCATTTGCTACTTCTACATGAATGATGCACTGGTCGCTTTTGCGATCAATGTTTTGCAAATGCGAGCTTCACAATTGCGAACATGTGTTCGCAATTGCGATACCTGTAGCTGGTTAAAAGAGGAAAAAATCGGGAATAAGCTCATTTCACTCTATTTTTCAACCCTAAACACTCTAGAGGCAATTTTCTTGAGAATCTTTCTTCCCAAAATCATTGGTAAGCAAATTTAACTAGTTTTTAATCAGTTTCCATTACTTTTCATGCATTTTTAACATCAAATCTAGGAATTTCATTGTCGAAATTAGGGGGTTTTCGTAAAGTTTAGGGATTTTATAAAATTGGGATTTAAACCTCAAATTGAGGTCGTATTTAAAATAAATCATATAACCGGGCTCGGGGGTGAATGGATAATTGAGTTTTGGTCCAAATCTCATATTTTGACCAAGCGCGTCCGGGGTTGACATTTTCAAAATAGTTAAAAATTGAACCTTTTTCATTTGTGGGTAGGTTCTAAAGCTTGTGTTGAATTGTTTGAAAGAGTTTTGGCTAGATTTGGTTGGTTTAGAGGCTTGTTCGAAAGTAAACGTCGTGGTTGATTGTTGAGTTGGTTGCGCAAGGAGGTAAGTGTCGTCTCTAACTTTGTCTTGAGGGAATTATGACTTATTGGTTTATTTGTTACGTGAACTATATGGGAAAAATAATGTATATGTGAGGTGACGAGTGTATATGCGATGTCATGGGTTAAAGCATGCGGTTGGGTCATTTACCTTTATGTCATCACTTATCCCATGTTATCTTTTGTTATATGCTTTGATTGCCATATGATCTTACTTGTTATCCATGCCTTACTTGTTATCTGTCAACTGTTTTGATTTATTCATTTCTTGCTCAATATCTGCTTACCAGCTATATGCTCATACCTGTATTAATTGTATATCTTCATTGTCTCATGTCTTTACTTGCCTTTATTGTCTTTACGTTACTCGTCACACTTTATCATGTTATACCCGATTGTGTGAGTCATTTAGTATTTCTTGTATTAATGAATTGTCGAGGATTGTGATTACGAGGTATTGGTTATTCTCTATTTTTACTAGTAGTTCCTTGATGTCTTGTATGCTTTATTTCCATTTTGTATTGAGATTCCGTTATTGGTTGTGTTGAGTTGTTTATGTTTATGAGTTATTATTGGGTACGGGTTACGCATCGCAACAGTATTGAAATAAATTGATAATGGGAATGGGTTGCCCGCCACAACAGATATTAATATGATATTGAGATTGGGGTTGCACGCTGCAACAGATATTGTGAAATGATATTAGGATCGGGTTGTACGTCGCAACAGATATTGTGATAAATATTGAGATCGGGTTGCGCGCTGATGAGTGGGGATTTTGATTGCTTATTAGCGCCTTTTAGCTTTTGTTTTAGTCTAAAAGCGTTTAATTGTGTTCCCGAACTTGACAAAATGTGCAAACAATTATAGAAATATTGGAAGTTGGACTCCCGAGATAAAATCCGATTCAACATGAAGTAATCAAAACACAAGGCAACAAAAGTCACAAGTGCTTGCAAAGTGCAGACCGTAGAATTCCATTTGCGGCCGCAAATAATGAAGAAAATCCCAATAGAATTCCTAGTAAACTGCGGACCGCACAGGAATTATGCGGCCGCAAATGAAGCATTGCAGATGAATTTCAGAGGGTGTGCAAATATTCAAAGTCCAAGTCCCTCAAGATTGCGGACCGCACAAGAATTATGCGGCCGTATAAGTAAAGATGAGGACAACAGAAAACCAGATTGCGGCAGTAGTGATAAATCTGCGGACCGCAGAAATATTGCCTTGCGCCCGTAGCGGAGAACTATGCGGTCACAGAATCTCAGCTCCTGCAAGATGAAGATTTCTGCGGACCGCACATGGAATTGTGCGGCCGCAGAACCTCCCGAAGGGCATATTTGTCCATAATTTTAAGCCTTGTATAAATAGACGAGTTTCACAAAATTAGGTTAACTTTTGACATCACCAAGTCCTGTAGCCATTTTTATTTGCTTCTTTTAGTAGTTTTCTTTATTTTGGGATATTTTAACATAGATTTTATCATTTTGACTTTACATTATGAGTTTAATTAGTATTTCTTCTTCTATTTCTTCACTTTCAAGCATGAGTAGTTATATTTTTACTAGAGTTGTGACCCAACCCTAGTGTGTAAACTTTATGGGTATCTAATTTAATGCTAGTTTATGATTGAGTATTTATTATTTAGCCTTGTTCATGCTTTAATTTGTGGAATTCATGGTTGCAAACATTAGTTCATGCCTATTTGACTTGATTTTTACTTGAGAAAGAGAGACTTAGTCTAGGAAAATTTGACTAACAAGAAATTGGGTCAATCGAGTGATTGATTAACCTAATTAAACGGTTCAACTTAGAGATAGTAATAACCTGACTTGAACTTTTATCAGCCGTTTTGTGCAATACCCATTTGGTCTTGAGAAAGCCAAATTGCGCAAAACTACTCTTTGACCGAGAGGTATTGAGTGGGTAATTGAGAGTTGATAGCTATAATACACCCCGATCAACAAAACAAGCATTAAAGTTTAAATCCTATTAGGCAAACACCTAGGTGATGGTCATAGCCCTAGGCTTTTTACAAACTTGAAAAACAACAAAAATAGTTATCTTAGTTTTATTTCATAACATTGCAATCTTAGTTTTAAAAATAGAAATAGAAACAAAACCAATTTGTGGAAGTGTAAATTAAGATAGTTCAAACTCACGTACTAGAATATATACTCCTAACTCCCATATAAACTTCATGTGAATTTGATTCCGACTCTTTGTTGGGTTACTATTATTGCAATCGACCGTTTCATATCCTTATTTTGACGTGTGATTTGGACGAGATTAATTTTTGGTGCCGTTTCCGTGGAGTTAAAAATGGTGTTAGCTATATATTTGAGTGTGTTTTTGTAATATCTTTTTTTTCTTCCGTATTACTAACGTGTTGAGAAATTGTAGGTGCAACCATGGCAAACAATGAGCTCGGAAACATTGCTTTGGGAGATGTGGACGTGGAGGATGATCAAATGGTAGAGGTTCCTCTTGAACCTCAAGCCAATAGACGAGGTCGAGTGTCATAGGACAATGCGCTTGCTCCGACTCCACCTCCACCATGAGCGTCTCCACACCGGGTATTACCGAATGAAGGATATGCAAGTGCAATAGTCCCTCCCCGTATTAGGGCGGACAACTTTCAAATAACCAACGTGATGCTCACCTTGCTTGAGCAACGAGGGTTCTTCATCGGTGCTTCGGGTTAAAATGCATACAAATATTTGAAGGGGTTCGTAGATACGTGTTGGGAGAGTAAACAAACAAATGTCTCCGAGAATGCTTTGAGGCTAAGGCTTTTTCCCTTCTCTTTACGGGGGAAAGCTTTAGATTGGCTGGATTGTTTGCCAAACCATTCCATTCATACTTGGGATGAATTGGTGGAGAAATGTATTTCTAAGTACTTCTCTCTCGGGCACATGTCTATACTTCAAGATGAAATTCTAGCATTCAAGCAAGAGCCCAATGAACCCACTACACGAGATATGAGAATGGTATAGAACAATAGTGAAAGAGTGTCCCAACAACGATATGACATAGAACATGATTCAACAAACTTTCTATCGGGGGATCAATACAACCAACCAATGTGTAGTGAATTAACTTGCCGGTGGGAATTTCATGACTACGCCTTATGCGGAGGCGTGTGATATTTTGGATGAGATGGCTGACACTTATTCGGCGTGGCAATCCCGAGCTAATGTTCCATAAGGTGATCCTAATATAATTCATCTTCACAAAGATTTGCATGACCATGTGCAATCCATAGCCTAATTGACCACCACCATGAACCAATTGGCAATGGTTCAACTTCAAAACGTGCAAAATCCGAGGAAAGTCAATGCAATGGAAGGGGTAAACATGATGGTGAACAAACAGAGAACAAAGGGTTCACAAGTGCAACAAAGAGTGGAAAATTTTGTGTTAGAAGATAGTGGATTTGATCAAGGTGACTCTTATAATGATCAAGAATAAGAGGTCCAATATATAAACAACTTTCAAGGGCAAAGAAATAACTGCCAAGGCCCTAGCCAACAACAATAGGGACCTCAAAACAATCAAGGAAATTGGAATTCTCACAACCAAGGTAATTGGAGTGATGGAAACAATCAAAGCAATTGGAACAACAACAACAACAATCAAAGAAATTGGAGTGGTGGCAATAATCAAGGGAATTGGCATAACAACAATAACTAAGGCAATTGGGGAGGTAACAACCAAGGAAATCGGGGGTCGGATTTTCAAAGGCCCTCGATGTATCAACAACCAAGCAACCCGCCTTCTTATCCTTCCCATGGTCCTAGTTCTTCCAATAATGAAATGGGATATATTGAGAGCATGTTTAAGCAAATGATTGAGAAGAATACCGATTCCGATGCCCAACTTTCCTCACACAACACATCGATCCGCAACTTAGAAGTACAAATGGGGAAAATATTTCAAGCTCTAAATTCTCATCCTTATGGGGCACTACCAAGTGACATGGTGGTGAACCCAAAGGGTAGGAACAACACAGGGCATGCCATGACCATTTCTACAAGAAGTGAAAAATGTGGGAATGCACTCACCTCAAGTCAAAGGCAACTTGTGGATGATGAGCAAGTGGTACAAGAATATGAGATCCCCAACATGTAGTGCAAGCAAATGATGAAGTGCAGATTGATACTGATGACAATGTGGAAGAGACTCAAGAGGAAGTGAATCCGTCTAGGGATCATGCTATTGACATACTGGAATCGGTAGTGCAAAAGGCTAAGGCACCATCGCCTAAGCCTCCTCCTCTATATCCTCAAAGGCTTGCCAAGCAAAATGGTGAGAATCAATTCAAAAAGTTCATTGACAAGATGAAGAGTCTCTCAATCAATATGCCATTAGTTGAAGCCTTGGACCAAATGCCCGGTTATACAAAGTTTATGAAGGATTTAGTAACAAAGAAGCGGTCGATGAATTTTGAAACTATCAAAGTCACTCATCAAGTGAGTGAAATTGTGCATTAAATGGCTCCTAAATTGGATGATCCCGATGCTTTCACAATTCCTTGTACCATTGGAAGTGCCGAATTTGCTAAAGCTCTTTGTGATCTTGGGGCAAGTATCAATTTGATGCCCTATTGGGTTTTCAAGACTTTGGGAATTGGCATCCAAGACCCACATATATGAGATTACAAATGGATGATCATACCATGAAGAGACCGTTGGGAGTGATTGAAGATGTATTGATTCGTGTTAATAAATTCATTCTTCCGGCGAATTTTGTCATTCTTGATTGTGAATTGGACTATGAGGTGCCGATTATTCTTGGAAGACCTTTCCTTGCTACGGGGACGACTCTTGTTAATGTGGAAGTCAGAGAGCTCACTTTTCGGGTGTGATGAAAATGTAGTATTCCACATGTGCAAATATATGTGGCAATCAAATAGCAATGAAGTATGTTCTTTCGTGGACTTGGTGACCGATGTGATTGTTGATGACACAAGTGCCACGATTAATGTGGGTGATATGTTGGAGGCCATCTTGCTCAAATTTGATGATGACGAGATGGATGACTTCATGGAATGTGTGAACTCTTTGCAAGGGATGGGGTCGTACAACTATGCACCCTGAAAACTTTCCTTGGATCTTGAAAATAGGAAAATTCATCCTACAAAGCCTTCAATTGAAGAGCCTCATATCTTGGAGTTGAAGCCATTACCTCCATATCTTCGGTATGAATTTCTTGGCCTTTGTTCTACTTTACCGGTTATTCTTTCCTCTTGTTTGACTAACGTGCAGGTTGACTCTACATTGGCGGTGCTCCACAAGAGAAAGAAGGCTATTGGGTGGACTTTGGCGGATATTCGGGGAATAAGCCCCGTATTTTATATGCACAAGATTAACTTGGAGAAAGATGCCAAACCATATATTGAACATCAAAGGATACTCAATGAGGCTATGTAAGACGTGGTCAAAAAGGAGATTATCAAGTGGTTGGATGCCGGGGTTATCTACCCCATTTCTGATAGTTCGTGGACTTCTCCGGTGCAATGTGTCCCAAAGAAAGGGGGGCCATGACGGTGGTTACCAATGACAAGAATAAGTTGATTCCCACAAGAACGGTGACCGGCTGGAGAGTGTGTATGGACTATCGCAAACTAAACAAAGTCACATGGAAGGATTATTTTCCACTTCCCTTCCTTGACCAAATGCTTGATAGGTTATCCGGTCGTGCTTTTTATTGCTTTCTGGATGGATATTCGGGCTACAACCAAATTCTTATTGCTCTGGAGGATCAAGAGAAAACAACTTTTACATGTCCCTATGGTACTTTCGCCTTTAAGGGGATGTCATTTGGTCTATGTAATGCACCAACGACTTTTCAAAGGTGTATGATGGCGATATTCATGGACATGGTAGATGACTACTTTGAAATTTTCATGGATGACTTCTCGGTGGTTGGGGATTCCTTTGATGATTGCTTGGCAAATTTGGATAGAGTATTAGCAAGGTGTGAAGAAACGAACTTGGTGCTAAATTGGGAGAAGTGCCATTTCATGATTGAGGAAGGCACTGTCCTTAGCCAAAAGATCTCAAAAATATGGCATAGAAGTCGACAAGGCAAAGATTGAGGTGATTTCTAAACTTGCACCTCCGACTTCGGTGAAAGGTGTGCGGAGTTTCTTAGGTCACACAGGGTTTTACCGGCGCTTCATCAAGGATTTTTCTAAAGTGGTGAACCCGTTGTGCAAGCTCTTAGAGAAAGATGCGAAGTTTCACTTCAATGATGATTGCATGAGATGCTAGTGACGTAGCGGTTGAGGCTGTTTTAGGGCAACGCATCAACAAGATTTTTCATCCGGTCTACTATGCTAGTAAGACCATAAATGGTGCCCAAGTCAACTACACCGTTACGGAGAAATATCTCCTTGCCATTGTATTTGCAATTGAGAAGTTCTGCCTGTACTTGATGGGTGCAAAGGTTATTGTTCATACGGATCATGCGACACTTTGCTATCTTATAAGCAAGAAAGATTCAAAATATCAGTTGATGAGATGAGTGATATTGTTTCAAGAGTTTGATATTGACATCCAAGATAAAAAAGGTAGTAAAAATCAAGTGGCGGATCACTTGTCTCGTTTGGAGGAGGAGGGGAGCCCGCATGATGGCCTTGAAATCAATGGCTCATTCCCCGATGATCAACTATTAGATATCTCAATGAAGGGGATGCCATGGTTCGCGGATCTAGCAAACTTCCTTGTGTGTGGAATCATCCTGGATGAGTTCTCTTCAAATCAAAGAAAAAAGCTCAAACGGGATTGCCAAGATTATTATTGGGATGAGCCATACCTTTTTCGGATTTGCACAGATGGGGTAATTAGAAGATGTGTACCGGAAGAAAAGCAAAATGATATTCTTGAGGCTTGTCATTCTTCGCCCTTATGGTGGTCACCATGGCGGAGCAAGAACGACGGCCAAAGTGCTAAGTTGCGGTTTCTATTGGCCCACTCTTTACAAAGATACAAGTGATGTGGTGAAAAGATGTGACGAATGTCAAAGGTCCGGTGGAATCTCGAAGAAGAATGAAATGCCTCTCACTACCATTTTGGATATTGATATCTTTGATGTGTGGGGTATTGACTTCATGGGTCATTTTGTGAGTTCTTGTAGAAATACCTACATCTTGGTCGCGGTTGATTATGTGTCTAAATGGGTTGTGGCAATTATTCTACCCAATAATGAAGCGAGAAGTGTGGTGGCATTCTTGAAGAAGAATATTTTCACAAGGTTTGGTACTCCACGGGCTATCATAAGCGATGAGGGGTCGTATTTTTGAACCAGGCTTTTGACACTTTGCTTATCAAGTATGGTGTCACTCATAAAGTTACGACTCCCTATCATCCACAAGCTAGAGGTCAAGTGGAAGTCTCCAACCGGGAGATAAAGAGTATCTTGTCCAAAACAGTGAATGTTAACCGAACGGATTGGTCAAAGAAGACTGATAATGCATTATGGGCTTATCAGACTGCTTTCAAAACTCCTATCGGAATGTCTCCATACCGGTTAGTATTCGGCAAAGCTTATCATCTTCCGGTGGAACTTGAGCACAAAGCCATGTGGGCTCTAAAGAAGTTGAATCTTGATTGGGATGTAGACGCTAACTTGAGAGTTGCACATTTGAATGAATTGGATGAGTTCCTGTACTATGCCTACGCAAGTTCGTCCTTGTACAAAGAGAAGATGAAGTACCTTCATGACAAATACATTCGTAACAAGGAGTTCAACGTGGGTGATATTGTGTTGTTATTCAACTCACCATTGAGAATGTTTCCTGGAAAGCTAAAATCTAAATGGAGTGGTCCCTTTGAAATTGTGGGTGTCAACATTTTGTTGCATTGACTTGAAGAACAAAAATAATGAATTATTCCGAGTTAATGGTCACTGGGTGAAGCACTATTTGGGAAGGTTGATGATTGTCACGTTGTGGCGGTGATTCATTTCAAATGATGGTAATCTGCGTCGTGCCACGACGTTAAATTAGGCGCTTCTTGGGAGGCAACCCATGTTTCTTTTTCTTTTCGTTTCTTCTTTTGTAGATAGGTGTTATTTTTGTGCTAACTGGATTTGAAGTTTGTTGCAAGGATGAGTATACTTTACAGGAATTGTGCCCAGAAAATTGGCTAAGTATGGAAAGAATTGCAGACCGCAATTGTATTATGCGGACCACACAATTTTGGTTGCTGCAGCAAAAAGTTCTCTGTGGCCGCATAAATACATTTCGGACCGCATAATTTAAAGGTGTAAAATGTCAACTCTTTGAAGTTGGTCCGTCAGAGAAATGGTCGATTTGCGTCCGCGACACGAATTCTGCTGTCCGTAACAAAACTTGCGACCGTACAACTAATTCTGCGGACCGAAAAATGCTTGGGCAATTGGGCCCCCAGATAACAGAGTGCGGACCGCAATGAGAATTATGCGGCCGCACTCAAGCCCTTATCCCTTGCCAGAACTCGATCACTATAAATAGATGAAGCTAGGGCACTGTTTCCTTTTTCCCTCTCTGAGCTCATAAAGTGCAAAATTTGAAATTGCGTGTTAAATTAGCTACTCACAAGCCTAAAAAATGTTGATCACTCATCTCTTGCACAAATTTATATCTGGTATGAATCATAATCTTGATTAATTTCTTTTAATTTTTAGATTTTTAGTGAAATTTTGGACCATTTGTCTGATTGAATTTATTTGGACAACCATGTGGGATAAATATGTAGTGGGTAGACTAGTAAATTCTCTAAGGGGAATGGGTAAATTTATTTTCATTCTTAGATGTTGTTTCCATGTCAAAATATGCAAAATTTTGAAGCCCTAGGTGAAAAACGACCTTATGTTCATAATTATTGGAATTCGCAGCCGCATAAGAAATTATGCAGTCCGCAGAAGTTAAATATTAGGGAACTATAGTAAGGCATGGTTCTGCGACCGCAATGAAAAATGTGTGGATCGCAGAAATTCCACTGCGGTCGCAGAACAACTTAATCCCTGTGATCAGAGAGTTGTCAATTTGGTGACTCTTAAGTGCGGCTGCAAAGAAAATTGTATAGACCACATAAACTGATTGCGTCCACAAAACAACCAATTCTCTATCATCAGAGAGTTTGTATTTTGGTGACATCTGAGTTGCGACCGCAAAGAGAAATGTGCAGACCGCAACCCATTTCTGCAGTCGCACTGGAAAATTGTGCTGTCCATAATGTCCATCTACGGCCGTAATGACAATTCTGCAGACCGTAATTCTCTACCCTACGGGCATGTGTCTACAATGTTTTTCCCTGCAATCTCTTGTGTGTCCTTGCATTCTTTCTATGTCTGAAATTGAATTGCAATTAACAATCTCCTTTGCTTGGTACAGAACATGGTTTGATCTAGAGGACGAGGTGACACTTCAAAAGGAAGGGCTGACCCTTCCCGGGGACAAAGAAAGAGACCCTTGCCTAGTGCCCAACAACTTGAAGTTAGAAATAAGACAGTAGCTGGCAGAGGGATAGGTATAGACCTTTCCGAGACTAGTTCTTATGCCCCATATCGGGAAGCATTAGAGGACAACTCAGCCTCAGTATATAAGCATTCAGTTATCCAATCAAGGCCACCAGGGATATATTAGCTCAGGGATGAGCCGTCTTCATCACATATCACCTCTGAGGGTTTGGAGAGAGCCACTCATGCTTTAGAGCCTTCCACTACACCAGCCCCCCAGGCACCAGAGACTTCAGTTTAGTACATCCCAAATGATGGCCGCGGGGGAGATACTACAATTTTTGGCCTTGAGTAGTCAAAGAAGAAAGAGGTGTGGGAGGATAGGTTCATCAGTTTGGCTACCTTCTCTAGCTTCCGTGGGTGGTGGTCGGTGAGGTCGCTCACACTTGAGCAACTATTCCAATTGAAAGATCTAGAAAAGTACAACCCTGTAGTCTTGAGGCAGTTTCGAGAGATCAAGGGATGGATATGGTTCACCCAGAGCATGGTGGATGCAAAAAAATACCTTGTTCGAGAGTTCTATGCCAATGTGGCGCATATAAGAAAGGGACAAAGGTAACTAAAGTGAGGAACCTCGAGGTGTATTTTGACCAGCATACATTGAACACCTACTTAGGGTTTGATGATGTCGAGCCCACAGAGTATTTGGAGAAGTTAGCACTTGGGGATGCAGCTCGCCCATTGCTAGCGGAAATTCTAGCAACTCCTGGGCCGCCATGGATCACAACATGGGTGGCTATTCATAGAAATACTTTGATTTTTGAGGCAAAGGGGTGGCAGACCTTTGTATGTAGCCGACTAGACCCGTGTCAGAATAAGACAAATCTTCCGATCCCACGGGCAATTCTAGTTGCCTCCATCATGGCTGGGTACCCGATCAATGTGGGTGCCGTGATGTCGGCCAATATCTCTATGGTCTCTAGGCAAGCTGACACATCCTATCCGTATCCCAACATCATTACTGAGTATCTTACGGATATGAGGGTGGAGCCCAGAGATTTTGATACGAAGGTGCGGACAAAGAATCCCTTCTCATGGTACTCATTGATGGATGCACACAACCCAAAGAGAAAGGGTTAGCCGTCTACCACCACAGGCCAGTCTGATGAGCCATCGGTAGTAGCTGCAGAGGAAATTGACATGCCATCCACTTTAGCCGAGCCTTCAACTAGTGCAGCAGCTATGCCTCCATCTCCAGCCTTAGTGCCTACAGCAACCCCTGTCATATGTTCCACCTCGGCTTTGAAGCCGGTGCCGATGCCTTCTTCTCCACTCTCTGCTCTGCGAGTCTCCCAAACATTGGCGAACGTCAACAACTGGATGCATATAGCCACTGCAAAGCTGTCTCACATAGCTAGTACTATTGCAGCACAGTCCTTTATTCCGGCACCTCAGATGCCCCCACAGGGGAAGAAACATTGAAGAAGCTTCTGGATAACCAGAACACTATCATGGCTATACTAGTACAACATGAGTCAGTGATCAAAGAGCTGGAAAAATAAGTTAAGAAAATGAGAAAGTCCCAGCCCTCCAAGAAGTCAGTGGACAAGCTCCGGAGACAGGTTACCAAGCTTGCGGTAGCCGGAGATATTCCATTTGATATGCTGATTGACCCACACCATCTAGGCCAAGATCCTACAGCACCTACAACACCAGTTGGCCAGTCTGAGGAGTCAGACTCTGCTGCTGATACTGCTGAGGCAGTGCGTCAAATGTTCACCAACTCAATCACTCCCAGAGTTGAGGATGATGAGATCCAGTTGGAGGAGACTGAAGGTGGTGATGCTAATGTGGACACAGAGATGGCCAAGGCGCCATGGGGAGTTTTCTTCACTCTTACCCTTCCTTTACTTTTATTTTGTTAAGCATTGGGGACAATACTTATTTTTATTCGGAGGGTGGAGTTTATTTGATATGATTTGATGATTTTGAGACAATTGGTTTGTAATAACTGGCAGTATTTTCTTCATTTTACTTATTATGTATATATTCTCTCTTCTCTTCTCTCATTATGTATATATCTACTCTCATTATGTATATTCGTATTGCTTTCAATAGTTTTTGTTTGTAGCCTCTTTATGTTTGGTTCTCTTACTAGTTAGTGTTTAATTTAGTAGCTTCTTTTCTATTTAGTAACTTCTTTTTTGAATTAATAGCTTCTTTTCGATTTAGTAGCCTCTTTTCGATTTAGTAGCTTCTTTTTATGTTTTAGTGAATAATAAGCCTTTGATTTTCTTAATGCTATGGTACTTTCCAAAGGTAGTTTTTGTGTGAACCGGGTGACTTTTCCCAACGATGGATGGCGTGACAACCTTCTTAAGGGACTAAGTCCGTTTTTGGTGTTTAGGTAATAATAGTAGTAGTAATGAATAAAAAGACCTAATTAAGTCATGCTCGAAGAGTCAAACATGCTGCACTTGGTACGAACACACTTAACTACGTGCTTATGGTTAGAAACAAAGTTTTTGAAAGAAATAGATCTAGTTAGTGACTTTGTGACTCTTGTGTTGACTTAGGCAATCATCGAGTGGTTTAATCGAATCATAGTGATTTTCAATCTTGAATATGGTCGTTGTGGGCCCTCGATTCTATCCTCTTTAACAATCAAGTTACATGAGGGGTGAGATATTTTATTGCTAGCCCAAGTACCCGTGCGAATGGCCTAGAACTTGCCCCAAAAATGTTTCAAGGCAAAATTTTAAGTTTTGCTTGGCTTGAGAAGTAATTGTAGGATTTCCTTGACCCGCTTGAATTTTTTCATTGCCTACCAATGTTGTTACCCCTAGTCAACCTATTTGAGCCTCGAACCTTTCTCACTTGATAACCAAGTTACAAGCCTTTACCCATTTTGTCGTGACCCTCTCTTGGCACCCGAGCTTTCCTTAACACTCTTGTGAAATAATTGGCTAAAATATAAGTTTGGGGGAGAGACGAAGAACTTGAAAGAGGTATTAAGGCAAAAAAGAGAAAAGAAATGATGAGAAAGAAAGGCAAGAAAAGGAAATAACAAAAAGAAAAATACAATAAGAGAGTAAATAACTGGAAAAGTTGAAGGAATTCAAAGAAAAGTAACGATACAAAGCATGGATAAATCAAAGAGGGAGAAAATGAATGTCATGATAAAAAAAGAGTGATGTTAAGTCTCTCTAGTTCTCCAAGGAAAAGAAAGTGTTGTAAGGAATTGGCAAAGCATGAGCCGAGAATAAAGAAAAATAAATGGAGTGGTTAAGGAAATGTGAACCCACTCAACCATAGTGTATCCAACCTTCGTCCAAAAGCCTTCATTACATCCCGAAAATCCCTACGTGATTTCAAGCCGAGTGAGCTTACATTAGTGGCGATCTACATGAAGGGAAAGCCTATGGTACTTGAAGCCGTACTTGCGACATTCTTTTGAGAGAGATGAGTGTCACGCCCCAAAAACCGAGGAGTGCGACTGGCGCTCAACCGAGTGAACCCGGCCGAGCAAACCTGTTTGATTTCCTTCTACCCAACTCATCCATGAATGGAGATAATACATATTTTCATTAATTATACAAAAACATGATCATGTCTACACTACCAATTCATTACCAATAGTTTTCATCATTTTTAAAGTCTTAATTCCACACATTTTTCATAATCTGAAGTAGAAATAGTAATTCAAATACGACAAAATGAGTTTGACTTCCCAACACCAATATACAACCCATACTATGTCTACGAAGCCTCTATAGATAAAGAAGAGTACTATGATAATACCGGTAACAAGGCCCCAGCTATACCTCGACCATAATACATAAAGAACAAAAGATACATGACACCGGGATGAAGTGGGGCTCACCAAGTCAGCTGGGAAGAAGGTGTACTGCTATCACTCATCAATATCTCTTACTGTGGAACCACCTGCATCCATTTAAAGATGCAGTGCCCCCGGCAAAATGGACGTTAGTACTGTCGAATAGCACTAGTATGTATAACTAAACACCCTCTCAATAGAATGACAAATAATACAAACAAGATTATCATAATATCAACGGAAGCCTTAATCAACATCAAACCTCAATTTAGGATCAAGACACTTCTCAAATTAATTTCTATATTTCACATTGGGAGATTTTTAGTATCGATATATCATTGTTCACAATACCATTATTTACAAAACCAGTACCACCGTACTCTCAGCACTAAGTCCGATCACGACCCGATCGGCTAGGCTATCTCATTAGAGACATCAACCACAATTACTCTCAATATCAATACCACTGTATTTCATACGGATTCCGATCATGACCCGATCGGCTAGGCTATCCATTAGTCACAATTTCAATTACAATTTACAGCACAATCACCACCATGTGTGCGACATGGTGTCCGATCACGACCCGACCGGCTAGGCTATCTTATTCGAGACATCAACCTTTTTATATCAATTACCGCATTTCATATTACTTTCTCATCTTTTCATTTCATTGGCACTAATGGCCATAATTATAAGATTATTCTTGGCACGTTGGCCATATTTAGTATTTCATGCTCACCTTTTCAATTTTAATTATTATCATCAACAAATACAATTCAAATCAAGGTGTGTAGTATACATGTGGGCAATTTAGAGTTTAAGGCACATAGAGATATTTCACAAAATTTTGCATAATAGCCTTCGTTTGAACTTGACTTGAAGTCAAAACATTATTAATGCACAACCCATATTTTAACACATCCTCAATTGATAACATAACATGAATAAAGCATTTGGGGATACTTTTTGAACATACATCTTTCAACCCAATCTTACTCGGAATAGCTAATTTTACAATGAACCACTTAGAACTTACATAATTCACATGAATATCGTAGGATCCAATTCTAGGAGAAGAGTTTAGCCAACATACCTCAATTGAGCTTCCTTAAAGTCTAAAATGTTCCAGAATTTTTAGCAACTTCAATCGATTGTAGAAATATAACAAATTGAATCAAAATTAGGAAGATGATTATGGTTCTAGCTCATCTGAGCATTTTATCAAATACTAGGTGTGCATTAAGGTTTTAAGGTCCTTTTATGGAGGATTCCATCATCCCACAACCCAATCTTTACCATTCTTAGCTCAACAATCTTCCTACACCCTTTGATAACACATGCATGTTCAATAAACAACTCTCTTGCCAAATAATTCTCTTGCTAATTACCCATTTTCAGATAATTTCGAAATTAGGGGTTAGGGTGTAGAGTCTTACCTCTAGGATGAAGACTTAGTGAGTTTTCCTTCTTAATCTTTCAAAACTTGGGCAAGAATTGAAGAACAATTATTGAAGAATACCTTCTCACTCTAGGCCACTCTCTCTCACTCTAAAATATCAGATTATAGCTCAAAAATGGCCTAAAGAGTGTATTTAACGAAAAAGGGTCGGGTTTTAAAAATTCAAAAATAAAACCCCGGAACAGGTTCTGCGATAGCATAATTAATATGCGGACCGCATATCGGTCGCATAATTGCTGACCAAAATGACCAAAAATATGTCTGTGTCTGCGGTCACTATACGGTCCGCATAACTGTTATGCGGCCGCATAATGCACTGCAGAATAGTTATGCGGTCGCATAGTCGGCCGCATAATTTCTTCCAGACTGACTCTCTCATGCCTTATTTCTGCGGCCATTATGCGGCCCGTAGAGTGATTCTGTAGTCGCATAATAGACCGTAGAAGCGCACTTTTCTGCCAAATATTTTCTTTTACTTTTCGGTGTATTGTTCAACCCAAATATTTTGAGCCGCGGCGAGCTTGCGAGGCCTTACAATGAGTGAATCTTTCACAAATCTTTGGATTGAGTGCTAAAATTCTTAAGTGAGCTAGGCAAATGGAGAGTAGAAGAGGAGGAGTTTGGGATCCACAGTGACCTACATGAAAGAGCGAGCATCTTTGATGAATAAAGTCAACTTTTGATGCTCAAGTGTCACATTAGAACTATATGTGCATAAAAATATTAACTTGTCGCCTTGTTGATAATACATAAGTAGTGTGGGTAATTATTGGTCCCAATTGATGTGAATGGCTCACTTGTGATTGGTTGGAATGGCCCTTAACTTGTGGAAGTGGGAACTATTTTATTTGCTTGAGGACAAGCAAAAACTTAAGTTTGGGGGAGTTGATAAGTGGGGATTTTGACTGCTTATTAGCGCCTTTTAGCTTTTGTTTTAGCCTAAAAGCGTTTAATTGTATTCTCGAAACTGATGAAATATGCAAATAATTACATGAATGTTTGAATTTAGACTCCTGAGATGAAATCCGACTCAACAAGGAGTAATCAAAATACAAGGCAATAAAAGGCACAAGAGCTTGCAAAGTGTGAACCGCAGATTTCCATCTGCGGCAGCAAACAATGAAGAAAATCCCAACAGAATTCCTAGTAAACTGCGGACCGCATAGGAATTGTGCGACCGCAAATAAAGCACTGGAGATGAACTTCAGAGGGTGTGTAAATTTTTAAAGTCCAAGTCCCTCAAGATTGCGGACCGTATTATATTTGTGGACTTGTATGCACATTTGGTTGGGCTTCGGTGTGACCAGAACGCATTTTAGCGCGTTATGTGAAAAATTATAAAAATGAGTTCTAAAGTAGAAATTATTGAGTATTGATGATCAATTCTTGTTATTTGATGTTATTTTTATGATTTGAGGTAGCGAGCAAGTTTATAGGATGGTATTATACTTGTAGTGCATATTTGGTTTGGAGCTCGAGGGGCTCAGATGAGTTTCAGAGGTGTTGCGAATTGATTCAGAATAGATGGTGCATTTCATTTGTTGGTGTTGAGTTGCAGATCTAGCATTTGCGAAGTTTGGCTTGCATTTGCGAGCCTCGCTTTTGCGGTCAAGTGATCGCATTTGCGAGCATGGGCTAGGGGCTGGGTCTTGGCATTTGCGAAAAATAAGTCATTTTTGCGAAGTTCACGATGTTCGCTTTTGTGACTATAGCATCGCATTTGCGATGAAGTGTGGTGTTGGTCAGCTTCGCATTTGCGATGCTTGGCTCGCATATGCGAAGGGGGTGTCCTTCACAAATGAGAAGAGTTTGTCGCATTTGCGACTTCTACATGAATGATGCACTAGTCGCTTTTGCGATCAATATTTTGCAAATGCGGGCTTCACAATTGCAAACATGTGTTCGCAATTCCGATACCTGCAGCTCGGTAAAAGAGGAAAAAATCAGGAGTAAGCTCATTTCACTCTATTTTTTAACCCTAAACACTCTAGAGGCGATTTGCTTGAGAGTTTTTCTTCCCAAAGTCATTGGTAAGCAAATTTAACTAGTTTTTAATCGGTTTCCATTACTTTTCATGTATTTTTAACATCAAATCTATGAATTTCATGGTCGAAATTAGGGGGTTTTCATAGAGTTTAGGAATTTTGTAAAATTGGGATTTAGACCTCAAATTGAGGTCGGATTTTGAAACAAATCATATAACCGGGCTCGGGGGTGTGGATAATTGAGTTTTGATCCAAATCTCAGATTTTAACTAAGCGGATCGGGGTTGACTTTTGTTGAATTTTTCAAAATAATAAAAAATTGAACCTTTTTCATTTGTGGGTAGTTTCTAAAGCTTGTGTTGAATTGTTTGAAAGGGTTTCGGCTAGATTTAGTTGGTTTAGAGGCTTGTTCGAAAGAAAAAGTCATGGTTGATTGTTTAGTTGTTTGCGCAAGGAGGTAAGTGTCGTCTCTAACTTTGTCTTGAGGGAATCAGGACTAATTGGTCTATTTGTTATGTGAACTATATGGGAAAAACAATGTATATGTGAGGTGACGAGTATATATGCGATGTCATGGGTTAAAGCATGCGGTTGGGTCATTTACCTTTATGTCATCACTTATCCCATGTTATCTTTTGTTATATGCTTTGATTGCCATATGATCTTGCTTGTTATCCATGCCTTACTTGTTATCTGTCACCTGTTTTGATTTATTCATTTCTCGCTCAATATCTGCTTACCAGCTATATGCTCCTACCTGTATTAATTGTACATCTTCATTGTCTCATGTCTTTACTTGCCTTTATTGTCTTTACGTTACTCGTCACACTTTATCATGTTATAACCGATTGTGTGAGTCATTTAGTATTTCTTATATTAATGAATTGTCTAGGTTTGTGATTACGAGGTATTGGTTATTCTCTATTTTTACTGTAGTTCCTTGATGTATCATATGCTTTATTTCCATTTTGTATTGAGATTCCGTTATTGGATGTGTTGAGTTGTTTATGTTTATGAGTTATTATTGGGTACAGGTTACGCATCGCAATAGTATTGAAATAAATTGATAATGGGAATGGGTTGCCCGCCACAACAGATATTAATATGATATAGAGATTGGAGTTGCACGCTGCAACAGATATTGTGAAATGATATTAGGATCGGGTTGTACGCCGCAACAGATATTGTGATAAATATTGAGATCGGGTTGCGCGCTGATGAGTGGGGATTTTAATTGTTTATTAGCACCTTTTGGCTTTTGTTGTAGTCTAAAAGTATTTAATTGTGTTCTCGAAACTGATGAAATGTGCAAAATATTTAGGAATATTGGAAGTTGGACTTCCGAGATAAAATCGGACTCCACAAGGAGTAATCAAAACACAAGGCAACAAAAGTCTCAAGAGCTTGCAAAGTGCGGACCGCAGAATTCCATCTGCGGTCGCAAACAATGAAGAAAATCCCAACAGAATTCCTAGTAAACGGCGGACCGCACAGTAATTGTGCGGCCGCAAATGAAGCACTGGAGATGAACTTCAGAGGGTGTGAAAATTTTTCAAAGTCCAAGTCCCTCAAGATTGCGGACCGCACAAGAATTATGCGGCCGTAAACCTGCGAACCGCAGAAACATTGCCTTGCGGCCACAATGGAGAATTATGCGGCCGCATAATCCCAGCTCCTGCAAGATGAAGACTTTTGCGGACCGCACATGGAATTGTGCGGCCGCAAAACCTCCCGAAGGGTATTTTTATCCAAAATATTTATCCTTGTATAAATAGACGAATTTCACAAAATTAGGTTAACTTTTGACATTAGCAAGTCCTGTAGCCATTTTTCTTTGCTTCTTGTAGTAGTTTTCTTTATTTTGGGATATTATATCATAGATTTTATCATTTTGACTTTACAATATGAGTTTAATTAGTATTTCTTCTTCTATTTCTTCAATTTCAAGCGTGAGTTGCTATATTTTTATTAGGGTTGTGACCCAACCCTAGTGTGTAAACTTTATGGGTATATAATTTAGTGCTTGTTTATGATTGGGTGTATATTATTTAGCTTTGTTCATTCTTTATTTTGTGGAATTAATGGTTGCAAGCATTAGTTCATGCCTATTTGACTTGGTCTTTACTTGAGAAAGAGAGACTTAGTCTAGGAAAACTTGGCTAACGAGAAATTGGGTCAATTGAGTGATTGATTAACCCAATTAAAGGGTTCAACCTAGAGATAGTAATAACCCGAATTGAGATTTTATCAACCGTTTTGTACAATACCCATTTGGTCTTGAGAAATTCAAATTGCGCAAAATCACTCTCTGACCGAGAGGTATTGAGTGGGTAATTGAGATTTGATAGCTATAATACACTCTGATCAACAAAACAAGCATGAAGGTTTATATCTCATTAGGCAAACACCTAGGTGATGTTCATAGCCTTAGGCTTTTTATAAACTTGAAAAACAACAAAAGCAATTATCTTAGTTTTATTTCTTAACTTTGCAATCTTAGTTTTAAAAATAGAAATAGAAACAAAACCAATTTGTGGAAGTGTAAATTAAGATAGTTCAAACTCAAGTACTAGAATATATACTCCTAACTCCCACATAAACTCCATGTGGATTGGATTCCGACTCTTTATTGGGTTATTATTATTGCAATCGGCCGTTTCATATCCTTGTTTTGAGGTATGATTTGGACGAGATCATGCACCACAACATGGTATGATATGTTATAGTTGTTTGTAGTTGTAGAGTTTTATTTCGGTACTATGATATAAGATTTGAGATGATGTTATTTTTGGGCCCTCTGGTAGTTGACCTTCAGATCCGTTGTTATGAGTTTACTGCTTTATCTGTATTTCTATATTCTGTTATTATTATTCATATAAGTTTATAGTGAGTGTCTTGTCATAGACTCGTCACTACTTTGTCGAAGTTAGGCTTGACACTTATAGAGTACATGGGATCGATTATACTCATAGTACACTTTTGCAGTTCTTGTGCAGATCTCGGTGTTGGTCCCAGTGGTGCGTAGAGGAGTTCATTTGGATTGGCTTGCCAGGAGACTTGAGGTAGAGCTACTTGGTGTCCGCAGACCCTGAAGTTCCCTTCTATCTTGTTTTACTGTTATTCTAGTTTCAGACAATTGTATTTCATTTCAGACCATGTTTGTAGTATTCTAGACGCTCATGTATTCGTGACACCGAATTTTTGGGATTAGTATAGATCACGGTATTTATGGATTTATCTTATGTATTTCAGTTTTTACCAATAGTTAATTATTATTACTATTCTGCTTTAAATTATTAAAAATAGTTAATTAATTAACTAACGTTATTTTTTCTAGCAAGTGGATGTTAGGTGCCATCACGGCCCCATGGTTGGGATTTTGGGTTGTTATATACACCTCTATCTTGTTAACTCTACCACTTTCCTTGGCAATATTATCTCCATCATCATTAAAGGTTGTAGAGGCACCTGTTTAATTCTCGATCAACCGATTGCAAAAACATAGCTACCTCTCAGTGTGCCATCACTCTCATTTCCAGGGACACTACCGGACAGAAGAGTCTAAAATCACATGCTCACTTAACTGAGTCCCCCGAGCCAAAGCTATGGTCCATTAAATTCACAAGTCCTTTGACCTACCCATATATCACAGGAAAATATCTTATACCACATCATCAACATCATCACAAGCTATCAGTACCCCACTGATAACGTGTTCTCATAAATGCATACGAATGAATAGAAAGAAATTGAACATTTAAGGTTCAAGATAAAATAAAGTAGCATGATAAAGAAAGAAAGAAAGAGAAGTTTTCTAAATGCCATATAGACTCTCGAAGATAAGTATGCACGTCATCATACTGATCTACTAGATTTTACTAGATATTCGCACATGACTCGTAAAACCTATGAACCTAAATCTCTGATACCAACTTGTCACAACTCAAATCCCACCAAGTCATGATGGCACATAACCCAACTCGTTAGGTAAGCTAACCAATATAACATCACCCAATCTAAAGATCAACAATAAATAAGGAAATAAGAATACAAAATTCGATACAAACTACCCAAAAATCTGGTCATACAAGTCACGAGTAACTAGGATTTAGAACTTAAATTGGTATGTAGAAAAGACATTATCTATTTGAATATACATAAATAGAAATAAAAGTTTTAAACTACCATGAACAAGATGGAAGCTAATGACTGGAACTAATGCTCACCCTCGAACTCCGCAACACCTCAGCTCCAATATCTACATGCAAGGTGCAGAAGTGTAGTATGAGTACAACTGATCACATGTACTCAATAAGTATCAAGACTAACCTCAATAAAATAGTGGCAAGGTTTGGTCAAAAGATACTTTATATAACTTGTGTAACTTATAAGCATATATAATAATAGAGAAATAGCCAAAACACAACGGATATCAATAATAAGGTGCATAGTCAAAGAGAAAAATAAAAAGAATACTTTTTTGGATATCAAAGTCAAAAGCATATATAAATGCACTAATTCTGCATATAAAGAAGAAACACAACAAGTAGTAAAGACTCAAATTTTATATGAATTTGACAATTGCCAAGTGTCCAATAACATGCTATCAAATTTTATGCACGTGTAAAATACATGAATACATATATATAGATGATATGCATGAGTTTCTACATGAATCTAGAATGTCTATGCATGATAAAGACTCAAACTTGGTACCAAATCGATACAAATCCATATGTCCGACACAAATCCATGTAACCATTGCATGCACACTTCCTGTGAAATTTCGGTGATCAGTGACTCTAGATGGACGAATCGATATCCATACGTAGTCGGTACGTAAATCCATACGGTCGAACAAATATATCCATACATGAACGTGAATCCACACGCCCAACAAATGTCTCAATCAGGAACGTAAATTCACATGCCCAAAGAGATGCCTCAACATAGGAACGTGAATCCACATGACTTAACTGTCTCAAATGAATGACGAGAACTATATATATATATATATATATATATATATATATACTAATATGATGCATATAAAGAGACAGTGTATGACCATGCAGTTTACCATGTAACACAAGTACATAAAATTCATAATGTTAAACTAGCATGTGGACGATGACTATAACATTATTCAAGATGCTCATCATACAATGATAAGTAATGATATATAATGTCATATCATATTAGAATAGCATAAAAAGCCTATAATATAATAATAACATATGAAGATAGGCATAAAGCCTTGCCATAATTAAATCAAGTAAAGCATATATCAAATAAGACATAAACACTCTAAAATCTATCGAAAACATGGCACAACATTGGCATCTGCATAAACTCTCGTTACCTCGCATATATGTCGCCTCAAACATGTAGCATATAATACATAAGTCCAAATTGGAAAAATTCCCTCAAGTCGAGGTTAAGTATGTTACTTACATTATTCCGGACTAGCTTTATTCTTCAGAATCCGTCTTTTCTAGCTCCAATCCATCAAACGAGCCCAATTTAGCCCAAAAAATACTCAACAATATCAAATAGTGCTATAGAAATTAATCCCACATAAAAAAGATTCAATCTTTATCAAAACCTCAAAAAGTCAACCTGAACCCACATGGTCAAAACCCAAGACCAATATCAAATACTAGTGACCCATAACTCCCCGAGTCCAAATACATAATTAGTTTTCAAATCCAAGTCCAAATCTATATTTAAATTCATAAAATATACTTTTTTATCTTTCAAGTCAAAATTCATTTTTTCTAACTTTAGATTTCTTGATTCCGAGGCAAACTTGATGTTGGATTCATATAATAACCTTAGATCTAAATTATGATTACTCACATCATTGAAGTAGATGAAATATCTCTCAAAAATCACCTGAATTTGAGCTCCTGAACTCTCAAAATAATAAAAATAAAGTTCAAATACTAAATAATATTATATATAACAATTGCAAAAAATTTCATGAATAATAGTATCACCCTCCTTTTACTAAACCAGTCATAACATTTTGTAAGAACTTCCAAATGACAAACAATTTAAACATCTGAAAACTAGATTCAAAGTGTTATTAACCTTTATTTCAGCCTTATTCCCAAATTTCTCATAGATTGGAAGAAATATCCTTGTGATATAAGATCAAGTGCAGAAAAATCCCGTTTTAGCACTTTTAAATCTTCTATTACTCGCTTCAAATGCATCAAACCCTATCTGAGCCCCTCGAGACTTCGTCCAATCATCCTAACTAGTTTGTATACCCTATACAAACTTGTCCAAAGGCTCAAAACACATAAAAAAATATCATAACTAAGAATCAAGATCCAAACCAAATATGAACTTTCTTAAGGTCTTCAAGCTTCAAATTTCACAATATTGGTCTGAATCACTTTAAATCTTTTGAATCACCTCTAAACTATTCCAACAAGTCCAATTAACCTTTATGAACTTATCCAAAGTCTCAAAATACAAATCTAAGTGCCATAACACAAAAGTTAAACTTGTGAACTCTTAATTTCTTTAAATTATCAACTTTCAATTTAAAGTGCCGAATCAAACCAGAACACACCCAATCCGAACATACATACAAGTTTAAAATTATCGTACGAACCTATTGGAACCTTTAAATTTCTGATTCCGAGTTCCTTTATCTAAAATGTTGACTTTGGTCAACTTTCTTAACTTTAAGCGCCTCTATTTATGAAATATGTGTTCCAAATCACTCCCGAATCCTACGGGCTCTATTCTAACCATTCTCGCAAGTCGTAAATCACCAAATGAACCTACGAGAAGTCTCAAAGAAGAAAATGAAGTCCCAGAAATCAAAATGATCAGTTGAGTCGTTACAGAATATGTTTTCGAGAGCATTTGACCTGCTTCAGGTGCTCGTGTTCATTCGGTTGCTCTCGTATCAGACTAAAGTGATGGTCCCACTAGAGCTCCTCTGTTCCTAGATCTTGATTTTCATGCTCTTGGTCCCGGAACTTTTTCCATCACGTGTCATTATTTTGTTATGCCAAGTGACGTGGCCGAATTTCACCAATACAACTCTGCTAAAATCACCATGGTTTATTAACCTTGAGTCTTTGTTAACTATGGTTGATTTCCCTAAAGTCTAGTGGAGACGTGGGCTGAGATTGTGACATCTTTAGAAAAGACGCCGTTGTTGATGGGTGTTCTAGAGATGGCGGAACGTAGAAAAAAACCATTCACGTCGTAGAAACGCAGCCGCTTTTGTAGAGACGGTAGAAGGAGTCTACTTCTGTGACTATCTCAACATCCTCGGAATTAGACATGGTAACAAAATATCAGCAAGGTGTTATGGTCTATTATGATTATTGTCGTAGGACATAGGAGTGGTTAAAAGAAGAGTGAAAGCAAAAGTTGAATTATTCACTTGGCTTTCTTTAATTATAGAATATTTTTAGGCGACGTTAACACTTTAAATAAAAAACAAACATCAATGACTCATATGGGAGTCTTTGAATATGAAGAATACGTAGCTTTAGGGTAACGTCAAAATTTTTTAATGAAAAATAAACAATGACCTAAACGGGGGATGTTGAAGATAAATAATGTCAAAATGAGGGCGTTGGGTTAATGTCTAATTGTTTCCCCTATTTGACTGAATGTTAAATTGATGAGATTTTCTTATTTGCTTTCAAAATGTCGAATGTTAAAAATCGAGGTACATTTTACATGAAACAATATCGAACTCTTAGACTATTATTTACCCGAGAAACGGATGAGTTGAATTTGTACGTAGTTCTAAGGGTATGTGGTATAACTTGACATAAATCGTAAGAGTAAGTAAAAATATCAAATATTGACTATAAAGAAAAGATACAAAGCGAGTTGAAAGGAAGATGATTTATGAAAGAGCAAAATGAAATTATGTATGAAGCTAAAAAGCTTAATCTCTTAATATTTGAATACCAACAGTATTTCAGTTATAATGTATTGATGACTTTTTTCTCTATAGAAATAATAGCCATCCCTCTTATAGTAGAGGGATCATACTTTTAGATAATAAAAAAATAAATAGTGGGAAACCCATGATAAATTAGTTTTCCTCTAATTTTTGTCGAGATTCCCTTTCTTAGTGCGGTTGTAACTGCTCTTGTCTCTTGGCTCGATCTTGATCGGACTTGGTATCGGTCATTTTCAAGGCTTAGAGCTCGATGTGGGCTCGAGCTCGATATTAACTCGGGGTCCGGTATTGACTTGGGCTCGAGCTCGATATTAACTCGGGGTCCGGTATTGACTTAGGCTCAGTATTGGTTAGCCGCAGGCTCTTAAGCTCGATTCTGTCGCTTCTCATCATAGTTTGATTTGGACTTGAGCTCGATAATAACGTCTAGCTTGATATTTAATCTGACCCCGAAATTCGAAGCTCGTTCGTGCCTTCTTCATATCTCACCTCGATATTATGAAGACGCTCTTCGGTCCATCTTCACCAATCGTACGTTGAAAATAGTTTTGACCGTATACAGATAGTCCCTCGTTTCTCGGGAAGGATGTGGCAAGAAACGATATGATTTTTCAACGGCTCGATTAGATATACGATGACGTTTGGATCGAGCCCGACCATGACGTACGTGATAGCTGTCACGTCGGTTCAGTTTACCAAGGCATTAAATGCATGTCAGACGGTAGTCGGCCACTACTGATATTGAACCGTCGTTGCTCAATCTATAAATACCCTCCCCCCCCCCCTATTTTTTTTTTTACCATTTATCACTTTTACGCCTCCAACCTCCAAATTTTTCTAAGCTCTTTCTCGTATCTTCTGAGTTCATCTGTAAGTCTGTGAATTTTACTGCAAAAATCTTTCTTCTGCGATTTTCACTAAAACAAATTTCTTTAAAACACCACATCTTTGTCATCTCCTCCCATTTTCGATCTCTAAAATCAAAAATTACAAAAACATCTAGAACCGTTCCTCAAACATAAAAAAGCTTCTTCTTCACTGCCTGCCGTCGACAAAACACCGCTGAAGCCACGTCCTGACGATTGTGTTCCTAGGGCGTGTGTTCTTACCTCCGATTTCAGGGTCGATAAAGCCTCGTCGGTTCCTGGTCGTTGTGAACCAGTATCGAGGTATATGTGCTCGATAACTAAGGGACACCTCGAGCAGTTGAGGAAAGATTGTAACTCGGAGAAAATAGAAGTGATAATCTCGGCTCCCGAAGAAGATATCACTACTTATGTGAAAGGGTTTTTAAGTGTGTATACTTACCCTTTCACATTGGACCCCCTCGACCTTGTCGTTATCGATTTTTGCCGCCAATACCAAATAACCCTAGGCCAAATCCATCCTTCATTTTGACGGATCGTTATTCTGATCCGCTTATTTGTGAACAAGATCGAGGGGATGCCATTAACCCTCGACCATCTTATTAGACTGTACAACCCCCTCATCTATCGAGGTGGGTTAATAAAACTCTAGCACCGGGCTACCAAGTTGCTATTATCGAGCATAGACGAGGACAAGGATCAAGGCTAGATGGGTAGGTTCGTTCGAGTGAAGACTTCGTACCTAATTCCGGCCAAGAAGATGCCATTTCCCGAGGAATAGAACATGAAGCGTAAGTATAATTCTGCTGTTATATCCTATTGTTTTGCCCTTCGTTTCTTTCTCACCGATATCCCCTTTTGCAATGCAACGTTTCCTTGGATGCCCGGTGCAGTTCTTGATCTTAAGAGCTGGGTATGGGACCTGGCTTAGACCTCTACATACGCCGAGCGCTCGGGGCGTGATTTGTTAAAGGGCCGATAGGAGGCCAAAAATCATGGTAGGCCTCTTTCCCATATCTTTGATGGTTGGAACAGAATGGTTTCCATATATTTAACCAATTTTCTTGTACGTAGGTTTGGGCAAAGATGGGGTTATGAGGCCCCCGTCTGGTAGGAAGATTCTTCGGCCCCAGTTCTGAAACCGATGAAGGGCAATAAGAGAAATTAGTTCCTCCACTTTCGGGGATCCAAAAGCCAAGACAAGGACGACTTGTAAGTCGAGGAGGAAAATTATCCCTCTGACTGAAGAATCTGTTCGGCGTCTGGTGGCCCGAGTGACGAAAATCACCGATTCCCCAAAGGAAGCTAGATCGATGGTGGTTTATGAAGCTACGCCTTGAACGGAGGGAATATCGGAGAAAGATTCGGGCAGAGTCCCCGAATCTTTAGAAATCGAGGATGCCTCCTACCTAAGTCAACAAATGGTGGGTATATATGAAGGGACCGGCCCGGAACATCTCCGAACCAAAAAGAACGCCCTAAGCGACTCGCTTGGGGCAATAGTAATCGGAGACTCACCTACTCTCCCCGCTTTTTCCGAAGGGGCGATTCGGGAAGCCCAAGCTTTGGGGACCCTCGAGGTAGGCTGGTCTCACGAATGAGAGGACCCCTTCCGTGATTTGTTTACTAGTGTCGAGGATGTTGCTGGCCCTAGTGATGTGTCAGGCCTTTTCTACGATGTGTAACAAGCTCTGAATCAGGTAAGTTCTAACTCCCTTCGTTGGTACCGCCTTTACATTTGTTTTTCTTTTCTAACTTCTTTTCTTCTTCCTTCGTAGGCCTCAGTGGTTCATCGAGAAGCATGTTCTCGATCTCGAGCTGAGCTAAGTCGGTACAAAGCCGACCTTCGAAGGGACACTGAAGAGAGATACACCCTTAAACTCCTCTGCGGGGAAAGGAAATAGGAAATCAGGGAGCTCCGAGCTGAGTTGGCCAAGGCTCACCAAGACCAGACCGACCTGACTGAGAAGGTAATGATAATCTTAAAAACTCATGGGATCGATTCAGGATCGGAGGCTAATATTTCGATCTCACAGCTGCAGCAGAAGCTCGAGGCTATCGGGCAACTTCATGAGGAGGTTGATATAATAAGGGCAGAGACCATGGGGAAGAAAGATGGCATGGGCCACCTTGCTGCAAAAATAAGAAATTGTTCGAGCCCAATTATTATCGGCCGAAAGTAAACTTCAAGGTATAAAGGAGAGGAGCTCGGTTCAAGCAAGGAAAATAGAACACCTGCAAGGGTTAATTTCGAAATATAAATGAGCATAGGAGGTTGTACCTTAATAGTAGTATCGTTTTAGGTGCGACACGTTCCAATTTCTTGGTAGTTTCTTTCCGTTTATTATACCGAGCTTGTAGGATCGTTTAGCGACGATTTCGAGTACCTGATACGGTCCTTCCCAGTTTGGACCCAGTTTTCCTTCGTTAGGATTTCGGGTGTTGAGGGTGACTTTTCTTAGCACTAAGTCCCTGATTTATAATGGCAAAGGTTGGTTCTTCGATTATAGTATCTTTCGATCCACTGCTTTTGCGCGGCCAATCGGACGAGAGTGGCTTCTCGTTTTTCATCCAATAATTTGAGGCTAGTATTCATAGCCTCGTGATTTGACTCTTCTGTTGAATGTCAAAACCTGGCACTTGGCTCCCCGACTTCGAGTGGAATCAAGGCTTCGGATTTATATACTAAGGAGAATGGGGTTGCCCTCGTACTCAATTTTGATATTGTTCGATATGCCTAAAGGACTTCGGGTAGAATTTCTCTCGATTTTCCATTAGCGTCGTTCAACCTTTTCTTTATATTTTGAATGATAGTCTTGTTCGTCGATTCGGCCTGTCTGTTCCTAATAGGGTGATACGGAGTTGTTAATATCCTTTTTATTTTATGGTCTTCGAGAAATTATGTCACTTTGCTGCTGATAAATTATTTTTGATTATCACACACTATTCCGGCGGGTATCCCAAATCGACATATGATGTGATCCCAGATGAAGTCTATAACCTCTTTCTCTCTCATTTTCTTGAACGCCTGTTTTTCAACCCATTTAGAGAAATAGTCAGTCATAAATAAAATGAACTTAGCTTTACCTGGGGTCGATGGGAGGGGGCCAACGATGTCCATTCCCTATTTCATGAAAGGCCAAGGAGATAGGACCGAGTGGATAAGTTCCCCGGGTTGATGAATCATGGGTGCATGTCTTTGACATTTATCACATTTTTGAATGAACTCCCTTGCATGTTAGTCCATATCGATCTAATAATATCCTGCTTTGATTATTTTTTGGACTAATGAATCGGCACCGGAATGATTTCTATAAGTGCCCTCGTGAATCTCACGTAGGATGTAGTCGGTATCTCCTGGTTCTAAACATATTTCCAGTTGACCATCGTACATCCTTCTAAACAGTGTTCCATCATTGGATAAGGTGAACCGTGCAACTTTTGTGCGTAGAGCTCTTGACTCCTTTGGGTCTGATGGAAGTTTCCTGTTCTTGAAGTATTCTATATATTTGTTTCTCCAATCTCAGGTTAGACTTGTGGAGTTTATCTCAGCGTGACCTTCCTCGATTACGGATCTTGAGAGTTGAACGACAGTCCCCGAGCTGATCTCATCTTCCTCGACTGATGACCCCAAATTTGCAAATGCATCGGCCTCACTATTTTGTTTTTGTAGTACATGCTGTAAGGTCCATTCCTTGAAACGGTGCAAAGTTACCTGCAGTTTGTCCAAATACCTTTGTATTCTATCCTCTCGAACTTCAAAGGTTTTGTTTACTTGGTTTACCACCAGTAAAGAGTCACACTTGGCTTCAATGACTTCCGCCCCCAAGCTTTTAGCTAGCTCGAGATCTGCAATCATGGCCTCGTACTCGGCCTCATTGTTAGTTAACCTAGAAGTTTTGATAGATTTCTTAATAGTGCTACTCGTGGGCGGTTTCAAAATGAAGCCTAGCCCGGACCCCTTCACATTCAAGGCATCGTCTGTGAAGAGGGTCCATACCCCGATGGTGTACCCGATTTTAACAAGAGTTCCTTTTCAACTTCAGGTACAAGGATTGGCATGAAATCGGACACCAAGTCTGCTAAAATTTAAGATTTGATGTCCGTCCGGGGTCGATATTCGATATCGTACCCACTGAGTTCGACAACCCATTTGGCCAATCGGCCCGATAGTTCGTGCTTGTGCAAAATATTATGAAGTGGGTAAGTGGTTAATACGCATATGGAGTGACATTAAAAGTATGGTCTTAACTTTCTGGAGGCGTTTATTAGAGCAAGTGCCAATTTCTCTAAGTGTGGATATCTAGTTTCTGCTTCTCCTAAGGTTCGACTTACATAATAAACGGGAAATTGCGTACCTTGCTCTTCTCGAACTAGGACACCACTTACCGCGATTTCCGATATTTCCATGTACAAGTAAAGTTTCTTGTCTGCCTTTGGAGTGCGGAGCAGTGGTGGGCTCGATAGGTATCGATTCAATTCCTCTAATATGTGGCTTCAATCCGATGACCTCGAAATGAATCGGCCTTAGGCGGCTATTCGTCAAGTTAGCTTCTGTAGGGATTTTACACTGTCAACGACGGCGATATCTTCGATGGACTTGATTTTATCGGGGTTGATCTCGATCCCCCGATTCGATACCATGTGAAGCCAAGGAAGTTGCCCGAACCGACCCCGAAAGCACATTTCTCGGGGTTAAGCTTCATGTTGTATTTTCTTAAAATCTCGAACGTTTCCTGCAAATGATCCAAATGGTCCTCTGCGCGCAGGGACTTAACTAGCATGTCATCAATATAAACTTCCATTGATTTACCTATTTGTTCCTTGAACATTTTATTTACTAGGCGTTGGTAAATAGCTCCTGCATTGTTTTAGCCCGAAGGGCATTACATTATAACAATATGTTCCATACTTGGTGATAAATGAAGTCTTTTCTCGGTCCTCCGGGTTCATTTGGATTTGATTATACCCGAAATAAGTATCGAGAAAAGTAAGGATCTCGTGGCCGGCCGTGGCATCGACCATGCGATCGATGTTAGGCAGCGACAAAGAATCTTTGGGGCACCCCTTGTTTAAATCCTTATAATCTACACATATTCTAAGTTTGTTCCCTTTTTTAGGGACTACAACTACATTGGCTAACCATTCGGGGTATTTCACCTCCCGACTGGACCCTATTTTTAGAAGTTTAGTTACCTCGTCCTTTATGAATGTCTGCTTTACCTCTGACTGGGGTCTTCTCTTTTGCTTCACTGGTTTGAACCTAGGGTCCAGCCTTAGCCGATGCATCGTTATCTCCAGTGGGATCCCTGTTATGTCTAAATAGGACCAAGCAAAACAATCTATGTTATCAATAAGAAATTAAATAAGCTTTTTCCTGAGTTCGGGGGTTAATCCCGTTCCCAGGTATACCTTTCATTTGGGCAGATATCCGATTAGTATGACTTGATCCAGTTCTTCAACCGTTGATTGGGTAGCATCAGAATCATTGAGGACCATGAAGGATCAAGGGATCCCTCGCTCATCCTCTTAGTCAATCTTCTGATTTTCTAGTTGGGTCGAAGCTAACGTCTATGATTTCTACTTGGAATCACGTTCCCCCTTCAAGTCCGACCCATTTGTTGATGAAGGCGAGGATATCATAATTGCTTCTTCGATGGCAAACAGTTCTCTTACGGTCGGTCGTTCTCCGTACACTATTTTGACTCCCTCCGATGTTGGGAATTTAAGAACCCGGTGGAGGGTCGAAGGTACAACTCTCATATTGTAGATCCATGGCATTCCAAAAAGGTCGAAGGTACACTTCGTTTCTTGGATGGTCCCAAGCACGTTTATCGGTAGAATTATCTCCCCTTTGGTAGTTTCACATGCCATATTGAATCCGTTTAGAACCAGGGTTGCGGGTATGACCTGGTCCTGTAGACCGAGCTGTTCTACGACCTTCGATCTAATAATGTTAGTCGAGCTACGTGGATTAATTAACACACGCTTAACTTTAGTTTTATTCATAAGTACGGATATTACCAGTGCATCGTTGTGAGGTTGCATGACTCCTTCTGCATGTTCATCATCAAAGGACAGGGTTCCTATAGGTGTATAATCCTGAGTTTTAGGTCGCTTCTCTCTCATAACCGAAGTCTTAGTGTGTTTAAGCACTAGCCCTTGAGGGGTATCGATGCCACCGATGATCATATAGATGATGTGTTGTGGTTCCTCCTGTTCGTTTTGCCTACCGAAATCCCTGTTTTTGAAATGGTTTTTGGCCCTGTTGCTTAAACATTCTCGAAGGTGCCCTTTATCGAATAGCCGGGCTACCTCCTCTAGACTTTACCTTCCAAAAACCTCCAACACCACTAGCCAAAAGCTTCCTTTCTTAGTGTGTTTACCCGAAAAATCAGTTAGAGTTAAATTTGTGTATGGTTTTAAGGACACGTGATATAACTTGATACAAATTGTAGAGTGAAATGTAAAAATCTCTTATATATGGCAAATGGAATGAAATATAAGGCAGAGAAAAAGGAAAATATTGATGAACAAGGCAACGTCATCCCCTTAAATGTGTTAACATCCCCTCTTATATTAGAGAGATCCTACTTTATCTATAATAATAAAAATATATAGTGAAAAACCCACGATAAATTATCTTTTCTTCGATTTCCGCCAAGATTCTCTCCCATAGTGCGGTTGCAACGACTCTTGTCTGCGAGCTCAATACTGGCTCGAGCTCGGTACTGGATCAAGCCCTCGGCCTTGGTTCAAGCTCGATTCTGACTTGGGGACTCGATATTCGGGGTGAGTGTTGGTCGGTCTATGCATATTCGATAATCTCAGCTTTGCCTCATAGTTCGATTTGGATATGAGCTCGATAATGATACCGAGCTTGTCATTGATCGGTCTTAGAGCTTGAAGCTCTACGACCTTACTTCGGACCTCGACCGAGCTTGCCATGCAGATACCCTTTGATCGAAATATTATCATCTCGACCAGTCCGTACGACTGATTCAATCGGTTTTGACCGTACACAGATAGTCCCCTCGTTTCTCGGAAAAGGATGTGGCGAGAAACGATATGATTTCCCAACAACACGATCAGATATATGCTGACGTTTACATCGATCCTGACCATGACGTATGTGATAGCTGTCCCATCGGTTCTGTTTTACCAAGGCAGATAATGTGTGTCAGACAGTGGTCGGCCACCGCTGATATTGAACCGCCATTGCTTCAATCTATAAATAGCCTTTCATTCCACCATTCATCATTTTTACGTTTACAATCTTCCAAATTTTCTAAGTTCCTTTTTGTCTTTTCTGAGTTTTTTGCCTGCAAATCTGTGAGTTTTACTGCAAACTCTTTCTTAAAACACAAAATACTCGCGTTCTTTGTTCACAGAATTTTAAATGGCAAAAACGTCTAAAACTATTCCACAGAAATAGACCGCTTCTTCATCTCGACCTACTGGTGGCGAGGATGTGGAAGAGCCTCGCCTTGAGGAATTTGTTCCGGTAGAGTGTTCGACTGTAGGTGATTTTAAAATTGAAAAGCCTTCTCCGATACCTGGTCGGTGTGAGCCGATGTCGAGGTACCAATGTTCAATTACCGAAAAGGTTCTCGATAAAGTCATACAAGAATGCAACTGGGATAATAAACTTGTAGTAATCCCATCGCCTGATAAATCAATTACTACCCATGTTGAAGGGTTCTTAAGTGTTTACACTTATTCTTTCACGTTGGGACCTCTAGACCCTGTCATCGTTGCCTTTTGTAAGTGGTACGATTTGACCCTCGGCCAAATCCACCCTTCCTTTTGGAGGATAGTAATTCTTCTTCGATTTTTCTCGAGCAAGGTTGAGGGGCATATCTTCACCCTCGATCATCTTATGTGCCTTTACAGTCCCCGACTTTATCGAGGAGGGTTGATCAAGCTTGCTCGCCGAGCAACCAAAGAGCCATTCTCGATCATAGATGAGACTCGGGATCGGGGTTGGATGGGTCATTTTGTTCGAATCAAAACCTCGGACCTGACCACTGCCGATGACTTGCCATTTCTCGAGAAATGGAATATGAGCCGTGAGTAAACGTTTCTCTTTGCCCGTTTTGATTTTGTGATTGCCTTTTATTTTGTTGATCCATTTTTCTTTTCTTATCACAGCCGTAGCTCGAATACTGGAACCAATCCCGGATCTTAAACAATGGGTCGAAAGTCTAGTGTTGTAGAGACCGTATTCCGAGCGTTCTTGGGTCAAATTATCAAAGGGTCGATGGGAGGCCCACAGTCATGGTAAATCTTTTTGTCGATTTGTCTCTTCATCGATTTGTATGGTAAATATCCCTTTTCCCTTTTTGTAGGACTAAGGAAAGATGTAGTCATGAGGCCCCCATCTGGTGGCGAAGAAGTTCCTGCCCTGAAGCAGGTAAAATAAAGGAAAAGAAAAGACGTATCGGGCTCTCCGAGCTCAGAAAAGAAGAAATTGGCTAAGAGATCTCGAAAGCCGAATGGGGGCTCTCATGTTATGTTTTCAGAAGTGGACCGCCATTTAAGGGACGAGCCCGAAGAAGGAGAGGAGAATTTAGCCTGCGTACGGGATAATGTTGTGATTCAACAGTCTTCCAATTTGGTAGAAGCAAATCAAGGAACCTTGGCCATAATCCCAGAACAAGAAGAAGCCGAGATTATCCCTTCCCGAGCTAAGATGATTGAAAGGGATACCGAGGGTGGATCTTCTCGGGCAGTAGAAGATATTTCAAGGGATGAGTTCGGGATAGTTGACATTGGTGGATCCCCTCAGATTTCGGATGCCATGATTCGAGAGGCCGTCATGTTGGAGGATCGGTCCTATGAGGGTATTCAAGAGTCGGCCGATATCCATGGTTTTCTGGAGGAGCTCGAGTCAGGTGCCTCGAAGGTGGTTACTGGTTTTAGTGGAATGCCGGTACCCAAAAAAGCTTCGTGGATGGGTTCTTCGGAGCCTTCATCGATTATAAACTGGCGGACCAATTTTCGGCCCCGAGTATCGATCCCGACCGAAGGCGGAAGATAGTACTCTCCGCACCTGCGGATACCCAAAGTTTTTATTCCTCTGTGGGGATTTCCAGTTACCTTCGGTCCTTGGTAACCGAAGAAGATCAATCAGTGATGAATGTGGTGGGGCCCGCCTGTCTCTTCAACGAGGCCCAACATGCTTTGAATCGGGTAAATCTGATGGCGTTTTTGCCGCTTCTTTTACACATAGAGTTATAGGTAATTCTAATGTTTCTCCTTTGTTTGTAGGCTTCGGTGTTGCATCACGAGGCCTTTCTTCGAATCTGGGAGGAGCATGATGCCGAGGTTTGGAGCCTCACTAAGAAGAGTGACTCGTACACGTTCCTTAGTGAAAACCTTCGAGCAGATTTGGCAGCGGCTCTGGAAGAGCATGAGGAGATGGCTGAGCAGTTATTCCGAATATTCCATGATAGTAAAGATGAAAAAGAGATAACCCTTAACGATCTGATTCTACAGGTTCGGAAGAGAATCTAGTAGATTGGACGGCTTAACTCACAAGTACATGCACTACTGGCCGAGGTAGAAGAATTTAAAAAGTGTATGGATATCCTTGCCTTGAAAAAGGAAGTCGTTCAAGCTAAGTTGGAGCTGTCTAATGCCCAGCTTCGATCTGCGAAAGAAAATGCTTCGGGGCTGATCAAAAAGATGAAAGAGCTTCAGCATCGGTTGGATTTGGCCACTTCAGATAAAGAACTTGAAGTGGCCATATCTGAGGTGATCGAGGCCAATAAAAGAGCTGATGCCAAAGTGGATCAGTTTAGGATCGATATTGAGGTTAACAAAGCCAAAGCTGAGAGCATGATCAAACATGCAATATGGTAAGCTCAGAGAGAAGCTCTCGAGGAGTTCAGAGCTTAAGGCTTCGATATTGGGGCCGAGATTGAGGTTGCCAGGGACAAAGCTCGAAGGTTGACCTTTCCTGAGGAGGACTCCGAAGATTCGGAGGAGTCTGAAGATGAGGACGATGCCGAGAATACGACCTCCGATGAAGATTGAGTCATTTAGGGCCTTAGGTCATTTGCTGTGTTCTTTTGATACCCCTTTCGGTTTTGGTGTAAAGAACTTTTTTTTTGACAGAGTAGCCGCCTCTGTACAAAAAATTTGTAAATTTAAATCTTTCTTCCTTTTGGAGCAAAATAGCCTTTCAAGCTAAATAGATAGTTTGAATTTTAATATCTGATGCCTTCGGGACTTGTGGGTAGTCCCATTTGCTTTATCGGGCCCGAACATCCATCAGCCTTAAATAGTCAAGTGTTCATTTGAATTCGATGAAATGAGTAATTTTACTCGAAGTAATGTAGCCCGTAGGCGTAATGGTCGAGTGAATGCTTGCTCGAACTCGAAATAAGAGTATCTTGTAGGCTTTGTGAATAATTCGAACGCAAAGTAATGTAGCCCGCATGCGTAATGGTCGAGTGAGTGCTTTCTCAAACTCAAAATTAAAGTAGCCCGTAGGCTTAGTAGTCGAGTGAATGATTCAAACTCGATGTAATGTAGCCCGTAGGCATAATGGTCAAGTGAGTGCTTGCTCGAACTCGAAATACAAGTAGCCCGTAGGCTTAGCAGTCGAGTGAATGATTCGAACTCGATGCAATGTAGCCCGTAGGCGTAATGGTCAAGTGAGTGCTTGCTCGAACTTAAAATAAAAGTAGCCAGTAGGCTTAGCAGTCGAGTGAATGAATCAAACTCGATGCAATGTAGCCCGTAGGCGTAATGGTCGAGTGCTTGCTTGCTCAAACTTGAAATACAAGTAGCCTGTAGGCTTAGGAATCAAGTGAATGATTCGAACTCGATGCAATGTAGCCCGTAGTCTTAGTGGTCGAGTGAGTGCTTGCTCGAATTCGAAATAAAAGTATCTCGTAGGCTTAGTAGTCTAGTGAATCATTTGAACTCGATGTAATGTAGCCCTTAGGCTTAGTAGTCGAGTGAATGATTCGAAATCGATGTAATGTAGCCTGTAGGCGTAATGGTCGAGTGAGCGCTTGCTCGAACTCGAAATAAAAGTATCCCGTAGGCGTAATGGTTGAGTGAGTGCTTGCTTGAAATCGAAATAAAAGTAGCTTGTATGCTTAGCAGTCGAGTAAATGATTCGAACTCGATGTAATGTAGCCCGTAGGCGTAATGGTCGAGTGAGTGCTTGCTCGAACTCGAAATAAAAATAGCCCGTAGGCTTAGTAGTCGAGTGAATGATTTGAACTCGATGCAATGTAGCCTGTAGGCATAATGGTCGAGTGAGTGCTTACTCGAACTCAAAATAAAAGTAGCCCGTAGGCGTAATGGTCGAGTGAGTGCTTGCTCGAACTCGAAATAAAAGTATCTTGTAGTCTTAGTGATCGAGTGAGTGCTTGCTCGAACTCGATCCTGTTTGCATAATAAATCTTGAATATAGGATATCGGTAAAAAAAGGTCTTTCTTTGTAAGTCATTATACATGTGTTCATGTTTTGCGTCGAGGCTCGGGCCAACTACATAAGCATGGTTCATTTTGACCATTTGGCTCTTACAACGTTTCCTGTCGAGACATTGTTTGTCATGAAATAACGAAGTAACTTCCTTTGCACCGAACTTGATAATCATCACAGATACGTTCAATGATAAAGCCCCCAGTATACGAGGTTGATTTTAAAGAGGCCTCGGATACTCAGCAGTAGTATCGTTTTAGACGTTACACGTTCAATTGCTTGGTAGTTGATTGCCATTTTATTAGACCGGATTTGGAAGATTTCCACTATATGGCTGGTATCGATCTCTGGTCGACCTTTGCTTGGTAGTTCTTTTAGTAACGGACCTAGAAATCAACTGGTCATCTTCGACTCTTATTTTGAATTGATATCGATTGTGCACATCGGTCCAAGTAATAGCTGGGTACTCGATCACATTTTGCTTCAGTCATCGTGAAGCCATCGAGCTCCGCTCGTTTATACCTTGAGTGAAAGCTTGAACAGCCCAATCATCTGTGACTGGTGGAAGATGTATTCGTTCCATTTGAAAATGAGATACGAACTCCCTTAGCATCTCATTATCCTTTTGTATTACCTTGAACATGTCTGACTTTCTGGTCTCGACCTTTATGGCTCCAGCATGTGCTTTTACGAAGCAATCTGCAAGCATAGAAAAAGAATCAATAGAGTTAGATGGTAAATTATGATACCATACCATTTCCCCCTTTGGCAGGGTTTCACCGAATATTTTCAATAATACAGATTCGATCTCATCATCTTCCAAATCATTACCCTTGATGGCATACGTGTAAGAAGTGGCGGGCTCGTTGGGGTCGCCCGTTCTGTTATATTTGGGTATTTCGGGCATACGGAATTTTTTGGGGATTGATTTTGGGGCCGCGCTCGAGGGAAAAGGTTTTTGCACTAATATTTTGGAATCCAACCCTTTTATCATTGGTGGAGCCCCCAGGATCTGATCGACCCTAGAGTTATATGATTCTAACTTTTTATCATTGGCTTCGACTCGCTTTGTGAGTTCCTCGAGAAATTTAGCAATTTCGGGAGTAGTCCCCGATTCTTGCTCATTTGACTTCACTATGGCTGGCTTTGTTCTGTGGGTGATTTCTCGAGGAGGATTGGGCTCCGGCCTGCTTTGTAGCTGTGTTTGGCTTTGCAACTGAGCTATTTCTGCCTGTTGGGCTTGCAACATTTCGAAAATCATACGCAAGCTAACGTCGTTTTCCTCGACGTTATGGGTATCTCGAGCTGCAGGCCGAGTGCCACCATGAATGTTATTTTTTGGTTCAGCATGTAGATTCGCCTCAATGGCTACATGCGAATTGATATCTATCGGTGCTCCGATTTGAGCTCCAACGACTCTTACAAGTGGTCTTTATGTACTACGTTTCAAGTTATTGTTTTCATCTTCAAGACCGGCTCCGTTGTTGATTGGCAAAGCCATTTGATTGATAGTTAGTCGTTGCTAATCCGAAATTTAAGATATTTTCGGAAACCAGCGTAGAACGCAATGTCATGTTTTTTTAGATTCCTATCAAATAACCACTGTTAAATTATCGAAAAATCGGATAGAGTTAAATTTGTGTATGGTTTTAAGGACACGTGATATAACTTGATAAAAATTGTAGAGTGAAATGTAAAAATCTCTATATTTGGCAAATGGAATGAAATATAAGGCAGAGAAAAAGGAAAATGTTGATGAACAAAGCAACGTCATCCCCTTAAATGTGTTGACATCCCTCTCTTATATTAGAGGGATCCTACATTATCTATAATAATAAAATATATAGTGGAGGATCCGCGATGAATTGTCTTTTCTTTAATTTCCGTCAAGATTCTCTCTCATGGTTCGGTTGCAATGACTCTTGTTTGTGAGCTCGATACTGGATCGAGCTCGGTATTGGATCGAGCCCTCGGCCTTGGTTCGAGCTTGATTCTGACTTGGGGTGTCGATATTCGGGGTGAGTGTTGGTCGGTCTATGCATCTTCGATGATCTCCGCTTTGCCTCATAGTTTGATTTGGATATGAGCTCGATAATGATGTCGAGCTTGTCATTGATTGGTCTTAGAGCTCGAAGCTTGACACCATTACTTCGGACTTGGACCGAGCTTGCCATACATATACCCTTTGATCGAAACATTATCGTCTCGACCAGTTTGTACGACTGACTCAATCGATTTTCACCGTACACATAGTTTATCACCACGGTGGTGGACTTGTTGTCGGATCTGCCTTTTCCCATATACACCATCGTCACCTCAACATCTTAGTTTCTAAATCAAACGCAATTGGGATTTCTGTTGAGTATAGATTAGCCTAGAGCATGACGTGCTAACAATCTATGAAGATTATTGGACTGCAATTCAATGGGTCGCATCACACGCTAGTCATGAAAATCATATTATTTCTAACAAATAACCATGATTAACAAACCATGGTGACTTTAGTAGACTGTCCATAGCTGGGGACAGTGCTGGTGGTAACATAGTTTTTCACATGGCCAGGGTGGCCCAACAACATTCGAGGCCTAAAGCAAAGCCTTAATAAGAGGCCTTAATATATATATATATATATATATATATATATATATATATATATATATATATATATATTATTTAATGAACATCGTTTTTAAAAAAAATAGACAAATGAGGATGTTGAATTAAAAAAAATGAGAACTTAGTTTTATAAATGTCACGACCCAAACCGATGGGCAGCGACGGGCACCCGATACCTTACTTAATCGAGTACCAACATAACGTATCTTTCGTATCATACTATCATAGATAACTGAGCCGGAGAGGATGCCATAAAATAGGTAGAATACAACATGTAATACCAACATATACATAAGACATATGGGCCTCTAAGACCAAAATAACCACTTGTACATTGGACATAGGCCGACAAGACCATACAATCTTTTACGTACATGACGTATGTCTACAAGCCTCTAAGGATACCTAATTATCATAAAGGTCGGGACAGAGTCCCGCCTTACCAAACAATACCCATCTAAATCATACTGACCAAACAAGAAACTCCAGAGCAAATGGAGTGCACCAACATCTTTCGCTGAGCTGATCACCTACTTGGAGGACTCTCGATCTGTCTATCGAGACCTGCGGGCATGAAATGCAACATCCCAAGGCAAAAGGGACGTCAGTACAAATAATGTACCGAGTATGTAAGGGATACAAGTCAGTAAATAATAGACATGAGAGAAACATGGAGTAAATGAATCGACATGTATGTTGGTTGATTGCATTCTTATCCAAATATTTGAATTTATTATCCACTAATTACTTGATTAACTTTATTAATCTCCCATTAACCAATAATTAATTAATTACCCACATAATTAAGAATTATCTCAAATTACTTAAAATACTACCCACTTTTAACATACCTTATACACCTTACTATCATGGTCATGTGGTATAAGGTATGACATTAGTCCATAAATATTCGTATTATAGCTCGGACTGTATTTTATCCCAAATTGCCAAACTTCAACGAAATTTATTTCTTTGACTCTCTTACCCTCTTACCTTCACGAATTTACTTATCACTTATTTGAAATTGCATAATACGTATAATCTCAAAATAAATTTCATTCCCGAACTTACGTTGATTATCTTACGACGAAACTTTAACGTATGAAAATGCGGAATGTAACATCTCATTACCGAGCTTTAGTCAATTTACTTATGGTGTACTTTCACGTACGAAAACATGGGGTGTAACATCATTCCCCCCTTTGGATCATTCGTTCTCGAATATTGACTGATGCACTTATCATTATCATAACTCATAGCTCTTACGAATGCTTTAGTACTCTCCTTGCCATCTAGGCAATTGTTCTGTTAATAAATCCAAAGGTTAGGGCATTCCCCTATTTAGGCCTCTTTTTCACACCATGACTCGTGGTCAGAATTCTTCCAATATCGTAACTGTTGCTACCTTCTATCATGTAGCCTGCACCACTTTTCCTTTGTATGTGCACCTATGCGACTCTTCTCTCCAGTTTTTTCCTCTAGATTTTAGCCAATCTTTAGTCCTCACTTTGTAAACATATACAGAGCTTGACAAGATATCGCATCTATAGGTATACTGAAGTTCTTCGCTCGGCACTTTGTCAAACTTACAAATATTTCTATATCTTATTTCATAGGTTCGGTTATCTATCTGCATGACTTTATTGCATTTAAGTAAGTCATAATATACCATAACTCTTACCTCGATTTATCGCTACTGAGGTCTGCTACCAAACTCCATGTTACTCTTGTTGCTTATCCCATATGTATAAATCTAAGTCCTTTAATGTTCCTCATTACTGTTCATCTTAAGAATGACGACCTAATCTCAGCTCATACTTTGTGACTTTTGTCCATCCGTTATGATTCGCCTCAATATTGATCTACAATATACCACTGATAACTTAAAACTTCTTGCGTAATACCTTGCCACTAGGGCTTACGTTTCATCAAGGAATATTTGAAGTGATTTCCATAATCGTATTTCATAGTATCTCAATGTGATTCACCTTATGGGGGGTATTCTAATCTCATGCCGTCCGCGAAATCTTTTCTCCTTCTCCTTTTTTTTCTTCAAATCATTATTCAATCGAAGGCCCAAACGTCATCTTTTATCTGTCACAATTACACCCTCATTTTATTACCAGGCCAGTATTTCATTTCTTCTAAATGCTACTAGTCATAGACTCCTTTGAGCTCATTCAGGCTATACTGAGCTTTATATAATTTAGAGAACCTATCGACTCTCTCTCATTTTCGTGGGTTTAATCCCGATGGCTTATCCATTCTTGTCACCTTATTACTCTCCCTTTCTTATCCTTACTCTTGTCTTCCTACAATCTTGTCGCTCTACTATACTTTAGCTTGCGACCCATACATATCCATTTATACTACTTGTATCCTTCATTCAACTTCCTTGCACCATAGATTTCCTTGTATTATTCTAGAACATCAAGTGAGATATCACATCGTCTCTAACTCTTATTTTACTTTCTTAACTATACATCTCGATACCTAGAAACCATAGGTTGTAAAATATGCCACTGATGATGCCACTATCATTCCTGGATATTGAATCCCCGCGCTTCTAGCCTTCTATCCGAAGTATGAACTATTCACAACCTTTTGCTTTTGAGTATCTCGTACGTTTTTCACCTTTACCTTACTTACCTTAATATCTCGCATCACATCTTCTATCTCCTTCATGACCTCCCTTTCCATATAAGTATAATTCGCATCCATAACTTGAACTTCTATTATAATACTTGCACCTTTTTACATGATTCGATGGGAGCTTTATACTTACCTCTTATGAGGCTGGTATTCTTCTAACTGGACCGCTGATATTAAGAGTGACTCTGCAATGTTGTTAATCACTATGTCCATAATTTTCTGGGTTCAATAATCAAACTCCTGATTTTACTCCCCGTTAATTAGCCACGGTAGGCGCCACTTTTTATGGAGTGCATACAATGTTGTTTTGAGACTATTGTTATTAGACTATTTCCTCTTTAGGTCACTGAGCTTAGGTTGAAGCCTTCTTCCTTATTTCCTCAGCTAATCTTTCATTGTAGTACTTAGGGAGAACCCTCTGATTCTTGTAAGGCTGCGAGCTTATTACATCGTATTCCCATAGAATTTTTGATGTTCGTATTCACCTATAATTATCCTTAGTTACTTACCTCCACACTCATGTGCTCGTACGGTTGCTTCTGAACTGAAATTTTGACTGTCTTTCCAGTGGGGCTTTCTTTTATTTCCATAACACTCATATGGTACCTTTAACTTCCCCAACTCCTATATGAATATTTCTCAAGGTTACGATGTCATATCTGCGAGACTGAATGCCTCGTGTTGGGTTTCACTATGTTTATCTTTCACGATCTGTTGATTTGTCTGTATCCTCTTGTCCAGCCATAACTAGGCTCTTCCGAAATCAGCTACCAATTACTCGTTGGCCCATTTTTGTATCAATATTTCACGTAATATTTCTTGGGTTATTTCATTTGTAATTAACTTACCTTTCGCACTAGCTCCTTATTTATCAATAACATCCCAGGCAGGAACCTTTACTTCCTTTCCTTGACGTCGTGTTTGCATAATGTTCTGGAATCATAGCATATCTATAGGATTTGAATTAGTGCAATCTCATTCCTTTTCTCATTTTTATCGCATTCTTTTACAATTTCATAGTTAATAGAACCGCTTAATTCTGACTTAATGCCACATCACTCCATATTCCCCTATTTAGGAGAGCACTAAGATTTAGTGTTATGATGATATACGTATAGATATTTTACCTTCTCATCTTTGGCATCTTTTTACATCATCGATGATCCTTAATCGCCTCGCGATAATCCTTCTATACCAAGGATAACGAAATTCCTCACTCGCGAGGGTGACACTTAGTGTAACTAGCACATACAGTCCTTTAAGCTTAACTTTACTCACCTTTCTTGCTTTAGGGAAGCGTCTTCCTAAATGTCCTTTAAAGGGTATTCTTCTGTCGTCTATTTTATTATCGTCGGGACGCGATCTCTGAAATTCCCATGATGCCGACTATTATTCAGTCCCTATTTTATGTTTAGTTTATCTTGTTCATCAGTCCATGCTGATTTCTTATTACTCTGGGGGTCTAGCTTTTCCTTTTAGTAGTCGCGTTGGAGTCACGAACTTATTTCTCAAAATGAGGATATGACTTTATGGCCTATACTCTTTTGTTGTCTCAAGGCCTGTCACCTCTCGTCCTTTCCTTCACTTGACTATAGACTCTATAATACTGTCATCTTTTTTATCTACCGTTGTCATCCATGTATCATATCTTACTCATAATGCTTCACTCTTTTCTTATTTCCCGCTAACATTTATGTCTATCACTTTATTCTGAAAACTCGAACAAGACATTCTTTTGCTTTTAGCTCCCCTTTGCTCCATCCAGTGGATCTTCGGGTTACTTAACGTTCTCGCTCTACTAAGGACGCGAGCCACACTAAGGTAATATTTATCCCTTCCAGGTTTTCCGTGCCTATCTTCTGATTTCTTTTTTCATACTAATATTCACATCTAATTGTAATATTCTAGAGTGCACCATCTGGGTGCCTCGCAAGGAGATCTATTAGCACCTTTGTAATATCCTTCAGAAATATCAACTAACGCAAATAATCCATTCATCATTTTGGGTTACCCTAACCCTAGCTAGATCATGATACCCTGCCTTCTCTTATACTACTTCTGTTAGACCCCATATGGCATAAATGAGATGGGTGTGGCCAATTGTACATACCTCTACTACTGTTGAAGGTAGCGCAAAATGATTATATCTCCCTTCCTGAATGGTAAATAATGATAATCTTCATTAACTGGGCGCCTCGTACCCTTCTTCATCTTGCTTCTTTTACTTGTTGAAACTTGTATCTATCTTCTGAATCTCTCAATGCCTTTCACCATAGGGGTGGATAGATATTCCTGCCTTAAGGCTCTTTTTTCAAAAGCTCACACGTCTTAGTACACACATGATCTGCTGGAGACCTTACATTTACTCACCATAAACATGATGCAACATCGAGTTCCTCTGACTCAACTCTTCCACATCCGTATTCAATCCCTTACCAACCGTCTTTCTGGATATAGGCATCGTCGTATTATGAATAAGATAGAGTTTAGAAAATTGAGTTCTTACAACTGAGCTCTACCACACGATCTAGAGTAAGAAGAAAGAGTGAAAGTCCTAAATGCCCTGTAGCCTCCTACTTATAAGTGTGGTGCACAACACACCCATAAACAAGACTCTACTAGACACAACTTATAGACTCCCTAGGACATAACTGCTTTGATACTACTTTTGTCACGACCCAAACCGATGGGCCGCGACGGGCACCTGGTACCTTATTCAACCGAGTACCAACATAACGTATTTTTTCGTATCATACTATCATAGATAACTGAGCCGGAAAGGCTGCCGTGAAATAGGTAGAATACAACATGTAATACCAACTTATACATAAGACATATGGGCCTCTAATACCAAAATAACCACTCGTACACTGAACATAGGCCGACAAAGCCATACAATCCTTTACGTACATAATATCTGTCTACAGGCATCTAAGGATACCTAATTGTCATAAAGGTCGGGACAGAGCCCCGCCATACCAAACAATACCCATCTAAATCATACTGACCAAACAAGCAACTCCAGAGCAAATGGAGTGCACCAACATCTTCCGTTGAGGTGATCGCCTACTTGGAGGACTCTCAACATGTCTATCGAAACCTGCGGGCATGAAACGCAGCGTCCCAAGGAAAAAGGGTCGTCAGTACAAATAATGTACCGAGTATGTAAGGAATGAAAATCAGTAAATAATAGACATGCGAGAAACATGGAGTAAAAGACTCGATATGTATGTGTGAATAGCTCTGTGAATCATTTAATATTATAATGTCATGCATATGTGTATAAATATCATACCATGCATGTGTATATGCATTCATAACATCATCAAGCCTCTAAGGGCATCCCATGATATCATTTCGGTCGTTGTGAGCAAATCATCAGCGTATATCAGCTGATCATGTGGTGGTGCGTATATAACACCGTAGCCTTTTTCCATATCCCATACACACACACACACACACACACATATATATATATATATATATATATATATATATATATATATATATATAACATCATCTGTTCATGGGTCAATGTACATGTATAAATGTATGAAATGCATAAGAAATACGTTAATAAGATTTCTCGGAATGTCATAAAAATAATATGTCTATTGGATAAACTTTATCAAATACGTATTTTTCTGAGACTCATGAACAGAAGATATAATAATAATTCACATGGGGAATCAAGAAGATAAACGCCCCTAGTATTTCTATAAATAGAGTCATTTATGAAAGTTGTGCATTTGCTCGTTTCGTTCGTGTCGTATAGATTATGCCAAAAAGAAAGAAGGGATAGCGTTAACATACCTGAGCCGATTCTCTCAACAATCCCTCTACCATACGTCAATTGCAACAAAAACGTAATGGCGGATCGAAGTTGGGGAAAATCCTTAAAATATTCTTGAGAAAGATTGTACCGTACTTCCTTAGAATCGTAAAATTCCGTTGCTATTACGTAGTATAATTTTGTATGAAATATTTGTTGAAGCAGAGTCACGTCAATCTATCTCACTCTGTAAATGAGTCATATGAAATCTTGTTGAGTCTTTCACACTAAATGACTTATTTATAAGCTACATAAAATCCCTTACCTTTAGGATTTGTGGTCCCCACTTTTAAGGTTTTATTAATCCAAAATTGCCCTAACATGCCACCTAACCATCAAAACCAAATAGTCACAATTATTTCAAGGACTTGCTGCCACATTGGTTGATTGCATTCCTATCCAATTATTTGAATTTATTATTCACTAATTACTTGATTAACTTTGTTAAACATTCATTAATTAATAATTAATCAATTACTCACATAATTAAAAATTATTTTAAATTACTTAAAATATTACCCACTTTTAACATACCTTATACACCTTACTATCATGGTCATGTGGTACAAGATATGTCATTAGTCCATAAATATCGGGTATTATAGTTCGGACCGTATTTTATCCCAAATTGTCAAACTTCAACGAAACTTATTTCTTTGATTCTCTTACCCTCTTACCTTCACGAATTTACTTATCACTTGTTTGAAATTGCATAATACTTATAATCTCAAAATAAATTTCATTCCCGAACTTACGTCGATTAGCTTGCGACAAAACTTTAACGTACGAAAATGCGGAATGTAACATCTCATTTCTAAGCTTTAGTCAATTTACTTATGGCGTACTTTCACGTACGAAAACATGGGGTGTAACAATAAAGTACAAAAAATTAAATGAATTTAACGTTGATTGCATCACAACTGAAATGGGAGAACCCAGGAAACATACTTCCTCCGTCCCAACTTAAGTGACTCCTTTTTCTTAGTAACTTCCTTTCTATATTTGGTAACAATTCAACTTTAGATTATTCTTTTTACGATTAATGAGATAATTTTTAGCCCACAAAGTTTTATGATTTATTTAAAATTATAAGTTTTAAAAATCTTCCTTTATTTTCATAAAGGAATATTGAGAGAGAGAGTATAAATTGACCGAGTATAAATCTTCCTTTATGTCCAGTCAAACACTTTCATATAAATTGGGACGGAAAGAGTATAATTTATGTAAGGAAAATAAATAATAAGTTAGATTATTAGATATAGTTACGTGACCAAATAATGAATAGAAAAATATAATTAAGTAAAAAAGTAAAATAAGATTGACAGAATATTATTTTAGTTATATTAATTAGAGGAAGAAATCGAGTTATTAAAAATAATATGACAATAAAGAAATAAATTTATTAATAATAAAAGATAATTATATAAATAATATACTACTATATATAGAAAAATAGTAATTTTGGGGCCCTTAAAATTTTGAGGCCCGAAGCAAGTGATTTATTTGTTTTTGGGTCAGGCCGTCGCTGCACATGGCCATGAGAGCTGGAAGAGAAGGTGGTATTAATGAAAATGTGGTCATCTCTGGTTCAATTCTTGCTTTTCCCTACTTGTTGCTCTCACTTGAAAACATTGAACAAGGTATATCTTACAAGATTTGGAAGGCCATCGCCCCTCCATCGGAAGCTGGGATCCACAGCCCAATGATTAATCCTCTAGCCGAGAAGTCTCCTTGTTTGTCAGGGCTAGGCTGCTCAAGATTGTTGTTGTGTATTGTGGAGAAAGATGAGTATATTCCAAGAGAAATTATGATTCGATTCGTCCAGGGTATGAAGAAAAGTGGATGGACAGGAGAATTTGAGTTCATTGAGGTTAAAGACGAAGGTCACTGCTTTCAGATGAAAGATTTTGAAACTGAGAAAGCCCAAGTTTTGATCAAGCGTATTGCTTCTTTCATCCAACATAAATGATCAAATTAGTCCTGTAATATTAGAGCTTTATTACAGTAAAAAGTATTTGGCTCTTAATCTAAAGAAAGAACCTCTCAATGGATATATTTTGAATAATATATTTCTAAGGTCGACAACTTACAATTTTTGTTTAGTTCCCAAACTTCACGTGGTCTTTAATACCCCTGAACTCTCCTGAACGCTTGATAGACTCAACTTTCCTGAACGCTAACTATCCATGAGTTCACCGATCCATGAGAGTGTCACATACGCATTACCATATAGATTTTCTTTTCGTGACAAATCTATAAAAAAAAAGAACTTGGAACAACATTATTTTGACTACTATAATTTTTTATTTGGCTAAAATAATAATATTTCAATCAACTTATTTTTATATATTTGGTCAGAAAAAGAAGGAATATACAATTACTGACATATACTCATTGCATCTAAAGTAACATACCTAATATTATTCCACACCGTGAGGTCTGACTCATTGCATCTAAAGAAAAAAATGCGTTGTTGGAACTCCAATCTTTTGGCAAAAAAATATTTTGGCTAAAAATAATAATATTCCAACTAAATATTTTATGAATTTGACCCGAAAAAGAATAATGTATAGTATAAATAAATAGTCATTGCAGGAAAAGAAAATTACATAGTACTTTTTTCTTGTTAAGATATATCTTGTTCATAATATTTGAACAAGGTATATCATAGTGTTGTTGAAACATTAGATCTTAAGTATATCAAAATATTTGTGTGAATATTGATCACGCCCAACTATGCCTTATAAAAAAGATTAAGTGGTCGTTGCAAATATAATCCGGTTTATAAATTCGGAGTCAAATCCCACAGGGAATTAACCTACTAATCACAACTTCTAGTTTCGCAAGAATTCAAGTAATCAACTTTCAGAAATATTGAATAATGAGTTCAGTGTTTACTAACTAAAAGCAAGGTAATAAAAAAGCTGTAATTTTATTACTAACAAAGCAAATGTTATAGATAAGATTGGAAAGGTCTAGGGTTATGATTTCTCCTCTCGTCGGAATCCTCCCCGCTACGTCTCCTATAACTTTGCTTATATATTCTCTACTGATCGTGAGCACTTTAGGTATCATAACTCTCTTCCGAGCAACTACAACAATATACAAGACATATTCTGGAGAACTACACTAGCTAGCTTTAGTTTACAGCTCACTAAGTTCACACCAAAGTTTTGTTATTCCTAATCCCACCTTTAAACTCTCCGTATTGATCTTTGATATACGTTAGCAGTGATATTGTTCAACAACTACCTAAATATGTACCCTTTTCCAAGTAATACACACTAAATAGGCATAGCCGATTGAGGGCCCTTCAATCAACCACAATAATCACGTAGTTGAACAAGTAGAGAAAATCCAATGGCAAACTTATATTAAATGCAACAAAAATTCATCCTCCAAGAAGTTCTATCAAACCCTAGAATAAAGAGTTTAGCTACTCATAATTATTTTCACAACTACAATATAAGAATTCAGCACCAATAATAGAAAAGGGAAGAAGAAAGATAAAAACTCGTTTCCGAATCTTCTGTCTTGCTCCTTGCTTGTTCTTGCCTTCAAAGTTGTTGTGTAACCCTTAAAAAGTCGTTCTTTGATGTATTTGTATCACTTAGGGTTGCTAAGGGATGGAACTTTTTAATCCCAATTCGGATGGGAAAAGCTGGAATCTGCGATTGCCTTCGCGCGTCGCGCACCCATGGACGCAGATTCAACTTTTGAAATTCTTCTATTTCGTGAAGCGATCCATGCCTTTGCTTCGCTTCGCTATTTTGTGCCTTCACTTTTCTCCTTTTTCGCGTCCATTTTCGTGCCACATGAGAATAGACGAGCTCTCAATCCTTTCATTTTTTTCCTTTTTGATATCTTTTGCTCCATTATCGTTCAAGCTCACTCCTACAAATAAGAAATACGTAATGCGTATAATTCACTTCAAATATCATGTAATTTCCCGCAACTCACACGACAAACGAGATGAAAACACACTCAAAAGCATGCGCTTTTGGCCATTTATCAACTATAAAAAAATTTAAACTTATAATCTTTATACATTCTATAATATTTGTAGGACTATGTGAGCGAGTTATGTTACATTATTTATAAATTTAAAAGAAATCATTCTTTTTAGAACCAACAAAAATAAATACGTCACATATATTGAAAGAGAGATCTAGATTAAGAAATAATGTATGACAACATAGGAGAAGCAAACGACAAATCAACCGCTACCTGACTTTAACCTTTTTTTTTTATTCGACAAATGACTTTATGCTTCAATTATTGAATCCAAGGCAACCCTTAACCGGTCAACATGATCGGATGTCATCTTTCGTCTTAATTAACACTATATGTTACCGGAAACAGTAAAAGATTTAATTTGGGTTCTTTTGTCAAAAAGAGTACGTGAGGCGTTCATAATTAGGTATCCTTTTAAATTCTTAAAAAGTGTCTGAGCTCCCATAAATTTATTTTATGTGCCGATATCATCCTTCAACCTGATCGTCTTCCTACGTTGAGCCAAAAATGTTCGGCTTGTATTTATCAAAGTATATACTACTTTATAGAGTCCTAGAGAAAGACAGACTTTGGATATCGCAATTCCTGGTTCAACTTCTTAATCATCAAAAGGGTAATAGACGTTCTTAACTGTATCAAACAGAACAAAGTAAGAACATGATCATTTGGCAATTTTGGATTGACCGTGGTTCAAAATATAAAAAAGGAGAACAATATTTGTTGGTTTTTAGTTGTAGTGTGAGTGAGAAAGAGAGGAAAAAGAAATAATAGATGGAAATGAAATTGTGATTGGTTCCACTTTACAAAGTAATTTTATCCCTTTATGGATAAGAAGATGAAGATTGTTGTGCTTATATATAGAAGCACTTCTTCTATCTCTTAAATAGTTAAGAAGAAAGCAAGTCTTGCACCGTCGTCGTCACTCGCTTCGTGTAACGACCCCCGTCGGTTTTTTTTTTGTACTTGATTCCATTTCCCCGTTTGATGAATATTCTTGTATGCTTAGTTTTTTTATGACTTGTGAGGACGGTTGGTTTGGTCCCAGGACGGTTTTAGAGTGAATTAGAATACTTAGTTCTATTGTTGGAAGCTTAGGTTGCAAAAGTAAACCAAGGATTGACTTTTATATAAACGGCCTCGAATTCGTATTTTTATGGTTCAAATAGGTTCGTATGGTGATTTTGAAATTATGAGTATGTCCGAAATTGGATTTAGAGGTTCTTAGAATGATTTGGCTCTAATTGCCGAATGTTTACAATTTAAAGGTTTAGAAATTTCATAAGTTTGACCATGAGTTAACTTTGAGGCTATCGAATTCGGATTGTTGTTCCGAGACTTGGAATAGTTTCGTTTTATCATTTTAAACTTGTGTGCAAAGTTTGGTTTCATTCCGAGTTGATTTGGTATAAATCAGACACTTGCTTGTGAGTATGTGAAGTTCTTGAACTTGAAGCTTTACATGACGTGTTTGGTGTTTGATTCTTCGTTTATGAATATTATTTTGATGTTTTGAGCTTGCGAGCGAGTTCGTGTAAGGTTTGTATACATGTGGGAATATTTGATGTGGGGTCCAAAGGGCTCGGGTGAGTTTCAGATGAGTTTTAGATTGAATTTGAGAAGTTTAGATTTTCTGGTACTGCAGACCTCGCATTTGCGAAGGTCTGCTCGAATTTGATATGAAAGACTTAGGAGTTGCCGATTTAGTCTTGGATATTGAGATCCATAAGACTGCTCAAGGTTTGGCATTGTTGCAATCTCATTATATTAAAACAATACTTGAAAAGTTCAAGCACTTAGATTTTAAAGTTGCTAAGACTCCAATTGATGTGAATCTTGCACTTGCAAAGAAGAAAGGCCAAAGCATATCACAATTGGATTATGCTCATGTGTTGGGATGTTAAATGTATATTATGAATTGTAACCGATCAGATATAGGTTTTGCTATAAGTAATTTGAGTCGATACATGAGTATCCATGTCAATCTCATTGGATGGCAATGAAACGAGTTTTGGGATATTTAAAACATACCCAAGACTTTGCTTTGCACTACAATAAATATCATGCGGTGATTGAGGGATCATGTGATGCAAATTAGATCACTGGTTGAGCTGACTCTTAGTCCACAAGTGGATATGTATTCATTATCGGTTGAGGAGCAGTGTCTTGAAAATCGTCCAAACAAACTTTTATTGCCCGCTCTATAACGGAGGATGTGTTCATAGCCTTAGATAAAGTCGGTGAAGAAGCTTAATGGTTCCGAAATTTCTGGAAAGAAATTCCATTTTGGCCCAAACTGTTGGCACCAATATGCATATATGGCGATAATCAAGCAGTAATTGGAAGTGCTGGGAGTGTTATGTATGACAAAAAATCTCGTCATATACGACGAAGATATAAGACCGTTAGGCAACTACTCGCTAGGGGGATTATCATAATTGACTACGTGAAGTCAAGCGATAATGTGTCGAATCCACTTGAGAAAAGCCAAACTAGAGAGGTAGTTGAAAGATCATCGAGGGTGTAGGACTATGACCGAGGACAAGTCATTGTGGCGGTAACTCTACCTAGAAGAGTGGAGATCCCAAGGTCTAGGTTCAAGGAGATCAAACAAAGTTATTAATGACGGTTCAACATTGTCAAATAAAAATAATTTAGTCCATTCTTGTAATTATACAATGTTTAGTACCAAGGATAAAATATTAAGGCCTTTTAATGGTTTCTAAATTTGATATGGGGTATATCAAATAGTATATCTACGCGATGACATGTTTAGGAATCACCTACGTAAGTGTGAAGTGTTAGCTGCTTTCAGGAGAATTTTGTAAGGCCAGTTCTCTACGCACTTATGAAACCAGGTGGTGTTCATGACTGAAACAAACACAACAATGAGAACGAAAGATGGATAAGGGTTGATTGTGTGACTTATGATTGTCTAGATATACACCAAAGTTCGAAGGTTCAAAGATATCAAAACTAGTGATTGACCGAGTATATCTGACATAAGTTTACTACGAAAAGTTCAAAGGGTAACCTACTTATCTAGATGCGATTAATCCTTACTTGTAAATCACACAATATTTCATGAATATTTCTGTGGTATAGCCATTTCTCATTCATGTGGGGGATTGTTGGGTTTTAAGCTTGTAATAGTTTAAAATAGAGTGAATTAAAAATGGAGGAAAAAAAAAAATTTCCTCTTTGACAAAAGGACATTGTCCCATATTGGAGGAGGAAAAGAGTTTTGATGGGTATATATATATATACACACACACACAATTTTACTTCTTCTAGCTCTTAAGGAGTTGAGAAGAAGGCAAGCCTTGCGCCGTCGTCTTCGGCTTCGAATTCGGATTTGTTCAAATGATTTGATTGATTGATTAATTTTTTGGACTAAATTTATTTGTTAATATTAAGATTAATATAATATTATTTTAATCCAAATCAACCTTTTTTGTAACGGTAATTGATTTTCCTCCGTTTTGATTTTCCTATTAGAAATTAAATTTGGCGGTTTGCGTAAATGACCGTCTTATAAAACAATTTCTTTGTGTTGTAGCCTTAAAAGTGAAGAGATGCAACTCTTCGGTATTACCCAACTTTTTGGTTATAAACACATGATCTTTCCCACAGATTTTTCTTACGAAAATTCTGATTTCTCCTTCTTCCTTCTACATTATTTTTAACAGCAAGCAAACAACAATTAGTGTGATTTTCTACTGTCACGACCCAAACTCCTTCCGTATAACGTCATGACGGCTCCTAGTCTCTACGACTAGGTAGGCCTAACAAATTGCAGAAATATAATAAAAACAAAAGTAAAGCTTGGCAACTAACAGCAGAGGATAACTGAATAACTAATAATAATGCCGCTCAGCATGTATAATAACCAATACTCTAAATGCACAATCTTCCCAAAACCCGAAACATTGCAAGTCACAAGCTACATAAGGAAACTAGTATCTCTATACACCAGAGTCTAACAAAAGAAGTATGGAAGGTAAATGACATAAGAGAGAATAGAGCGGGACTCCGAGGTCTGCGGACGCAGAAGATATGCCTTGAAGTCTCCGTACAACAACAAGCACTCTCAGCTAATAGCGGGGCTAATAAGTAGTACCTGGATCTGCACACAAAAACATGTGCCGAAGAGTTGCATGAGTATACAACAACGGTACCCTGTAAGTGCCAAGCCTAACCTCGGTCGAGTAGTGACGAGGTTAGGTCAGGCCCGCTGGTATATAATAAATAAAGTAGGAGAATATACAGTATAATAAGAGACTAGAATTTAACACAAGGAAACACAACATGGCAAGAGTACAACACACAGGGTTAAACAACATGGGATCTCCCGAGGTACTGTCTCGTCGTCCAAAAATAAATATACAGGGAGAACTCTTAAGGTACCGCCTCGTAGTTTAAAAAGTAAATATGCAGGGAGATTTCGCGAGAAACCGCCTCGTAGTCTCAAAAGTAAATGTGCAGGGAGAACTCCCGAGGAACCACCTCGTAGTCTCAAAAGTAAATATACAAGGAGAACTCCTGAGGAACTGCCTCGTAGTCTCAAAAGTAAATACACAGCTCAACCGATAAATACCATTGGTAATAGCAAGAATTTTACAGTTAAGACTGATAAAGGATAAGAAACAAAAATAGGAAATCAACTTGGCATGCTTCACAGAAATCAAATAAGCAGTTAAAGCACGTAGACATGAAATATTAGACTAAACAGGATAACTATGCATGTTGGAATAGCTCAATTAAGAATGAAAACACACTAATACTCATTTAAACGGTATAACTCAAATTAAAAGAAAAACAGGTTGCTACTCAGTAACATATATCGGGTTTTTCAACAAATAGCCCGTGTACGTACTCTTCACCTTACATACACGATGCTCACATATGACAACAGTACCAAATCCTAAGAGGATTTTCCCTACACAAGGTTAGGCAAGCCACTTATCTCGAACCAAGCTTAATCAATCGGTAACAATGCCTTTTTCACAAATATCCGTCTCTCAATGACCCAAATCTAGCCAAAAATAATTTCATATCATAAATACAACTATAATAGACTAATCTAATTAATGAAATCAAGACTTTAATAAAAATTTCGAAATCTGTCCTAAAAGGTTGACACAGACCCATGTCTCGGAATCGGGCAAAAATCACAAAATCCGAAAGCCCATTCACTCACGAGTCCAATCATACCAAATTTATCAAAATCCGACCTCGAATAACCACTCAAAACCCAAAATCAAACTCTTCAAATCCCAAGCCTCAAACTCCCAAATTCCACCTTAAATACTCACTAACTAGGTGGAAAAATAAATGGGGAAGCAAGATTATTGATAAAATTTAAGCACAAGGGACTTATATCATGAAATCCCTCGAAAATGCTCTGAAAAAATTGCCAAACCCGAGCTCAAAATGTTAAAAATGAGCAAAAGTCGCGAACCCTTGCATTTAAGTGTTCTGTCCAGAAATCTCGCACCTGCGGCCCATAGTCGCACTTGCGGAATTTCCATCGCAGGTGCGGAAATGATCTAAAGGGACTGGGTCCGCATCTGCGAGCAATGGGCCGCACCTGCGCGCCCGCTCCTGCAGAATTCTTCCGCTTCTGCGATCCCTCACGCCCTGGCCCAGATGCGGTTATACCTCCGCACCTGCGACCTATGGCCTCTTCATTCCAAACCGCACTTGCGTCCATTGGCTCGCTTCTGTGGGCTCTCACCTGTGGTCAATGTTGCGCAGGTGCGATCACACCAGGTGCAACAGCTTCAGGTATTCTTCCAAAATAAAATTTGATCCGTTAACTATCCTAAATCAACCCGAGGCCCCCGAGACCTCAACCAAACACACCAACAAGTCTCATAACATCATACAAACTTAATCGAATATTCAAATCACTTCCAACAACATCGAAAACACGAATTACACACAGATTTAAGCCTAAGAAACTTCAAAATTTCCATATTCTACAAAGGACGTCGAAACCTATCAAATCACGTCCGATTGACCTCAAATTTTGCACACAAGTTATAAATGACATAATGGACCTACTGCAACTTCGAGAATCAGAATCTGACCCCGATATCAAAAAGTTCACTTCTGGTCAAAATCTCCAAAAATTCGACTTTCTCCATTTCGAGCCTAAATCAGCTACAGACCTAAAATGCACGGTCCGGACACGCTCCGAAGTCCAAAATCACCCAACGGAGCTAACGAGACTGACGGAACTCCCTTTTGAAGTCATTTTCACACAGTTCCGACTACGGTAAAAATCCTAAGACTTAAGCTTCCGTTTTAGGGACTAAGTGTTCCAAAACACTCTGAAACCAAAAATAAAACCTCCCGGCAAGTCACATAAGCAGAAAAAATACGGGGGAAGTAGTTAATAGGTTATCGGGGCTATTACTCTAAAAAATGACCGACCGGGTCGTTACATCCTCCCCCTCTTAAAACAATTGTTCGTCCTCGAACAAGCATAAAGACATACCTGAAGTGGTGAAAAAATGAGGATAACGGGTGCACATATCCTGCTCGGTCTTCCAAGTCGCCTCCTCGATCGGTTGAGCCCTCAACTGAACCTTCAAGGAAGAAGTGTTCTTTGACCTCAGCTTTTGAACTTGCCTGTCCAAAATAGCCACTTGCTCCTCAACATAAGATAGATCTTTGTCCAACTAGACTGAGCTGAAATCCAGCACATTAGATGGATCACCGTGATACTTCAGTAGCATAGAAACATGGAATACCGGATGAACCCCTACAAGACTGAGAGGCAAGGCAATCTCATAAGCAACCTCCCCAACACGTCGCAACACCTCAAATGGACCGATAAACTTTTGGCTCAGCTTGACCTTCTTCCCGAACCTCATAACGCCCTTCATTGGCAAAACCTAGAGCAAGACTCGCTCTCCAACCATGAATGCAACATCGCGAACCTTTCGATCCTCATAACTCTTCTGTCTGGATTGGGCTGTGCGAAGTCGATCCTGAATCACCTTCACCTTATCCAGGGCATCTTGAACCAAGTCTGTACCCAATAATCTAGCCTCGCCCGGCTCAAACCACCTCATTGGAGACTGACACTGCCTACCATACAAAGCCTCATATGGTTCCATCTGAATTCTCGACTGATAACTGTTGTTGTAGGCAAACTCCGCAAGTGACAAGAACTGATCCCAAGCACCCCCAAAATCTATCACACAAGCATAGAGAATATCCTCTAGTATCTAAATAGTGCGCTCGGACTGTCCGTTCGTCTGAGGGTGAAATGATGTGCTCAACTCAACCCGAGTACCCAACTCCTATTGTATAGCCCTCCAGAACCATGATGTAAACTGCATACCCCAGTCAGAGATGATAGATACGGGTACGCCATGAAGCCAGACAATTTCACAGATATAAACTCGAGCCAACTGCTCAAAAGAATAGGTAGTCATCACAGGAATGAAATGAGATGACTTAGTCAACCTATCCACAATCACCCAAACTGCGTCAAACTTCCATTGAGTCCGTGGGAGTCCAACAACGAAATCCATAGTGATCCGCTCCCATTTCCACTCCGAAATCTCTATCTTCTGAAGCAATCCACCTGGCCGCTGATGCTCATACTTAACCTGCTGGCAACTTAGACACCGAGCCACAAACTCCACTATGTGTTTCTTCATCCTCCTCCACCAGTAATGCTGCCTCAAGTCCTAATACATCTTCGCGGCACCTGGATGAATGGAGTACCATGAACTGTGAGCCTCCTGGAGAATCAACTCATGCAAACCATCCACATTAGGCACACATAGTCTGCCCTGCATCCTCAATGCACCATCATCCCTAATAGTGACCTCCTTAGCATCACCGTGCTGGACCGTATCCTTAAGGACAAGAAGATGGGGGTCATCATACTGACGCTCTCTGATACGATCATAAAGAGAAGACCGATATACCACACAAGCCAATACTCGACTCAGCTCAGAAATATCCAATCTAACAAACTGGCTGGCTAAGGCATGAACATCCAACGCCAATGGCCTCTCTTTTGCTGGTAGATATGTTAAGCTCCTTAAACTCTCCGCCCGGCGACTCAAAGCATCGGCCACCACATTGGCCTTCCCGGGATGGTACAAAATGGTGATATCATAATCCTTAAGCAACTCCAACCATCTCCGCTGACGCAAGTTAAGATCCTTCTGTTTGAACAATTGTTGCAAACTCCGGTGATAGGTGTAGATCTCATAAGGGACACCGTACAAATAGTGCCGCCAAACTTTCAAGGCATGAACAATAGCTGCTAACTCAAGGTCATGGACAAGATAGTTCTTTTCATGCACCTTCGGCTGTCTGGACGCGTAGGCAATCACCCTACCGTCCTGCATCAACACCGCACCTAGACCAATCCGCGATGCATCACAATATATACTATAAGACCCCGAACCTGTAGGCAATACCAATATTGGGGCTTTAGTGAAATATGTCTTGAGCTTCTGAAAGCTCTCTTCACATTCCTCTGTCCACCTGAACGGAGCACCATTTTGGGTCATCCTGGTCATAGGTGTTGCAATAGATGAGAAACACTCTAAAATCAGCGGTAATACCCCGCCAAACAAAAAAAACTCCGGATCTTTGTAGCTGATGATGGTCTAGGCCAACTCTGCACTGCTTCCACCTTCTTCGGATCCACCTGGATCCCATCACTTGATATTACATGACCCACGAATGTCACTGAGTCTAGCCAGAACTCACACTTTGAAAATTTTGCATATAACCTCTTTTCTCTCAGGATCTGAAGCATAGTCATCAGGTGTTGCTCATGACCCTCCCGAGTCTGGGAGTACACCAGAATGTCGTCAATAAACACAATGATGAATGAGTCAAGATAAGGCTGGAACACACTGTTCATCAAGTGCATAAAAGCTGCTGGGGAATTGGTCAGCCCAAATGACATCACAAGAAACTTGTAATGACCATACCGAGTCCTGAAAGTAGTCTTCGGGATATTTGGCTCCTGAATCTTTAACTGATGATAGCCTGAACGTAAGTCAATCATGGAAAACACTCTGGAACCCTATAACTGATCAAATAAGTCATCAATATGAGGTAATGGATACCTGTTCTTCACTGTGATTTTGTTCACTGGCGGTAATCAATACAGATCCGTATAGAACCATCATTCTTCTTCACAAATAAGACAGGAGCACCCCAAGGTAACACACTGGGCCGAATGAAGCCCTTATCAAGCAACTTCTGTAACTACTCCTTCAACTCCATTAATTCAGGAGGAGCCATACGATTTGGCGTAATAGAGATGGGTTAAGTAACCGGCAACAAATCAATGCCAAAATCAATATCTCTGTTAGGCGGCATACCCGGAAGATCAGCTGGGAACACATATGGAAAGTCCCTCACTACTGGAACTGACTCAACTGTAGGGGTATCAATACTGACATCTCTCACATAAGCTAGATACGCGTCACACCCCTTCTCAACCATTCGTTGAGATTTAAGAAATAAAATAACTCTGTTGGGAGAATACTCTAAGGTACCTCTCCACTCAAATCGCGGTAAACCTGGCATAGCCAGCGTCACGGTCTTAGAGTGACAATCAAGAATAGCATAATGGGGCGACAACCAGTCCATGTCCAAGATAACATCAAAGTCTACCATGTTGAGTAATAAAAAATCGGTTCTAGTCTCAAAACCACTAAGAGCAATCAAACACGACTGATACAAGAGAATCTCCCACAGGAGTAGATACATAAACATAGGAACTCAAAGAATCCTGAGATACGCCCAATTACGGGGTAAAATAAAAGGACACATAGGAATATGTAGAGCCTGGGTTAAATAATACCGACATATCTCTATGATAGACCGAAACAATACCTGTAATGATAAAGTCGGAAGAAACTGCCTCTGTACGAGCCGAAAGAGCATAATCTCTGGCCTGTCCTCCCCCTCTAGGGAGACCTAGACCTCCCCGACCTCCACCTCGAGCTGGCTGAGTAGGTGAGGCAGTAGCTGGTGCTGGAATCATAGCCTGAGGACCCAGTGGAACACGTGGTGGCTGAGAAGTCTGCGAAGGTGCACCCCTCCTAAGTCTGGGTCAATCCCTCACCATATAGCGAATGTCGCCACACTCAAAACAATCCCTCGGAAGGCATGGTTACTGTGACTGACTCGGTGCATAAGAACCCTGAGCAGGAGGCATACTAGATACTAGGGGTGCATAATAAGGCTCTTGGGGCCTAGCAGGGGTTGGAACACCACTGGTGGCTGGAAGAACTGAATGAACGGGGCGACTCCCATAACCCCTACCATGTCGAATTGCAGCTAGGGCACGAGTACCGCTGTAAGTGCCAAACTCTCGAAACCTATTGGCCTCCCTCTCTTCTCTATCCCGAGCAAGCATGCCCTCCAATATTTTGGAAATACTCACAACCTACTGATAAGAAATATCCATCTCCAACTCCCTGGCCATACTAATCCGGATACTGGGGTGGAGTCCCTCAATAAACCGACGAACCCTCTCTCGAACTGTGGCAATCAAGGTCGGTACATGTCGGGATAAATCATTGAAACGAATTGCATAGTCTGACACAGTCATAGCACCCAGAGCTGCTCAAACTCTGCACGCCATGCGTCCCTGAGGCTCTGAGGGACATACTCTCTTAAAAACATGTCCGAGAATTGAGTTCATGTAAGTGAGGCTGCCTCATCCGAACTACTCAACTCATAAGCACGCCACCACTGATAGGTTGCTCCTCTAAGCTGGAAGGTGGTAAAAGAAACCCCACTCGTCTCTGCTACACCCATAGTACGAAGAATACGATGACACTCCTCCAGAAAACCCTGAGCATCTTCTGTAGCCAATCCGCTGAAGGTAGGTGGGTGGTACTTCTTGTACCTCTCAAGTGTGAGTTGCTCTATCTCAGAAGCGGATGTTCTAGTCTCGTGCTGAATCGGAGCTACCGGCTGCATAGGGATGAACTCTAGAACCCGCTCTGGAGTACCGGTGACGGGAGTCTGTGCTCCTCCCCCGGCCTGAGATATGGCAGGAGTAAGTGGAATCAATCCGGCCTGAGCTAAGGTGATGAACATGCTCAGAATTTGGGCTAGAGTCTCCTGGAGGGCTAGTGCAGCAACAGGTACCTCAGGTGTCTGCCCTCCAACTGGAGCTACCAGGGGATCCTGTGTAGCAGCTCATGCGGGTGCTCTTGCTGCACCGCGTGGACGTCCTCGGCCTCTACCCCGGCCTCTCACGCCTCTAGCAGGGGTGCGGGTGCCTGGTCATCAGATCTGCCTGTACGTGTTCTCACAATCTGTGAGATAATAGAATAAAGAATTTTAGAATTTTTTTTAATGTCAACAAATTTCGCACGACATGGAATCAAAGAAGTATAATTTGTTTCCTAACAGTTCCATAGCCTCTCGAAGATAAGTACAGACGTCTCCGTAACGATCTGCGAGACTCTAATAAACCGACTTGTGACTTACGACACCTATGAACCTAAAGCTCTGATACCAACTTATCACGACCCAAACTCCTTCCGTATAATATCGTGATGACACCTAGTCTCTACGACTAGGTAAGCCTAACAAATTGAGGAAATATAAAAAAAACGATAGTAAAACTTGATAACTAACATCAGTGGATAACTGAATAACTAATAACAATGTCATTGGACATGTACAATAACCAATACTCTAAATGCACTGTCTTTCCAAAACCCAGAACATCGTAAGTCACAAGCTACATAAGGAAACTATTATCTCTATACACCAGAGTCTAACAAAAGAAGTGCGGAAGGTAAATGACATAGGAGAGAATAGAGGGGAAATCCGAGGTCTCCGGACGCAGCAGATGTGCCTTGAAGTCTCCGTACAACAGCAAACACTCTCAGCTAATAGCAGGGTTGATAAGTAGTACCTGGATCTGCACACAAAAACATGCGCAGAAGAGTAGCATGAGTATACCACAATGGTACCCAGTAAGTGCAAAGCCTAACCTCGGTCGAGTAGTGACTAGGTCAGGTCAGGCCCACTGGTATATAATAAATAAAGCAGGAGAATATAAAGTATAATAAGAGACTAGAATTTAACAAAAGGAAACACAACAAGGCAACAGTACAACACACAGGGGTAAACAACAGGGGATCTCTCAAGGTACTGTCTCGTTGTCCCAAAATAAATATACAGGGAGAACTCCCGAGGTACCGCCTCGTAGTTTCAAAAGTAAATATGCAGGGAGAATCCCTAGGAACCGCCTCGTAGTCTCAAAAGTAAAAGTGCAGGGAGAACTCACGAGGAACTACCTCGTAGTCTCAAAAGTAAATAAATAGGGAGAAATCCCGAGGAACCGTCTCGTAGTTTCAAAAGTAAATATACAAGGAGCACTCCCGAGGAACCGCCTCGTAGTCTCAAAAGTAAACACACAGCTCAACCGATAAATACCATAGTTAACAACAAGAATTTTACAGTTAAGACTAATAAAGAACAAGGAAAAAAAAATAGGAAATCAACTAGGTATGCCTCACAGAGTTCAAATAAGCAGTTAAAGCATGTAGACATGCGATATTAGACTAAATAGGATAACTACGCATCTTGGAATAGCTCAATTAAGAATAAAAACAGACGAATACTCATTTAAACGGTATAACTCAAATTAAAAGAAAAAGAGGTTGCTACTCAGTAAAATAAAATGGGTTTTCAACAAATAGACCATGTACATTCTCGTCACCTCACGTACACGGCGCTCAAATATGACAACAGTACCAAATCCTAAGGGGATTTCCCCCACACAAGGTTAGGCAAGCCACTTACCTTGAACCAAGCTCAATCAATCGGTAACAATACTTTTTTCACGAATATCCATCTCTGAATGGCCCAAATCTAGCCAAAAAAATTTTTATATCATAAATACAACTATAATAGACTAATCTAATTAATGACATCAACACTTTAGCAAAAATTCCAAAATCCGTCCTAAAAAGTCGACTCTCGCCCATGTCTCGGAATCGGGCAAAAATCACAAAATCCAAAAGCCCATTCACTCACGAGTCCAACCATATCAAATTGATCAAAATCCGAACTCGAATGCCCACTCAAAACCCAAAATCAAACTCTTCAAATCCCTACCCTCAAACTCCCAAATTCCGCCATAAATACTTACTAACTAGGTGAAAATATTAATGGGGAAACAATATTATTGATCAAAAATAAGCACAAGAGACTTACCTCATGAAATCCCTCGAAAATACTCTCAAGAAATTGCCAAATCCGAGCTCAAAATGTTAAAAATGAGCAAAAATCGCGAACCCGTGCATTTAAGTGTTCTGTCCAAAAGTCACACACCTGCGGCCCATATTCGCACCTGCAACGCCGCACTTGCGGAATTTCCATTGTAGGTACGGAAATGAATTAAAGGGACTAGGTCCGCATCTACGAGCAATGGGGCGCACCTGCGTGCCCGTTCCTGCGAAATTCTTCCACTTCTGCGATCCCTCACGCCCAGGCCCCTTCCGCTTCTGCGCTCCAACTTTTGCATCTGCGGATGCGCAGATGTGGTTATACCTCCGCACTTGCGACCTCTGTCCTCTTCATTCAAAACTGCACCTGCGTCCATTGGCTCGCTTATGTGGGCTCGCACCTGCAGTCAATATTGCACAGGTTCGATTACACCAGGTGCAACAACTTCAACTATTCTTCCAAAACCAAATTTGATCCGTTAACCATCCAAAATCAACCCGAGGACCCCGAGACCACAACTAAACACACAAAAAAGTCTCATAACATCATAGGAACTTAATCGAATCTTCAAATCACCTCCAACATCATCGAAAACACGAATTACAAACATATTCAATCCTAAGAAACTTCAAAATTTCCAAATTCTACAAATGAAACCTATCAAATCACGTCCAATTGACCTCAAATTTGCACACGAGTCATAAATGACATTGCGGACCTACTGCAACCTCCAGAATCAGAATCCGACCCCGATATCAAAAAGTTAACTTCTTGTCAAAATCTCCAAAACCTTTTGCCATTTCAAGCCTAAATCATCTACAGACCTCAAATTCACAGTCCAAACACGCTCTTAAGTTCATAATCACCCAACGGAGCTAACAGGACCGACGAAACTCCCTTCCAGAGTCGTCTTCACACAGTTCTGACTACGGTCAAAATCCTAAGACTTAAGCTTCCGTTTTAGGGACTAAGTATCCCAAAACACTCCGAAACCTAAATCAAAACCTCCCAGCAAGTCACATAAGTAGAAAAAGATACAAGGGAAGTAGTTAAAAGGGGATCAGGGCTATTACTCTCAAAATGACCGGTCAGGTCATTACATCTACCAATCATTGAGTTCGTTATCTGTAACGGCCCGATCAATCATTTTGCAAATTAGCATTCTGTTTGGTGGCTTAAGGTCTCGAGCATCTTCGTATCATGTATTATGACTTGCATGTGTAGTTGGGTTCAGTTTTCGGATGATTCTGTATTGATTGGAAGAACAATTCTTGTTTTAGAAGCTTAAGTGAAAAGAGTTGATCGGAGTTTAAATTTTGTGTGGACTACTACGGAGTTGTGTTTTGATTATTTCAATAGGTTCGTATGGTGATTTGTGACTCAGGCATATGTCCGAATTTGGATTTGGAAGTTCGTAGGTTGATTTGATGCGTTTTGGCGAAAGTTTTAAATTTGAAGGTTTGGAAGGTTGAGAGGTTTGACTGGGAGTTGACTTTGTTGATATCAGGTTCAGATTTCGATTCTGGGAGTTGGTATAGCTCCGTTATGTCATTTGAGACTTGTATGCAAAATTTGACGTCATTCTATGTTGATTTGATATGATTCAGCGCGAGGTTTAGAAGTTGAAAGTTCATTAAAGTTCGATTTGAGGCGCGATTTGTAGTTTTGACGCTATATGATATGATTTGAGGCCCCGAGTAGGTCCGCATTATGTTATGGAACTTTTTGATATGTTCGGACGGAGTCCCGAGGCCCCCGGGTGTGTTTTGAACGGGTTTCAAATCATGTGGACTCTGTTGGTTAAAGTTGGTATGGGCAGGGATCTAGTATGGTCGCACCTGCAGACCTCTAGGTGCAGGTGCAGACTAAAAGGCACAGAAGCGAGCAGATTGGGAGCTGATGTGTTGCGCATATACGATGTAAATCCTGCAGAAGTGGCTCCGCAGGTATGAGTGTGTATGCTCATGTGCGGTTATGAGCTGGGTTGGAAATCTCCACATATGCGGAGTGTTTGTCGCAATAGCGGCTACGCAGGTACGCTTCATTGTTCGCAGAAGCGACACTGCAGATGTTGTGTCTTGGACGCAGGTTCGGTCATCTGGGATTTTTGTTATTTGCGCATTTGCGATGAATATTCCGCAAATGCGGCTTTGCATACGCGACTGTGAGTCCACAAAAGCGAAATCTTTGGCAAAATGTTTATAATTCGAGGGTTTCCTCATTTTTATCATATCTTGAGTTGTAGACCTCGATTTTAGGCGATTTTGGAGGGGTTCTTCATGATTTGGATTGGGGTAAGTGTTCTTTACCCGTGTTTGATTATATTTCATGATATATCTTTGTTTTTATCATTAAATTGGTGATTTGAATAAGAGAAAATGAAATTTTTTATAAAAACTTTCTAAAATGTACAAGAAGGATTTGAAGGCCGATTTTATGTCAAAATTGGATAATTTTGGTATGGTTGAACTCGTATCGAAATGGGTGTTTTGATTTTGTAAATTTTGTCGGGTTACGAGGTTCGGGCCGGGGGTTGAATTTTTAGTTTTCATTAAAGATCTAAACTTTATTATCCAAAATTGTTTCCTATGGTTTTTATTTATGATATTAAGTTATTTTGGCTAGATTTGAGCCGCCCGGGGGTTGTTTCACACGAGAAGGTCATTTTAGATATCAATTTAGCTTCTTTGAGGTAAGTTTCTTGCCTAACTTTGTGTGAGGAACTACCCCTTAGGATTTGTGTCATTTGCGTTATTTGTGATATGTGAAAGTCGTGTACGTAAGGTGACGAGTGCATATCGGGCTTATATGTGAAAATTGACCGATTTAGACTCTTAGGCTTCTTTCAGGTATTTATTTGGGATTGTTAGCACATATTATATCTTTTAAATGTCTTGTTTACTTCCACATGCTTTATTTGAAGTTATTGTTACATGTCACATCAAGTTTACTCTTATATGCTTTATTTGGAGTTGTTACCTCTTTTAGCATTATGTGACTTTCTTTATTGTTGAGTTACTCTTAATTGAAATTGTTGCTACATGATATCCTTTTGTTGTCAGGTTAATATCTTTCCTTTTGACATAGTTGCTAGTTCGTGTCATCTCTTTCATTGTTAGCCTATTTCATGCGCTAGAATCCGAAGTTGCCATGTCATGGAAATACCTTCAGTACCGAGTTTATCCTTAAGAAATTAATTGAAGTTGAAGTTATTGAAAATCATTAATCTATTTTATTTGACGACATGTTTAAAGAGAGTTACTTTCTTGTTCATTTTGTTGTTATTGAGATTATGTACATATTGTGTTTGAGCCGTGGTCTATTTGTTATGGAAATATCGATATTGTTGGTTCTTTAGAAAGGTTATGGCCTATAGGTACTTATGGTACGAGTTGATATGTCGTGTTGTTGTGATGTATATATGGATTGTTGTGTGGGTTGGTTTTTGTTATGCGGAGCATAAGGTGGCATCTCACTGTTGCTGATTGTGCGGAGTGATACGGGTGGCTATCGGAGTGATAAGGGTGGCTAATGATATTGTTAGGGCAGAGTGATATGGGTGGCTATCGGAGAGATAAGGGTGGAAATGTGAGGGATGATGTGTGATGGCTTTGGGACATTATATTGGTGATCTTCATGTGATGGTATGCTTTTCCTTATGTATGTCATAAACCTTACGTGACTTGTTATGTTGCTTCGATGAGCTACTCAACGTCTTTGATATTACTTGTTGACTTGGGATGCAGTAGTATACTCGCACAAGCATACACCGTAGCATGCCACTTATACTAGCTCAGGAGTATAAAACTTGTATTATATGTGTTACACCCTATATTTTCGTACGTAAAAATGCGTCGTAAGCAAACTAATGTAGGACCAAAAATGAGATAATATTTAAAAGTATATAAAGTAAGTTAATAATGTTACCTCTGAGGTTACAAATATTGAAGATCATGAACAACAAGTACAAAGAGGGTTGGACAGTTCAGAAGCTAAAGCAATTGAATAAAACAATGTTTCGTCGAAAGTCGACAAGTTGGGAATGTTATAACATGTACCTTTGGGGTGAGACTAGGGTGATTAACATGCTAAGGAGATTATGTTATGATTTATATTAGTCGTATGACATCCGTTTGTTATGTTTTGAAGTCAAGAGAGTTGTGGAACAAAAGTCGATGAAAGTCATCACAAGTTACATTCATAAGTTTTACTGAAACTTTGGGTCAAATGTAACTGCGATTTTCTCCCAATATACTTAGGGTTATAGGGTGTTCCACCCATCAAATGAAATATCTATGAGTCTATATTCCAACGCATTTAACCGTTTGTCAATACGACATCAGAGTAGAGAGATATGGGCATTTTTGCAACACTGCGCAAGCTGCTAGGTGACAAGTAGGTGTGTCACCTACTTGCTTAAATGAAAGCCCAAAAATGGGCCATTTCGGGTCGTCCAAAGAGGTCTTTTAAGGGACTATTTTCTTCATATATTAGACTTAAAATAGAGAATAATAACCAGACATAATCTCTGCAAAGAATCCTCCCAAAAAAAGTTCCCACAAACCCTAATTGATTTTCTCTCCCTTTCAAGTTCCAATTGGAGGTAAAACTTAGAGTTTGAAGAACCAAGATAGGAGCTGAGTTATCCAACAAATAAGGTGAGTTTACTGATCTCTTTCATCCATTTTTTCTGCTGTAAATTTATGGTAAGTCGTTCTATACTTGTAAGAACTCACGGGACGGTGATCGGAAGCCGTGAGTTTGAGTTATTCACTTGTAGCGGACTGTTTTGTGGACTGTTTTGTGTTGCTGTTGGGATGGGTGTTTTATTACTATTTTGTGGAGTTTTGGAGGACGAAGGGGGTTTATAAACACCATATAAATGTAGGGTGGTTGGCTGGTCGTTCGTCATAACATTTTCGGGTCGTTTGACACTACTACGGTGGTCGTTTTGTGTACGATGAGATTGGGGTGTGTTGGGCTGTTTTGTAGTATTTGATGGTGTATATAGGGCTGGAAAATGATGTATATATAAGCAAGAAACTACAGGGCATTTAGGAGTTGGTTACACTTCTTTGAAATCTAAATCGTGCTATAGAACTGAGTTATAGGAAATTTGAATTAAACTTATGTGTTGGTGTTTGCATGCACAGATGACGGTGACTAGGAAGACTACGGCTAGCCAGAGGAGAGATACAGTAGTAGGTGAGGGGACCAGCAGGGTACCCCCAGTAGATGGGGCCCAGTCTGAGGCTCAAGGGGAGACCCCTACTCAGCCATTACCGGCTCCTTCACCAACTACGAAGATTCCTAGGGAAATCGCACATCCAGTTCCCCCTCCACTTCCATCAGATCAGGACTTAAGGAGTGCGGTGCATTTGTTGACACAGTTGGTAGCTACCCAGCAACATGCTAGGGCATCAGCTAGTGCAGGAACTTCTGAGGGGTCTGGGAGTTCAAGGGTCCGAGAGTTTATTGCTTTGAGTCCCCCAGAGTTCACGGGGACAGATCAGAGGGAGGACCCGCAGGATTTCATAGATCAGCTTCACAGGATCTTTTGTGTTATGCATGCCACGAAGAAAGAGGCAGTTGAGCTAGCAGCTTTTCGACTCCGAGATATAGCCATCCTTTGGTATGAGGGATGGGAGAGGTCCAGGGGACGTGATACACCTCCAGCTATTTGGGAGAATTTTTCAGATGCCTTCCTTGACCAGTACTTACCGCGGGAGATCCGACAGGCTCGAGTCGATCAGTTTCTAGCCCTCAAGCAGGGTAATATGAGTGTTCGAGATTATAGTATCCGTTTTGACTCATTGGCCAGATATGCACCATCCATAGTTTCTACTATGCGGGACATGATTCACAGGTTTATAGCAGGGTTAGCCCCAGAGTTAACCGAGGCATGTGCCACCGCTGCATTGCACGATAGTATGGATATCTCCCGGATTCAGGCATTCGCCCAGAATATAGAAAGGGGTAGGCGTCGACAGCAGGGTACAGAGAGGGCTGAGCAAGGGCAACGTAAGAGGATGAGATTTCCCAGGTCTCAAGAGCAATCTCAGGGTAGTTATAGGACCCAGTACTTCGGACGGCCACCTAGGCCTCCGCCACCTCAGTTACAGGGTTACGGGTATGACCGCTATACTCAGTCAGGACCAGGTGAGAGCTCACGGGCGTCGGGTTTGCAGCGACAACGAGGTTCTGCGCAGACATGGTCATTTCCTCCGCGGTGTGACATCTGTGGTAGAGGACACTTGGGTCAATGCCGAGCAGGTTCTGATGCTTGTTATACATGTGGGCGTCCGGGGCATATGATGCGAGATTGCCCAAATAGAGATTCTGGGGGAATGGCACAACCAGCGAGTTCAGCAACAGGATCGTCTATGTCCGTGCATCCTTCAAGGCGTGAGTCTCAGTCTTCGGTTGGTAGAGGTCGAGGCAGAGGTAGAGGTTCCAGTTCAAGTGGTAATCAGAACCGTATCTATGCTTTAGCGGGTCGACAGGACCAGGAGTCTTCACCAGACGTTGTGACAGGTATATTAACCATTTGCTCTCACGATGCTTATGCTTTGATAGACCCAGGATCTACTTTATCGTATATTACCCCATTTGTCGCGAGGAAGTTTGGTATAGTGCCTGAAATACTAAGTGATCCTTTTGCGGTATCTACACTGGTCGGAGAATCGATTATTGCTAGACGGGTTTACCGAGGTTGTACGGTGACAATTTGTAGTCGTCAGACCTCAGCTGACCTAGTTGAGCTAGAGATGATGGATTTTGATACTATCATGGGCATGGACTGGTTGGCAGCTTGCTATGTCACAGTTGATTGCCGAGCAAAGGCAGCCAAATTTCATTTTCCGGGTGAGCCAGTCCTTGAATGGGTAGGTAATACACCAACACCCAGAGGTAGGTTTATTTCCTATCTGAAGGCGAGGAAAATGATCGCAAAAGGGTGCATTTATCATATTGTGCGAGTTAGAGATGCAGATGCTGAGATACCTACACTTCAGTCTATTCCCATAGTCAAAGAGTATGCAGATGTGTTTCCAGATGAGCTTCCAGGTATTCCTCCAGAGCGAGAAATTGATTTTAGCATCGATTTGCTTCCAGGAACTCAACCAATATCCGTCCCTCCGTATAGAATGGCACCTGCCGAATTGAAGGAGTTGAAGGAGCAGTTAAAATATTTGCTGGAGAAAGGTTACATTAGGCCCAGTACCTCACCTTGGGGTGCACCAGTACTATTTGTGCGGAAGAAAGACGGCTCGCTGAGGATGTGTATCAATTATAGGCAGCTGAACAAGGTAACTATTAAGAATAAGTATCCACTTCCAAGGATCGATGACTCGTTTGATCAGTTCGGGAAAAAGATATTCCGAAGACAGCCTTCAGGACCCGATATGGCCACTTCGAGTTCCTTGTCATGTCCTTCGGGTTGACTAATGCACCCGCTGTATTTATGGACTTGATGAATAGCCTATTCCGACCATTTTTAGATCTGTTCGTGATAGTATTTATTGATGATATTCTGGTTTATTCCCGTTCAGAGGATGAGCATGCGGACCACCTGCGAGCGGTACTCCAAACCCTCCGTGATCGTAAGTTGTATGCTAAGTTTTCTAAATGTGAGTTCTGGTTGAAGTCTGTAGCATTCTTGGGGCATATTGTATCAGATGAAGGGATAAAGGTGGACACTCAGAAGATTGAGGCCGTGAAATCTTGGCCTAGACCTACCACTCCGACAGAGGTTCGTAGCTTTCTAGGCTTAGCAGGATACTATCGGAGGTTCGTAGAGGGTTTTTCTTCCCTTTCGGCACCATTGACGAAGTTGACACAGAAAGAAACTAAGTTTCAATGGACAGAGGCTTGTGAGCGGAGTTTCCAAGAGCTTAAGAACAGGTTGACCTCAGCTCCAGTTCTAACACTTCCAGAGGGTCTAGAGGGTTATGCCGTGTATTGTGATGCATCAGGTGTCGGGTTAGGATGTGTCCTGATGCAACATGGGAAGGTAATTGCGTATGCTTCAAGGCAGTTGAGGAAGCACGAGAGGAATTATCCGACCCACGACCTCAAGTTAGCTGCGGTTGTCCATGCACTTAAGATATGGCGGCATTATTTATATGGTGTTCATGTTGATGTATTTACTGATCATAAAAGCCTACAATATATTTTCAAGCAGAAAGAGTTGAATTTGCGACAGAGGCGATGGCTTGAGTTATTGAAAGATTACGATGTTAACATTCTCTACCATCCAGGGAAAGCTAATGTTGTAGCAGATGCCTTAAGTCGCCGATCTATGGGTAGCTTAGCACATGTAGAGCCCGAGAAAAGACAATTAGCTAGAGAGATTCATCAATTGGCTTCGTTGGGGGTTCGGTTAGTAGATTCTGAGGATGGTGGAGTTGTAATCCAAAACACTGCAAAATCATCCCTCATAGCTGAAGTCAAGGAAAGGCAGTACGAGGACCCAGAGTTGGTCGAGTTGAGAGAGCGAGTTCCGCAGCAGAAGAAGCCATTGTTAGAGCTCAAGGGAGATGGGGTTCTCAGATACAGGGGTCGTTTGTGTGTTCCAGATGTAGCAGGGCTACGAGACAAGATTATGTCAGAGGCACATTATTCATGGTATTCCATCCATCCTGGATCGACGAAGATGTATCATGACATTAAGGATGTGTACTGGTGGAATGATATGAAGAAGAACATTGCTGAGTTTGTCGCCCAATGTACTAGTTGCCAGCAAGTGAAGATAGAGCACCAGAAGCCTGGAGGGCTAATGCAGACTATAGAGATCCCGACATGGAAATGGGAGGCGATAAACATGGACTTTATCACGGGTTTACCTCGTTCTAATCGTAAGTTCGATTCCATATGGGTGATAGTCGATAGGCTCACAAAATCAGCTCACTTCCTACCGGTCAAATCTACATATACAGCAGAAGATTATGCAAAGTTATATATTAAGGAGATAGTGCGACTACACAGAGTACCAGTTTCTATTATATCTGACCGTGGGGCTCAGTTTACAGCACATTTTTGGAGGTCATTTCAGAGAGGTCTAGGGACTCAGGTGAATCTCAGCACAACTTTTCATCCACAGACTGATGGACAAGCCGAGCGCACAATTCAGACGCTCGAGGATATGTTACGAGTATGTGTGTTGGATTTTAAAAGAAGTTGGGATGAACATCTACCTCTTATCGAGTTTGCATATAATAACAGTTACCACTCCAGTATCCAGATGGCTCCGTACGAGGCTTTGTATGGGCGTAAGTGCAGATCTCCTATAGGGTGGTTTGATGTTGGAGAATCTGGGTTACATGGGCCAGACCTGGTTCAGCAGGCCATAGAGAAAGTAAAGGTTATCCGGGAGCGACTGTTGACAGCTCAGAGTCGTCAGAAGTCATATTCTGACGTGCGGCGACGAGACTTAGAGTTCAGGATTAATGACTGGGTATTCTTAAAGGTATCACCTATGAAGGGCGTGATGAGGTTTGGCAAGAAAGGAAAGCTTAGCCCACGGTATATTGGGCCTTATAGGATCATTCGGAGAGTGGGCCAACTAGCTTATGAGTTAGAGTTGCCCTCAGAATTGGAGTCTGTCCATCCGGTTTTTCACGTATCTATGCTACGGAAGTGCATTGGCGATCCTACCCGATTGGTGCCCACGGATGTTGTACAGATTACAGAGGACTTGTCATACGAGGAAATTCTAGTTGCCATCCTAGACCGATAAATCCGCAATCTACGAAATAAGGAGGTAGCTTCCGTAAAGGTTTTATGGAGGAGCAAGAATGTAGAAGAGATGACGTGGGAATCGGAGGAAGAAATGAAGTCTAAATACCCCCACCTATTTCAAACTGAAGATATGGTTGGATATGGGATGCTACAACATAGCTCTATGTAGGCTAGCAGGTCATCAGGTAAGCTTTTATTTTTCACTTTCAATATTTATGATTTACGATCGGTGAGGCAAATTGCTGCTATTTATAAAGATTGGCCATGTGTGGCATGCATAGTATGTTTCTGGCTACGTGCAGGTTGGTTTTAACCTAGTGTACGAAGGATACTTTGGCAAAATTTTCCAAAGTCTCTAAGAGTAAACATTCGAGGACGAATGTTCCCAAGGGGGAGTGATGTTACACCCTATATTTTCGTACGTAAAAATGCGTCGTAAGCAAACTAATGTAGGACCAAAAATGAGATAATATTTAAAAGTATATAAAGTAAGTTAATAATGTTACCTCTGAGGTTACAAATATTGAAGATCATGAACAACAAGTACAAAGAGGGTTGGACAGTTCAGAAGCTAAAGCAATTGAATAAAACAATGTTTCGTCGAAAGTCGACAAGTTGGGAATGTTATAACATGTACCTTTGGGGTGAGACTAGGGTGATTAACATGCTAAGGAGATTATGTTATGATTTATATTAGTCGTATGACATCCGTTTGTTATGTTTTGAAGTCAAGAGAGTTGTGGAACAAAAGTCGATGAAAGTCATCACAAGTTACATTCATAAGTTTTACTGAAACTTTGAGTCAAATGTAACTGCGATTTTCTCCCAATATACTTAGGGTTATAGGGTGTTCCACCCATCAAATGAAATATCTATGAGTCTATTTTCCAAAGCATTTAACCGTTTGTCAATACGACATTAGAGTAGAGAGATATGGGCATTTTTTCAACACTGCGCAAGCTGCTAGGTGACAAGTAGGTGTGTCACCTACTTGCTTAAATGAAAGCCCAAAAATGGGCCATTTCGGGTCGTCCAAAGAGGCCTTTTAAGGGCCTATTTTCTTCATATATTAGACTTAAAATAGAGCATAATAACCAGACATAAGCTCTGCAAAGAATCCTCCCAAAAATTTCCCACAAACCCTAATTGATTTTCTCTCCCTTTCAAGTTCCAATTGGAGGTAAAACTTAGAGTTTGAAGAACCAAGATAGGAGCTGAGTTATCCAACAAATAAGGTGAGTTTACTGCTCTCTTTCATCCATTTTTTCTTCTGTAAATTCATGGTAAGTCGTTCTATACTTGTAAGAACTCACGGGACGGTGATCGGAAGCCGTGAGTTCGAGTTATTCACTTGTAGCGGACTGTTTTGTGGACTGTTTTGTGTTGCTGCTGGGATGCGTGTTTTATTACTATTTTGTGGATTTTTGGAGGACGAAGGGGGTTTATAAACACCATATAAATGTAGGGTGGTTGGCTGGTCGTTCGTCATAACATTTTCGGGTCGTTTGACACTACTACGGTGGTCGTTTTGTGTACGATGAGATTGGGGTGTGTTGGGCTGTTTTGTAGTATTTGATGGTGTATATAGGGCTGGAAAATGATGTATATATGTTGTTATTGTTCTGTTCTTGTATTGTTGGTGTTATCTTGAATTTGGAGGAAGGGCATATTATAGGGGAGATGCTGCCCGTTTTAATACAAAATAGGTTTGTCGTTCGTTGTGCGATAGTTGTACCTTTCGTAACTTAACGATAGTATTATTATCATTCTTGTAGATTAAGGTGTGAAGAGGTGAGTTCAACTTGGTGATTGGAAAGATTGTGATAAGGTATGTTAAGGCTAAGCCTTCCTTAATTTTGGCATGATCTCGTAGCTACATGTATTAATAATGAGACAAAAAGAGAAGTTCATATTCATGAATTTATTCACACTATTCTAGTCTCATAAGTTACAATATTATTCCTTATCGAGATTCTATATTCAATTTAGTATTGTCTTCTTCCAGTCAAGAGAGCAGCAAGTCTATATATATGTACAGTATTACACTATTTTCACCACCATCGAGCTATAATCGGTGGGCAGGCCCCTATTGGGCAACCTCTGATCAGATGGAAAGTTATATACCGAGCCTACTGTGGCCGAGCGCCTATGACCGAGCCTAGCATGGTCGAGATACATAGCTTAGTATGGCCGAGCGCCTATGAGCGAGCCTACTATGGCAGAGCAGTTATATATATCGAGCCTTATAAGGCCGTACTATGAGTCAGTATCAGCAGGTAAGTATATCTCCAGATCATCTTTGACTCCCAGTTAATTTCAGTTATCATATTATCAGTTCCGTTTCAGATTTCAGTTATTTTATTGCCTTACATACTCGGTACATTATTTCGTACTGACGTCCCTTTTTGGGGGGCGCTGCATTTCATGCGTGCAGGTTCAGACAGACAGACGGGTAGACCTCCTCAGTAGGTGTTTCCCGAGTTTCGCCTGATCGGTAAGCTCCACGTCTTTCGGAGTTGCCAGGTCTAGAGTTTTGTGTACATCTTATGTATATCTGTATATATGTTATGGGTAGGTCGGGGCCCTGTTCCGATCACAGTACATCTATCAGTAGAGGCTTGTAGACATATCCTGTTGGTTAGTGCAGTATGTTGGGTTTGTATAAATTGGTGGTTTGTCAGCTGTAGTAGCTATGACGGCCTAGCTTTATATTGATATTTAGTTAGCGCTAGTTTCCATTCAGTTTTATATTTTGCTTCCCAAATTGCCTTGCAAGGTGGCCCCATGGCCAAAGTATGACATTATGTGTTCAGAGTCCCTTAGTCGCAATTTGGTACGTCGGGTTAGGTGAGGCACAGGGTGCTTGTCTCGCTCCTAGGTTCGGGGCGTGACAATATGTTTTCATGTTAGTATTGAGCATGTGACCACGCCGGGCGGATTATGATTGTGAGCCTATGATCATGCCGGGCGGATTGAGATATTGGCACATGAGTTTTCTATGCGGTTGTGATCTGAAATGTGGGCACAAGGGGTCGTGAGCATATGATGGTGGGTTGAGACCTGTGACTTGTGACTATGATATGAGGTATCTCGGAGTGATTTCGTTGTGAAACTTGTGTTAGGACAACTTGATTAATTTGTTGTCATTTTTGTTCCTTATTTGGTTTCAACGGTACTTTTACAGTGTTCTTATTTCTTTACAGTTTATATTACATGTTGACTCTTGTTGCCATTTACTGATTCCTGCTTTCCATTATTAGCTTTATACTTCTATGTTGCACAGTTTATTTTATCTAGTGGGTGTCTTGACTTATACCTCGTCACTACTCCACCGAGGTTAGTCTTGATACTTACTAGTACCGACCGTGATGTACTCATACTACTCTTCTGCACATTTTTGTGTAGAGCCATGCATTGGAGATATCGAACTCGGACAGAGTTAGCTTATTGGTCACGAGGATTCAAGGTAGAGTTGATTGGTCGTCGCAGTCCCTTGGAGTTCTTTCCTTTCATTGTACTATGAGCTAGTTATTTGAACAATATTGTATTTCGATCTTTGAGATCTTTCCATGTACTCAGCTAGAGTTCGTGACTTTGTATTATAACTCTTGGGAGGTTGTTATGATTATTATCGCGTACGTATATTTTTCTTGTGCTTCAATATTCATATTAAACTCTATTTTAAATTATCATTGTCAAAAATAAAGCTGCTTAAATCCTTGTAAGTAATCGCCTTACCTAGTCTTAGAGACTAGGTGCCATCACGATATCCTACGGAGGGAAATTAGGGTCGTGATAAGTTGTTATCAGAGCTCTAGGTTCACGAGCAAGTTTGATAGAGTCTTGCGGATCGGTACGGAGACGTCTGTACTTCTCTTTGAGATGCTACATAACTATTAGGAAAAATCCATTTCTTTCATTCATGTCGTGTAGATTTGTTGATTTTGAAAGTTTGAGCCTTTGTATCTCCATTCTCTCACAGATGGTGAGGACACGCACTACAGGATTAGTCGAGCAGACACCCCCGCCCCCTGCTAGAGCTACGAGAGGCTGAGGTCGAGGTAGATGCCGAAGAGGGGTACATGTTGATACCCAATTTTGCCCTCATATTTTTCAAATAAGTGTATATACTTTCAAAAATATCATTTTGCATCATTATTTAATGTACAAGATTTGTGCAAGCATTTTCTACAATTTTCATAAATTTAAAGCTTTAAAATCAATTGTTTTGCATTTAAATTGTTCAAATATTTATTAATTACCCTTTAAATTATTTTATGATAACACAATCATCCAATTTATTATTTTGCACCCATATATATTCTTCATGATATTTTACTTTGTTTTACATAATTATATTTTATATTTTTAGGCTATTTACATAATTTTACAATAATAGCTTATGAGCTATGCATAATTAAATTTTTTACATTATTTGAGCTAAAATCACATTTTTATATTTTCATAATGTTAAGTTATTATTTTTTAATCATTTTATTGCACAAGTAGTATTTTATTATCTATTAGTTATTTTTATAAATTAAGTTTTTAAAAATTTCATATATTTAATTTATAGCCCAGTGTAAGGTCAATTCCGGACCAATTCTATGGCCCAAACACCCAAATCTCTGGCCCAACCCCCATATTCCCAATCCAAACGACCTTTTATCGTTGGCCCAATCCAATAACCTACCCCAACCCTTTTTTTATTCTGGCCGTTGATCTCTTAAGATCAACAACCCACAGTCAACCCCTCGTTTTAATTACTCTAGACCTGCAACCCTAACCCCATTATCCCTGAGACGCCGCCTTTGAATCCTCTCTTCTCCTCTCCTCAGAAACCCTAGCTGACCTCTCAATTTTCTCCAAATCTGTTTCAATCATGGATTCTTTCCATGATTTCCTCACCTTTTATGTGTTATCTCGGTTCTACTTGCAAAGCTATGGTATCACTTAGTACTTGCCTAAACATGGAAAGTACTATCTCTCTGAATTCGGCCATTCAACTTCAATCGCTTGAATCTAGACAATATTTAGTCCATATACATCATAAACAGACTATATGGGTCCGATTAGCCAAGATTTCCGGCAAATTTCCGATTTCTGTCAACTAAGGTTTACCTATTTTTTCCCTAATCCATTTTTATTGATTTTGCATGTTATTACTTCCTTATTTATGTTTTATTTTACAATGTTTCCTTATTTACTTGTTCGATTTCTGTTACTATATAAACCCCTCCACATTCCCCTTGGAGAGGGACGGGGGAATCGCTATTTGTTCACTAAAAATTGGAGCTTTGTTCTACTATTCCCTCATTCTCTTGTTCTGTAATCTGTTTTTGGCCGGCCGAAAGTCAAGGCCACTAAAATTCTATTATTCAACCTTCTCTTGGTGCGAGCATTGCCCGGGGGGAGCTCTTGGGAACTTTGACGCATTAAGATTCTGGGTTCTTGTGGAATTTTGCTCTTTATTATTGTCCGTTTAACTTGTAAATCACTTGACCTTTCACAATTTCGTTTTTATGTGTCTGTGATTTGCATATGTTCTCACTTCTAAAATTCATAGGTTAGTGTGTTTCTGGGCTACTCTTGTGTGCAACTCTGCTAGCTTTACAGTAGTTTTAAGTCTCTTTAGCATTTAATTTCACATAATGTTGCTAGCTCTAAAACATGCTTATGCCTAATTGAAGTAATTTAGATTCTCTTAAGTCCGTTTAGCCAATGTATTTTGAGCTACTTCTGTGTGTGACCTTTACACTTGTTTGAACCTCTTTTGTATTTAAGCATACCTAAACCTGTCAATTCTGTTATTTGAATGTGCTTAATCTGAATAATTTGGACTTTCTTTAGTTAATTAGTCTATTGTGTCAATACCTGAGCGCCTACATTTACTATCTGATATGAATCTCTGTAATGGTAATCTTGCATTTGTAAAATATTCTAATCTGTGTTAAGACCCTTTTCTATCAACCATGACTAGCTCCCTTGTTAATATGTCCATCAACATGTTTTTGGCTCATTTGATTCACTATCCCTTCAGTAGTAATTGTCCTAATCTGTGCTTCCCTATCATGTCTGATGTTGTTTCTTAATGTGAGTAAACATGGCTATCTTGTAATATTAGGATGTATGCTTAGCATAATTTCCAACCATGTTTCAAGTTGTTTGGTATCATGCACATGTGTATGATAATCTTTTGTAATCCTGTAAACTTGTTTCTCCCTTAACTCATTCAATATGATTCTGCCTATGTGTTGTTTTACTAAGTGATGAACATGTTCTAAGCCTTGTTGGACTTTTTATTAACTGTTCTATGTTTTAAAATTTGCTATGTCTGCTTCCTAAAACTAACAACAATTTTGTCCCTTAACCATTGTCCACTCTCCCCCACTTGTTACCTATGCTATCTTGAACTTCTCATTCTTAGCCGGCTGAAAGCCAAGGCTACCAAAGGCTCTTACTATTGACCTCCCTAGTGTGAGCACTGCTCGGGGTCCATTTGAGACCCTTGTGAACTTTGACACACTAGGATTTGGGTCTTTAGTCACTCTCTGAAACTTGAACTACCCCGCTCAACCCCTTCTCCCTATTATCTGCTGAATATCTAAGTTGGTTGCTTTAAGTGTTTCCATGCTTGGAAATATGGTTATATGGTTTGGCTTTGGGCTCTTCTATGGATTCTGGGTTGTGTTGATGAATGGGGCTCCTTGTCGGAAGACTGGGTACACTGCATGAAAATTGCTGAAGGCCCAAACAGTGATGGGTATTCCTTTTGGGGTTGTTGTGGGCCTACTGTCATTATTTGTATATATTTGTAATCATATTCATTATTGGGCCTGTAATAACTTTGTATAAACAGTTGGGGTGTTAGTAAAAATGGGGAATGGTAGATTCTTAATATTTGCGTACAAAAGGGTAGACAATATGCCTATAGGACTCAGTGATTTACTTGCTATATATGTTATTCAATCACTATGTGCACTATAGAAATCATGCCATTAGGGGAAGCATACACACACCTATTGTCTGCTAGCAAACGTGAATTCAAAACGCTACAATTATGCTCACTGCTATGTGCTACTAGAAAATTTGCCTATAGGAATAAACGTCACTGATTTCAATTCGCATCAGCGCATTCACCAAAAATCATGCCTATAGGATTTTGATTATCCCGTTTGCCACTGTTCACTTAGAAAATATGCCTATAGGATTAAGTTATGACAATAAAATCGGCTCTAAGTGCTAATAGTTAGAGATCCTGCCTATATGGTATAATTACTCGCCCTAATTTGTTAATATTGAACTACTCAAACATTGTTTATTGCTTATTCATGCTATTGTTAGAAACATAAGTAATTCTGGTCCTTTTTCTCCAATAGATTCTACTGTCCTTTACTGCGTAGATCACTTAGGCATAGCACTTATAGGTTTAATAACTTGAAACCTGCAATCTCAATAATCAGCTTGTAACAACTGTATAATCTTGTCTATGAGTAGCACCTTGCATCTGAAACAGCCTATATGTTTTAGTTCAAAGTCACCTAGAAATCATATCTATAGGGCCTAAGGTTCTTAATTCTGAACTTCCTAACCTGAACATTTGTTTCGCGCATTTGTTGCTTAAGTGTGGAGGCTAACTTGAGCCCTTAACTGCTCATATTTGAAAACCAATATGTTTTGTATGTCGCCTAGTTTTAACATTTTGAGCAACCTAGGTAAAGTCTAGAACTACCTAAATAGAGGTCCAAAACCTCCTGGACCATAGGTATAGGACGGGTAATGCACGCATAGGGCACGACTTAGAATTGAATTAGAGCGCTTTTAGGTAAACAACTTTAACATAGTAATTGGGTAGCAGGAGATGATATTTTGTGCCCGCTGAATAATATGAGTAACTCCCTACCCCAAGGGAGTTGCGAAATATTATTTATGTTGCACGGGGTGATCCTTTAGGCTAAAAAACATAGGACCCCTCCCCACTTTCCTTTCTATGTTTGCTATTAGAATTGGAATAGTTGTATGTCTATATGCGTATTAAGATTTTTGTAATAAAATTCTTTGACCTTTATATTCTCTTTGCTTATTTGATAACGTAGCCTAATCCACATAATTTTAAGTTCGGCCGGGACCCACAGTTGTGGACCTCGAAGAGTGCCTAACACTTTCTCTTTGATATATTTGAGCCCTTACCCGATCTTTGGTGGCGTTGAGTAGTCAAACAGAGTTATCTGCACAATAGGTGCCCTAACGCACCTTAAAAATCATTAGGTGGCGACTCTTATTTTAGCACTTTATCTCCCTCTCTAAAAACGAGTTGTCACGACGTCGAAACATACTTTCACGAGAAAATGGGGCGCGACAGCATGGTGACTCTGCTGGGGATTTACACTTAGGCTCTTACCATAATGAACTTGGCTTATGTGGATAAGTTTTCTTTGTTATAAAACGCACATTCCTTTTCCATCTTTATTTGTTAAATTTTACTATTACATGCACATCCATTTCCCATTCACCTTTACTTGTTTAAACCCGTTATAACATGCACATCCCTTCCATTCTCCACCTTTATTTCCTTAAATTTGTTACAACATGCACATCTCTTTCCCTATTCGCCCTTGTTTGCTCTAACTGCTCTTTATTTGTTTAAAGACTGCTATACCATGCCTCTCCCGTACCTACTCCCTTGCTTGCTTTATTACATTCTCATATATTCCACGAACTAACTTCTTTCTTTGTCTTTCTTTTATACCTTTCATGTTTTACCTTAATATTGTAATTACTGTTTTTACATATTTACCATGCAAATATTTGGCAACGTGTTATTATATCTGCATAAAGCATGCTCCACATCATACTCCACTCGTGCCAATTATGAACATAGCGGCGCTTGATGAATGTCCGCGCTCTTCTAAAATTACCCTTTTAAATTGGAAAGGCTTATTTGCGGTAGACTAGTCGATCAGCGGTGCAGTCGACGGTCCCGTGCCTATCCATCTCAAGTTGTCCACTTGAGAGTACCGATCTAGGCCATCCTAAACACCTTACTCCAATATTAAATATACATGCATTATGTTTAACCTAGTACGGGTTAGAACGTTGTTAATATCCCGCTAAGATAAGCCTTTATCAAAGTCCGACGGGATTTCCACAATCCCAATGGACACCGTCATATTATGTGCAATACTTGGAGAAAATATGCCAATATGTTGATCATCAGTGTGTAAATAGTCGAATTCGGAGGGGGAAATGGCTAACTTTATTTGTTTGCAGAGAATGAAGCACAAAGTCCCCAGGTTCGGCATGGTCCAAAACATCCCACCTATGTTGCTTGACTGGTGGAAAAATCTCGCGCCTAGCGACAAGAATCCCGTGAGAAGGGTCCTTCGTAATTTACCGTCTTTGCTAGACATCCGGCCGAATAGAGCATTGATTGTGGCCGCCACTATGTTTTGGGATAAGGAAAGGGTCGTCTTCCGCTTTTGTGACATGGAAATGACTCATATCCTAGAAGAAATAGGAGGCTTCGCTAAGCTGCCTTGGGATAGTCCAGGTTTATTAGTGCCAGAGAATCGCACTCCCCGCGATTTTCTGAAAATGCTAGGTTTCAAGAAAAATGATAATTTGCTTTGTTTGAAGAAGTCATACATCCCATTTGAATTCCTTTATGAGCGTTATGGGCACAACAAGTCATATCATATCGCCTTCAACATGATGAACTTGCTATTACTTCCTTGGGTTGGACGCACCGTCGAGTTTATGTATTCATTGTCTGCTTCTTGGGGTTGCTAATATTTCCGATGAAAGGGGGAAGGATCCACACTCGCTTAGCCATGGTCGCCAGTACTATAGTGGAAGGAATCGAGGGATAGACTTATACCATCATACCCATGATCCTAGCCGAAATGTACCACGCTCTAGATCGATACAAGCAGGGGTTTGGACACTTCGAGGGTTGTAATCTGTTACTGCAAGTTTGGTTATTAGAACATTTTTAGAGGGGAGAATATCGCCAGGAGCTTCTATGATGACCATTAAACGACTACATAGCTTACTATCACCCAAAGAGTATGACATTTATCCCAGACAGGTTTGCACAACAAGGAAATGCTGTGAGCTGGATACATTTCTTCAGCAATCTGACCGACGAGAAGGTACATTGGATGTTTGAAGGGTTCCCTAGCAGTGAATTCATCATCAGGTCAAGAGAGACTACTCATCTAGTACTGATCGGGTTGAGGGGAATCTATCCTTATGCTCCTATAAGGGTAATGAGGAAAGCGGGAAGAAAATACGTAATACCTCGAGTTTCCAACATGGTCCAGTACAAAGAAGATTTTAAAGGGGACATTATCCCATTCAAGTTCGAGGCACAACACATGTGGAACCAGAAGGTCATTGTGGAAAAGGATACTATCGAGCCAGACAGGTATCATTCCGGCCATGTGTACTTCTACCCATCATGGTTGGTAGACAACATAGGAGGATACGTCAAGCCGGGAATTAATCTGAAAAACAAGATCATAGATGACGCTGCCGAAGCACAAGTCAAGTATAGGATGTTGCGCAAAAAGGTCTCCGAGTCTGAAGCTAGGCATTTGAAACAACTCAAAGTCGATATAGAAGCAATCAATGAATGGAGAGAAATTGCTACTAAGTCAACAGAGAGATTGGAATATTTGGAGCAAAGGTTGATGGAGCTTGAGGGAAAGATGAGGAAGAGACTCTCAGATTGTAAGAACATGGATGGCAATGAAGGAGGGCATCTAGTAAACGCTTACCTACTATTGGATATGCATGACCTGGGAAACCTGATTGACGGATCTAAAAGAGCCAGGCATGGGAAAGGTCCTTCTGGGGCCAAATAGATTAGGAAACAATGTTCTTTACTGCTTTATAGATTCGTTTTAGATTTCGATTGTAATAAGGCAAATGCCATTAGTAACTCTCTTATTAGTATCGATTTAGTAAGGATTTGATTCATTTTCGCATTAATGAGATGACGCAATTATTGGCATCAATTTTCTCCAAGTCTATGTGTTGCTTAGGCCTACCTCGGGCACAACGAGGTCCCCCAAATTAGGACGCGAATTTATTAATCTTGTAAAGCATGTTCAATATTGCAAGCATTCTTTTAATATCCCTTATTGACTTGGTTACCTTTTGTTTTTCTTTCTTTTGATTATTCTCATTCACCAAGGTTGGTTTGTGCATACTGGCATCATCCGCATATCACACTAGATCCAGAGGTCCTTCACTCCTCCTCCACCAAATGATCCTAAAGGCAGAAGCAAAGGGAAAGGAAAGGTGGGCGATTTAAGTGGTATCAAAAAGGACAATGCAGAGAACGTTGAAACTTTGGATGGTCGGAGTACTCCAGCACATAATGAATTGGTCTTATGCCTGGAACAGAAAATACTGGAGCTACAAGGAGAACTTGAGCAGGTCTAGAACTTGGCAAACCTTTCCCTCACCTTAAACGTCCCTGATATCAACCAATAAAACACAAACGCCCAAAACCCAGTACCTCCCCAAAACACACAGAACCAAAATCCATCGCCAAACCCTTTCGTGCCATATCAATACGCCACACCTCCTCAGAACCATAACCCTCCACCGGTACCAACTCCTCCACAACACCATCACCATCCAACTCAATACCCATAAACCACCACTTACCACACTACTCAAAATGCACCGCAACCTACTCCTGATCCCCAAAACTCAACCAATGACCACCATTATGCCCAAATATCTGGAGTCTACCAAAGCAATCTCATATATGTGGAAACTTTACCTCACACCCCACAAAAACCCTATATATACCAAAATCCGCCGAGAAGGACTTGCTCATCAAGAACATAGCAGAAGAACTCAAGAAGCTCAATGACAGAGTTTAGAGTGTCGAAGGTGGCAAGGGCATCGAAGGTTTGAATTATAAGGACTAGTTCATTCAACCAGATGTAGAACTGTCGGAGGGTTACAAACCTCCCAAATTCGAAATGTTCGACGGAACTGGTGATCCAAAAGTGCATCTAAGAACATACTGTGACAAATTTGTGGGGGTTGACAAAGATGAACGAATTTGTATGAAGTTGTTCATGAGGAGCCTCACTGGAGATGCTTTGGCTTGGTACATTAGTCAGAACCCAAAGAAGTGGGTTAATTGGGTGAGCATGGCGTCAGATTTCATGGATCGGTTCAGGTTCAACACAAAAAATGCACCAGCCGTTTTCTACATTCAAAATCTCAAGAACAAACCAACGAAAACCTTCTGCGAGTATGCTACTCGATGGAGGTCTGAAGCTGCAAAAGTAAGGCCGACACTTGAAGAAGAACAGATGAATAAGTTCTTCATTAGAGCTCAAGGCCCGCAATTCTACGAAAGGTTGATGGTTATTGAAAACCATAAATTTTCTGACATCATCAAGTTGGGAGAAAGAATAGAAGAAGGGATCAAAAGCGGAATATTGACAAAATTTTGAAGCACTCCAAGCCACAAATAAAACTTTGCAGTCAGGAGGTATCTCCAAGATGAAAGAAGTGGCTGCAGTAATGGTAGCCCAAGGTCCAAAGTCTCCTCTCACATACCAAACACCTCCACCCACATACCAGCCTTCACCCCCCAGATACCAACAACCTGCCGGCACCTACCACACTTATAACACCCAACCCGCATATTACCACTCACCACCAGCCCGCCAAAATTACCAAAAACCAAGACCAAATTTCGACCGCAGACCACCCAGATAATACACTCCGATTGCTGAACCCATAGACCAACTATACGAGAGACTGAAGGCTTCTGGTTATGTCACACATATTCCCGCTGTTGCTATGGAAAACTCTTCTCAGTGGGTTAACCAAAACAAGACATGTGCCTATCACTCAGGCATGAAGGGTTATACCATTGATGAATGTCGCACTTTTAAGGACAAGATTTAGAAATTAATTGACACCAAAGTCATACAGGCAAAGGAGACTACACCCAATGTTCGTAACAATCCTCTCCCATATCACAGAGGCGAGGAAGTAAATGTGATAGAGACCGATGAAGATTGGGATCCGGAAGGGTCTATTGGACTTATTCGGAAGGGGTTGATCCTAAAACATCTCCAGTCACCCTCACGCCCATTGTAGTCCAAACCCAGGCACCGATTGAAGTTGAGGTAGCCACACCAGCACCATTTGAAGTCGAGGTGACCACACCATTCACTGTATTGATAACACCTACGCCATCTTATAAGTCTAATGCCATACTATGGGATTATGTTACAGAAGCACGAAGGAAAGGAAAAGCAAAAATGGAAGAAACAGGTGCAGCACAAGGCATGACTAGAACCGGTAGGGTTTACACACCCGAGCACTTGGGAGGAACAAGCAAAGAAGTTGCATCTAAGCCGCCTGTCATTTAGACCGGCCCAGATGACCTTTGGAGAAAGGTGCAAGCAAGAAAATACTCTGTGGTTGACCATCTGAACAAAACTCCTGCTCGGATATCCATTTTATCACTACTATAAAACTCCGAGACACATAGGAATGCCCTGATGAAGGTGCTGGGTGAAGCCTATGTACCCACCAACATCACCAATGGGGAAATGGCTAACATAATGGGGCAGGTATTGGAAAGCCACAAAATCACTTTTCATGAAGATGAGCTGCCACCAGAAGGACTAAGTCACAACAGGGCACTACATATCACAGTGCAATTTGAGGACAAATTCATCACCAAAGTCCTGATAGATGGGGGCTCGAGTCTCAATATATGTCCATTAAATACTCTGAAGAGGTTGGGTAAAGGCCTGCACGAGATACAAGAAGGAAGTATGAATGTGAAGGCATTTGATGGATCTCAAAGGGCCACATTGGAAATTTCAACCTCAACCTACAGATGGGCCCAACCTGGTTTTATGTCGAGTTTCAAGTGCTGGATATATCTGCTACTTACAATCTATTGTTGGGGCGACTCTAGATACATGCCGTCGGGGCCGTAGCTTCTACTCTACATCAAGCTGTGAAGTTTGAATGGAATCATCTGGAAGTGATCATCCATGGAGACGGGAGTAATCCTATTTATACCAATCAGACTGTTCCAATCATCGAGAAAAGAAGTAAGCTGGGTGGAGAAACATACCATCGCATTGAGCGCGTCAACACAATTGAAAAAGATAAATAGTGGAGAACCAAGATAGAAAGCATATTGCTATGGACAGGGTATGAGCCTGGCAAGGGTCTCGGTAAGAATCTCCAAAGGATCACCAAACCGGTACAGCTAAAGCGTCATGGTATAACTTTTGGGCTTGGGTATGAATACATTTGGCAAGAGTACAAGGATTGATCGCCGCCATGGCGTGGTCCTTATTATCCGCTAGAAAAACCAGTACCACATTTGCACCAGACATTTCATCAAGCTGACGTGATGTGGGGGTTTGAGGAAGATGAAGTCTTAGCCGGCATGAGGAAGCTGTTTCTGGATGATGAAGACATGGATTGTAGTGCGATAGTTGAGGAGGTGGAGAAGGAGGAAGAGTACCTTACGATTCAGACTGTGGAGAAATGAGATGTTCTCAAGAACTGGACTGCTGCACCATCGAGAGCCCGTCGAGTTCCTGGGTAGCCTGGAAATTAGAATCACTTATTTTTAAAGTAATTTTATGAGCATCTAAGACATTTTCAGTATTTTATTTTGAACGTATTTTGTTTTTAAATAATTGCTCGAGTCATCGACTGTACTTGTTTGATGTTTTCAAGATTTATTTAATGCATTGTTATTTTTAGTATATATTATTATTCTTTACATTTTCTCTCTACATCGTTATTATTACTTATCTCGATGAACCTACGACTGTGACATGTAATGAGACAACACAACATAAGGATAATCATTCAGAGGATCTGGAAGATGATATAATACCTGAGGAAATTGTCAGAGAAGTGGAAAACTTTGAAAGCAAGCCTATGTCTAATTTGGACAAGACTGAGACAGTTGACTTAGGAGATTCCGAAATAGTCAAGAAAACCCGTGTAAGCATTCATCTATCACCGTCAGAGAAGGAAGAATACATCCAGCTCCTGAAAGACTATGAAGATATTTTTGCATGGTCCTATGATGATATGACTGGTTTGAGCACATCCATAGTGGCTCACAAGCTACCTACCGATCCCATGTGTCCACCTGTAAAATAGAAACTAAGAAAATTCAAGCCAGATATGAGTTTGAAAATAAAAGAGGAAGTCACTGAGCAAATCAAAGCTAAGGTTCTAAGGGTGGTTGAGTATCCAACTTGGCTGGCCAACATCGTGCCAGTCCCAAAGAAAGACGGGAAGGTCAGAGTGTGTGCCGACTATCGGGATTTAAACAGAGCAAGTCCCAAAGATGATTTCCCATTACCCAATATACACATACTGATCAACAAATGTGTCAAGCATGAACTCTAGTCTTTTGTAGATTGCTTGGCGGGGTATCATCAGATCTGGATGGATGAAGAGGATGCCAAAAAGACAGAATCGTTAGAGATCCTGCCTATAGGGTATAATTACTCGCCCTAATTTGTTAATGTTGAACTACTCAAACATTATTTATTGCTTATTAATGCTATTGTTAGAAAGCATAAGTAATTCTGGGGCTTTTTCTCCAATATATTTTACTGTCCTTTACTTCGTAGATCACCTAGGCATAACACCTATAGGTTTAATAACTTGAAACCTGCAATCTCAATAATCAGCTTGTAACAACTGTATAATCTTGTCTATGAGTAGCATCTGGCATCTGAAACGGCCTGTATGATTTAGTTCAAAGTCACCTAAAAATTATATCTATAGGGCCTAAGGTTCTTAATTTTGAACTTCCTAACTTGAACATTTATTTCGCGCATTTGTTGCTTAAGTGTGGAGGCTAACTTGAGCCCTTAACTACTCATATTTGAAGTCCAATGTGTTTTGTATGTCGCCTAGTTTTAACATTTTGAGCAGCCTAGGTAAAGTCTATAACTACCTAAATAGAGGTCCAAAACCTCCTGGACCATAGGTATGGGACGGGTAATGCATGCATAGGGCATGACTTTGAATTGAATTAGAGCGCTTTTAGGTAAACAACTTTAACATAGTAATCGGGTAGCAGGAGATGATAGCATGTGCCCGCTGAATAATATGACTAACCCCCTACCCCAAGGGAGTTGCGAAATATTATTTATGTTGTACGGGGTGATCCTTTAGGCTAAAACATATAGGACCCCGCCCCCCTTTCCTTTCTATGTTTGCTATTAGAATTGGAATAGTTGTATCTCTATATTCGTGTTAAGATTTTTGTAATAAAATTTTTACCTTTATATTCTCTTTGCTTATTTGATCACTTAGACTAATCCACATAATTTTAAGTTCGGTCGGGACCCACAGTTGTGGACCTTGAAGAGTGCCTAACACCTTCTCTTTGAGGTAATTTGAGCCTTTACCCGATCTTTGGTGGCGTTGACTACTCAAACAGAGTTATCTGCAAAATAAGTGCCCTAACACACCTTAAAAATCATTAGGGGGCGACTCTTCTTTTAACACTCTCTCTCCCACTCTAAAAAAGAGTTGTCACGACGTCGAAACCCGCTTTTGTGAGAAAACGGGGAGTGATAGCACGTGCCGCAGCTATAGCACCTACCAGAGTAGTAGTTGAGGAGCCTCCAGTAGCTCTGGTTAGGGGACAGGTATCGGAGGTGCCTGTTGTCACCCTCGGACTTCAGGAGACTTTAGCGCAATTCCTGAGTATGTTTGGTACATTGGCTCAGGCAAAAATTGATCTCTGTTGCACCAGCTCCTTTGCAGATTAGGGGAGGAGCTTAGACTCCCACCACCCGTACTCCAGAGCAACGGGCTCACGTTGGTGAGGTTCTAGGTGTGGTGCCGGTATAGCCTCATGTCAGGTCAGGGGCATCAGAGGAGTAGCAGAAGAGGCTTGAGAGGTTCAATAGGTATAGTCCACCTACTTTCAGTGGCACATCTACTGAGGATGCGCATGGTTTTCTAGAGAAGTGTCACCGTATTCTCCGCACCATGGGTATTGTGGAGGTGAGCGGAGTTGCTTTTACTAAATTTCAGCTATCGGGAGCAACTTATCAGTGGTAGCAGGTTTTTGAGAAGGGTAGACAAGCCGCTGTACCACAACCCACTTGGGCTCAGTTTTCAGAGATATTTCTGTGAGAGTTGTTCCCCAGACCCTCCGGGATGTGTGGCACATAGAGTTCGAGCAGTTGCGTCAGAGCACCATGATAATGTCAGAGTATGCCATCAGGTTCAGTGAGTTATCCCATCATGCACCTACTTTGGTTCCTATAGTCTGAGAGCTAGTCCGCATATTTAAAGAGGGGTTCAGTTATGGTCTTAGATTCAGCATGGCGCGGGAGTTGGAGATTGATACTCCATTTCAACAGGTTATTGAGATTGCTAGGAGGTTAGAGCGTATCTGGGGTTAGGAGATGGAGGATAAGGATACCAAGAGGTCTCGAGGTTCTAGAGGATTTAGTGGATTCTACTCTTCAGCTACGACCTATCATGGCGGAGGCTCAGGCAGTCGGCCAGTCCAGTTCGCACTTCAGATTACTCGTGGTGCTCCAGTTAATCAGGGTACTCATTTGGGGCAGTCATCTTTTAGTGCACTGCCAACACGGGGTTCCTACAGTGGTTATTCCAGTTATCTGGCATAGACTCAGTACAAGCAACCACACCTGCATAGAGGCTGTTATGAGTGTGGCGATACTAGACACATCATGAGAGATTGTCCTAGACTCGAGAGATGTGGATTTTATCAGAGCACTCAGGTTATGGGCTCCATTCCATTTACTACTCCACCAGCACAACCAGCTAGGGGTGCATGATAGACGGGTAGAGGACGCCATAAAGGGGAGGCCCAACCCGTTGATATGCTTTCCGTGGTATGGCTGAGGCCGCTGCACCAGATGGTGTCGTTATAGGTACGGTTTTGATTTGTCATAGAGGAGCATCAGTTTTATTTTGATCTGGTTTTTTTATCGGTGTGAGTCCTCATATCTTGCTTCATATATGGGAGAGTTTCGTGATTCTTGTACTCTACTTCTATGTTTACCTCTGTTAAGAGATTCTATAGCGGTAGCTCGTGTCTATCATTTTGTTTTTCTCACTATTGATAGCTATGAGACTAGAAGGGACTTTCTGATATTCATCACGGTAGCTTTTGATGTGATTCATGGATGGTTTTGTTACGATTTGTGATTTAGGTGCTCTACCGGTATGGGAAGTTCGTTACATGTTGTGATTTTGCTCGCGAAATTGAGTTAGTGGAAGGTATCAGTTGGTGTGATATGTATTCTACTTGTGATTTAGAGTTGAGAATGGGGATCCTTACATTTTTGTGGTTTGATATGTTTGAACCGGTCTAAGTGCCACGTTGGAGTTATATTAGGATGAGATCATTGTGATTAGTTCATATGCTTTGATTCTCCCTTGTGGAATTGATTCGTAGTATGGTACTCATAGGGAGTTGTGCATGTCGAGCTTGTTTGATAGTTCTCTCATGTGTTTCTCTTTCAATATTCAGTCATATTCGCATTGTGCTTATTTGCGTTTAATTTACGAGGTGTGTGCCCAAGTGGCGTTGGGTGTGACTTGTTGATTTGGGTGAATGGTTATGAGATCTTCATATTTCTTGCATTATTGTTAGCGTTGTGAAGGTTTGGGATAAGGTTTTAGTTGATATGAGGTTATTTGCCGGTGATGGATTTGATTATGGGCATATGTGTGATGTGATACGTTATGTGGTTATACTTTGTGGGTGAATGCATGAGCTGTGGCAGCTGGCTGAGGTTGATACAGTGTGTATATGTGGGAACCAGGTCTTCGGGGAAAGATCAGATGGTGAAAAATATTGGTTCTAAGGCTTAGCGATGTGGGTGTAAGGAATAATCTTCAGTTGAGATGGTGTTGTCGGGCTTATGTGGATTGGGGTGACGTGGGATCACCCGCGAGTATATGTATGGTGAGTTCATTTAGTGATTTAGTGGTTTCAGAACGGTTCTTGGCACATTCGAGGACGAACGTTTGTTTAAGAGGGGAGAATCTAACGACTCGACCGGTCATTTTGTGAATTAGTATTTCTTTTGGTGGTATAATGTGTCAAGAAACTTCGTATCATGTATTATAACTTACGTGTGTGGTCGAGTTTGATTTTTGGATGATTCAGAGTTGATTTGGAAGAATAATTTTTGTTTTAGAAGCTTAAATAAAAAGAGTTGATAGGAATTTGACTTTTGTGTGGACGACTCCGTAATGATGTTTTTATGATTCCAATAGATTCGTATGGTGATTTGGGAATTAGGCATATGTCCGTATTTGAATTTGGAAGTCTGTAGGTTGATTTGATGCGTTTTGGCGAAAGTTGCAAAGTTGAAGGTTTGGAAGGTTGAGAGGTTTGACCGAGAGTTGACTTTGTTGATATCGGGTTCGGATTTCGATTCTCGGAGTTGGTATAGCTCTGATATGTCATTTGGGACTTGCATGCAAAATTTGACGTCATTCCGGGTTGATTTGGTATGATTCGACGCGAGTTGTAGAAGTTGAAAGTTCATAAGTTCATTAAAATTGGATTTGAGGTGCGATTCGTTGTTTTGACATTTTTATGTGATTTGAGGCCTCGAGTAGGTCCGTGTTATGTTATGAAACTTGTTGGTATGTTCGGATGGGGTCCCGGGGGCACGAGTGTGTTTCAGACGGTTTTCGGAGCATGTGGACTATGTTGGTTGAAGTTGGTTTGGGCATGGATCTGGTGTGGTTGCACCTGCGGATCACTGGACGCAGGTGTGGTGGGCACAAGTGCGGAATAGAAGGCACAGAAGAGAGTTGATTGGGAGCTGAGGTGTTGCACAACTGCGATGTAAATCCTGCAGATGCTGCTCTGCAGGTGCGAGTGTGTATAAGCAGGTGCAGTTTTGAGCTGGGTTGGAAGTCTCTGCAAATGCACAATGTTTGTCGCAAAGGGGCTGCGCAGGGGCACTTCATTGTTCGCATAAGTGACACCGCAGATGCGCTGTCTTGGACGCAGGTACGGTCATCTGGGATTTTTGTCGTTTGTGCATCTGCGATGAATATTTTGCAGATGCAGCTTTGCATATGCGACTGTGAGTCCGCAAAAGCGGAATCTCTAGCATAATGTTTATAATTCGAGGGTTTGTCCATTTTTAACATATCTTGAGTAGTGGACATCGATTTTGGGCGATTTTGGAGGGTTTCTTTACGATTTGGATTGGGGTAAGTGTTCTTTACCCGGGTTTGATTATATTTCATGATTCCATGTTTGTTTATATCCTTAAATTGGTGATTTGAATTTGAGAAAACAAAAAATTTGTAAAAACTTTTTAAAATGTAAAATGAGGGTTTGAAGGCCGATTTGATGTCGGAATTGAATAATTTTGGTATGGTTGGACTCATATCGGAATGGGTGTTTGGATTTTATGAATTTCGGGTTGACTTTTTAGTTTTCATTAAAGATCGAAACTTTATTATTCAGAATTGTTTTCAATGGTTTTTATTTATGATATTAAGTTATTTTGGCTAGATTTGAGCCGCCGGAGGTTGTTTCACACGAGGTCATCTTAGAGGTATCAATTTAGCTTCTTTGAGGTAAGTATCTTGACTAACTTTGTGTGGGGGCGTTGACGGCCAATTTTGACCCTCCCTTTTAAAATTAATTTATTCATGCTTAACAATTTACAATAAATATTTTAAATGTATTTTTCTATTAATGAATATCTATTTTATAAATTAATTAAGTATTACTTTCAAAATTAATCACATAGTACTAATATTGTGTAATTATAAATGTATTATAAAATAAACTTTTGTATATACATTACATAGGTTTTATAATTTGATAAAATTTCTCCATACTTTCCAATGAATTAGGTTACTATATTAATATTTTTGAAATTAGTACTATAATTCGAAATATGTGTCATTTATAGATAATTAATAATTAGCAACATATAGTAATTATAATTTTACCACGATTTTGAAATTGTTAAGTTTATTTAAATTGATTTTAAAAGGGGTTAAAAACTAAAAGGCTATAATTGCAATTCCTTCACTAAACACAAATTGGCTATTAGTTAAAATCATTTTCGGCCCAAATGTGCAAGCCCAAACGGAAAACAACCCAGTCCAAACACCACATCTCATCCCAACTTGGCAATCCTTGCCATTACCTCCCAACCAATCACGACCTGATACGTCACCCTCTAATCCCACTCACAAAACAAATACAAGCAATCTAGGCTGTTGATTCAAATCGTCAACGGTAACAAATTATCCATATTTTCCGTTTAAATCTCGACCCACTATCAGAAATTAACTCAGCCGTTGGATCATACAGATCCAACGGTCCCCGAAATTTCCAGGAATTGATTTTCTAAAATATGTAACGCCCTGATTTATCAGGGTCGTTGATCAAATGATCCAACGGCCCAGATCTCCCCCCCCTCCCCCTATGCGTTTTAACTCAAAGACCATTTGGTCTCACCCCAAAAACCATAAATCATTTCCTACCGACCCAACCACCATTCTTTCCCATTCTTCTTTCTTTTCTCTCATCTGTCCTAATTCCATCAATCAACAGACCTTGCACAAATTAGTGCAAGGTCATGAAATCAACCTCAAATCATCTTGTTTGTCTCCCATATCCAGGATCCCGCTGAACCATTACCTATTTCATCACCAAAAATCAAATCTTCCAAATTCTGAATCCTAATCTCAGAGATGAAAATTCAAATCGCTACTGACCTTTCAAATCCATGTCATGCATGGTTATTCCTTTTGTTCCTGTACTCTTAGTCCCGTCGTGCTTTCCATTTTTGCCTTTTGACTTCAAAACCCTAGTCGAAACAATAGGAGCAAAAGGGTGAAACTTCAAACTCGCCTGATTTCTTCTTTTGTTCTTTCAAATTAAAGCGAGCATGATGTGTTAGCTGACTTCGTCATCAATATTCGACACCCAAAGGTAAAATTCAATGACCTCTGGTATTAGGGTTCTGACCAATGGTTTCTTGTGCTTCAATGTACAACGACTCACTCCACTCCAGTACTCAGGTAAAATCATTACTGGACCCCCCCCCCCCAACATGTCTTTTGATTTTCACTCGATTAGATATCATCATCTACCATGCGTTACTCTCCATTACCGGTTTTAAATTTGTGATGCCATAGAGCATTGAATACCACTATAAAAAGGGGTTTTAATATTCTCACCAACACACAATCTCACCTAACAGACCAGAACAACCTAACACTGAACACATACGGTCCCAAACACTCAGAAAATTAGGGTTTCTAATATTGGTCTCTTACTGGTTTTCTCTCTTTTGCCAAGTTTCTTTTGCTGGTTCGAGTTTGAAAGCTCTGGGATCTTTGAGCAACAAAGGAATTTATTTTGTTTGCTTCCCTTAAGAAGGTCAGCATCTTTCTCTCCCTCTTTCTTTCGTTTATTTCTCTGAATGATTTAGGTATGTCGATGTTAAGTTATATATATTAATATTATGTTGTATGTGTTTGACATTTTATATTTATGTTTTGACAAACTTTATGATCAGCTTGTTCTGTTATGATTCTCTAGAATAATAGTCGATTAAGAAAATGATAATTATTGATCTTTGTTCTAAGTTTTCGTACAGTCTCCATGCATAATTTCTTGTATTTTTATGTTCAATGTAAACTTCATAGCTTTCAGTGACTTACAATGAACTCATTCCTGTTTTATTGCACTTCTATAATTTTGTAAGTTTTAGAAGCTAAGTTTGCTACTTGATAGTTATTGCTAAATTGAAACCTAAACTTGTTCAAGACTTGTATCGATTTTCCTTAACCTGAAGTATGAAGTTACAATGTATAAATAATTTCTTGTCTCTTCTTGTGTTTGTCCAACTATATTATTGAGTTATCACTATTGTCTTTTACTTTGTCTTAGACATCATTTTTGTTGAACCAATCATGCTCATCTGAACTTCATGCCTTTCCTTTCACTGATGATTCTACTAATATTTCATCTCGTTGCTCTACACCTTATTTGCCTTATGGTTGAGTACATTATGATATACATTATGTCCATGTCATTTAACTAAGTTAAAGAATCTTAGTGTATAGATGTTTTTCTTCTATGTATCTGTACTTGTTAACTCTAAGAGTGATATCTAAGTTATCACTATAACGTTTCTCATGACCATGCTCAATTGTTGTATGCATAGGAAGCTATCTTATTTGCACAAAGTTGAATTCTTCTCATGAATCTTTGCTACATATATATTCTATAAGGTTAAACTATTCTTAGTGCAAGTCATGATTTCGTTTGGACAAAGTCAACTAGTAATTGTTGTACAACTGAGCTTATTTGTTCCATAGTCAGTTCAGATCTTCATATACATGTATAATTCCCAAACCGGTACAATACATCCATGTCCTTAATCTCTTTGAGTCACTGTTGTGTTTATGGGAAGTTTGCATGTATCTATCATTAACTTAGCCTCCATAAAAATAGGATTTAGACATACTGCCATAACCAATTGATAGTTTTGGGAACTGAAACATGATCACTTCATACCTATATGCTGAACTAGATCTATGTTTGAGTTTGAACTTGTTTTGATACAATGTCTTCCATATCCTTTCCTTATCAACATGTTGGTATGGTTCTGTAATGTGTCATGTAATGTGCAAAGTTCCTCTGCATATGTGAGATCACTAATCACTATTTCATTCATCCTGCCCATGTATAGTTGATTAAATGTTACTAGTGTCACTGCTCTAACTCTATAACCCCATGTTGTACCTTGAGTTATGCTTAGCCCTCCCCTTTATTATTAACCTGAAGCTGAACTTGGCTCTCAAACTTTATTGAAGTTCATTTGTTGACATTATTTGAACATATTAACTTGTTAATACTATGAGAAACATGATTCTAATGAGACCTTAGGGATCCTATGTTTAAATTTATAAGTTTGTAATCATGATGAAGGTTCAGTCCCACAACATTGATAATATCTCGGTAATAATTGCTGACTATGACTGTTGGTTTGAATCTGCTTTGATGTCTTCAAGGTACCAAGTAATATTATCACTACCTGTTTGAATATGTTATGCCATAGTAATTCATTACAGCAATGGTGTGATTATGAAACCTCTTTGTATCTGTGTGTATTCTAAACTTGGCCCCTCTCCCTTTAGGCTTCCTTGATATGTTTCCCTATTTAGTATCATAGTAATATGTATTCTCTTGTGTTATTTTTATTAAGAGGAAAGTATATATTTTGGGTTAATTAGTACTTTAGTACTTTGTTTGCATTGGAAGGGCCTCATTGGAACTTAAACCCATAAGGAAAACATGAATTTAGTGATTAAGGGTATTTGGGAGCGGAATTCGACTTTAGGTTGGGCTGCCCTCCCCGGCACAAGTATTGCCCTTGGCCTTGAGTCCCTTGGGAATTTTGAAGTGTCGGAGGATCCAAATGGAGCATCGATCTTGAGTGGGGTTCCCTCCTTAGCTCTTAATTCATTGACACATTCAATTTTTTAAGGGTTAGTGCTCAATGACAACGAAAGGTTTCCAATGTGAATTATTTTCTAAGTAAAGCCACCACATTAATTTATAATTTCCTCTACCATATTAATCTTATTCTTGCTTTAATTATCTGTTTATGCATTTGTCATGCATATCAAAATATGTTATGTAGTTAGAATATGTTAAATGTTTTGGATGAATATCTAATGACCTCCTTATTTTTCACATGTACATCTGTTTGGGCCTCTGAGATCTTGATGAACTCAGGCCCAATTAAAGCTATATTGCATCTCATTGAGGAGTCAAAAGTCAGCTCGTATTGGCGTCTCTTCACTGTTGGGCCTACCTTCTTAAGGCCCAATCGCAGAGTCCAGTCCTCTTTCCCTCAACTCCCTTATAATTATTACTACTTCATTAATTTAGTTTGTTGCTTCTACTAGTTTAATATTAGTTGCATTTGTTATGTCTTTATTGTTGTTTATCTCTTATGTATATAACACTCATATATTAGAACACATGCCTTTTCTTTTATGCTTTAATATCATATGAACTTAGGCAAGCCTTAACAATATAGGATTTAAAGGGGAAATTAGCTAGCAGTAGATCCTTAGTTCGCTAATTATAATCTGCTCGCTAATCATTATATTTTTTCACTCACCTTTCTTCCTTTTAAAGATTTCGAAAGTCCAAACCTTGGTAAAACATCAGTTCTAATTCAAAAAGAGGAAATCAGATTTCAGTTTCGCTTTCTAAAGGAAATCAGAACTTCAAAGAACTGTCGCCTTTAAGGAATTATTTTCAGTAAATAACCCCTCTAAAAAACCCTCTGAATCTAAGGTAATTCTAGATACACTTCTTCACAAAAACATCCTTTTAGCATTATGTAAATAACCATCCCCCAGATCAAAGTGTTTTCATAACTCAATCTCTTTTATAAATTTATAAAATCTAGACCGCTTATGTACCAATTTCAAAACTCTTTCAAAATCTCTTATGAACCTTTTCATAAACTCAAATCCCGACCCTGCATTCATTCTGGCAATATCATCCTTAGGTGTACAGTAAGCAGCCTTTCCTATTACTAATCAAAGCCTTTTTACAAATAATTGATCCTAAACTTAGTCTAAATCCGATGGAACTGCCTCAGGTAAATTTTAAGGGGTACCTAACATCTTCCCCTTAGAAGAACAAGAACCCTTACCCATAATCTCACCGGTTAGAAGACCAATAAAGAACATGACTTTGTAATGAAATAGGTACCTTAGTATACCTTTAAATATTAGGTGGTGACTCTCTTTCATCAACAACAGAGAAATCACAAGTTGAATCATGTCTTGACTAGTGCAAAATAAGGTGCAACAACATGGCGACTCTGCTGGGGAATACCACACATAGGTTCTAACCTTAGCAGATTTAGACTAATTTGGCTTCTAGATTTATTTGTACATTGCTTTGATTATGATCAAAACTGCAATTACATGCTTACATGCCTTATTTGCTCTTTATAATTACTTGCTTTCTATGATCACTTTGCTATATTGCTGCTACACCCTTGCTTATTATTGCTTTATATATACTGTCATTACATCTCTTCCAATCGAGTCTTGGTCGTACACTATCACACACAATGGCACATGAGGGTTGTCTTTTACACCCCTCGAGTTTCGGAGAATGGCTTTGTCAAGTCAATCGACATAAATTCTCGTAGTTCTCAGTCCAACTCAAAAGTAGGAAACACTCTACTCTAATAAAATAGGTCATACTTCATAAACCCTAGGTGTGTTGGTCCCAGGAACCAACACACAATTAGGAAAGCCACCCCAATGTCAATGGGTCATGTACCCCAACGACATAATTTCTGTGAAAAGACAAACAAACATGACAAGACACTTACGGATCTGAAGCAAACACTTACCTAAATATATTTTCTTCTACCTACCTGGAAATGGAAATCAACCTGAAAATCCCTGAAATTAGCATGGTAATGGGAGCACCACATAAGCTGAAAAAATGGTGGAAGAATATTTGTGGGGAACACGAAGACGAATTTCGGACGCACCTAGGGGAATTAACTACATTGATGAACATCCGAGAAGACAAAGTGCTCACTCGCCTGTTGATAGAATTTTGGGATCCAGCTAAAGTGGTGTTCAAATTTGCCGACTGTGAGCTGGTATTGACATTGGAGAAAATCACCTGTTTTATGGAGTTGCCATTCAATGGAAGTATACCAGGGCTGCCAGTTACTATGCCTGGGTATCGGTTATTGGATGCTCTAGGTCTTACCAATAGTATAAGTCTCATAAGTATCGAGGAAGGGTAGGTGAGCCTTGACCAGATGTTCGATAGGTTTGGGCACCGTGAGAGTTACGAGTGGTACTCAGGGGAATTCCAATGTGACCAGGCGACATGGGAGAGCCTCAATCCTATCACTTTTATAATGGCACTGTTAGGATTATTGGTCTACCCACAGTGAAGGGCCCGCATCAACATCAACTTGTTACCAGTGGTCCTGGCAACCTTCCGCAGCAATCTTCAAGCCATTTTGGTACCGATGGTGTTGGCCGAGATGCTGATAGCTTTATTCGCATGTGCATGAGGATACGATTTCTTCAAAAGATGCAACTTATTGTTGCAGATTTGGGCTACTGAACACTTCTTCCAGCGGGAGGCTACTGTCGTCTACCTCATGGGTGTTAGTAATATGATCTGCAACCATAATGAAATAATGAGACACTTGATCTCCCCACATGGGCAAGAAGAATGGAGGGAAACACAGACCAATCTGACAGGAGAATGGATCAACTGGACACTCTCTTAGTAAGGTGGAAGAGCAATCTTTAGGACTCCCTAAAGGTACTTCATTGAGTTGATCGGATTATAAGGCATTCACCCGTACTCACCTCTACGGGTCCTCAGACAATTTGGGATGATCTAAGATGTGTCGTTGTGGACAAGGACGGTGTTGTACGAGGATGATTACAATGGCCAAATTCCAATTCCCAGGATAAGGAAACTGCAAGAAAAGTGGAATGACCTGGTAACAATTCTTATGGGTCATAATTCATGGTGCACCCCGAGTACTACGTCTGGATTAACGAACAAAAAGAACTGGCCCGCCCGAGCAGAGAGGGTATAGCTTGGTTATAAGGAACGGTGGTTGCTTTGAGGATTTACCATGATATCCTACCACAATATCTTGTGACCACATCAATGCAACGTCAGGTGGTCCCGGGATCCATTGACCATATGTTTCCACCGGCTGAAGAGAATGATCGGGTAGTAGAATGCAAATAGATAGAGTCAAACAGAGAACCAGAAGAAAATCCAAATGAGGAGTTTGGATTCAATCATGATGAGGAAGACCCGGAGGAGGATACGGAAGAGGAGCCAGAAGAAGAGAAGGGCACAAGAAGCGACCCAGGGAATGGTTATTAGAATTGGTTGATTTCCCATCCTTTCCCTACTTTGTACCTTTTATCCCTAGTTCTCTCTTTTACTTTCCAAATGGGCAATTGTCTAAGCCCATGCAACTTTGTGATGTATTCCTTGTTCCCGCTTGTATAAGTCCAAATTATCAATGAAAATAAGTCGCTTTGGATCTAAATATGTCAAGTCTAATTGTCTGTCAAACATCCGGGAATTAGTCTTACCTCCGGTAATGAGAGGTCCATGCAAATTCTAGGAACACGCTAGTTGTAATGCACGCATTATTTGCTCTATGTGATTTCTCGCTCGCATAAATGAAGAAATTGACTCTTGCTCTTTTTCTTTTCCTTCTTCTTATTTTTCTTTTGCTTTATTATTACCCCTCTCCCCCCCAAAAGAAAATAAAGTTGGTTTGCGTCGACTAAAACTGGCGGAGCCACCATACAGTCTAAGGTCTAAGGGAAAGATGTCAGCTACAGAAGACCCAACTGAATATGCTCTGGTCGTAGTCGACAGCACGGGGCGATCGAGGGAAAAAGACAGCACTAGGAATGATAAGCACACGGCCATGATGGCCGATGAAATGAAATTATTAAGGGAAGAGATACAACATATTAGAGAATTGGCGGACCTGGCCGTGACAACACTTCCTCATCCACCCAGATTCCCTTCTTTGGATTCACTTCCAAATCATTTTCCTTCAACATCGCGCCAAAACAACAACACCCAACCTCAACCCCCACCACTCAAGTTATACCTCCAGTAACACCTACCAACCCTCCAAATCCTCCTATTCATACTCCCTACATACCACAATATCCTTAGACATCACAAAAACTACCTATTACCACTAATGCAACTACCCCTCATCGTGACGGAGTCACTATCACCACCAACCAACACATACCTGTGGCACATGCCGCTACTTAAAAGCGGTACGTTCCCCCTGTATATGCCATTATCGAACTTACCTTTACAACACCCATCACGGTCAGGGTGCCATATGAGATCGATCAGTATGCCGAGATGGAGAGAGAGGCCAAGCTTAAGGAAGGAGAGTCGGTATCTGAACAATTGCAAATGTTGAGAAGGCAAATGAAGAGTCTCCAAGTTGCCCGAGGAAGTGAAAACCTGGATTATGAGGACCTGTGTATTTACCCAGAAGTGGATTTGCCAATAGGGTGCAAACCCCCAATGTTCGATACTTTCGACAGGACAGGGGACCCTCATGCACATATAAGAGCTTATTATAACAAGTTGGTCGGAGAGGGGAGAAATGCGAAACTAAGAATGAAATTGTTTATAAGGAGTATGACGGGAGAATCACACACCTGGTATACCCAACAGGACCCGCGGAATTGGAGAACTTGGCAAGATATGGCGGAGGACTTCATGAACTGTTTTCGATTCAATATAGAGATCACTCCTAATCGGTTTGTGCTGGTGAACCTGCAAAAACACTATCTGAGTCGTTTCAAGAATATGCACGACTGTAGATGACAGAGGCTCCCAGGGTGCAACCGCCACTGGACGACAGTGAACTGACCAAGTACTTCATCCAAGCCCAAGAGGGAATATACGTTGAAAAGATGATGGGAATAATGGGTCAAAGGTTGCCCGAGTTGGTTAAGATGAGAGATTTCTTAGAAGAGGGCATAAAATCTGGTAAGGTACAATCTATGGCAGCACTGCAAGTAGCGAGCAAGTCCATCCAGTCAAGTTCGATCGGTAGCGGGAAGAAAAAGAAAGAAGAGGTCTCAACAGCCGTCCCCTACTATCAAACTGGCCCATCTCATAGATGCACCTCTTATTCCCCAAACAACCACTCACTACCACCAACTTACACTCCAATCTATAATACTCAACCATACTACCATCCTCAACCACAATACAACCCTCCTTGAACAAAACAACAACCAAAACCACAATGACCATATGCTCATGTCCAAACCACTACTCACCAAAATCGACCTATGTATGCACCACGTCCTCGTCCCAACTTTGAATAAAGGGTTGCTAGAACCTTACCCTCATTGCTGAGCCTTTGTCCCAATTGTTTGAAAGGTTAAGAAGAGTAGGATTGATACACCCAATCGAGGAAAGGTTTCCTGAACATCTCTCCAAATATTTTGATGCCACTAAGAGATGTGTGTATCGTAATCCATTGCCAAATTATAGAAACCAGGGAGCCAACATGTTCACATTGGACGAAGAATATGAACTGAAGGGAACAATTGGCATTATGGGAAATTCATAAGACGCAAGGATCCCTCCTCAAAAGGATCTCATCATTTTCAGAAGAGACGGGCTTCCTATCGAGGGCGCAAGTCACAACAAAACTTCTCACATCACTATCAAATGTAGGGACAAAGTGATATCTCGAGTGTTGTTCGACGGAGGATCAGGAGTCAACATTCGCCCGCTCTCCACCCTGTGGGAGTTGGGAATTCATTTGAGGGAGGTCAAGGAAAGCCACGTAAGGGTGATGACTTTTGATGGTTCGCAAAAGGATTTTATTGGAGAAATTTATCTAGCCTTGCAAATTGGGCCAGTCAACTTTATAGTATTATTTCAAGTGATGGACATTTCCTCTTCTTACAATTTGCTGCTAGGCAGGCCCTCGATACATATGGTAGGGTTCGTTCCATCTACCTTGCACAAATGCATACAATTCGAGTGGGGATGCTAGGAGATCGTGGTCCACGATGAGTGGGGTCACTCTACTTATTTGAAGTATGATGTCCCATTCATTGAGGGACTAGACGGAGTTACTTTCCACGTTGTAGAAATCATGCATAATATTGTAGAGGAGAAGACTCAACAGAATTTGGGAATGCAATCGCCGTACAGATCCAAGATGGCCATGAGGGAAATGATGAAATACAAATACAGGTCAGGAACAGGGTTGGAAGCCAAGTCAAATGGAATCATATAGCCAATTGAACATAATGCGCAGAAAGGAAGGGTTGGCATAGGATATCAGCCTCCAGAAGAGAAAACTCGCATCGTTAGCTCTGGGAAAAAGGTTTTTGTGCCAGAGCATATTTCAAGTCCGGGACAGAGTTCAACGCCTGAAAATGATATCATCGACGGGATGGGAAATCTATTCGTGAATATGATTGAAGAATGTTGTGAAGGAACTGACATCAAGACACCGACTATCAGGGATGTCGAACCAGAGGAAGAGCTGCAGAATTGGATAGTCAGTCCATCTTTGGTTTGCCGGGAGTCTTGGTAGTATGGAACTATAAAAGCCTTTTTTGGAAAGAGCACAGTCAATTGAACCAATTACGATGTATGTACCTTTTTGTCATTTTCCTCTTGTGAATGCTTCAGACGTGCCCCTTTTGATGAAATAAAAAGAATCTTTTTCCTTAATATTGCAACTTTATTTTTACTCCGCAGTTATGACATGTAACGAAACCGCTGAGCACAACAATCTGGATTATGAGGAATATGATGAGAGTATGATACCAGACAATCTCCCACAGAAGATCAACAGCTGGAGAGTCAAAAGAATCCCAACCTCGAAGAAACAGAAGTAGTCAATCTTGGAAGCGAAGAAGACGTGAAAGAAATCAGAATCAGCATTCACCTAGAAGCCGAGCAAAATGAAAAAATGATTGAGCTCCTCTGACAGTACGTGTCGGTGTTTGCATTATCCTATGACGACATGCCAGGATTAAGCACTGATATTGTCTCGCATCGACTACCCACTGACCCTACCAAATCTCCAGTCAAGCAGAAACCCAGTAAGTTCAAACCTGATTTAAGTCTAAGGATAAAAGAAGAGGTGACCAAACAAATAGAAGCAAATGTGGTGAGAGTCACTAACTATTCAAGCTGGTTGTCCAATATCGTCCCAGTGCCCAAAAAGTACGGAAAGATCAGAATATGTGTGGATTACCGAGATCTCAATAAAGCTAGTCCAAAGAATGATTTCTCCTTGAAAAATATCCACATGCTCATCGACAACCGTGCGAGCATGAATTGCAGTCGTTTGTGGATTGCTTTGCTAGATACCACCAAATCCTAATGCACGAGGAAGATGCAGAGAAGACAGCTTTCACCACTCCTTGGGGAGTCTACTGATATAGGGTCATGCCATTCGGTCTCAAGAATGTCGGCTCCACCTACATGAGGGCCATAACGACCCTCTTTCACGACATGATTCATAAGGAGATCGAAGTGTATGTGGATGTTGTCATCATAAAATCTCGAAAGAGTTCAGAGCACTTGGGCGACTTGAGGAAATTTTTCGAACGCCTGCGAAGGTATAGTTTGAAGTTGAATCCAGCAAAATGCGCGTTCGGAGTCCCTGCTGGAAAACTATTGTGTTTTATTATATGCAAGAAAGGGATAGAACTGGACCCATCAAAAATCAAAGCCATCCAGGAACTACCGCCACCAAAGAGCAAGAAAGATGTCATGAGTTTCTTGGGAAGATTAAATTACATCAGTCGCTTCATATCCCAGTCCACAGTAATCTGCGAACCTATTTTCAAGCTGTTAAAGAAGGATGCTGCCACAAAATGGACGAATCAGTGTCAGAAAGCCTTCGACAGAATCAAAGAGTATATTTCAAACCCGCCAATGCTGGTTCACCCTGAACCAAGGAAACCATTATTACTATTTGTCAGTCTTGGACAATGCCTTTGGCTGTGTGTTGGGGCAACACGTCGAAACTAGGATATGGAGCAGGACATCTACTACTTAAGCAAGAAGTTCACACCATGCGAGGCCAAGTATAGTTTGATAGAACGCACTTGTTGTGCTCTGACCTGGATTGCTCAGAAGCTAAGACATTATATGTCGGCATATACCACATATCTGATATCTCGGCTCGATCCGCTCAAGTATATTTTTCAGAAGTCAATGCCTACCGGAAAGCTAGCTAAATAGCAAATTCTCCAAAGCGAATTTGACATCATGTACATAACTAAGAAGGCTATCAAAGGACAGGCTTTAGCTGACCACCTCACCGAGAATCCAGTGGATGGGGATTACGAACCACTTACCACTTATTTCTCCGATGAAGAAGTACAATTTACTAGGGAGGATATTACAGAATTATACCGTAGATGGAGGATATTTTTCGATGGAGTAGCAAACTTCAAAGGAGTCGGGATTGGGGCAGTCCTGATCATTGCTCTATTATTTATGTTCTAGAATTTTGTTATTAATGGATGATCCAACCAAATTTCTTTCACCTGAAATAAAATTTGTGTTTGTTTACAGCATTATTCTGTAGTGGTGACTACTTGAGTTGAGATCTGAAAAGTAATTTATTGGATCAGTTAGTGAACAGTCTGTCAAAGATGGTCAAAAGAAGCAATAATATTTCTAAAAGAGGCAGGAGTCCACCTCATAAACAAGCTTACAAACTAACATGTGCTATTTTTGGTATGGATAAACCACCTCCTAATGCTGAAGGCACCAACACTAGGAAGGTAATGAAACCAACCTCAGGGCAAATGGAATCAACTATGGAGAAGGGACAGGGAGTTAAGAGTACCTCAACAAACACTCCCCAGTTAAAAATTTTAATCCAAATAGCAAATAAATTTGGTTAGAGGAGGAGGAAGGAAAGTCATTCCTATTAAGGAACCTAAAGATCTTCAAATTGTGCTATTCCAAGATACTTGAGAAAGAAAAAGAGGAAGAGATGCAGTGGATGACCTAGAAACAAAAGAACTCAAGGACAAAGAAGCATACCTCTGTAACAGAGAAAGAAGAAATTACTTTCAACAAGTTTAATAGTTTAATGAATGAGGATAATCCCGAGAAGAAGAAAGTAGCAGACACAAAGGAAACAAGCAAAGAAACTGAGAAAGATGGTACACCCCTGAGTTAGAAAGAACCTCCAGATGAATGCGCAGATGAGACTTCTATAGAGGAGGAGGAATCTTTAGAGGAAACATCAGAAGATGATTCAGATGAGGAAACAAGCCTATTGCAGGCTACTGGAGTGTCCAAGAATCAATTGATAGAGTACTCAAAAAAGAGGGACTCCCATCAAGGAGCTATATGCAAAAAAAAATAAAAAAATAAAGAAAGGATTAGAAAATCTCCCATTACCAGGTGTTAAAAGAGAAACATACAAACAACCTCTAATATCCAAAGGGAGTAATTGTATTATATAATTACCTTCCCCCTCTTTCATTTGATACTTGGAAGTTCTATTATCTGAAGTTTAACAACTATACTTTGAACTCCTCTTCTTATAAAATATGTGATGTTGTATGGACATTTATGTCTATAGTTTTCAAGCTTATACTCTTATATTATCCAGTAACATTCTTACTGCTCTGGATATTGCTGAGAAAGTTCTCCATGCTAATTATTCCTAATTCTGCTTATTCTTTCACAAGCGTTCGCACGGGCATATATTTCTAGTTAATTATATAATAAGAGAAAGCCTTGGTACGACGAAGGGCACTTCTGTCATTGCATCGTAGATAAAAAGCATAACTTACATTAAATTTGACTTGTCGGTTCCACTATTATGTGGACAGACTTATGTCAGTCTTCACAACGTGGCCTTTTTGAATTTTGGAAGCATGTTAGTCCTCTCTTATTTTCATTTTCATTATGCACAAAGTGCATTCTCTTTCTCTTATTCCTTTGTTGAATGATACGGATTTGGTATTGTTAGGTATTATCGTTTGGCATGGTTTTTCTTAGGCGTTAACTAAAGCAGATCACTATAGTGCGAGGAGGTGTCAAGCATATCATGCTTCTCGATTCTCCACAATATGCTCTTTTGAATCAAAATTTGTTATTTAATCTTTTATACTACAAAGATCTTTTATTGCATTGCTGCAGGAATTCAAGAAAATGAAGGAGAAGGTTCTTACCTGTCAAAATAGACCCAAGGCAGCACTTGTAACCTGAGTGATAGAATGTCATACAGAGGTCACATGTAAGCTCATATATATTCAAGGTAAATCCTTATACTAGAGATGAATATGCATCTTCAAATGAATTTAGCTAGACACGAGTTTTTTGGCTTTCAAGTTGGATCAACTGATCATTAGTTTGTACATAAAGTATATGTATAATCTAAATTTCCTACTATCTCAGTGTCAAGGTATATATTTGTAATGTCCGGCCAGTTAATTTGAGTATTGTAGCCTTATTCCCCAATTTATTACTCGTTTTATATTTGATTATAGTTATGTGACTTTCCGGGGTGGTTGGTTTGGTTCCGGAGATATTTCAAAATAAACTGGGACACTTAGTCCTAAGGTTGGAAGCCTAAGTGGGAAGAGTTGACCGGATATTTACGTATATATAAATGACTTCGGAATAGAGTTATGATGGTTCTGATTTTTTCGTATGGTAATTTTGGACTTAGGAGTGTGTCTGGGTACTGATTTGGAGGTTCGTAGATGATTTTGGCCTGAATTGGCAAAAGTTGGAAAAGTTGAATTTTGGAAAGTTGAGAAGCTTGACCAAGAGTTGACTTTATGGGTAACGGGCTCGAATTTTTGTTCCAGAAGTTAGAATAGGTCTGTTGTAATATTTATGATTTGTGTGAAAAATGTAAGGTCAATCGGAGTTGGTTTGATAGGGTTCGGCATCGACTTTAGAAGTTGAAAATACATTAGTTTCATTAGGCTTGAATTGGAGTGCGATTTATGTTTTTGATGTTGTTTATGTGATTTGAGGCCTCGACTGAGTTCATATTGTATTGTAGGACTTGTTGGTATGTTTGGATGGGGTCCCGGGGAGCCTCGTGTGTGTTTCGGATCAAGTTCGGCTTCATTTTGGACTTTGTTGGATTGCTGATGTTCAGATGTCTGGTTTTATTATACGCGTTCGTGAGAGAGGTCTCGCATTCGCGAAGAGTATCTGGGTGGCAGGTGAAGTTTGTTCTTCACGTTCACGAAGAAGACATCACGTTAGCGAAGGTATATTGTGTTTGTGCATCGCGATCGTGAGAGGGAACTCACGTTCGTGTAGAAGAATGAGGCAGGTGGGGCACCAATCTTGTAAGCCTTCGCGTTCATGGGAAATGGTTTGCGATCACATAGGTGTAGGTCCATTGGTCATCGCGTTCACAAGAGAGTTCTTGCGTTCGCGTAAGAGGAATTTAGAAAGTTGAGTTTTGGTGCTTCACGAATGCAAGACTCCTTCCGCGTTCGCGAAGAAGGACGTCTGGGTAGCAGATATTTAGTTTCAAAATCGAGGGTTTGGACCATTTCTCTTATTTTGAGCTAGAGACCTCGGTTTTGGGCGATTCTTGAAGGAATTCTCAAGGAGTTGATTGGGCTAAGTGATTCTAACTCGGATTTGGTTAATATACATGAATCTATCACTGTTTTTACTATTTTATTAGTGTTTTGGGTTGGAAAAATGGGTGCAATTGTAGAAACTTCATAAACCATATTTTGAGGATTTGAAAGGTGATTTGAGGTTGGAATTGGGTGATTTTGGTATGGTTGGTCTTGTTATTGAATGGGCATTCGAAATTTGTATATTTAGTCGGATTTCGATACGTGGGCCCGGGGTTGACTTTTTGGGTTAACTTTCTGACTTTGGTTAAAGAACTTAGCTTTATCGTATGGAATTGATTCCTATAGCTTGTATTGATTGTATTAAGTTGTTTGTGGCTAGATCGAGTCGTTTGGAGGCTGATTCGCGAGGAAATGGCTGGTTGGAGTAAGGATTTGCGCGATTTGAGGTAAGAATCCTTGAAACACGTGTAATGTGGTTGGTATTGAGGTGACGCAAATACTAGGTCACGGGCGTGTGGGTGTGCACCGTAGTAATTCGGACCCGGTTAATTCTGTGGTACTGTGTAGTTATCTTACCGTATTGGTATTCATGTAATCCTTACGTGTTAGTGTAATTGAGCTGCAATCCATGTTAGAAATTATGTTAGGCTATATGATTATTCCGTTGGGACCTGCTGAGGTCATTTCTGTTGTTGAATTATTTGCTTAAATTAAAATTTTGTACTCGGTCACATTTATGATTTGCATATCATAGCTCAGTCTCTGTTTGTCATTTAGGATGCATCATGTTATCAATGTTTGGGCTGATTGGCATGAGATTTGTGAGCCTAATAGACTGGAGAGTTCGATGACTAAGTTGGGGCTTAAGGGCCAGATTGTGAGTGATATTGATGGGATCGGACTGCACGCCGTAACAAGTTTTATTAATTTATTATGGGATCAGTTTGTACACCGCAGCAGGTATTATTGACTCATGATGGGATCGGGTTGCACACCGCAATAATTTTTATTAGCACTTAGGCAGGATCCACCCCTCTGGAGTCTGACATACCAGTAGTGAGTGCAGGTACCGTACGATGCTGAGTGATTGAGTGTGATGAGTGAGAGTTGAAACAACCAGATTGAGTACTTTGAGAGTGTGAGTACATGAGAGTATCTTTGTGATGCATTGCATTTGACATGCATATTTGTTTGTGTAGATATAAAGATGTAACATTCCTCATGCTAGCCATACTTGGCATACTTCACTGCATTGAGCTTAATTGTGGAATTTGAAAGTATGTCTATATTTTCCTACTGTGTATAAACTGATTATGAGATTTCGCTGAGTATTTTTGTCATTTCCCTTTTATACTTGTATTGTTATTATTTGGATTTGGACTGTACCTTTCTCAACTCGTCACTGCTTTCAGCCCAAGGTTAGTCCTGTTACTTATTGAGTACATTGGTCGGTTGTACTCATACTACACTATGCACTTCGTGTGTAAATCCAGGTACATCTGAATCCGATGGTTGCTAGACTTGGAGCATTATCTGCTTGGAGACGTTTGAGGTAGTTGTTTTGGCTTCCGCAAACTTCGACTCTCTTTCTTTTCAGTTCAGTTAGCCATGTTCTATTTTTTCAGAGAGTTGTATTAGAAGTTTTGACTGTGTTGATATTTAGTAGCCCATGTACTCGGTGACACCCGAATTTTAGGGGATTTTGTAGTTGAGTCACAATTGTCTTATCAGTTATTTATGAGATTTTTCACTGTTAAAATTATTTCATCATGCTTTTAATTCAAAATGCGTAGTTATTTGTGATTGTCAGCTTGCCTAGTACAGTGATAGGCGACATCACAACATGTTGAGATTTGAATCGTGACAATATTTTTTTTTGCATCATCATTCCGGCTCATTCCAAATTTCCATATCTATTAGAACATTTAACATTTATCTTTTGGTTAACTACAGTTTCATTTAGTCACAAAGCACATCCTGAATATATTTGATGTAGTACTACAAAAGAAAGCTAGTTTTTATATCCTATCATGCACCAGAGATGATACGAAGCTATTGCTACCTCATTTTTAAAAGGCGTTTCTGGGGCGAGCCTCGAGGCGAGGCGTACCAAAAATGCCACAGAACGATGGTGTGGGGCGAAAGTCTCAAGAGGCGTACGCCCGGACGTTCGGGACGCGTTTTTTTAGTAAGGAGTAAGTCGGGGAGACTTTTTCAAATTAAAACAAAATTGGTTGAATTAGTCCTTCATATAATACCCAAATTCTCAAAAATGAGTTTGGTAATTACTCAAAAGGTTTAAAAAGGAACTCAAAAGTATTAAATTTAAAAGTAAAGACCTTTTTATTGATTTAAGCCCTAATTCATGGTTTTTTCAAATTTTTATCTTGTCCACAAGTCTGCTAATATCTCCCAAAAATAACGAATATTTAATTATTTTTACAAATACAAAGAGAACTATATTTTCCTTCATAGCAGCAAATTCAAAGTTTAAATTGCAGGTTAATCATCTTTTTTGTTCCTCCATATAGAAAACTTTTTTCTTTTAGATTCAAATTACTTATGCTTGTAAGTAACATATAATATATTGTTTTGATTAATTTTTTTGTGGGGATGGAGCACACATATATATATAGTTTTCTTCAATTTTTATGTAATTTTACTTGTTTATAAATATTAATTGTTATTATATTATTTTATAAAATATTAAAAATTAAATACTTATGAGCTTACGCCCCGCTGAGACATATTTAAAACGCTCTACCTTATGTTCATACCTTTTAAAACACTGATTGCTACTATGCTTGAGGGCAAATGATGTTTGATATGATATTGTAATTTGAGCATGTTCACGGAACATTTAGGGAATACTTTGTGATATCAACGTGAATGAAATCTACAGGATGTAAATTTGGAAATGTTTTAAGTACCTTAATAGAGTTAGTTACTAATCCACTTTCGAAGTCCATATAGATGCCCTTGTTTGCACGCACTTATTACATGTTAAGTAAATAATTGGTCCTAGATACATTAGAAGAAGTTGCGTCGGTAAAGAAAAGGAATAAGGACGTTAGGCACCCATGCATAGCACGGACATGCCCATCTAGTAACTATCTAATAAGTGTGTTTGGTACGACATAAGGTAGAATAGTAATTATGATTTGCTTTATGGGAAAAATTGATATTCTTCTGTTAATCATTTCAGAAAAAGTTCTTCTGCTCTGACACGTATTTCATTTGTGTTACCTCCCCCGGTTCTTCTATGTCAGAATTCTTTCTCAATAATTTCATATTCTCAGATATATCTGCTAGTATTTTATATCCGAAAATATATTTCAAAACAGAAACAAAATAAAACCAGAAATGTAAAAGAAGCAGAAAATTAATCTAAGCCTGCTAAATTCATAGTTTTCCTTAAGAAACTTAAATCCTCCTAGTATCGGAGATTTAGGACTATTTTCTCTCAGAATATAACAAATTACCCTCACTGGTATAGCGAAACTTCAAACCTCAGTGACGAAGGAATTCAAAGATCAGTAGCAAATCACACTTACTATTATTTGCTTAATGTTAAAAACAATACATTAGGAAGGAGGAGAAATTAGAATTTCCGTAAGAAAAATTTATGGGAAATATCATGTATTTATAGCCAAAAAGTTGGGTAGTACCGAAGAGTTGCAACTCTTCACTTTTAAGGATGCAACTCAAAGTGAATGTTTTATAAAACGGTTACGCAAACCGTCAAATTTAAATTAACTATATAATAAGTGCATGTTTTGGTGCGACAAAGGGTAGAATAGTAATTATAATTTGCTTTATGGGCAAAATTGGTATTCTTTTGTTAGTCATTTCAGAAAATTCAATTTGTGTTACTTCCCCGGTTCTTCTTTGTCCTAATTCTTTCTCTATGATTTCCTATTCTCATATATATCTGTCAGTATTCTATATTCAAAATTTTATTCAAAAATAGGAATAATTAAAATCAGAAACATAAACGAAGCAGAAAATTAATCTGAGCCCAGTGAATTTATAGTGTTTTCTCAAGGAATTTAATTCCCTCGTAGTATCTGAGGTTTAAGATTATATTCTCCCAGTATAGAACAAATTACCCTCACTGGTGTAGCGGGACTTCAAACTCCAGTGACAAAGTCACAATCCCAATTTCGCTCCGTAGGATGTCATGATGGCACCTAATCTCTAAGACTAGGTAAGCCAATTACTTACAAGGATTTAAGCCAATTGTTTTTAATAATTTAAAACAGATTTTAATATGAATACCGAAACAAAAGTGAAATATGCATACGCGACAATAATAATAATAACAATCTCCCTAGACTGGTAATACAAAGTCACAAACTTTAGCTGAGCACATAGAAAGATCTAAAAGATCGAAATACAATACTGTTAAAATAACAAGCTAACAGTACAATAAAAGGAAAGAACTCCAAGGGACTGCGACGACCAAGCAGTTCTACCTTGAATCCTCGCGACCAATAAGCTAAATTTTCCCGAGTTTGATATCTCCAATATATGGCTCTGCATAAAAATGTGCAGAATAATAGTATGAGTACACCACGGTCGGTACTCAATAAGTATCAAGACTAACCTCAGTGGAGTAATGACGAGGTACAAGTCAAGACACCCACTAGACAAAATAACTTATGCAGCATAGAAGTATAAAACTAATAATGGAAAGCAGGAATCAATAAATGGAAACAAGAGTCAACATATGATATAAACTCTAAAGCAATAAGAACACCGTGAAAGTACCGTTGAAACCAAATAAGGAACACAAATGACAACAAATTAATCAAGTTGTCCTAACACAAGTTTCACAACGAAATCACTCCGACATACCTCATCTCATAGTCACAAGTCACAGGTCTCAATCCACCATCATATGCTCACGGCACCTTGTGCCCAGATTTTATATTACAATTGTACGGACAACTCACGTGCCAATATCTCTCAATCCGCCCGGCATGATCACATGCTCACAATCACAATGCGCCCGACGTGGTCACATGTGATGATCTGATAGGTCATTTTGAATTTTAGCCTTTATTTCAGTGTTCTGAATCCTCAATTAGCCCCGTTTATACATTCTCAATTTGCGTGTACAGTCTGTGTCTTGTTCTAGAAAGTCTTTATGTGAAAAATTAAAGAAATTATGAATTTTTGCCATAAAAATAATTTGAGTTGACTACGGTCAATATTTTGTGTAAACAGTTCCAGATCAGTATTTTGACGATCCCGGTGTATCCGTGTCCTGATTTGGGACTTAGACGTATGCCCAGAATTGAATTCGAAAGTCCCTAACATGATTTAACGTGATTTGTTGAAAACTAGTAATTTGAAGGTTTAAACAATTCCTAAGTTTGGCCGTAGGTTGCCTTTGTTGCTACCACCATGTTCGGATTTTAATTTCAGAACTTGGTATAGGTCCATTTTACTATTTATGACGTGTCTGCAAATTTTGGTGCAAAATTGAATTGATTTGACGTAATTCGGATGTCCGGATGTAAATTTGAAAGTTCTTGAGTTTCATTGAAAATTTCATACATTTTGATGTCCGATTCGTTGTTCTAGGTGTCATTTATTTTGTATTGATCGTGCAAGAGAGTTCGTATGATGTTATTACACTTGTGTGCATGTTTGGTTTGGAGATCGAGGGGCTCGGGTGAGTTTTGGATAGGCTACAGACCATTTCGGACTTGGGAGATTGTTGGTTTCAATGATTTATGGTGTCTGGTGCTTTGTTCTTCGCAATTGCAAAGCCACTCTTGCGATCGCAAAGGGTAACCCGGGCTAGGGTGGGATTTCTTCCATGCGAATGCGAGGTTGAGGTCGCGAACGCGAACCATTGGTGGGATACCTCGCGACCAATACCTCGCGAACGCGATGGGTAATAGGTCTATAAGGGGGGTCTGTTGGGTGTTCTATGTGAACGCGTACCATGGGACGCGAACGCGAAGGCTGGGGGGAAGGGCCATCGCGAACGCGAAGGCCAATTGGGTCGCAGTGCTTCAAGATCGCATCAGGTTCTTCAGGAACACGAAGAAGACCTGACGCCCAGTCTTTAAAACTTCTAAAAATCGGGATTTAACCCATGTTTCACCAATTCCAAGTTTGAGCTCGTCCTAGAGGCGATTTTGAAGAGAAATTTCATCCCAACTTTATAGGTTAGTACATTTTTACTCGTTTTCTTCCATTTCCATCAACACTCATTGATTTCTAACCTTAAATTTATGTTTTTTCATGGTAGAAATTAGGGATTTAGGTAGAAATTGGGAATTTTGAGAAAATGAGATTTTGACCTCAAATTGAGGTCGAATTTCGCAACTAATCGTATAACCGGGCTCGGAGGTGAATGGGTAATCGGGTTTTCGTCAGAATCTCGGGTTTTGATCAAGAGAGCTCAGGGTTGACTTTTGTTGACTTTTTCCAAAATCATTAAAGATTGAATATTTTTCACTCATGGGTAGTTTCTAAAGCTTATTTTGAATTGTTGAACTATATTTGGTAAGATTCGATTGGTTTGGAGGCGAATTTTAGAGGAAAGGACCAGTTGAGCATTGATTTGATTGCGGAGCGAGATAAGTGTTGGATCTAACCTTGACTTGAGAGAATTAGAAAATTTGTATTATGTGTTATGTGAGAAAACAGTGTATATGCGAGGTGACGAGTATATATACATCGTTAAGATATTTGTTCCCATGTTTCTCGTTATTTCATGGATTATCTCATTCCATGGATTTATTGTTACATGCTGTAATTGCTTTCTATGCCGTAAATTGTTATTTGTCATTTAATTATTCTTGTATTGAATTCTTCGTCCCTTCCATAACTCCGTGCTTATTTGCTACTTGCTTTAACTGTTTTACTTTCACACCTTAATTGTCACGTGCTTTACTTGTCCTATTATTTTTCTTTGTAATATTTGTAGCATTCCTTTGATTATTACGTGGTTCCTTTATTGCGTTGCTCTCATACCCTTTGATTGTAGAGATTCTTTCTAATTGAATTATAGGATTGTTTATGTGTAAAGAAATTATTTATGGATCGGGTTGCACGCCGCAACGGGAGTTAAAGGATAATGAATTGAAATGGTGGAATAAGGGAGGATTATGATATTGATAAATGATAATATGGCGGGATCGGGTTGCGCACCGCAACGTTTTGTGTATGTATTACTTGATATTGATAAATTGATATGGTGGAATAATGGAGGATTATGATATTGATTAGTGATGATATGGTGGGATCGGGTTACACGCCGCAACAGGTTGTTCACGTTATACTTGATATTGATAAAGAATGATACGGTGGGATCGGGTTACGCGCCGCAATGGATTATGTGTATTATGCTTGTTATTGTTGTTGTGATAGTTTCAGCATTTTTATATGAGATTACGAGGTTTGTTATTATGGGCTTTCTGATAGTGAGGATTGAGTTCATTTTAATAAATTAACCGGTATGCTTTTATTTCCTGCTTTCTTTCCCTGTTGTTGTTGTTATTATTATTATTATTATTATTATTATTATTATTATTATTATTATTACTATTACTATTACTATTGCTATTACTATTACTACTACTATTATTATTATTATTATTATTATTATTATTATTACTATTACTATTACTATTACTATTAATATTACTATTACTATTACTATTACTATTACTATTATTATTATTATTATTATTATTATTATTATTATTACTGCGTACAGGTTATTGTAAGTGGCCCGCTTTAGCCTCGTCACTACTTCATCGAGGTTAGGCTCGGCACTTACACTGTACATGGGTTCAGTTGTACTCATACTACACTTTGCACTTCTTGTGCAGATACTCGAGTTGGTCCCGCCAGCGTTCAGTGAGGTCGCCCGAATTTGACTACTAACGGAGATTTGAGATATAGTTGCACGATGTTCGCAACCCTGAAGTTCCCTTATACATCATCTTAGTTGTTTATTTTGATTCATACAGTTATGTTTTTATTCAAACAATTATTTATAGTACTCTAGATGCTCATGTATTCGAGACACTAGTTCTAGGATTGTATTTGGATTTCGTCGTTTATTAGTTTATTCACTCCATTTTAGTCTATTCAGCTTATTGTATTTCATTTTTGTTTGAATTGTTAAAAATGGTTAATAATTATATCTAACGTTGGCTTACCTAAAAAGTGAAATGTTAGGCGCCATCACGGTCCCGAGGGTGGAAATTTCGGGTCGTGATAATTTGGCATCAGAGCACTAGGTTGCCTAGGTCTCACGAGTCATGAGCAAGTTTAGTAGAGTCTGGAGGATCGGTATAGAGACGTCTGTACTTATCTTCCAAAGGCTATGGAGTTTTAGGAAAAAATTTCACTTCTTTTTTTCTCTATCGTGTGATTTCATTCTATCAATGATGATTGAACCATTGTATTCTTGTTCTCTCACAGAATGTGAGAACACGCACAGCATCTTCAGCCAGACAGGAGCTGGAGCCCCCTGTGGAAGCTACTACCAGGGGCAGAGACCGAGGTCGAGGTAGAGGCAGAGCTCAGCCTAGAGCTCGAGCAGCAACACCCGCAGTGAAGCCTCCGGTTGATCATGAGGAGGATATCCTAGTTCGGGTCGTACCCGTCTGACCAGCTCAGGTCCTGGAGGGCTTAATAGTCACTCTAGTGCTTCATGACGCTCTAGTCCGCTTGGTGGGCCTTATGGAGAGTGTGGCCCAGACCGGTGCATTTCCGGTGGCATCAGCCATCTCTCAGGCTGGGGGAGGAGCACAGACTCCCGCTACTCACACTCTAGAGTTTTATGGCTCCCCTATATCAGACTTTAGCAGCCCAGCCAGTTGGGATAGGTCAGCCCCTTATTGCGGCACAAGCCGGGGATAGGTCCACTATGTCTTCTGAGGCCTTGATAAGGCTGAATAAGTTTACCAAGCTCTATTGTGTTCATTTCAGCGGTGCACCTTCTGAGGACCCACATGATTACTTGGACCGTTGGCATGAGGTGTTGTGAAACATGGTTATTGTTGAGATCAATGGGGTCGACTTTGTAATGTTCCAGATGACCGGTTCCGCCAAGAGGTGGTGGAGAAATTATATGTTTACTAGACTAGCTATTTCTCCTTCACTTACGTTGAATCAATTTTCACATCTATTTCTAGAGAAGTTCCTTCCTTTCACTTTGAGGGAGGAGTATCGTAGGCAGTTGAGCGCCTTCGACAGGGTGGCATGACAGTCACCTAGTATGAGACTCGATATGTGGACCTAGCTCTCCATGCCATTGTTTTACTCCCTACTTAGAGGGAGAGAGTGACGAGATTCATTTATGGGCTCAATTTCAACATCAGGCTACATATAGCCAAGGAGACTGGTGATGATATTTCTTTCGAGAGGGCCGTAGATATTGCTAGACGGATCGAGATAGTTTGTGGTCAGGAGAGGGGGCCGGTGTCTGATAAGAGACCTCGTCATTTCGATGGTTTCAGTGGTGCCTTATCTGGTGGCAGGGGTATTTTTTGTAGAGGCCATCCTCTTATGACATTTCAGTCAGCGCTTCAGGCATCCCACAGTGCCTCGGGAAGTCTTGGTCCTTATGCATCTCATCCTGGGTAGCCAGCCTACAGTGCACCATCAGCTATTATTAGTGCGCCTCTGATCTAGAGCTAACGCTGTGGTTATCCGGTCCGTTCAGGTCTGTTTCAGCTTCAGCAGCCACAATAACAGGATGGGTATTTTGAGTGTGGGGGTACAGGTTACATCAGGAGGTACTCATAGATTGTTGAGCAGAATGCCACAACAGAGTTCTCGTACCATGGTTCCGGCACCGGTTGCTTCACCGCCCGCTCAGCCAACCAGAGGTAGAGGTCAGGCCATTAAAGGTAGAGGTCAGGCCCTTAGAAGTGGAGGCCAACCAGCTAGGGGACGTCCGAGAGGCGGAGGTCTGGGTGGTGGGGCCCAACCTCATTTTCATGCATTCCCAGCAAGACCCGAGGCCGAGTCATCTGACGTCTGTATCACAGGTATTGTTCCAGTTTGCCACAGAGATTCTTCGCTTCTATTTGATTCAGGCTCTACTTATTCCTACGTGTCATCGTATTTTACTTCATATCTGGTTGTGCCTCGTGATTCTTTGAGTGCTCATGTGTTTGTGTCCATACCGGTGGGAGATTCTATTGGTGTAGATCGTGTTTATCGCTCATGTGTGAATACAATTGCGAGTATTGAGACTAGTGTTGATCTCCTACTTCTTGATATGGTAGACTTTGATGTTATTTTGGGCATGGAATGGGTGTTACTTTATCATTCTATATTGGATTGTCACGCCAAGACGGTGACCTTAGCCATGTCGGGGTTGCCTCAATTATAGTTGAGAGGGACTCCTGGCCATTCTACCTGCAGTGTTATTTCTTATGTGAAGGCTCGACGTATGGTGAAGAAGGGATGTCTAGCTATTTTGGCCTATATTCGAGATTTTAGTATAGAGATACCTTCCATGGATTCGGTACCTGTTTTGCGTGAGTTTCTAGAGGTGTTTCCTGCAAATCTGCCGGGGATTCCACCCGATAGAGATATTGACTTCTGTATTGATTTGGCTCCAAGCAATCACCCCATTTCTATTCCACCATACCGTATGGCCCCGCCTGAGTTGAAGGAACTGAAGGAGCAGTTGCAAGATTTACTTGATAAGGGATTCATTAGAACTAGTGTCTTGTCTCGCCTTGGGGTGCGCCCGTGTTGTTCGTGAAGAAGAAAGATGGTTTGATAAGGATGTGTATAGACTATAGGCAGTTGAACAAAGTCACTATCAAGAATAAGTATCTGTTTTCGAGGATAAATGACTTATTTGACCAGTTTCAGGTGCCAAAATGTTTTCAAAGATTGATTTGAGGTTTGGCTACCATTAGTTAAAGATTATGGCATCGTATGTCCCTAAGACAATTTTTTGTACTCGGTATGAGCATTATGAGTTTCTAGTGATGTCATTTGCATTGACAAATGCCCCAGCAACATTTATGAACTTGATAAACCGGATATTTAAGCCCTATTTGGATACTTTTGTGATCGTATTCATTGATGATATCTTGATCTACTCCCGTAGTCGAGAGGAGCATGAGCAACATATTTAGATTGTACTTCAAACTTTGAGAGATAGTTAGTTATATGCCAAGTTTTCAAAGTGTGAGTTCTGGTTAGACTCGGTCGCTTTTTTGGGGCATGTTGTATCAGTCGAGGGCATAAAATTGGATTCTAAGAAGATTAAAGCAGTTCAGAACTGGCCTAGACCTACTTCAACTACAGAGATTCAGAGTTTCCTAAGTTTGGCAAGATATTATCGTCAGTTCATGGAAAGGTTTTCATCTATAGCAGCCCCGTTGAATAGATTGACCCAAAAGGATGCTCCATTCAGTTGGTCGGATGAGTGTGAGTTGAGCTTTCAGAAGCTCAAACCTGCTTTGACTACTACGCTAGAGTTGATGTTGCCCACAGGTTCAGGATCTTACACGGTGTATTGTGATGCATTGCGTATTGGTCCCCGTGCAATATTGATGCAGGATGGCAGGGTGATTGCATACGCGTCCCGATAATTGAAGGTGCATGAGAAGAATTACCATGTTCATAACATAGAGTTGGCAGCCATTGTTCATGCACCGAAGATTTGGAGGCATTACCTCTATGACGTGTCGTGTGAGGTGTTCACAGACCATCAGAGTCTACAGTATTTATTCCAGCAAAAAGATCTCAACATGAGGTAGCGGAGGTGGTTGGAGCTGTTAAAACTCTATGGATATCACCATTTTGTATCATCCCGGGAAGGCCAATGTGGTGGTTGATGCCTTGAGTAGAAAGGGTGTGAGTATGGGTAGCCTTGCATATATTCTAGTTGGTGAGAGACCACTAGAATCAGATGTTCAGGCTTTGGTCAATCAGTTCGTGAGGTTAGATGTTTCGTAGCCGAGTCGTGTTCTAGCTTGCACGGTCTCTCGGTCTTCTAGGTATGAGCGGATCAGAGAGCATAAGCATGACGACCCCCATTTTCTTCTCTTTAAGGACATAGTGCAGCATGGTGGTGTCAAGCAGGTACTATTGGAGATGATTGGGTTTTACGGATGCAGGGTTAGATTTGTGTGCCTTATGTAGATAGGCTTCGTGAATTGATTCTTGAGGAGTCCCACATTTCGAGGTATTCCATTCATCCGTGTTCCGCCAAGATGTATCAGAACTTGAGGCAACATTATTGGTGGAGAAGAATGAAGAAGGATATAGTTGCATATGTGGCTCGGTGTCTGAATTGTTAGCAAGTAAAGTACGAGCATCAGAGGTCTGGTGGTTTCCTTCAGAAGCTTGAGATTCCCGAGTGGATGTTCACGATAAAGTCCCCGCAATAGCAGCTCCATTGCGCCCAAAAGACCATCACACATATAAGTACCTGCACAAATCATCCATGATTTGTGTTATGGATGATTGGGTATTACCATGGATTTTATTGTCGGGCTCCCATAGACATCGAAGAAATTTGACGCGGTATGGGTCATTGTGGACAAGTTGACCAAGTTGGCACATTTCATTCCAGTAGAAGTTACCTATTCTTCAAAGTGGTTCACTGGATCTATATCTGCGAGATCGTCCGTCTTCACGATGTACTATGTCCATCATTTCTGATTGGGGTACGCAGTTCACCTCACACTTCTGGAGGGCCGTACAGTGTGAGTTAGGCTCACGGGTTGAGTTGATACAACATTTCACCACCAAATGGACGGACAGTCTGAGCACACCATTCAGATATTAGAGGATATGCATCGCGCCTACGTTATGGATTTTGGGGTTCTTGGGATCAGCTCTTGCCGCTTGCGGAGTTTGCCAACAACAACAGCTACCAATCGAGTATTCAAATGGCTACTTAGGAGGCATTATACGGGATACGGTGTCGTTCGCCAGTTGGTTGGTTTGAGCCGGGAGAGGCTCGGTTGTTGGGTACCGATTTGGTTCAGGATGCCTTGGAAAAGGTCAAGATGATTTAGGATCGACTTTGTATAGCTCAGTCTAGGCAGAAGAGTTATGCCGATCAGAGAGTTCGTGATGTTGCATTTATGGTTAGAGAGAGGGTATTGCTACGGGTTTCACCCATGAAGGGTGTGATGAGGTTTGGAAAGAAGGGCAGGTTGAGCCCTAGGTATATTGGACCCTTTGAGATTCTTGAGAGAGTGGGTGAGGTGGCCTACAAGCTTGCATTAACACATTGTTATCAGCAGTCCACCGGGCGTTCCATGTCTCCATGCTCCGAAAGTATCACGGTGATCCGTCTCACGTGTTAGATTTCAGCTCAGTCCACGTGGACAAGGATTTGACTTATGAGGAGGAGCCAGTAGCCATCCTAGCCCAGGAAGTCCGGAAGTTGAGGTCTAAGAGTTATCCTTCAGTTCCAGTGTAGTAGAGAGGTCAGCTAAGAGGGGAAGCTACGTGTGAGTCCGAGTCCGACATGCAGAGTAGATACCCACACCTTTTCACTAGTGCAGGTACCTTTCTATGTCCGCTCGGGAACGAACGTTTGTTTTAAAGGTGGAGAATGTGATGAATAATAGGTCATTTCAAGTTTTAGCCTCTATTTTTGTGTTTCGAGGCATCGATTAGCTCCGTTTAGCAATTCTTGATTTGCGTACGCAGTTTGTGTCTTCTTCCGGAAAGTCTTTATGTGAAAAATTGAAGAAAATATAAATTTTTGCCTAAAAAATTATTTTAGTTGACTATGGTCAACATTTTGTGTAAACAGACCCAAATCAGTATTTTGACGGTCCCGGTGGGTCGGTGTCGTGATTTTGGACTTGGGGCATATGCCCAGAATTGAATTCGTAAGTCCCTAACTTGATTTTAACGTGATTTGTTGAAAATTAGTAATTTGAAGGTTTAAAGAATTCCTATGTTTGACCGTAGGTTGACTTTGTTGCTACCGGATTTAGATTTCTGTTCCGAAACTTGGTATAGGTCCATTTTACTATTTATGACTTGCCTACAAATTTTGGTGCAAAATGGAGTTGATTTGATGTGATTCGGACATCCGGTTGTAAATTCGAAAGTTATTGAGTTTCATTAAAAAAAATCATACATTTTGATGTCCGATTCATTGTTCTAGGTGTTATTTTGGTGTTTTGATCGCGCGAGCGAGTTCGTATAATGTTATTACACTTGTGTGTATGTTTGGTTTGGAGCCCGAGTTTTACGACCCAAATTCCACTAAAGGTCGTGATGGCACCTAACATCGTTGTCAGGCAAGCCAACGGCGATTCACCAATTTAACCACTTGTTTTTGTATTATGAAGTCATCATTTTTATTAATAAAATAGTATAAAATGGAATATACAGGGGAGAAATGTTAATAACTACATGATCTGCAATGACAAACAACGGTAGGAGCCCCCAAAACCTGGTGTCACAAGTGCATGAGCATCAACTAGAAAATATAATAAAATACAACATATGTCTAGAATATAAATTAGACAGGAAAAATATAAATAACTCTAATGGAGACTCTGTAGGCTACGAAGCGTAACATGAAATGCAACTCACGGTAAAGCCCCCGCAATAGCAACGCCATTGCGCCCAAAAGACCATCAGACATATAAGTACCGGCACAAAAAGTGCAACCAGTGTAGCATGAGTACGTAAATCAACGCGTACCCAGTAAGTATTTAACCTAACCTAAGAGAAGTAGTGACGAGGGGTCGACGTCGACACTCACTAGAGGTCCAATAAGACAAATACAATAGGAGTAAACAGATGTGAATTAGAGTAAATGAACGAAAATAACAGGTGTAGATACATGGTGCAGCTCTCTTCTCAAAAATATCTCAAGCTCTCAGCTAGTAGTCACCTCCTCAATCGGAGTATATATAATATGTACTTTACCAGATAGGTTGTCATAGTTAAATCAGGGGAAGCTCATAGATATGCTGGCTTCTTGCCAATTATTGCGCACGATTTCGTAAGAGTATTTCATAGAAATGTCGAGGCGTACGGCCCGATCCATCATAACATTGCCAAACCATAGATACATCTATTTTATTGTCGAAGCGAATGGCCCGCTCCCATGAGAGTGTGGTACATAAATTCTACTGTGTACGGCCTGATCCCATTAGAATAAGAAGCTTTGATGGGTCATCGACCCCACTCACGAATAGTCGTGTGAGTTATAGATTTTTAAGGAAACTTTTCGATGAGAACGTATAACACGGGAGAATTTCGTAAGGAGGGTACAATTATATAGCTGCTAATCATGAAGTCCATCGAATCTCTACAATGGCAAGTCCATTACTCTACACAAGTTTAGTCTCAAGTCGCATCATAAAATAAAGGAATTTAATTGGCAAGAGACAACTCAAATAGTACAACTATAGCATAGCGGGAACCTAAGTCTACCCGGACATAACATGAATCTAGCTACGTACGGACTCTCGTCACCTCGTGCGTATGTAGCCCCCGCACCAAATAGCACATAATAAATACATCACCTAGGGGTAGTTTTCCCCTCACAAAGTTAGACAGGAGACTTACCTCGCCCCGAAGTTTCACAATCGGCTCCAAAGACCCTCTAACACCTCAAACCGATGCATGTCGATCCAAAACTATTCAAACAACGTGCAAACCAATCAAAATATACTCTAATACCCATAATTAATTAGTTTAAACAATTCTCAACTCCGCTTGAAAAGTCTATAAAATCAATCCTCGGGCCCATGTGCCCGGATTCCGAAAAATGGTTGAAGAGAAACTTTACCCATAAGACCACGAACTCAAATATATGATTTATTCCAAATTTCATGTCCAATTCGTGGTAAAATTCCAAACATACCAATTTTTAGGTTTCTTTCAAACTCTCACAATTTCTACCAATTTTCATGCTTGAATAAATATAAAAACCATGTATTTAACTCAAAATGTGAATAAATCACTTACCCCATTATAGTTGATGAAGATGGCACTCCAAAAGTACTCCAAAATCGGCTCCCATGGACGAAATGAGATGAAAATGGGCGAAACCCCCGTTTTAAAGAAGCCTCACTACCCATCACAAATTATGCTTCTGTGGTACGAAGGTCGTTTCTGCGACGACTGCTTCTACGGCTCCAAGTCTTGCACCCGCGAGAAACCAAGCCAAGGTCATTGTCTGCATCTGTGTCCCTCATGTGCATCCGCATCCACGCTTTTGCGCTGCCCACTACGCAGGTGCGATCCCGCTTCTGTGGCGAGATTACCGCATCTGCGGTCTCAGCACTGCCCAATGAAAACACGCATCTGCGTCCCTCTTGGCCGCTTCTGCGGCTCCGCACCTGTGGTCAAAACCTCGCAGGTGCGGTTACACCAGAAGACAACTGCTTCAATATTTCTTCCAAGTCCAAACTCTATCCGTTGATCATCTCGGATCCCTCCGAGGTCCTCGGGACCTTATCCAATTATACCAATTATCGAGGCCTCAAATCACGCCAAGCAACATCAAAACAACGAGTTGACGATCGAAATCCTTCTTTGACTTTCAAACTTCCAAACTTCGACGAATGCATACGAATCATATCAAATCAAGTCTGATTGACCTCAAATTTTGCACACAAGTCATAATTGACATTATGGACCTACTCCTACTTCTGGATCGAAATCCGACCCCGATATCAAAAAGTCCACTTTCAGTCAAACTTCCCAAAATCATCAAATTTTCAAACTTTCGCCAAATGACGCCGAAATGACCCACTAACCTCCAAATCGACATCCAGACACGCTCCCAAGACCAAAATCATCATACGAACCTGTTGGAACCTTCAAATTCTGATTTCAAGGTCGTTTACTCAAAGTCAAACCTTAATTCTTCCAGCTTAAGGCTTCCAAAATTAGAATTTCCCTTCCAAATGAACTCCGAACTTCCCGAAGTTCCATTCTGACCACACCTATAAGTCATAATACCTGAAGTGAGGCTACTCAAGGTCTCAAACCGTCGAATGACGCGCTGGAGCTCAAAATGACCGGTCAGGTCGTTATATTCTCTCCCCACTTAACATACGTTTGTCCTCAAACATGCTAAGAACTGCTCCAGAGTTGTCCCAAATCATTGTACAACACCTTGTGCACCTACTCGTGCCACCACATTTCGGTTGGACATATTAGCTCGAGCTGGACTGAAGGCCGCCCCTTTAATTTAGTCAATAAGCCTTAGAATCAAATTCCAGCTTCCGAATTTCTTTACAAGACCTGATTCTTACACACGAACATTGTACCAACCATCCCACACTGTATCAAAACATGATCATGCATCTATGCGAAAATCACACCACGCACCACATAAGTCGGTTTCCCATAATAACATCCCTCAACCACAATAGTTGAAATTGTACGAATCTGATGCCTGCAATACACCTCATAATACAAATAAGCCCGGTTTCAATCCGCACAATACTGCCATGATAGAGAAGATGTGTAGAAATTCATAACCACCTGCTGAATCAATCAAATCATGGAGTTGCTTCTCCTGACAAGGACCCTACCTCATTCCGAACTAAATAATGATATTTTCCCTTTACTGTACCTTATACAGATCTGATTGCACAAATTTCAAGTCCAAAAATCCCGTGTCACCTAGTAGAAGTTGCTCAGGCAATAATCCACTTCAAACACTGACTCAGATCTCATATGCCGCCATCAATGCGCCGACAAGCTACGACTCAAATATGACACCTAAGGAGGAACAAACCCTGGAAAAGAATTACCCAGCCCGCGTAACGAATAAAACGATAGAACAAATTTTATGAACCCTCCTCAGAGGATGAGAAACAAAATATGCAGGAATAAATATAGGGAACCGTACTCCACATAATACCGTTGCGACGTGCAACCCAATTCGAATAACGTACCCATGGCGGCGTGCCACCCAATCCAATCATAATAATAAATAAGGACATACTCACCAAACCATAATGCTTCTACGTACAGAATGCCGAATATCGGCCATAAGCACGCTAAGTGCAAAAATACAACTCTGGGGAGACGGATAGCGCAATACATCACAAAACCCAAGCACGACTAAGATGCGATAAATGAAATGCATCTCGAGAGCCATCCTACTCATATGACACCACAAGCTACATGGGACCTCAATACATGTGTGAATAATCAAGCCGTCTCATTCCGGCACAGCCTTCCACAATTCACAACCAAAGGAATAGAGCGTCTTCCAGGCATAAACTCTCACATAAACGAAGGTACCAGAAATCTCTATACTTGGTTTTGATCTTTAACAATCAAGTGACTAGCATGTCACACTCATACAATTCCACGTGGGGTACGCTCCCACGACCTTCCGCCCAGGTAGCCATGGTTAAATCCAGATTTTTAGAAGTTTTAAAGACTAGGCGCCAGGACTTCTTCGCGTTTGCGGAGGACCTGACGCGATCGCGAAGCACTGCGGCCCAACTGGTCTTCGCGTTCATGATGGACCTTCCCTAGCCTTCGCATTCACGTCCCAAGGTACGCATCCAGACTCATTACCAATCACATTCGCGTGGTATTGGTCACGTTCGTGAAGGGTGATCCTACCACTACTTCACATTTGTGACCTCAACCTCACATTTGCATAGAAGAAATCCCATCCCAGCCCAGGTTACCCTTCGCGATCGCGATAGTGGCTTCACGATCGCAAAGAACAAAGCACCAGATACCAGAAATTACTGAAACCAACAATCTCCCAAGTCCGAAATGGTTTGTAGCCTATCCAATGCTCACCTGAGCCCCTCGGTGTAACAAACCGACCAATTGTTTTGAGCTCCAGCACGTCGTTCGGTAGTTTGAGGTCTTGAGTAGCCTCACTACAGGTATTATGACTTGTATGTGTGGTCAAAATAGAACTTCGGGAAGTTCGAAGTTGATTTGGAAGGAAAATTCTAATTTCGCAAGCCTTAAGCTTGAAGAATTAACTAAGGTCTGGCTTTGAGTAAACGACTTCGAAATCATAATTTGAAGGTTCCAACAGGTTCGTATGATGATTTTGGTATTGGGAGCGTGTCTGGATGTCATTTGCCTTGATGAAGGTTCCAACGTGTTCGTATGATGAAGGTTCCAACAGGTTCGTATAATGATTTAACTATGACGACCTAGCTGATATTCATTTGCCTTGGGTAATGAGGAATGAGGAAGGACATGTGGGAGATGGTTTGATCGAAGTGGGGGAAGCAGAGCAACATATGGATTTTGTGGTATGATAGCCATGTACCTTGAGAAAGTGCTGAATGGTTTGGGAATCGTGATGAAAGGTGATTTGGTCTACGTATTTTATTTGCAATAATGGTCATTTTATGGAGAAAGATTGAATATGACAGGAAGGAGTCTGCTTGAAATGAATAAGGGTGTGAAGAATTGATTATCGTTTAGATGAAATATGACTTGAGTTCGGATGATATATTTGAACTCTCGATTGATGTCACTACGGAATGAACGAGCTTTTACAACTGGCAGACGTGCATAGGCTCAGGAGGGTTACTGAATGCGTGGTAGTTGCACCCAGTGCAACATCGTTGGAAGAAATCGGCATGGAATTCCACAGGCATTTTATCTCTTGTGAACAGGTTAGCGGTTGTGTGATGTCAATGAAGCTTCTACGAAGGATTTTACTTGCTACCAGTAAGAGGTCGAATATGTGATTGTGGCTGATGATTCAAAATGCTCATGAGATGTTTAACAAAAAGATTTTTGAGAAATTTGGCGGGTTAACGGTACATGATCATGGTAAATGAGAGGGTGGAATCGTTGTGGGCTCTACATTATGTGATGGTAACTTAAAGCTAAGTGGGGGAGCCCTACCATCTACGATTAGATCACGTGGGTGTCGGCTTGTGTAGCTTATGGTTATAGGTGCATTGGTGGATTATTAGTGACAAAGAATAGGAAACATCAGGGGTAATTTAAGCAGAGAAATTGATATATGTGTGCTATATTCCGTCTTATGGATTCATGTGCAGGTTTTGGGAAGACTCAGAGTTTATGTTTTATGGATGTGATGTACAAGGAAGGGATTCACCTGGTTGCTTCTTTGAGAGGGTGTTCATGTGGTGGAAGAGAGTTGGAGTTTGTTCATGTTCGGGATCAGGTCGGAGTGGGTGACTCTCAATAACGGTCCATTGAGTTCAAGAATTTAAGTGCAGTGCCTAAAGATTTTGGGTCAGTTATGTTAAGGATCGAGTTTTGCAGTGGATTGTGAACGGGACTTGGAGTGTCTTATGTTATCATCGGGTATGCGATGCAGTATTGGAGGAAAGAAAAGAATAGCTTCGGATTTGTGGGAAGTCTTGTAGAATGGGTATACCAGTTGGAGGTGCCATTGTGCGCATGGTGAAGGTATGAGGTGATTCATGGGTATTGAGATGATGTAATCTCGTGATTCGGGTCATTCGGGATGAGTGCATATTGAGTTCGTTATGCAGTGGATGGAGCTATCATTATTTCTAAGGCAGGTCAAGGGTAAATTAAAAGAAGTTGGGTCGGTTAGTAATGGCTGAATCAGCATGATTGTGGCAAGGATTAGTTCCTTCGTTATGTGAAGTTATACATGTGGTTTGTGGTTTTACGTGCGGGATTAACATCCACCATGACCTGATTGATTTGAGAAGTATTTGATTTTGACGACTTTGTTGTGTAAGTGGATTTCGGGAGAATTGTGATGGTTTAGATCACGACTTGAGGTTGTATTTTCTGCGGTTGGAGAATTCAGTCGCGAGTTGCAGTGGTTCTTCTGAAATGAGCTAAGTGAAAGGTTTCTAGCCAATGAAGTGGTTAATCTACTAGTAGTTCAAGGGTTATGGTGAATGCGTGTATTATAGCGTAGCGGCATGATGGGTACAATGGGCGGTATGGGAATTAGAAGTTGAGGATCAAGGTTGCGGTCCGGTGTTGATAAGATTGTCACGAGCTCGGATGAGCATGGGAGAATTCAGATGTTTAGAGTAGAGGTGGCATTATCTTAGTGTTGCCTAAGAATGGTATCATGTGGAAGAGGCATTGTGTATTGATTGTGGATTGTGATTTGCTTTGCAGAATTAGTACAATTGGTGGTATGGAGGTCCGTAATTTTTACCATTTCCAAGTTTGAGCTAGGCCTAGAGGCGACTTTGAAGAGAAATTTCATCCCAAATTCATACGTTAGTAGATTTTAACTCGTTTTCTTCCATTTTCATCAACACCCATAGATTTCTCACCTTAAATCTAAGCTTTTTCATGGTAGAAATTAGGGATTTAGGTAGAAATTGGGGATTTTGAGAAATTGAGATTTAGACCTCAAATTGAGGTCGAATTTCGAAACTAATCACATAATCAGGCTCAGGGGGTGAATGGGTAATCGGGTTTTGGTCTGAATCTCAGGTTTTGACCAAGCAAGCCCGGGGTTGACTTTTTCCAAATTCATTAAAGATTGAATCTTTTTCACTCATGGGTAGTTTCTATAGCTTATTTTGAATTGTTTGAACTATATTTGGCTAGATTCAAATGGTTTGGAAGTGAATTTTAGAGGAAACTCCCCGATTGAACTTTTATTTAATTGCGGAGTGAGATAAGTGTTGGATCTAGCCTTGATTTGAAGGAATTTAGAAATTTGTATTATGTGTTATGTGGATTATGTCAGAAAATAGCATATATGTGAGGTGACGAGTGTATATACGCCATTAAGATATTTGTTACCAGATTTCTCGTTATTTAATGAGTTATCTCATTCCATACCTTAATTGTTACATGCTTTAATTGCTTTCTATGCCGTAAATTGTTATTTGTCATTTAATTATTCTTGTATTGAATTGTTCGTCCTTTCCATAACTCTGTGCTTATTTGCTACTTGCCTTAACTATTTTACTTGCACACCTTAATTTCCACGTTCTTTACTTGTCATGATGTTTTTCTTTATAATATTTGTAGCATTTCTTTGATTATTACGTGGTTCCTTTATTCCCTTGCTCTCGTACCCTTTGATTGTAGAGATTCTTTCTAATTGAATTATACGACTGTTTATGTGTAAAGAAATTGTTTATGGATCGGGTTGCACGCCGCAACGGGAGTTAAAGGATAATGAATTGAAATGGTGGAATAAGGGAGGATTACAATATTGATAAATGATAATATGGCGGGATCGGGTAGCGCGCCGCAACGGTTTTTGTATGTCGTACTTGATATTGATAAATTGATATGGTGGAATAAGGGAGGATTATAATTTTGATTGATGATGATATGGTGGGATCGTATTGCCCGCCGCAACGAGTTGTTCACGTTATACTTGATATTGATAAAGAATGATACGATGGGATCGGGTTGCGCACCGCAACAGATTGTGTGTATTGTACTTATTGTTGTTGTTGTTATTGTTGTTGTTGTTGTTGTTATAGTTTCTACATTTTTATATGAGATAACGAGGTTTGTTGTTTTGGGCTTTCTAATAGTGAGGTTTGAGTTCATTTTCAAAAATTAACCACTATGCTTTCATTTCCTACTTTCTTTCCCTGTTATTATTATTATTATTATTACTACGTACAAGTTATTGTAAGTGGCCCGCTTTAGCCTTGTCACAACTTTGTCGAGGTTAGGCTCGGCACTTACAGAGTATATGGGGTCGGTTATACTCATACTAGAATCTGCACTTCTTTTGCAGATACCGGAATTGGTCCCGACAGCATTCAGTGAGGTCGCCCGGATTTGACTACTAGCAGAGACTTGAGGTATAGTTTCACGGCATTCGCAGTCCTGAAGTCCCCTCCTACATCATCTTAGCTATTTTTTTTATTTAGATAATTATGTTTTTATTCAGACTATTATTTGTAGTACTCTAGATGCTAGTATATTCGTGACACCAGTTGGCTTGCCTAGCAAGTGAAATGTTAAGTACCATCACGATCCCGAGTGTGGGAATCTGGGTCGTGACATCATAGGCTCAATACCAACATGAAAACAGATAATACAACACATGGGCATGATCAATAAATAGTCAAGTTTCATACTCTTGAGCTAGTATAAGTGGCATGATACGGTGTAGCTTGTGCGAGTGTACTACTGCAGCACAAGTCAACACATAATATCAAAGACATTGAGTAAGTCATCGACGCAACACAAAAAGTCATGTAAGGTATATGACATACACAAGGAAAATCACACCATCACACGAAAATCACCAACACAATGTCCCCAAGCCATAACACATCATCCCTAACATTTCCACCCTTATCTCTCCGATAGCCGTCCGTATCACTCTGGCCTGACAATATCATTAGCCACCCTTATTACTCCGATAATCACTCGTATCACTCCATATAATAGCCACCCTTATTGCTCCGCCCGAAAAATAACACAATAGCCACCCGTATCACTCCTCACAATCAACAACAGTGAGATGCCACCCTTATGCCCACATAACAACGGTGAAATGTCACCCTTATATTCTGCATAACAACAACGATTCCACAACAATTCACATATGCTACATCACAACAACACGATATATCAACTCGTACCACAAGTGACCATAGGCCATAACCTTTCTAAAGAACCGACAATATCAATATTTTCACAACAAATAGCCTACGGCTCAAACACAATTTGTACAGAATCTCAAAAATAACAAAATGAACGAGAAAGTGACTCAACTATGAAAAACAATCCCTTTAATCATGTCTTCAAATAAAATAGATTAATGATTTTCAATAACTTCAACTTCAATTAATTTCTCCAGGATAAACTCGGTAATGAAGGTATTTCCATGAAATGGAAACTTCGGATTCTAGCGCATGAACTAGGCTAACAATGAAAGAGATGGCACGAACTAGCAACTACGTCAAAAGGCAAGAGAATAACCCAGCAACGAAAGGATATCATATAACAACAATTTCAATTAAGAGTAACTCAACAATAAAGGAAGTCACATAATGATAAAAGAGGTAACAACTTCAAATAAATCATATAAGAGTAAACTTAATGTGACATGTAACAACTTCAAATAAAGCACGCGGAAGTAAACAAGACAATTAAAAGATATAACATGTGCTAACAATCCCAAATAAATATATGAAAGAAGCCTAAAAGTCTAAACCGGTAAATTTTCACATATAAGCTTGAGTACGCACTCGTCATCTCGCGTACACGGCTTTCACATAACACAAATAACACAAACGATACAAATCCTAAGGGGTAGTTCCTCCCTGTTGCACCCTATTTTGCACTAGTCAAGACATGATTCAACTTGTGGTTTATCTATTGTTGATGAAAGAGAGTCAACAACTAATATTTAAAGATATACTAGGGTACTTATTTCATTAGTAAGTTATGTTCTTTATTGGTCTTCTAACCAGTGAGATTATGGGTAATGGTTCTTGTTCTTCTAAGGGGAAGGTGTTAGTCACCCCTTAAAATCTACCTGAGGTAGCTCCATAGGATTTAGACTAAGTTTGGGATCAATTATTTGTAAAAAGGCTTTGATTAGTAATAGGGAAGGTTGCTTACTATACACCTAAGGATGATATTGACATAAAGAATGTGGGGTTTTAAAGGGATATGATTTTATGAAAGGTTTCATAAGAGATGTTAAAAGATTTTTGAAATTAGTACATAAGCGGGCTAGATTTTATAAGTTTATAAAAGAGATTGAGTTATGAAAACACTTTGATCTGGGGGATGGTTATTTATATAATGCTAAAAGGATGTTTTGTGAGGAAGTGTATCTAGAATTACCTTAGATTCATAAGGTTGTTTAGAGGGGTTATTTCCTTAAAGGCGACAGTTCTTTGAAGTTTTGATTTCCTTTTGAAAGTGAAACTGAAATCTGATTTTCCCTTTTTGAAATAGAGCTGATGTTTTACCATGTTCTTGATTTTCGAAGTCTTTAAAAGGAAGAAGGGTGAGTGAAAAAATATAATGATTAGGGAGCAGATTATAATTAGCAAACTAAGGATCTACTGTTAGCTAATTTCCCCTTTTAATCCTATATTGTTTAAGGCTTGCCTAAATTCATATGATATTAAAGCATAAAAGAAAAGGCATGTGCTCTAATATATGAGTGTTAATACATAAGAGATAAACCACAATAAAGAGGACTAGACTATGTGATTGGTCCTTAAGAAGGTATGCCCAACAGTGAAGAGACGCAGATACCAGCTGACTTTGGACTCCTCAATGAGATGCAATATAGCTGGAATTGGGCCTGAGTTCATTAAGAACTCAGAGGCCCAAACAGATGTACATGTGAAAAATAAGAAGGTCATTAGATATAAATCCAATACATTTAACATATTCTAACTACAAAACATATTTTGATATGCATGACAAATGCATAAACAGATAATTGAAGCAAGAATAAGATTAATATGGTAGAGGAAATTATATATTAATGTGGTGGTTTTACTTAGCAAATAATTCACATTGGAAATCTTTCGTTGTCATTGAGCACTAAACCCTCAAAGAACTGAATGTGTCAATGAATTAAGAGCTAAGGAGGGAACCCCACTCAAGGTCGATACTCCCTTTGGATCCCCCTACAATTCAAAGTTCCCAAGGAACTCAAGGCCCAGGGCAATGCTTGTGCCGGGGAGGGTGATAAGTGGGGATTTTGACTACTTATTTGCGCCTTTTGACTTTCGTTTTAGTTCAAAAATACTTAAAGGTATTCCCAAAAACTGATGAAATATACTTACGTGCATGAGTATTGAAAAATGAGCCAAAGTGATAAAATTTAACTCAAGAAGGAGTGATTTGGAACAAGGACAAAAAATCAAGCAAAAAGGCTAAAGTGCGGACCGCAGAATTTTGTCTGCGACCGTAGAACAAGAAGAAAATTTGACAGTGCTGCAATGCAAAGTGCGGACCGCACAATAATTGTGCGGCCGCAGAAATCAAGGTTCAGAGAGTTGGGTATTCAAGACAATCAAGATCTGCGGACCGCATTATAATTATAAGGCCGCATAAATCAAATGTGCGGCCGCACCCAAAATTGTGCAGTCCGCAGAACTCAAGAAGTGCGACCACAGTTCATAATTGTGCGGTCGCAGAAACCACTCCTGTCAAGAGCTGCAGCAAAGTGCGGATCGCACACAGAACTGTGCGGCCGCAGAACCTCCTAAAGAGAAATTTTGTCCGAAAATTCCAGCTTTGTATAAATAAACTACTTTCACGAAATTAGGTTACATTTTGAACATCTGAAATTTGGTAGCCATTTTTCTTTACTATTTTAGGAAACTTTATCATAGCTTGTCAATTTTACATTGTATTTTCATCTATTATCATTAAATATGAGTTTAATCATCTTTTCTTCTTTATTTTCTTCATCACCCACTATGAGTAGCTAAATTCCTAGCTAGGGTTGTGACCCAACCCTAGTGTAGGTACCTAATGGGTGTTTGATTTAGGGCTTGTTTATGATTGGGTGTGTAATATTTAGCCTAGTTCTTGTTATAATTGTAGAGTTAATGGTTCCAAACATTGATTCAAGCCTATTTGACTTAGTCTCTACTTGAGAAAGAGAGACTTAGTCTAGAAAAACTTGGCCAACAAGAAATTGGAATGAACTCAAGAAATTAATAGTCCCAATTAAAGGGTTGAATCTAGAAATAGTAAAACCTAACTTGAGCATATATCAACTGTTTTGTGCATTAACCATTTGGACTTGAGAAAGCCAAATTGGTAAAAACCACTCTATTACTGAGAGGTATTGAGTGGGTAATTGTGTGTTGATTGCTATAATACACCACAACCAACAAAACCCTCTCTAAAACCCATACCCCGATAGGCAAACACCTAGGTGGAAGTCACAACTCTAGATCTTTTACATACTTGAAAAAAAGATAACACCAAAAATATTATTGTTTAGCTTTACATTTGCAAATTCTAGCATAACTTAGAAGTAGAATCAAAACACAAGTTTGTTGAAGTGCATCTTAGACAATTTACGTGTTTAGTCCAAATATATACCTAATACCATCTACGCTCCCTGTGGATTCGATACCGACTCCTAGTTGGGTATTATTATTGCAATCGACCGCTTCACAACCCCAATATAAGGTGTGATTTGGGCGAGATCAATTTTTGGCGCCATTGCCGGGGAGCATAAAAACGGATTTAGCTATATATTTGGTTTTGTGTGTGAATTGTCTTCTTTTCCTTCCGTGTTACTAATATTTTTGGTGAAACAATTGTCGGTTAAACAATGGCTCTCAACAACAATGATCCTCTCGGAAACATACCTTTGGGGAATGTGGACGTGGAAGATGACCAAGTTGAAGAGGTTCCTCTTGAACCTCAAGCAAATAGACGAGGCCGACCGCCTCAAGATAACATTCCCGTTCCACCCCCACCTCCACTAAGAGCGGCTCCACACCGAGTGTTGCCGAATGAAGGGTATATAAGTGCGATAGTCCCGCCCCGCATTAGGGCGGACAACTTTCAAATCACAAATCTTATGCTCACATTGCTAGAGCAACAAGGATTCTTCACCGGAGCTCCGAATCAAAATGCGTACAAACACTTGAAAGGATTTGTGGACACTTGCTGGGGGAGTAAATAGACAAACGTCTCCGAGGATGCGTTAAGGTTGAGGCTATTTCCTTTTTCACTACGAGGGAAAGCCTTGGATTGGTTAGAAAGGTTTCCAAACTATTCCATCCATACATGGGATGAATTGGAGGAGAAATCCATTGTCAAGTTCTTTTCTCCCGGGTATATGGCTACTCTTAGAGACGAGATGTTAGCATTCAAACAAGAACCCAATGAGCCTTTGCATGAGATATGGGAGAGGTACTGAACTATGGTGAAAGAGTTCCCGAACAATGACATGACTGAGGCTATGATTCAGCAAACTTTCTATAGGGGGATCAATACTACCAATCAATGCGTTGTCAACCAACTTGCAGGTGGAAATTTCATGAAAACACCATATACCGAAGCTTGTGAGATATTAGATGAAATGGCAGATACTTCATCGGCATGGTAAAGTAGAGCAAATATTTCTCAAGGTGATCCAAATATGATTCACCTACATACAGAATTACATTATCATAGGCAAGCAATTACCGAGTTGACCACCATAATGAATCAATTAGCCAAAGCTCAACTTCAACAAGTTCAAGGCCCTAAGCAAGTTAATGCAATGGAAATAGTAAATATGATGGTGAACAAGCGAAGGCCAAAAGGGTCAACAAGTGCAAAATCGTGCGGAACAATATGTGCAAGAAGATAGTGGGTTTGACCAAGATGAATCTTACAATGAATAAAAGGAGGAAGTACAACATATGAACAACTTCCAAGGGCAATGAAACAACTCTCAAGGCCCGAATCAACAACAATGGCGATCTCAAGGTAATCAAGGGAATTGGAACAATCAAAACAACCAAGGTAATTGGAATGGTCAAAACATTCAAGGGAATTGGAACAATCAAAACAACCAAAGCAATTGGGGTGGAAATAGTCAAGGATATTGGGGAGGCAACAACCAAGGGGGATGGAATAATAATCAAGGGAATCGGGGGTCGGGCTTTCAAAGGCCCCTGATGTATCAACAACCAAGCAACCCGTCTTCTTACCCTTCCCATGGTCCTAACTCTTCCAATAATGAGATGGGGCAAATTGAGAACATGTATAAACAAATGATGGAGAAGAATGCCGACTCTAACGCTCAACTAGCCTCTCACAACAATTCAATTCGCAATTTGGAAGTTCAATTGGGGCAAATCTCGCAAGATTTAAACACTCGTCCTAAGGGGGCACTACCAAGTGACACGGTGGTGAACCCGAAGGGTGCGAACAACACGGGACATGCCATGGCCATGACTACAAGGAGTGGAAAATGTGTGAATGTAACCACCTCAAGTCAAAGAAATATTGTGGATGATGAACAAGTGATTCAAGAAGATGAGATTCCAAACAGTGTGGTGCAAACAAATGACGAAGGGAGAATTGATATTGATGAAAATATGGAGGAGACGCAAGAAAAAGTGAACCCATCTAGGGAACACATTGTTGACATACTGAAACCGGTAGTGCCAAAGGATAAGGCATTAATGCCAAGGCCTCCTCCTACATACCATCAAAGGCTTGCCAAGCAAAATGGCGAGAACCAATTCAAAATTTTTATTGACATAATGAAGAGCTTATCTATTAATATGCCATTAGTTGAGGCTTTGGAGCAAATGCCTGGATATGCAAAGTTCATGAAGGATTTGGTGACAAAGAAGAGGTCGATGAATTGTGAGACTATATAGATGACACATCAAGTGAGCACAATTATGCACTCAATGGCTCCTAAATTGGAAGATCCCGACGCTTTCACAATCCCTTGCACCATTAGAAGCGCCTACTTTGCCAAAGATCTTTGTGATCTAGGGGTGAGTATCAACTTGATGCCCTACTTGGTTTTCAAAACGTTGGGGATTGGGAAACCAAGACCCACTTCTATGAGGCTACAAATGGCGGATCGTACTATGAAGATACCATTGGGTATTATTGATGATGTGTTGGTTCGAGTTGTTAAGTTCATCCTCCCGGCGGACTTTGTGATTCTTGATTGTGAAGTGGACTATGAGGTGCCTATTATTTTGGGTAGACCTTTCCGTGCTACGGGGAAGGCACTTGCTGATGTGGAAGCCGGCGAGCTCACCTTCTAGGTGGGTGATGAAAAGGTGATTTTCCATGTGTACAAATCTAGGAGGCAACCGAATAGCAATGAAGTTTGTTTGTTTGTGGACTTGGTGACCGAGGTGATTATGGATGATTCTAGTGCCATGATGAATGTTGATGATACTTTGAAGGTCGTATTTCTTAATCATGATGATGATGAGAAGGATGGCTATGTGGAATGTGTGAATGCATTGCAAGGAATGGGGTCGTACACTTATGAACCCCGCAAATTGTCCTTAGATCTTGAAAACCGGACCTCCAACAAAGCCCTCAATCGAGGAGCCTCCCTCTTATTTAACTAACGTGAAGGTAGACTCTACTTTGGTGGTGCTACAAAAGAGGAAGAAAGCTATCGGATGGACATTGGCGGATATTCGGGATATAAACCCTGCCTTTTACATGCACAACATTATTTTGGAGGAGGATTCCAAACCCTCTGTTGAACATCAAAGAAGACTTAAATGAAGCAATGCAAGAGGTGGTGAAGAAGGAGATCATAAAGTGGTTGGATGCCGGGGTTGTTTACCCTATTTTCGATAGCTCGTGGACCTCTCCGGTGTAATGTGTCCCAAAGAAAGGGGGCATGACTGCGGTCACAAATGATAAGAACGAGTTGATTCCTACAAGAACGATGACCGAGTGGAGAGTGTGTATGGACTATCGCAAGCTCAACGAAGTCACAAGGAAAGATCATTTCCCATTTCCCTTCCTTGATCAGATGCTTGATAGGTTGGCCAGGCGTGCTTTCTTTTGTTTCCTTGATGGATATTCCGGCTACAATCAAGTTCTTATTGCTCTGTAGAACCAAGATAAACTACTTTCACATGTCCTTATGGTAATTTTGCATTCTTGCAGATGCCATTTGGGTTGTGCAATGCACCGGCGACATTTCAACGGTGTATGATGGCTATCTTCACCGACATGGTGGAGGATTTTCTTGAGGTCTTCATTGATGATTTTTCTATGGTTGGGAATTCCTCTAATGATTTCTTGACAAACTAGGATAAGGTCTTGGCAAGATGTGAGGAGACAAACTTGGTGCTCAGTTGGGAGAAGTGTCACTTCATGGTCGAGGAAGGCATTGTCCTTGGCCACAAAATTTCAAAGAATGGCATTGAGGTCAACAAGGCTAAAATAGAGGTGATTTCTAAACTCCCACCCCTACATCCGTGAAGGGAGTGAGGAGCTTCTTGGGTCATGCGGTGTTCTATCGCCGTTTCATCAAGAATTTTTCTAAAGTGGTGAACCCCTTGTGTAAGCTTTTGGAGAAAGATGCCAAATTTCATTTCAACAAGGATTGCATGAAGGCATTTGAATTGCTCAAGTTCAAATTGACTACTACTTCTACTATTACCCCACCGAATTGGAGCTTGCCTTTTGAGATCAAGTGCGACGCAAGTGATGTGGCGGTCAAAGTAGTTTTAGGACAACGTATCAACAAAATCTTCCATCCGGCTTACTATGCTAGTAAGACCATGAATGGTGCCCAAGTCAATTGCATAGTGACCGAAAAAGAGCTCCTTGCTATTGTCTTTGCTATGGAGAAGCTTCGCTCGTACTTGATGGGTACAAAGGTGATTATCCACACCGATCATGCGGTGCTTCGGTACCTAATGAGCAAAATGGATTCAAAGGCGAGGTTAATACAGTGGGTGATTTTATTGCAATAGTTCGATCTCAAAATTCAAGACCGCAAAGGCAGTGAAAACCAAGTGGCAGACCACTTGTCTTGATTGGAGGACGAGGGGAGGCCACATGACGGCCTTGAGATTAATGAGTCCTTCCCCGATGAGCAACTTCTAGCCATTTCAATGACTGAGATGCCATGGTTCACTGACTTAGCAAATTATCTTGTGAGTGGTATTTTACCGAATGAGTTCTCTTCAAACCAAAGGAAGTAGCTCAAACGGGATTGGCATGACTATTGTTGGGATAAACCGTATCTCTTCCAGATTTGTACCGATCGTGTGATTCGACGATGTGTGCCCGAGGAAGAACAAGTGGAAATCTTTGAGGCTTGCCACTCTTCACCATATGGTGGTCACCATGGTGGAGCGAGATTCCGCTGATACTTGTTGTTTCCTTCCTTATTGCCATTACTGTACTGTGAGCCATATTGCATAGTCTTTATGTTGACATCATACTTCTGTTGTTCATGTACTTATACATGTTCAATTTATTAGACTAGTGGATGTCTTGACTGTTCCTCGTCACTACTCCATCGAGGTTAGTCTTGATACTTATTGGTCACCGATGTGGTGTGCTCATTCTACACTTCTATATATTTTGTGCAGATCTAGGTACATGTTCGTTAGTTAGCTGTGTGGAGTGTTGTTGTGGAGACTTAAGATAAATCTGTTGTTGTGTTTGCAGGCTTCGGAGTCACCATCAAGTTTTCATTTTTGCACTGTTTATTCCTATTTCTGGACAGTTGTATTTAGAGGCTTTCTAGCAAACACTCTGTAGAGCTTATGACTTGTACTACCGGTTTTGGGAATTGAAGAGCTTCTATTTAAATAATGTTGTTGTTTCAATTATTGTTAGGCTTACCTAGTCCCTAAGACAAGGTGCCATCACGATACCCAAATAGAGGAAAACTTGGGTCGTGACAAGTTGATATCAGAGCTCTAGGTTTATAGGTGTTACGAGTCATAAGCGAGTTTAGTAGATTTTCGCGGATCAATACGTAGACGTCTGTACTTATCTTTTAAAGGCTACGGAACTATTAGGACAATATCACTTCCTCCATTCCTATCGTGCGACTTCATTGATCTCGAATTTTGAACTTTTATCATTCCATTCTCTCACAGATGGCGAGGACACGAGCTGCAGTTACTGATGACGCTGCTTCCGGAGCAGGTATCGCTAGAGGCAGAGGCAGAGGCCAACGAGGAGTAAGTGCCGCAGCCATAGCACCTACCAGAGCAGCAGCTGAGGAGCCGCCAGTAGTTCCAGTTGGGGAGTAGGTAATAGAGGCGCCTGTTGTTACCCCCAGACTTCAGGAGACCTTAGCACAGTTCCTGAGCATGTTTGGTACATTGGCTCAGGCGGGGTTGATTCCGAATGCACCAGCTACTTCACAACCCGGGGGAGGAACCCAGACTCCTGTCGCCCATACCCCAGAGCAACGAGTTCATGTTGGTCAGGTTCCAGGTGTCATGGCAACACAGACTGTGGTTCCAGTTCAGCCCGTGGTCAGGGCAGCATCATCTGAGGAAGAGCAGCTTAGACTTGCAAGGTTTAAGAAATATGACCCTCCTACATTCAGTGGTTTGGCTTCAAAGAGTGCACAGGGTTTTCTAGAGGAGTGCCATCGCATTCTCCGCACTATCGGTGTTATCGAGACGAGTGGGGTTACTTTTACTACATTCCAGCTTAAGGGAGCGGCTTATCAATGGTGGCGGGCATATGAGTTGGGCAGCCCGGCAGATGCAGTTCCACTTACGTGGGTGCAATTTTCAGAGATATTCTTGAGAGAGTGTGTACCTCAGTCCCTTCAAGATGCATGGCGCACAGCATTTGAGCAGCTGCGTCAGGGCACTATGTCAGTGTCAAAGTATGTCGTGAGATTTATTGATTTGGCCAGGCGTGCACCTACTTTAATCTCTACAGTTAGAGAGCGTGTTCGTAGATTCATTGAGGGACTCAAGCATGATATTCGGTTTAGTATGGCTTGGGAGTTAGAGTTAGAAGTTTTGTTTCAGCAGGTGGTAGGGATCGCTCGCCACGTAGAGGGAATGTGGGATCATGAGAGAGAAGATAGGCGGGGCCATAAGAGAGAGTACAGGCAAGATCAGGAGAGAGAAGACAGGGAGGAAATGAGGCCTCGTAGATCGGAGAGATCTACTGGTCCTTATTTTGGAGGCAGGGTACGACATGGTAGAGGTTTTCTGGGTCAGCGAATTCAGTTTGCACTTCAGGCTTCGCACAGTATTTCAGGTGCTCATGGATCTCAGAGTACCTATACCGCACAGTTCCCACATCCACGTCAGCAGAGAGGTTGCTTAGAGTGTGGAGATACCAGCCACGGGGTGAGAGATTGTCCTAGACTCCGAACATATGTGTCACAGCAGAGTATTCAGGCAAGTAGAGGGCGCCCAAGAGGGGAAGGCCCGACCCGTTGATGTGTTTCATATAGTAGGCTTTGAGGCAGTTGTGCCAGATGATGCCATACAGGTATGCTTTTGATTTGTTACAGAGGGGCACCATTCGTATTTTATTTCAGTTCTGCTTATTAGGGTGAGTTCCCTACTTGTTGTCCCACCTATGGGTGAGTTCATGACTTAGTATTATGTTTATGTATTTGCCCCTGTTGGGAGACTCTATACGTGGTAGTCCGTGTCTATCGTTTGTTTCTATTCATTATTGAGAGTTTCGAGGCTATAAGTGAATTCATGTTGTCTATTATGGCAGGTTTGATGTGATTCCTGAGTAATTTCGTTACGAATTGTAATTTGATACTCTACCGGAGTGAGAATTCAGTAAGTGTTGTGACTTTATTGGCAGAATTGAGCTAGTGGAAGATTTCAATTGGTATGATGTGTATTTGGCTTGTGATTCAGAGTTGAGGGTGAGACACTCGCGATTCCATGTGATTTGATATGTTTGAGCCAGGTTGCGTGCTGCGGTGGAAGGTTATACCAGAATGAGATCCTTATGATTTGTTCATGTACTTTGATTTTTCCTTTTTAAATTGATTCATAGTATGGTAGTGTTAGAGAGTTGTGTCTGTCGGGCTTGTTTGATATTTCTCTTATGTGTTTCTCTTTACATATTCAGTCATTTTCGTCGTGTGCTTATTTGAGTTTTAGTTTGCGGGGTGTGTGTCCGGGGGTGTCAGTTGTGACTTGTTGATCCGGGTGTATAGTTATGAGGTCTTCATGTTTCTTGCATCATTGTTAGCATTGTGGAAGTTTGAAATGGATTGCTAACGGATACGAGGCTAATTGTCGACACTGGTTTTGATTTCGGGTAGCTATTGTGATCAGAATTGTTATTATGGGCCTATGTGTAGTGTGTCATGTTGTGTGGTAATACCTTGTGGGTGTAGGCATGAGTTGTTATAGCTGGTTGAGACTGATACCGGTTATGGATTTAGAATCTGGTCTTTTGAAGATAAATGGAAGGTGAGAATTTTTCACTCTAAGGCTTATCGGTGTTGATAGAACGGATAAATTACAGTTGGGATGGTGTCGTTAGGCTTATGAGAATTGGGGTGACATGGGGTCCCCCCGAGTGTATGTTGTATCTGTGTCTTCACTGAATTGAAGACTTCGAGATGATTCTTGGCACATTCGAGGATGAACGTTTGTTTAAGAGGGGAAGGATGTAACGGCCTGACCGGTCATTTTAAGAATTTAAGTCACGTTCGGCGGCATAAGACCCTGAGCAGCTTCGTATTATGTGTATTGACTTGCGTGCGTGGTCGAATTCAAATACTGGGTGATTCGGAGTGATTTGGGACACTTAGTCCCTAAAACAGAAGCTTAAGTCTTAGGATTTTGATCGTAGTTGGAACTGTGTGAAGACGACTCCAGAATGGAATTTCGTCGGTTCAATTAGCTCCATTGGGAGATTTTAGACTCAGAGCGTGTCCGGACTGTGAATTTGAGCTCTATAGCTGATTTAGGCTTGAAATGGCGAAAGTCAAATTTTTGGAGATTTTGACCGGAAGTGGACTTTTTGATATTCGGGTCGGAATGCGATTCTGAGAGTTGGAACAGCTCCGTTATGTTATTTGGGATTTGCCTGCAAAATTTGACGTCATTCCGGGTGGGTTTGATAGGTTTCGGCACGAGTTTTAGAAGTTGAAAGTTTTGGAAGTTCATAAGTTCGATTCGTAGTGCGATTTGTATTTTCGGCATTGTTTGATGTGATTTGAGACCTCGAGCGAGTCTATGTTAGGTTATGGAACTTGTTGGTAAGTTTAGACGGGGTCCCGGGAGCCTCGAATGAGTTTCGGATGGGCTACGGGTCATTTCCTCCTATTTTGAACTGTTGTTATCTGTCATCTGGTTTCCTTCATCGCGTTCGCGTCCTTGCCTTCGCATTCGCGTTGTGTTATTTTAGAGGAGGAAATATTTCCTCTTCGCGTTCTCAGTCACCCTCTCGCGTTCCGAAGTACTGCCACCCCCTTCTTCGCGTTCGCATTCCGTATCTCGCGTTCACGAAGTGCAAACCAGACCCTGGGCACTGGTGATCATTTTCCTCTTCGCGTTCGCGTGTCGCTTACGCGTTCGTGTAGCTATGCCATTCCACTCTTCGCATCCGCGTACTACTTCACGCGTTCGCGAAGAGCAATCATTGGGCCATCATATTTTTCCTCTCCGCGTTAGCGAAGAACAACTGGGCAGCTTTTATTTTTCTTCTTCGCGAACGCGTCCCTTTCTCCGTGTCCGCGATGCCTTCAGACAAGGGCAGAGTATAAGATTTCCAAATCGAGGGTTAGGCCATTTTATCACATTTGGACTTGTAGAACTCGGTTTTGAGCGATTGTTTGTGGGTTTTTCAGGAAAATCGATTGGGTAAGTATTCTTCACCTATAATTTATTATATTCCATGATTTTATCTTTATTTTTATCATTTAATTTGTGTTTTGAGTTCGGGAAAATGGTGATTTTTGAAGAAAAATTTCAAAATGAAAAATCATGATTTGAGGGACGAATTGTCATCGGAAATTGATAATTTTAGTATGGTTGAACTCGTATCGGAATGGGTGTTCGGATTTTGTAAAATATGTCGGGTTCCGAGGTGCTGGCCCGGGGGGTTGACCTTTGGACCGATTTTTAGATTTTGATAAAGATTGAAGCTTTATGATCTAGAATAGTTTCTTATGAGTTTCACTTGTGCTTTGAAGTTATTTTTTATTAGATTTGAGCCGTCCGAAGGTCATTTCACCGGAGAAGTTTATTTTTGAGTATCGGTTTGTCTTCTTTGAGGTAAGTATCTTACCTAACCTTGTGTGGGTGATTTCCCCTTAGGATTTGAGTCTTCTTTGTTGATTGTAGTCCATGTACGCGAGGTGACGAGTGCGTACTCAGACTTATTTATGGGAAAGTTGGCCTTTTAGGGTTCTTAGGTCCTTATATTCATGGAGTATGAAATTGTTCTTTATATGATTAAGTTCCTATTTACTAGTTTCACCTCTACATGCTTTAATTTGAATTAATTGTTTCAGGATTCACTCTTATTACCTATTTGACTCTTATTTGACTTAACTGAAGATTTTACCTCTTCTATTGTCATGCTATGTTTTCATAACTGCTTATCTTTATTTGGAATTATTATTATCTCATCCTATAACTGCTCAGTCTTAATTGAGGTTATGATTATCTTTCGCTACTTATCCTTAATTGAATTGTTAAATATTCTTCGTAATTTCTCAACCTTAAAAGAAGTTAGATATCCTACATCTTAGTCGACTTATTTTATTTGGAATTATTTGACTCATGCAAGCTTCCCTGTTGTTGAAATGTATATTGCGGGATCGTTACTACATATTAGTTTTCCCTTGTTTAGCTATTCTATTTACGCCTAACATCCTTTACTGTGGTCATTCCTTGTGATTTGGTTCTACCGTTTCTTTGGGATTTAAAGTTCGTGAGTTGATTTACTTGTCATACTTTATATTATTGTCATTGTTGCTGTTGTACTTGTTGTCGTGATGCACGAGGTTTCTGTCGTGCGATTGTTGTTATTGTGATGCACGAGGTTTCTGCCGTACTGTTGTGGTTATTGTGATGCACGAGGTTTCTGCCGTGCGGTTGTTGTTATGGGGTTGCACGAGATTTCTGATGTGCTATTGTTACTATTGATATTTGCATATGCGGCGTGACAAGCCGGGACATATATATATATATATATATGTGTGTGTGTGTGTGTGTGTGTGTGTGTGTGTGCGCGCGCGTTGCGCATGTGGCGAGACAAGGCGGGTATTTATGTTACTATTGCACACGTGGCGAGACAAGGTGGTTGTGTCATGGATTGATTTGTGATGATTTATGGCCTTGGGACATTATTGTTGTTGATATTTGTGTAGTGGTATACGTACCCGTGTGAGCTTTATCTTGTGAAAGTTGTGAGAAAATATTCTACGTGTTGTTAGTTCTTTTTTTTTCCTTATGCTTATTTGCTGATATGGACTATGATAGGATACTTGCACAAGCATACACGTAGTTAAGCACTCTTATCAGATAAAAGGTGTTCTAGATATTGTTAAGCATAGATGCTCACCCTTGTTTACTTTCCTTCTATGTGAGAATAGCTCTATTGGCACATGAGTCGTCAGTGCGACTATGAGATGTTATGAGGGCACTGGATGCCAAGTGTTAGGGTTCAGGTATTGAGACCCGTGAGTTGTGATTTGTCCGAGGTTCAATACCTCGTGGAGTTGTTGACTAATACCTGATGTAAAAGTGGAAGTAGTTGCTGAGTTATTACTTGTCCTTGCTGTATTTGTGATTCTGGATTTAGGTTGTGTTCCATTCACTTTTCTGTGTCATTTTCATGAGATTCCGCTGATACTTGTTGTTTCCTTCCTTATTGCCATTACTGTACTGTGATCCATATTGCATAGTATTTATGTAGACATCATACTTCTGTTGTTCATGTACTTATACATGTTCAGTTTATTAGACCAGTGGGTGTCTTGACTGTTCTTCGTCACTACTACTCCACCAAGGTTAGTCTTGATACTTATTGGGCACCGCTATGGTGTGCTCATTCTACACTTCTGCACATTTTTGTGTAGATCTAGGTACTTGTTCGTTAGTTAGCTGTGTTTACTGTTGTTGTGGAGATTCAAGGTAAACCTGTTGTTGCGTTCGCAGGCTTCGGAGTCACCTTTAAGTTTTGTATTTAGAGGCTTTCTAGCAAACACTCTATAGAGCTTATGACTTGTACTACCGGTTTTGGGAATTGAAGAGATTCTATTTAAATAATGTTGTTGTTTCAATTATTGTTAGACTTACGTAGTCCCTAAGATTAGGTGTCATCACGATACCCAAACGGAGGGAAAATTGGGTCGTGATAGTTTGATTCACCTTTTTTTTTAAGTAACTATAGCACTCGGCATCACCTTAGGTGGAATAGCTCTTTTCTTTTGGAGGTGGGAATTACCATATTTGCTTGAGGACAAGCGAAAACTTAAGTTTGGAGGAGTTGATAAGTGGGGATTGTGACTACTTATTTGCGCCTTTTGACTTTCGTTTTAGTTCGAAAATACTTAAAGGTATTTCCAAAAACTGATGAAATATGCTTACTTGCAGAAGTTTTGAAAAATGAGCCAAAGTGATGAAATTCAACTCAAGAAGGAGTGATTTGGAACAAGGACAAAAAATCAAGCAAAAAGGCTAAAGTGTGGACCGCAGAATTTTGTCTGCGGCCGTAGAACAAGAAATAAATTTGACAGTGCTGCAATACAAAGTGCGGACCGCACAATAATTGTGTGGCTGCAGAAGTCAAGGTTCAGACAGTTAGAAATTCAAGACAATCAAGATCTGCGGACCGCACTATAATTGTGCAGCCGCAAAAATTAAATGTGCGGCCGCACCCAGAATTGTGCGGTCCGCAGAACTCAAGAAGTGCGGCCGCGGTTCAGAATTGTGCGGCCGCAGAAACTACTCCTGTCAAGAGCTGCAGCAAAGTGCGAACCGCACACAGAATTGTGCGGCCGAAGAACTTTCTAAAGGGCAATTTTTTCTGAAAATTCCAGCTTTATATAAATAGACTACTTTCAAAAATTAGGTCAAGTTTTGAACATCTGAAAGTTGATAGCCGTTTTTCTTTACTGTTTTAGGAAACTTTATCATAGCTTGTCAATTTTATATTGGATTTTCATCTATTTATCATAAAATATGAGTTTAATCATCTTTTCTTCTTTATTTTATTCATCATCCACTATGAGTAGCTAAATTTCTAGCTAGGGTTGTAACCCAACCCTAGTGTGGATACCTAATGGGTGTTTGATTTAGAGCTTATTTATGGTTGGGTGTGTAATATTTAGCCTAGTTCTTGTTATAATTGTAGAATTAATGGTTCCAAACATTGATTCAAGCCTATTTGACTTAGTATCTACTTGAGAAAGAGAGACTTAGTCTAGGAAAACTTGACCAACAAGAAATTGGGATGAACTCAAAAAATTGATAGTCTCAATTAAAGGGTTGAATCTAGAAATAGTAAAACCCGACTTGAGCATCTATCAACTATTTTGTGCATTACCCATTTGGACTTAAGAAAGCCAAATTGGACAAAACCACTCTATTACCGAGAGGTATTGAGCGGGTAATTGTGTATTGATTGCTATAATACACCCCGACCAACAAAACCCGCTCTAAAGCCCATATCGTGTTAGGCAAACACCTAGGAGGAAGTCACAGCCCCAGATCTTTTACATACTGGAAAAAAAGACAACACCAAAAATATTATTCTTTAGATTTACATTTGCAAACTATAGCATAACTTAGAAGTAGAATCAAAACACAAAATTATTGCAATCGACCGCTTCACAACCCATCTATGCTAGTGGTTGGGATAATATACCTAATCACATCTACACTCCATGTGGATTAGATCCCGACTCCAAGTTGGGTATTATTATTGAAATTGACCGCTTCACAACCCCAAACTGAGGTGTGATTTGGGCGAGTTCAGAGGGCAGCCCAACCTAGAGTCAAACTCCGCTCCTAAAATACCCTTAATCACTAACATCATGTTTTCCTTATGGGTTTAAGTGCCAATGAGGCCCTTCCAATGCAAAATATGTAATAAATATTATTTACCCTAAAATGTATACTTTCCTCATAATAAAAATAACACAAGAGAATACATACTACTATGATACTAAATAGGGAAACATATCAAGGAACCCTAAAAGGAGAGGGGCCAAGTTTAGAATACACAGTAATACAAAGAGGTTTCGTAATCACACCATTGCAGGAATGAATTACTAAGGCATAACATATTCAAACAGGTATTGATAATATTACTTGGTACCTTGAAGACATCAAAGAAGATTCAAACCAACAGTCATAGTCAACAATTATTACAAAGATATTATCTAGGTTGTGGGACTGAACCTTCATCAGGATTACAAACTTACAGATTTAAACATGGGATCCCTGAGGTCTCAACAGGATCATGCTTCTAACAGTATTTACAAGTCAATATGTTCAAATAATAACAACAAATAAACTTTAATAAGGTTTGAGAACCAAGTTCATCTTCAGGTAACAATAAAGAGGAGGGCTAAGCATAACTCAAGGTAGAGCATGGTGTTGCAGAGTTAGAGCAGGGACACTAGTAACATTTAATCAACTATACATGGACAGGATGAATGAAACAGTGATCTTTGCACATTACAGAACACATTACAGAACCATACCAACATATTGATAAAGAAAGGATATGGAAGACATTGTATCAAAACAAGTTCAAACTCAAACATAGATCTAGTTCATCATATAGGTATGAAGTGATCATGTTTCAGTTCCCAAATCTATCAATTGGATATGGCAGTATGTCTAAATCCTATTTTTATGGAGGCTAAGTTAATGATAGATGCATGCAAACTTCACAGAAACTCAACAGTGACTCAAAGAGATTAAGGACGGGGATGTATTGTACCAGTTTTGAAATTACACATGTATATGAAAATCTGAACTGACTATGGAACAAACAAACCCAGTTGTGCAACACTTACTAGTTGACTTTGTCCAAACAAAATCATGACTTGCACTAAGAATAGTTTAACCTTACAGAATATATATGCAGCAAAGATTCATGAGAAGAAAACAGATTGGTGCAAATAAGATAGTTTCCTATGCATACAAAAGTTGAGCATGATCATGAGAAAGGTTATAGTGGTAACTTAGAAAACACTATCAGAGTTAACAGGTACAGATATAGAGAAGAAAAACATCTAGACACTCAGATTCTTTCAACTTAGTTAAATGACATGGACATACTGTACATCATAATGAACTCAACCATAAGGCAAATAAGGTGCAGGGCAACGAGATGAAATCTCAGCAAAATCATTAGTGAAGGAAAAGGCACGAAGTTCAGATGAGCATAATTGGTTCAACAATAATGATGTCTAAGACAGAGTAGAAGATAGTAGTGATAACTCAGTAAGATAGTTGGACAAACACAAGCAGAGACAAGAAAGTATTTAGACATTGTAAGTTCAAACTTAGGGTTAAGGAACATGGATACAAGTCTTGAACAAGTTCAGGTTTCAATTTAGCAATAACTATCAGTAGTGGAAAGTGACACGTGGTAGATGATGATAGCTAATCGAGTGAAAATCAGAAGACAATGGGGAAATCTAATAATGATTTTACCTGAGTACTAGAGAGGAGTGAGTCGTTGAACGTTGAAGCACAAGAAACCATCAGACAGAACCCTAATACCTAGTGGTTATTGCATTTGACCTCTGGGTGTCGAATATTGATGATGAAGCCAACTAACATCTCTGCTCGCATTAATTTGAAAGAACGAAAGAAGAAATCAGGCGAGTTTGAAGTTTCACCCTTTTGGTCTGATTTTTTGACTAGGGTTTTAAAATCGAAAGGCAAAAATGGAAAGCACAACAGGACTAAGAGTACAGGAACAAAAGGAACAACCATGCATGCATGAACTTGAAAGGTCAGTAGCGATTTGACGTTTCATCTCTAAGATTAGGATTCAGATTTTGGGAGATTTAATTTTTAGTGATGAAATAGGCAATGATTCAGTGGAAATCCTGGATATGGGAGACAAACAAGATGATTTGAGGTTGATTTCACGACCTTGCACTAATTTGTGCAAGGTCTGTTAATTGATGGTATTAGGGCAGATGAGAGAAAAGAGCGAAGAAGGGGAAAGAAAGGCGGTTGGGCAGGTAGGAAATGATTTAGGGTTTTGGGGGTGAGACCAAATGGTCTCTGAGTTAAAACAGGGGGAAGAGATCTAGGCCGTTAGATCATTTAATCAACGACCCTGATAAATCGGGGCGTTACATATTTTAGAAAATTAATTTCGGAAAATTTTGGGGACCGTTTAATCTGTAATCCAACGGCTGAGATAATTTCTGATAGTGGGTTGATATTTAAACGAAAAAAGGGATAATTTGTGACTGTTAGTGATTTAAATCAACATCCCATATTGCTTGTGTTTGTTTTGTGAGTGAGATTAGAGGGTGACGTATTAGATCGTGATTGGTTGAGAGGTAATGACAAGGATTGCCAAGTTGGAAAGGGGTGGGGTGCTTGGACTGGGTTGTTTTTCGTTTGGGCTTGCATATTTGAGTTGAAAATGATTTAACTAATAGCCCATTTGTGTTTAGTGAAGGAATTGCAATTGTAGCCTTTTAGTTTTTAACCCCTTTTAAAACCAATTTAAATAAACTTAACAATTTCAAAAAAGTGGTAAAATTATAATTACGATATGTTGCTAATTATTAATTATCTATAAATGATACATATTTTAAATTATAGCACTAATTTCAAAAATATTAACATAGTAACCTAGTTCATTGGAAATTAAGGAGTAATTTTGTCAAATTATAAAACATATGTAATGTATATACAAAAGTTAGTTTTATAATAGTAAATACATTTGTAATTAAACAATATTAGTATTATGTGATTAATTTTGAAACTAATACTTAATTAACTTATAAAATAGATATTCATTAATAAAAAAATACTTTTAAAGTATTTACTGTAAATTGTTAAGCATGAATAAATTAATTTTAAAAAGGAGGGTCAAAATTAGTCGTCAACAGCTGCCCCTCTTACATACCTCGGGCTTAACGAGGATCAGGCATCATGTAGTGTAGTCCTGGAGTAGGGACTTTGGGAAAGCGGCACTCGCAGGAATTGCCCCAGTATCGTATTGTGACGATACAGCGAGACGGAAGATTGTTCACTCATGATGGCTTGAATTTTGCGGTCTGATTTGAATTATTTAAAATTTCGAGCTCGGTGGTCATTTTGAGCTAGGATCTTGAGCCCACTACTGGGTTGGCTGTCCCCATGGCATTGTAGTTCGGTCTATTGCTAGGAAATAGTTCCACGCTGTGTTGTTTGTTCCTGCAAAACAAAATGAAATACATGCATACCAATATATTATAATGCAGAATATATTAAGATGCGATGTAAATGATGTAAGAATAATGATGCATGATTGCCGGCGAGCCATTATTTAGGATTGGGATGATGGGATTCTTGATCCTGGCTCGATTTGTTTGCCGGGCTGAGTACCGTTCTGCAATTGTCGGAGCATTTTGAAAATTATTTCCGCTTGTTGGGAGAACTTGATTGGTAAAGTGTGTCCCCACTTGTTGGGAGAGCTTTGAATTGAGAAATGTCTCCGCTTGTTGGAAGAGCTTGATTTGCAGAGTGCGTCTCCGCTTGTTGGGAGAGCTTTGCACTAAAAAATATAAAGTAATCTCTGCTCAGGAGCGATCGTAATCATGCCGAAAGCTGCACGAACAAAACTTTTAAACATTCAAGGTGACAGCGAAATAGAATATAAGCGTGCCCAAGAGATACTCTTGACAGCGAAGCTAAGTTACGGCCATCGATTGACGGAACGTTGGTAACGAGGTTTGCGATTGTCTATTCTAGCATTCATGATTGACAGAGTTGTGCTGGGGATTTCTTTTCACTGGCGAAGTTTGCAGTTTGCTATATACAAGGCTCCAGTTGGCGAAGCCGGCGTTCGATTTGTACAAGGCGCTCTGATTGATTGAGCTGACGGTTTGCTATATACATGGCTTCAATAGGTGAAACTAGCATGCGATTTGTATAGGGTGCCCTTATTGATTGAGTAGACAGTTTGCTATTTATAGGACTTCGATGAACGAAGTTGTCGTGCGATTTGTACAAGGTGCCCCGATTGATTGAGCAGACAGTTTGCTATTTACAGGACTTCGATGAACGAAGTCGTCGTGCGATTTGTATAAGGTGCTCTGATTGATTGAGCAGACGGTTTGCTACTTACAAATTTCCACATCAGTTATCTTATTCCGAAGCACCTGCAAAGGATTCAAGAGTTAGCCTCAGGTGTTCTCAAAACTTTAAAGTAAAAGGAGGAGGGATAATCTTAGGTAAGTGGCGGGTCCGTCATTTGCCCTAGTGTGGTCCCAGCTATTCTTTACTCTCTGTTGGCCCTGCACTCAAAGAAAACTTCTTAGTAGGGGAGGAAAAAAGTTGGTTTGTGTCGACCATGGTATTGATTTGCCCCAGCCTTTGACATGATTGCGCTACAGAGTTCGGTAGATAGAACAGATTACTTTATATATATATATATATATATATGTATATATATATATATATATATTGATTTTGAAAATACTAGTTTCTTTTAAGGCAAATGTCGTCGTTCTGGATTATGACATGTTACGAAGGGTTCTCCGCACGCGAACGCATTTTTCTAAGAACTTCGTATCGTTGATGTCGATCTTCCATGGTGTCTCTGACAATGCGGCTACTTGTTGTTGCGACTGCGTCCTAATCAAGACTAATGCATCACAGATGTTTCTTAAGGTTATGACCAAACTCTTTCAGGTTTCCTACATATCCAAAACGGAATCAGGTCTGTACGTAGTTCGTGGGATAATGATGAAATGTGATGAAACGACTGAGCCTGACTCAGGCAGCCTACGTATCCAAAACGAAATTAGGTCGGGACGTAGTTCGATTACAACATATGCAAAATAATGAGATTAAGAAATAAAAATGGCCGAGTCTGACTCGGACAACCTACGTATCCAAGTGGAATCAGGCCAGAACGTATTTTAATTACAAAAGATGACTGAATCCGATGAGGATTGCCTATGTATTCCTCTATGAGGAAATCAAGTCGGTGTAGTTCCTGAACAACATACAAAATGACATTTGTTTTTTCTATTACAAGAGAAAGGGGGGAGAGAAACCGAACCCTACGTGGGTTGCCTACGTATCCCTCCGTGGGAAGTCAGGTTGAACGTAATTCTATTACATCAAAATCCTAACTCTATCTGTCTTCAGGCGTAATATCTCTTGATTGCGTCCGAGTTGATTGGCTTCGTGTTGACTCTTCTGTCCATTTCTGCTAAGATTAGAGCTCCACCAGACAGTGCTCTATGGACCACGTAAGGACCTTGCCAGTTCGGTGCGAACTTCCCTTTAGCTTCTTCTTGATGGGGAAAATATTTCTTTAGAACCAACTACCTTGGCATGAATTGGCAAGGCTTCGCTCTTTTGTTAAATGCACTAGCCATCCTGTTCTGGTATAGTTGTCCATGACATACTGCACCCATTCTTTTCTCGTCAATGAGCATGAGTTGTTCTTGCCTGACACGTATCCATTCTGCATCGTCCAATATTGCTTCTTGAATGACTCTTAAAGACGGTATTTCAGTTTCCGTCATTTTCGAAATCAAAATCAAAGCCATCTTATATGAAATAATATAAACTCAAATTGTCCTAAGAAGTGCACGCACATATGAGTTGTTATGTCAAATGCAAGTAGACGATAATGCCTGCTAGTTCGTCCATCAAAACATGCTTAAAACATGCAGCATAAAAGCATTCTAATTAAATACAAAAGATTAGAATGGTACGATAACATCTACCACAATGTTCTCATGTTTTAGATTTGCAAATACCTATATCGCCTTTTGCAGTCAAAAGTTTGCCTTTAGAAGTATCCAACTATCCATTTAAAAGGGAGGCACGGTCACACAATAAAGAATATCCTAAATTTCTGAGTGTCACAATTGATGCATGTCACAGTGAGTCCCACTTGGCGTCCTGACGCTAATAAAATGAGCAATTGATGAGAAAATCAAGTAGCTCTAAACTGGTTAGGCTGGTGTTCATGGAAGATTTTCCCATCGGATGGTAACTCCAAGAGAACTAAAGTTATACTCACAACTAAAAATCATATAGTTGGTACATTAATAGTATACTATGATTTTTTGTCTTTAATTATTGATGGCACATTAACAGGGGAAAGAAAATATTTTCACTTAATCCAGTAACCTGAAAAGATGTGTTTATTCTGCGAAAAAATAAAGATCGAAATTGAAGAGTTCCAACTGGCTGGTTTCATCCTATATTACACATCCCCATCCTCAATAATATAGATTTTAGTCTATAAATAAATAAATACAAAATCTGTTTTGATCTAGGCTTTGATGAATATGTAGATAAAATGGAACTTATTTTTCTGAAATAACAGTGTAATGAAAGAGATCCTAAAAGTTAATAGGAAAAGGCTACCCAGCTTCAGCCGATAAATAAACTCGTTTATCGTAGAACAGACTCTGAATGGTCATATCTCATATAATCACCAGCTATATTAGCTAAGCTTCTCTTTATGCTATTACCACCCTATGCAGAAGTTCATTAACTGAACATGAATACAAACCCAGAGTTAAATATAATAGAATGGAAGAAATCTCTCAATAAAATAAAGTTGTAAAAGAAATTTGATGGAACCACATTCTTCCATCAACTTTTCAGCAAAAGGAGGCAAGTTCTTGCTTTTTTGCCTGCAATAGATCACTTCAAATTAAAAAGAAGCAGAAATATTTTTCATCGAGAAAGTATATTGCATAAAAAATCAAAAGAAGTTCAAGCTTGTAGCATTCCAATTCCGAAGGAAAAACAAAAAAGCTGATGAGAGTCTATTATATTGTTTATAATTTGTATAGTATTTTCAATACACGTGTCCCTAGAGAAGGTAACTAGATTTATTCACCAATGACTGAAGTCCAAATTTATAGTTCAATCCAATTAACTGTTTGTACAATAGTTTAGTGCAGTGTTCGTACACCCCACTCTCATTTATATTGTAGTAGTTAAGTAAAATATAGAGAGTTGATTCTTGGATTAATATTGAATGTCTATAAATTCATCATAAGAATATATTTTCTCCATCTTAAATTTTTGTATAAACTCCCTTCTTTTTTTTCCTATTCCCAAGTAATAATGTAGCGAAATGATTGGCATCTGCCTAATTTTACAGCTGAACTTCAATTAACATAAAATTCTCCATTCTGCCAAATCAAAATATCATGAAAAATCACGTATATGTATTAAAGTACCTTCATATAACTTATGTGACTTATAGCCTGTTTGGCCAAGCTGTATAAATCAGTTTATTTTGAAAAAATAAATTTCTCAAAAGTTGAAAAAGTTGGGCGAATTTTATCCCTCTTTATTTGGAAAAAGTTGAACGAGAAGTTCTAACGTCTCTCTCTGATATCATTCACCAGACTTTCGGCGATCACCGGACCAGGTAAGACCCCACCACAGCCCACCACCACCCACCCCACCCCTGTCTTCTTTTCCTCTCTCTCCTGCGTTCTTCTTCTTCCCCGTTACTCCCCTCCCCCCTTTTTTGCTTTTCAGATCTCCCCCTCTTCTTTCTTTCTCTCCCATATACCTCGTCTCTTCCACCCCCGTCCCCCTATTTTCTGGTGCACTGATCTAGCCTAGCGGCGGTGGCGACTGAGATAATTTTCCGGTGAGTCTCGGGCAAAGCGGGCGGAAACTTTCAAAACATAGCTGTTGTGGACAACACATTTCTTGGCACTCGTGGTGACTTCAAATTCTATTGTTCTTGCTTTGAATTTTCTATTCTGCTCGCGGGAGTTGGTACCTCCCGTTTTCCAGTTTTCCTTTGTTGTATGAGTTAAATTGCTGGCATCTTACCTCGTACTAGTTTATTTACCGTATTAGTGTGCCTATTGTTGCAACTTGTATTCTTATGGTTTGGTTTGTTGCCTTGTGTGATAGTGATTCCCCTTACTCTGTCGTAGGTATAGTGGCTATGGTCTGGGATGGTCGAGTGAGGTCATGTCCTCGGGGGGAACGGGGGTGGGGCGGGAGGTAGGGCAGGGTTTAGGGGGTGGGGCGGGAGGCAAGGGAGGTAAAGGGAACAAGGGTGTCTGTAGGTTGAGAATTGGGTCATGGAACGTAGGTACATTGACAGGTAAATCTATAGAGTTGGTAAAGATCATCTAGAAGAGGAGGGTCAATATAGCGTGTGTCCAGAAGACAAGGTGGGTAGGGTCGAGGGCGAGGGACGTGGACGGGTATAAACTTTGGTACTCAAGAGTCCAGAAAGGTAAGAATGGAGTGGGCATCTTGGTGGATAGGGAACTTAGAGAGTCTATAGTTGAGGTTAGACGAGTGAATGATAGATTGATGATTATTAAGTTGGTGGTTGGAGAGTGCACCCTAAACATCGTTAGCGCCTATGCGTCGCATGTGGGCCTAGATGAGGAGGTTAAACGGCGCTTCTGGGAAGGGTTAGATGAGATAGCGTGCCAGGTTCCGCCTGCTGAGAAGTTATTCATAGGAGGGGATTTCAATGGGCATATTGGGTCGACCGCAAGTGTTTATGGCGAGGTGCATGGAGGCTTCGGTTTTGGGGAGAGGAACGGAGGAGGTACATCGTTGTTGGACTTCGCTAAGGCTTTTGGGTTGGTGATTACGAACTCTAGATTTTGGAAGAGGGAGGGGCATTTGGTTACTTTTCAAAATGCGGTGGCAAAGACCCAGATTGACTATCTCCTCCTCATGAGGTGTGACAGAGAGGGTTGTGCAAGGATTGCAAGGTGATTCCGAATGAGATACTAGTGACGCAGCATAGGCTCTTGGTGATGGACGTTGGTATTATGTTAAAGAGGAGGAAAAGGTCTACTCGAGGAAGACAGAGAATCAGGTGGAGAGCCTTAACTAAGGATAAAGCCCAAGCGTTGGAGGGGCGGTTGTCGGCTATGAGAGCTTGGAGGAGCAGTGGTGATGCGAGCACTATGTGGTCAGCGACAATAGACTATATTAGGGAGGCTGCGAGAGAGGTGTTAGGGGTCTCGACGGGCGTATCTGGTGGGCACAAAGGAGACTGGTGGTGGAATGAAGTGGTCCAAGGTAATGTGGAAATAAAGAAGGCAGCGTACTTGAAGTTAGTGGGGAGCATTGGTGAGGAGGAGAGGCGAGTGTGCATGGAGAGGTATAAGGCAGCTAGGAAGGAGGCTAAGTTGGCGGTCACAGAGGCTAAGACTGTGGCTTATGGTCATATGTACGAGGAATTGGGGAAAAAAGGTGGGGAGAAGAAGTTATTCCGGCTGGCCAAGTTGAGAGAGAGGAAGGCTCTGGATTTGGACCAAGTGAGATGCATCAAGGACGAAGATGGTAGAGTATTGATGGAAGATGCCCAGATTAAGAGGAGATGGCAGACTTACTTTCATAAACTTCTGAATGAAGAAGGGGATCGGGATATTTTGTTAGGTGAATTGGAGCATTCCGAGAGTCACTGTGACTTTGGGTACTGCAGGCGTATCGAGGTTGAGGAGGTCGTGGGAGCTATGCGTAAGATGAGTAGGGGCAGAGCGACCGGGCCAGATGAGATTCCGGTGGAATTTTGGAAGTGTGTGGGGAAAGCAGGTTTGGAGTGGTTGACTAGGTTGTTTAATATTATTTTTAAGGGGAAGAAAATGTCGGATGAGTGGAGGTGGAGTACGGTGGTTCCATTGTATAAGAACAAAGGTGATATCCATAGTTGTAACAATTATAGGGGTATCAAATTACTGAGTCATACCATGAAAGTGTGGGAGAGGGTGGTTGAAGCGAGGGTGAGGATGACAGTGTCTGTATCCGACAACCAGTTCGGGTTCATGCCGGGTCGTTCGACTACAGAAGCTATACACCTTGTTAGAAGGTTGGTGGAACTATACAGAGAGAGGAAGAAGGATCTGCACATGGTGTTTATTGACCTAGAGAAAGCGTATGACAAGGTTCCTAGAGAAATTCTCTGGAGATGCCTGGAGGCAAAAGGTGTGTCAGTTCCCTACATTATGGCAATTAAGGACATTTATGATGGGGCTAAGACTCGGGTTAGGATAGTAGGAGACGACTCTGAGCATTTTCCGGTTGTAATGGAGTTACATCAAGGTTCTGCGCTCAGTCCGTTCTTATTCGCCCTGGTGATGGACGCGTTAACACACCATATTCAAGGGGATGTACCATGGTGCTTGTTATTCGCCGATGACATAGTTCTGTTTGATGAGTCGCGAGCCGGTGTTAACAAGAGGCTAGAGGTTTGGAGACAGGCTCTTGAGTCTAAGGGTTTCAAGCTGAGCAGGACGAAGATGGAATACCTGGAGTGTAAGTTCATCGCTGAGCCAGGGGAAGAGGGCGTGGATGTGAGGCTTGATTCGCAGGTCATCCCGAGTAGAGGCAGCTTCAAATACCTTGGTTCGGTTATCCAAGGGGGAGAGGAGATCGATGAGGATGTCACACACCGTATTGGGGTAGGATGGATGAAGTGGAGGTTAGAATCTGGAGTCCTGTGTGACAAGAGAGTGCCACCGATACTCAAAGGTAAGTTTTATAAAGCGGTGGTTAGACCGGCCATGATGTATGGGGCTGAGTGTTGGCCCGTTAAGAACTCACATATCCAGAAGATGAAAGTAGCAGAAATGAGGATGTTGCGGTGGATGTGCGGGCACACTAGGATAGATAAGATTAGGAATGATGATATTTGGGAGAAGGTACATGTGGCTCCCATTGATGACAAGATGCGAGAAGCGAGGCTTAGATGGTTCGGACATGTTCAGAGGAGAAGCCCAGATACTCCGGTACGGAGATGTGAGCAGCAGGTTGTGGATGTCACGAGAAGAGGTAGAGGGCGGCCTAAGAAGTATTGGGGAGAGGTGATCAGGCAGGATATGGCGAAGCTCCATCTTTCCTAGGACATGACACTTGATAGGAAGATGTGGAGGTCGAGTATTAGGGTTGTAGGTTAGGAGGTAGTTGAGTCGTGCCTTACTTCGTACCATTATGGGACTAGCCATGTAGGGTTTTTGTCTAAGATAGCTAGTGGCAATGTTGTGGCTTACTATTTCGTTTTTCAGTGCATGTCCTATTTACTAGCTATCGCTTTTGCTTTGCATCTTTCTTTTAGATTTCATAGTGTTCCTATTTTTCTTATGGTTGTTGTGGTGATACTAATATTTACTAATATTGTCTCCCTTTGCTTTGCATCTTTCTTCTGGATTTTATGGTGTTCCTATTTATCCTATGATTGTTGTTGTGATACTAATATTGTCTCCATTTTATCCTTTTTGTCCTTTTATCTTTTTGTTTTTTTGAGCCGAGGGTCTTTCGGAAACAGTCTCTCTACTCCTTCGGGGTAGGGGTAAAGTTTGCGTACACACTACCCTCCCCAGACCCCATTAGTGGGATTTTACTGGGTTGTTGTTGTTGTTGTTGTAAATTTCTCAAAAGTATTTTTGGTGAGAACTAGTTTGTGTTGGGCTAATTAATTTGAAAAGTACTTTTAAACAGCAATTGATGTTTGGCCAAACTTTTAAAAACTGTTTCTAAGTGTATTTTTCTCAGAAATGATTTTCAAAAAAGTACTTTTGAAGAGAAACTATTTTTTTCTGCTTCTTCAAATCTGTTTCTGCTCCGGCTCAAATTTATTTATTTTTTTCAAAAGTTTGGCTAAACATTTCAACTTTAAAAAATAAATACTTTTTTGAAAGAAAAAAAAATTTAGAATTGGAGAAGCTTCGCCAAACTATTAGTAGAAAAGAATTTTTTTTTCTTGTGAATAGTCCTTTCATTGGATGAGAAGCTATAACATTTTGGATGAAACTTATAGGATTATTTTTAGAAATATCTTGAAGTGTGCAACAATTAGACATACGATTACATCATCCGGTACGTATCATTTTTAGATGTTTTCTCAAAGCTTTAGTTTTCAAAGTCAAAGGTCATCCACCTCTCGGCTATGGGGAAGCGAACAACAAAGCCTACCGACATAGAAATCATTTTTAGAGCCGGTTTGGCCAGAATTATTTTTTACTTTTTTTCTAAATCAGTGTTTGGTCATAAAATTTTTAATTTTTACTTGAAAATTAATTTTGAAATTTTTTGAAAATTTTAAAAACTCCAAAAATTATTTTTAAAAATTTTCACTGAGATCACTCAAAAACAATCCAAATTTATATTCATATCCAAACACAACTTTAATTTTTAAATATTATTTTCACTTAAATTCTTTTTTTTTTACTTTTTTCGAAACTTTACAATTCTTATGTCCAAACGCCCCCTTAGTTGACATTTGGTGCGTATCATGTTTATCGTCACATTCGTTTTATGTACAATTTAAACAAAATAAAAAATCTTTATATCCTTAATATTACTTGCTGGTTTCACTCTACGTGACCCCATTCAGAATATGCAGGCCGAAAATTACGATTTCGAATATAAATTTTTTAACTTTTACGAAACAATATTTATATATTTTAAAAAATAAAATATAATAAATCACCATACTTAATAATTAAAATAAAAAATTACGATCAAAGAAAGCATTATTGTACGCTCTCCAAATAATAATTAGTAGGTTTATAAAGTGGAATAGAGGGAATATTCTTAAAAAGTTTTCTCTATTCTAATATATTATTCATTTCGTCCTAATTTATATGCCATGTTTAACTGAGAAAGAAATCTCTTAAAATTATAATCTAAAATAAATTATAAGAATTTATATAGTATAAATTATCTTATTAAAAAAAGATAAAAATTAAAATTATTATAAAACAATAAAAGAAGAATAAGAGTATTACATAGAAAAGTAGAAAGAGAACTCTTATTGATTTGGGATGAATTACAATGGAATAGAACCCCCTTTATTTATAGAGAAAGAGTGACTTAGCCATCAAGTAACAAACCCTAAAATCTCTCTAAAATATAAACATTCACCATAAATCAAATACTATTTATAACACTCTCCCTTGAACGTCTATTCATCAGATAATGTGCCTCATTAAAACCTTAACTAAAATAAAACCCAATGAAAAAAATTCTAGTGAAGGAAAAAGAGTACGCATATCTAATAATACGCCTTTTGGTTGCCTCGTTAAAAACCTTGCCAGAAAAAACCCAGTGGGACAAAACCTTATAAAGAAAAAACGTACAACGCGTATTAACTCCCCCTGATGAGAGCATCAATTAACATCTTTGAGCCTTCGCATTCCAAACTTATACACGATCTTCAAAAGATCGTTGATAGAGATTCGATAAACAAATCAACTATATTAACTTGAATGAATATGTTGCACCTTGAAATCATCATTCTTGATAGATATGTAATGTCTTCATATAATGTCGTGAAATGGCCTTTTCAATATCTGCATAGAGGTAAAAATTCTTGCGATCACATTATCATGCTTATAGTTATAGCAAGATACATATGTGCACAAATTGCACTTAGGATCACTACTAAAAACTGGTTTTAGCGACGGACAAATTCTGTAGCTAAACAAAAAAAATTCATCGCTAATCTCATTTAGCGACGGATTAGCGATAGATTATCAATAAATCATGCCAGCTATGGGCGATTTAGTGACAGATTAACGACGACATTCGTAGCTAATTTCAGTTTTTTTTGTAGTGGATGTGGTACTTCAGGACCAAGAATTGCATATGCTTTAAGCGATTTAAATCCTTCATGGATTTTCATATAAGTTAAGTCATATAAGCCATATGAATGGACTTTAGATGCATATTAAGTTTTCATGTCATGCTAGACATAAAAAGTAATTGCACACTTTGTTGACTTTATACTTTCAAGTGTTTGAACTATAGGGCAAAAACTTCATGCCTTTCATATGGAATCAATTCTACTTGAATTATTTCTCTAGACTTAAGATCCTTATATATATTTAGCATTATCATAGATGTAGTCGACGAACGTTTTATATTGGTTCCAATATTTTTTTTCATAAATACATAACATAAAATCTCTTCATTCATATTTTCATGTACCTTAACCTCTCGTGAGATTTTATGAAGTGTTATGTCATATGATCTTCTATATCACTTGCCTCCTTATTATGATCATTTTGATCATTTGCCCATCTTCTTTATCAAGAAATTTATTTGAAACTGATTTGTCTATACGCTTTAAGCGTACCATAGACTTTACCCTTCTAGGACTTATTCTAATATGAGCTTTTGCAGTAAGAATATAGTTACTTTCTTTGGGTCAGCAAATGCGTCTGGCATGCTTTGCAATATATTGCAGATGAATTATCTTTTTGTGAACTTCAAGTTCATATTATCTTATTCGAGGATCTAGATGTAAAAATGATAATTCATTCTACGTAACTTTTTCTCAATTGTTTATCATTTCTCCCCCTTCATGTTAGAAAAACTAACTTGTTTCTTGCTTCCTCAACTTTTAAAATCCATGTTTGTGCGTTATGGTGTTAATCAAAATATACACCGCACATCAATAATTGTAACGACCCGGCCAGTCGTTTCGAGACAAAGCCTTATAACCCCGTTTTCCCCATTCCAACTTCTTTTTGTATTATTCAGCTATATTATGTTATATTGGGTTAATTGGTTCGGGTCCGGAAGGAACTCGGAGTGAAATGAGACACTTAGACTCATGATTAAAAATTTTAAGTTAGAAAAGTGGATCGAATATGGGCCTATGTGTAAATGACCTCGGATTTGAATTTTTATGATTTCAATAGCTCTGTATGGTGATTATGGGCTTAGGAACGTGTTCGAAATATTATTTGGAAGTCCGTAGAAGAATTAGGCTTGAAATGCCGAAAGTTTTATTTTTGAGAAGTTTGACCGGGGGGTTGACTTTTTGATATCGGAGTCGGAATCCGATTCTGAAAATTGGTATACCTCGGTTATGTCATTTAGGACTTGTGTGCAAAATTTGAGGTCAATCGGACGTGATTTGATAGGTTCCGGAGTTGTTTGTAGAAATTAGAAATTTCAAAGTTCATTAGGCTTGAATTGGGGTAAAATTTATGGTTTAGTATTGTTTGAGGTGATTTGAGGGTTCGACTAAGTCCGTATGATATTTTAGGACTTGTTGGTATATTTGGCTGAGGTCCCGAGGGGCTTGGGTGAGTTTCAGATGATTGACGGGTTGGATTTTGGACTGGGAACTCTACTGGAATTTTTCTGATACACCATCTGGTTTCCTTCATCGCGTTCGCGAATGGAGCCTCGCGTTCACGAAGAGGAACTGAGAGGCTGGCAATATTTTCTCTTCGCGTTCGCGAAGAGAAGATCGCGTTCGCGAAGGGGTGGACTGGGTGTGCATCAGGGACGCGAGGGTGATGTCGCGTCCGCGAAGGAGGAATTTGGAGGGGAGTTATTTTGTGCTTCGCGAACGCGAGGAACTGACCGCGTTCACGAAGAAGAAAAGTCTGGGCAGTGAGTTTAAGTTCTGAAAATAGGACTTCGGTTTTTGGCAATTTGGAGCTCGGAAGTGAGGCGATTTTGGGTGATTTTCAGAGGAAACAACGGGGTAAGTGTTCTTAACTCAATATTGGTTAAATTACCCGAATCCATGGTTGTTTTTATCATTTAATTGGTGAATTGAGTTGGGAAAATTTGAAAACCCTATTGGTTTAAATCGAAGATTTGAGGGTCGAGTTGGGGTCGGATTTTTATAAAATTGGTATGGTTAGACTCGTGGTTGAATGGGTTTCCGGATTTTGTGACTTTTGTCGAGTTTCGAAACGTGAGCCCCACGGGCGATTTTTGAGCTAATTTTTGGATTTTTTTGGAAAATTATTATTATCTTGTGAAATTAATTCCAATGAATTTTATTGACTGAAACGATTATTTATTACCAGATTCGAGGCGTTTGGAGACCAATTCACGAGGAAAGGGCATTGCAGAATAAGAATCTCGCGGTTTGAGGTAAGTAACGATTGTAAATCTAGTACTAAGGGTATGAAACCCTAGATTTCGTATCATTCTACTATTTTGAAGTGACGCACATCCTAGGTGACAGACGTGTGGTCGTGCACTGTTGGTGATTTATGACTTGGTCCGTCCCATAGCAACTGTAAAGTTGCATACTTTGTTGAAACCATTTGATACTTATATGTTTTAGAAAGAATTTCTGTAAATTAGGTTGAATGTCATGTTTGGGCCTTGCGCCAATGCTGTTTCGACCCTTAGGGATTGTTTCTTGCCATCCTCTCATTGTTTTCGATTGAAAATCTATACTCAGTCATGTTTATACTTTTTTACCGCATAACTCAATTTTATGAATCTTTTTTTATGCACATAAATGATTTGGGCCGAATGCCCTGTTTTACTGAAATGCCCGAGTGGCTTGAGAGGTTTATGACTGAATGAGGCCGATGGCCTTATTTGTGAGGATGAGTGTGGATCGGGGCTGCTCGCCTGTAGCATATTTATGACTGAGTGAGGTCGAGGGCCTGATTTGTGAGGATGAGTATGGATCGGGGCTGCCCGCCTGCAACATACTTTATTTTTATAGCACGTGAGTTGTCCGTACAACACGTGAGTTGTCCATACAGATTATAGCGCTTGGGTTGAAGGAACCCCTCCGGAGTCTGTACACACCCCCAGTGAGTGCAGGTACCTACTGAGTGCGAGTGCCGAGTGGCGAGTGCTGAGTGACTGGGATGCATGAGTGATTGTGAGGTTTGCCCGAGTGGCAAGAGTGATTGTGAGGTATGCCCGAGTGGCACGAGTGACTGTGAGGTTTGCCCGAGGGTCTGTTTATGATTTCGTCATTTTTGCTCACCTTTGCATGCCTTTGTTTGAAAAACTGTTGAAAAAATATCTTTAAATGATTTTTACTGGAACCGGGTTTAAACGAGATGATTTGATTCAAACACTGATTTTAAAGCATGTTGCACTTTACTGAGATTTCATGATATGATTGTTATATACTTTATTGTTCGTCACTACTGTGTAGTCTTTATTTATTGTTGTTACTTACTGAGTTGGCGTACTCACGTTACTCCCTGCACCTTATGTGCAGATTCAGGTGTAGCTGGACACGGTAGAGATTATTGAGTGTTATGGTTGCAGATTTTCTTGGAGATAGCAAGGTAGTTGTTTGGCGATCGCAGCCCCTGCTCTTCTCCCTCTTATCTTCCTCTAGTTATATTTAGCTATTTTTCAGGCTGAGTTAGCCTTGATATTGTTAGACAGAATATAGTAGATGCTCATGACTAGTGACACCCCGATGTCGGGCTTTTCTTTTTCGCACTTCTATTTTTCCTTTGATTTGAACTCTTTAAATGGAGGTTTTATGTTAAATAACCTTGGAATTATCTTTAAAATAAAAATATCGATTTGTTTTGGAAATGAGTCGGCTTGCCTAGTTCCACGATAGGCGCCATCACGACAGGGGTTAGTTTTGGGTCGTGACAATAATAATAAGATGAAATTATTTGGTTATTGACCCTAAACCACTTGTAATGGGAGAATGTAATATACTTCCGTATATAACGTATATCAAACTGATATAGATAACTTTATTCTCATAAGCAATAATTTAGCTATTAAGTGGAGTACTCAATAAATTATTTTGCTAAACCAATTGTGATGTAAACCAACACTACTAGAAAATGGCTATTTTCTGACCGAAATTTGGGACTTAATATTATGCAGTCGCTAATGCGACTAAATTTGCGATTGAAGTAGTTAGAAAATGATTGTAATTTTATTTCTTATTTTTATAATATAATATCGACCGCTATTCCGATTAAAGCAGTGAGAAAACAACGCGAGAATTTTCCGCCTTCACATTTGTGACCGATTCAGTCGGAAAGTGAAAAGTCAAAAAAATATGTTGACCCAATCACTGACCACGTCGGTCGAAAATATAAAATTTAAATAAAAATATATATATTTAAGTAGTTTGCGACTGTGGTAGTCGGAAGTCAAATTAAAATTAAGAAAACAAACTTATTTCCTAAAATTAAAAATAAGAAAAAGATTCATTCTCTCTCTCTCTCTCTGTGTGTGTGTGTGTGTTTCTAGCTTTTTCCTCCAATTTTTCTTCCACTCCACCTATCGACTGACGGCAGCAAAGAGTGGTCGACGACGCCAGGTATCAGTGCGCAGATCTGTGAAATTCCCTCTTTTCGATTAGCTTCTCTCATTCTTATTACCTAGAAACTTTGTGGATTTAGTCATCACTAATGTTTTGAATTTCTTTAGAGGATTTACAGATTTAGAAGTATTTTATTGGGATTTTGGTGGGGGAAGTGAAAAAGAAGATTTTGGAATGCGGAGAGATGAGAAAAATTTGCTAGGGTTTGAAGAATTGGATAGAACAAATGACCAGCTCTTTTATTGTTGTAAATTTTAGATAATTTGTGGTGGATTGGAAATTAAACTGAAGCTGCATTATTCAAAATTAAACTGAATAACAAAAAAAATTGAAGTCAATTATTGGTTCTTTCTTCTTTGAAAGTCGCAGAATTTTCAGTTTTAATTTTCTGGCTTCTGTGATATTTTCAATCCCTTTTGCATCTTCATAGAATCTCGTATGAGTAGCTTTAGCCATTCAAGCCTTTTTTGATGTCTCAAGTTAACTTTCTTGTAAAGGTAAGCAGTTATCAATAATAAGAAATGAACAAAATTCGAATAGTAACATGCTTAGCCACATACAACTAATATTGAAGCAATAATAATTAATAAGTTTAATACTTTTAACAGTTGGGCGTGTAACTCTTAATTAAATAAAAAATAACTCTTCGATTATATATGCACGCATACACATTCATAGTTGCCAGATAACGTTGAATAAAAATGTATCCCCATAAATCCTAATATATTTGACAGAAGTTTAGCAATTCAATTCTAACATATTTGGCTGCTATTAAGTTAGGTTCATCTTAACAGAGAATGCAACTAACCCCCATAAGTGTAATATCTAACTAAAGCTCTCACATAATCAAGAAGAGATATTAAAAACAGCTTGAACTTTTCAACTACTATCTTACATATTAAACAAAGAGATTATTGCATATTGTTCCTCGAAGAGATATGAAGTCCAACATCATGACTAATTTAAAGGAGTTCGTGTTGAAGCTCAATCATATATTTTTACTTAGCTATATATACTCATAACTTATCCCCAAAATGAATCATGTTATAGCCAACTAATGTAATAAGGTTGAGCAATAGTGTTAGAACTTAATTGTTTTACTTCTGAAAATTTGATTTCCACTCTTTTGGCATGAGTTATGTTCATTGAAGTTTTCTGGAGCGCATCCTAATTCACTGTTTAAGCTAGCTAACTAAAGTTTTACTAGGCTCTTTGGCTAAGTAAAAATGAACTCGTGCTTCGTAAAAAAGTTTGTGTTACCACTGTTGGGACGTTACAGGTAACCGAAAATTGTCTGAAGCTGCATTGGACTGTCTTCTAAAGCGCTTTATTAAAATCATAATTGTTGTTGTTGCTGTTAATGTTTTTTTAGAAGCTATGGTTTATTCATTAGGGTATTTTGTGATTATATTGGACTAATTGAAGGATTCTAATTTCCATTCAACCCACCCTATCTTTGGACATAGTCTTGAAAGCTGCTTCAAACAATCAAGAAGAACACTCTTAGCATTGATACTTATACACATTGTTCATGAGTCGTTAGTATACAAATAGCCATAATAATTTTCTTTTTTAAGTAAAAACTTTTTGGAGGAGAAGCTAGTTGTATCCACATGCACTATCCATATATTTAGGAAAACATCTTTGAGCAACTTTATCAAATAGTTATTTTGGTTATAGAATTCACGGATATAGTTTAAATATTTTGGTCCAAATTACTTTAAATATATTTAAGAAAGTTGGAATAAAAAATGGTATAGTAACTTACAAAAAGGTATTAAGTTATTCTAAAAGAAATATTCCAGTATAGTAATGAAAAGCTTTTAGTCTTTCAAGAAGTGATATTCTTGGAGTTGAACTCATATAAAGGTTTTATTTTTATAGGTTTATTATAGTAAAAAAATTTGGCATAACACTAAGTAATATTGTTTTAAATATCTTGGATTTATTTTGTGTAGATGGAGCTTGCACATCGTAAATAGATGTATAATCAAACATAATCTAATTGTAGTGGGTTGAGGGAGAAATTTATAGAAGGGGTTGCCAATTTATGGCTAAAGCGAAAAACATTTATGAATTTCTTAGTGAATGGATGATTAGGTGTCCTTGTGTGAAATGCAAGTGCGGGAACATATTGCAACCAGATGTTGTTAAAATTCATCTTTACAAAAAAAGGGTTTATGAAAAATTATTACATGTAGACTATTCATGGAGAGGATATTGCTAGTGTTGGTGATGTCGAATTTCAAATTTTTTTTGGTAGTGAGGGTAGTCCATTAGCAGAGAATAATGCTGAAAATTCTCGTTTCAACGAAATGGTTAGGGATGCTTTTGTGATGCACCCGGGGGCTCAGTCTGAACCAAATGATGATGCTAAGCGCTTCTATGAACAGTTACAAGAAGCAAGTCGACCATTGTATGAAGGCTCAATGCATTCTAAGTTGTCTATTACGGTTAGATAATTAAGTATTAAATCGAATTCGAGTATTTCTCAAGCGGGCATGGACTCTATAATTGGCCTTGTGAATGAACTTAATCCGAATAAAATTGACATACCCAAAGATTTCTATACAGCAAAGAAATTGGCTTCTAAGTTAGGACTTTCATTAGAGAGGAATGACTGTTGTGAGAAAGGTTGCATGTTATTCTATAAGGATGATGCAACTTTAGAAAATTGTAAATTTTGTAACCAACCTCGTTACAAGGAAGTCATAAATTCAAAAAAGAAGAAGGTTCCAGTTAAGGCGATGCATTACTTACCCCTTATACCTAGGTTAAAGAGGTTGTACGCATCAATAAGCTCTGCTCCTCATATGATATGGCACTATGAAATAGAAGGCCACCTGGTATTCTATGTCATCCGTCGGATGGAGAAGCATGAAAGCATTTTGATAGGGTGTTTCGAATTTTGCTAACGAACCAAAAAATATTAGGTTGGGTTTATGTGCAGATGGATTCACTCCATTTTCTGTCTTTGCTGCACCATGAACTATCTTGAATAGAAAATCTGAAAATTATGCTCTAAATTAAATTATTGAGTAAGAAACATGGCATTCAAGTTGCAGGTTGATAATAAACGCACATGTAATCATCTCATAGATGCATTTTTATAAAGTTTATATGGAAGGTGAATGGGCCCATATTCACCTTTAATATTTCTAGCATTCATGGGATTCAATCCCAATTTTAGTTGGTATATTAATTAACGAGAACAAGCAACATATGAGAATTCGTAAAGAACTGTCTAGTTCTTTAATATTTCCCAACGTGAATTCTCTTTTGTTTTTGCACATCATACTTAAATTAATATGCTAAACTAACTATGCCAACTAGATAGATTATCCAGATTGATAAACTCCAGGTTTACACCATGACATGTGCAATTATTAATAAATTCCAAGTTTATTATGATATTGATTTTTATATCAATAAACTTCTACTTTATTGTGCATTCTTTATTTATGTAGTACAAACTGGAGAATAAAGCGGGTAGCTTTTCACATATATATTATCCCACTACAAGTTGTAGTAATAGAAGATATTAAATCTTTGAAGATGTGGAGGTCGAGTATTAGAGTTGTAGGTTAGGATGTAGTTGAGTCTTGACTTACTTCGTACCATTGTGGGACTAGCCACGTAGGGTTTTTGTCTAGGGTAGCTAGTGACAATGTTGTGTTTTACTACTTCGCTTTTCAGTGCATGTCCTATTTACTAGCTATCATTTTTGCTTTGCATCTTTCTTCTGCATTTCATGGTGTTCCTATTTTTCTATGATTGTTGTGGTGATACTAATATTGTCTTCTCTTGTCGTTTTGTCTTTTTGTTTTCTTGAGCCGAGGGTCTTTCAGAAATAGCCTTTCTACTCTTTTGGGGTAGGGGTAAGGTCTGCGTACAGACTACCCTCCCCAAACCTCATTAGTGGGATTCTACTAGGTTGTTGTTGTTGTTATATAACCAACTGCTTTCACGAATACTTTAGAAACTCAATAAGTTTCTTTGAGACTTACTACAACGCCATACATTATTGATAATCAATTTTATTTCTCCAAAATAGTATAATTAGCTCTTCTAGAGTTCTCAACTAATTTTGTACTACCACATATTCATCAACATCCATATGGTGAATATCTCTTTTAAAGGAAGTTATACCATTATGGTCATGGTCAAAAACATTATATGCAAGATATGTTGCTTCTATTACTTTTGCCATATAATAATCACATTGGCATAATCACAATAGTTATATAATCAATGATCATTCATGCCATAATAATGAAATTATTTTCTTATTTCATCTCAAACCTCTTTCTAGAGGTGAGTGTCGTATACTTACTACCACTAGCACGTTCATATTCTTCCAAGAATAAATACGTATTCATAAATTACATGTTGTCACATTCACATCATGAATGGACCATAATCATCTATATGTGCTTTACAAAATCTCATGTCAAATCGATGACAAATATTACTTTCACAGAGTGAAGGATTATTTTGAGAATCCTTATTGTTCTCATTACCACAATGATGGCGATTATAATTTCGTCTATTGCCACGTCCACATCTATTGATACCTTCACGGTAATAATTTTGTCTTCTTTCAGACTTATCACATACTGCTATCATATTCTCTTAAGGGAACGAGAATGAAGCAAATTCAATGGGACGAGTTTTCACTTCTTATCCCCACATTCATACATGAATTTGATCATGGCAAGACATAAAAATTTTACCACTTCGGGTGGTTATAATTTCTTACAAACTCCATTAGAGTTATAATCAAAATTTATTGTCTTTGCTTGTATTTAAAATCAAATTATAGAATATCAAGAATTTAAAAAAGAAAAATAAGGTAAAATACTTACCTTAAATCCAGAATTTATTCCTGAAGGAAGTTCATGGAACAATTGACAATCATTAGTCTCAATATTATGTACAAGTTGAGCACCGTGTACGTATCCCAAAGCATGGTGATCAAAGCAGATGCCTAGTATATGAATATCAATGCATTCACGCAAGACCTTACGCAAATTTCTATATATTCTCTCCACGGGTGGTTTAATTTCTCTGACATTAGACAAGTAATTAATAGTATATCTACAAATTAAAACAACCGCCATTTACTCAATTGGTTAGAGTCTCGTACCGATAACGTCTTATAAAACAAAAAAAGAAGAAGAATAGTATTACGTAGAAAAGTAGAGAGAGAATTCATATTGATTTGTGATGAATTACAATAGAATAGAACCCCTCTATTTATAGGGAAATAGTGACTTAGACACCACGTAACAAACCCTAAAATCTTTCTAAAATATAGACATTCACCATAAATCAAATATTATTTATAACAAAAATTAATTTATTTCAAAATATCAATGAATAAAATTCTTATTGATAAGAAACTATAAAGAAAGATTGGCCTGTGGTACTATCTTTCTCGATATGCATTTAGCTTCAAACTCCCCAACACATGGAAAATGATATTTCTATTCTACTATCCAATTTAATAATAAGAAATATTTCTTTACCATTCGTATAAAATTTCTTCTCGTATTCCCATTCTTGTCCATGTTCAACGTTTCCTGTTTATATATTTCTCCTTTGCACCTCCAAAACCATCGAATCACAACATATATACCAATGGATTCCGGCGACAACGAGGTGAAGGTTGATATCTCCCAACTTATCCGTGTCTACAAGAATGGCCGTGTCGAGCGTATGTTCGGCTCACCTATCGTTCCGCCGACACCGGAAGATCCTGCCACCGGCGTTGCCTCAAAAGACATAGATATTTCGCCAGAAATCCGAGCCAGAATTTACCACCCAAAGCTCACAACAAAAAACACCGACCAAAAACTGCCCATCTTACTATATTATCACGGCGGTGGATTTTGTCTCGAATCTGCTTTCTCTTTCCTCGACCAACGTTACCTTAACCTCATAGTCTCCAAATCCAATGTTGTTGCTATTTCAGTAGAATACCGTCTTGCTCCAGAACATCCTCTTCCAGTAGGTAAGTAGGTTACATTCAACTGTGAGATCCTCTCATCTAGAAGTTTGAGTAATGGAACGTGTGCACTTTTTTTTACTTGAATATGTTGGGCTTAATTGTTTTTTCATGAGCCAAAACAAGTGAATATTTTTTTATTAACTTGAATCCAGGACTGCTATTATACTAATACTATGTTGAGTTTTGCGACTATATCTCATAAAATTTTAAAATATTAGAAAGAGTATATTTTTATTACTTAATTATGGTTTCGCCAGGTTATGAAGATTCTTGGACTGCACTTCAATGGATCGCATCGCATGTTCTTGACAAACCCGGATTCGGAAAGGAACCATGGTTAGTGAACCATGGTGATTTTGAGAAGGTACTCATTGGGGGTGATAGTGCCGGAGGCAACATAGTTCACAATATATCTCTCAGGTCTGGTCTTGAAAGCTTGAATGGGGGAGTTAAAATCTTGGGTTCTATTCTCTGTTTTCCTTACTTTTTGTCATCTAGTGAATTTAAGGAAGATAGTTTGGCTAGTAGGATTTGGGCTTTTGTGAATCCGTCAGCTGAAGATGGAGTTGATGATCCAAGAATTAATCCTTTTGTAGAAAAAGCTCCAAGTTTATCAGGATTGGGGTGTTCTAAGATTTTGGTGTGTGTTGCAGAGAAGGATGAGCTGAGAAATATAGGGATTCAGTATGTTGAAGCTGTGAAGAAAAGTGGGTGGAAAGGGGAAATAAAGTTGATTGATGTGCAAGGAGAAGATCATTGCTTTCAGATCTTTGATCCTGAAACTGAAAAAGCCAAAGATTTGATTAAGGGAATTGCTGATTTTGTCAAACGGTCATGTGTGTGACTGTATGTATGATGTTTTTATCTTCTTAATTGCACTTGATGTCCATCCTTTTTATTTCTTTTGGTTTTAATTTTTAATGAGTAATAAAAAGAGTTGGTAAAATATCTCCTAGAATTCCTCATTTATAATTATAATACTTCATATTGAATGCTTTTATCAAAACTAACTTCTTTTTTCTTTTCAAGTTGATTATTCGATTGGTACTCTCAGTCCACAATAAGTGATCAATTTAATTTTTTATTTTAATCTAAAATAAGTGTTCATTTATATAATCAAAAAAAAATTTAATTTATTTTTCTAAAATTACCCTTATGTATGTATCCCTAAAAAGTCTTTTACTCCTCACATTAATTATGTTGCAACATTTAATTAAGGGTAGTTTAGTTACATCATCTATCTTTGTCTAGAATTTTGTATTTTCTTATTGGGTGTGCCCAAAGCAAATTGATCACCATTTATCTTTGTCTAGAATTTTGTATTTTTTTAATGGGTATGCCCAAATCAAATTGGTCATTTATTGTGGACCGCTGAGAGTAATAATTTTTTTGTAGGATGCAAGCAATCCATAAAATCAACAACTAAATGTCTAAAGATGATCTTATTACAAGTGCTTTTTCTTTCTATTTCTCTTTCATTTCCTCAATTTTAAGTGTTCACTTCCACAATTTCAAAATTTCTTAGGAAGCATCTATTTGTAGGAAATTTCAGCGCGATTGTGCAAAGTTTTAGATCGAATACTAAGGAGTGTGGTGGATCGATAGGATCCTCCACCCAAAGCTATAACTTTCATTTTTTTGTTTCTAGACTAGATAAATCCTAGTAGAAAAAAAGCTTTCCTTTTAATGAATCCTAAGCAGCACAATATCAAGATAAAATAAATTTTTTTTCTCTGACACCTAGAGTATTAATTAATTATTTCAAATAATTTTCTCAAATTCATTAAAAATATGTATCAACTATGGGTATCATGGTAAATTATGCACTTCATTTATTATTATTTTAAGGATGTTTAAAGTTCATAATAGACAAGTAAAAGTGAACGGAGGGAGTAATACCATATTGGTCATTTTGTTTCCTTTTTTAACAATTACATTATCTTACTTGAGAAGAATTGTAGGAAAGACCTCCTAAATAGAGGTGTACAAAGAAAACTGATAAATCGCACCAAATCGATAATTCTATGTGATTTGGTTTGGTATTGGAAAATAAAATCCGACCATAATTGGTTTGGTTTGGTTTTAACTAAAAAAAATCAAATTGAAACCAAACCAACCCGATAGTACATTTATATCATTTTTAAAAATATTTTAGACATATAAATATTTATTGTAATATAATTTATAAATATTTTTTAAACTTTTTTACAGTTTTATCTTTTAACGTATTATTTCAAGTTTAGACTTAACATTCTTGAATGGTAAATAAAATTTATAGCCCATAAATGTAGTAACTCGAACAAAGTTCAAATCAATACTAATGCTAATAAAAGAAATTCAATTCAATACTCGGAATGACGATAGTATTGGATAATTATTTTAGTTTTACATTGGTTTATAATGAAAATGCATAACTTAGTTTATCTTTTTCTTTAGTGCTTAGTTATGTAATTAATATTAGTACTTATTAGCTATACTTATTTTACCATGACCTATATAGTATTTTTAGATTATGTTAATTTTCATTATGGCTTATTAATTAGCAATATTTATTTTATGTAATTTTATTATTTTATCTTTGTTATTGAATATTTTAGTATAATGTTATGACTTATCTCATATTATTGTGTTAGTTTCTTGGAAAACACATTATATAGTTGTATTTTACTAGGACTTAAGAAATATTTGGAGTACAAGTTACATATATTTATGCTATGAAGACTTTATAAGAAAAAAATCTGAAAACCTAAAATAATTCGAGAAAAATCGAGATTGAAAAATCTAACTTTGTTGGTTTGGTTTGGTTTATAAATTTAAAAATCCGACACCATTAATTTGGTTTGATAATTAAAAAATTCGAATCAACCCGATCTATGTACACTACTCGAGAAAACTTAATGAAGAAAATAACCTTCATTTCTTTCTCACTTATTTTTGGGAAAAATTGCTAACACGTGGTTTAATTGCTTAAGGGAGGTCAGGGCCTTTTAGCATTTTTAAAACTTGTCGGTTAACTATTAAAATATAAAAACGTTTTTTTTTTACCCGCATCATCTCTCTTCTCGCTCCTCTCCCTCTCTCAAAAAACCCATCGTCCCCCCACTCCACCATGTCAGTTTTTGCATACCAAAAGTTGATTTCTAACCAAAAACAGGCCACCTTTAACTCTTTCGTGTCTATATAGACCCCAGCATCGTGTAGTTGTCCAAATTTTGATAATTTTGGGTAAACTCTAAATTTCTCCTTTTCTTTTCTTAAAATGTAATTTTGGAGTTGAAAAATATACTTTTTCTAGTGAAGTGCATGGACATTTGCTATTTGTATTTAGTTGTGTAAAACCAGATCTTACATACAGAGGATGGATAATTATTTCCAGCTCTGCTACCTTTGGGCTCTGCATTTTTCAAATGTCATAGGTGTCGCGATCTATATTATATTAATAAATTTATAGTCGAATGTTGTCTATTTTTAATTGCTCGTCGGAACTGGAGTTTATTTTTTATTCCTAAAGGAGCAATATCAGCAGCTTAATTTCATATCTGACTTGATTCCATAATCCAATTTTATTCCATTCAGTAAAGATCTAATTTTGTTTTATTGATTGTAGCCTGTTAGAATTTAGGAATGTATCTATGTAATTTAATACTTTTCCTTTATCTTATCTGTAATTCTGAGATTCATATCTCAATCAGTTGTACAAAGAGGAGACTATCATAATAGAATCAACACAACATTCCATTCATTCATCAATATACACTTTTTTTTTTATCAATCCCCTTATAATTACACTGAAGGACATATTTTGTTGCTCTACCACGCATACGAATAATTTGAAAACCACATATTTAGTTGGTTACGCTGGTGTGCTAAATATTTGCAGCCTTTGAATAAATTAAAAGTATCGATATAAACATAATTAATTCTATGAGTTTAATGAAATGATAAAAAAATTCAAAAATCCTAGATAAGTTTGAGAGTTGTTAATAAAACATCCTTGGCAAATACTTGCAATAAACATTCTTATTGGTTGGCTATAAATTTATAGTTACATCAGAATAGTTATAACCTCTCGTCAAAATCGTCATAGACGTCCTTTGCAGTCTATAAGTAACATTTGGTCTATTTGAGATTTATTTTTCAAAATTACTAGGTCTAGCCAAAAATCAAATCTCAGATTTATTAATCTACTGGACTTAAAGCAAAATGCAGGCCATTTGTATTTACTAATTATAGACTCCCAATTTAGTTGATTATTAACTATTTGTCGAGTACGCAAAAAACGTATGAGCAATGTAAAAATAATGAGTTTAAAATAAATGGGAGTTACAGATACTTGAGATGGGAAAAATAATTATAGGCTCCCAATTTAGTCGATTGTCAACTATTTGTCGAGTACACAAAAAACTTATAAGCAATGTGAAAATAACTGAGTTTAAAATAAATATAGGAGTTATGAAATAACCCAACCTTTTTTAATATCATAGGAGTAGTTTAAATTTCTTAATTCAATAATTTACATAATAAATGTATTGAATCAAGTTCCTTTGACACAACAAGTGAGACTTTGCTCAATAAAAATACCTTCATCCACAACCGTTAGGCCTTGTGTTCGAGTCACGTTAGAGGAGAATTGTGAAAACACTAAAGATTCTCTTAATTTAGGAATATTTTTTTAAAAAAACAACAAATTCCTTTGACACTATGAACACTGGTAGAGAATAGACCTATATTGGAGTTAATTTTTTTTCTCTGACATATAACACCTATGATAGAGTTATAGACGACAGTGAGGTAGATTAGACTGTTGGTTACTCTAATTTGAAATTATTGACCATCTGTGGGGCAGAGTCTAGATTATATGTTACTTTAATTTGAAATTCTAATTTGGACTTATTCTTTATCTTCTTCTTTTTCCATCTTTATTCTTTTTCCAAATTCTTCTTCATGAACAAGATATGGAATATAACAAAAACTAAAATTTTCATAAATATTAATAGCAATCATAATGGTTGCTCTATTCTTAATACAAAAAGAATTAAACTATAGGGAAGAAAGGTCGCAGGGAAGGGAATTTGGAGGGCTGACGTAATTGTTGATGTACATACACTGCCCTACGCATTAGTACCCACCGCATACGGGCAATTCTGCATATGTTCATGATCTCTTCTCGGAAGTATTAGTAAAAATAATGCAAGTATTAGTTATATATATTACTAATATCTTATTTGATATATTTTTTTAATTTGTGTATAATTAATATTTGTCTTAGTTATACATCATATTTGGTATTATCCTATGTATAAGTAATGCATAGAAAATTAGGGCATTAGTAATACCAAGGCTACTAATGCATGCATTAGGTTGGTTAAAGATAAAATTATCCTTAAAGTCCCTTAAAATTTGAGAATATGAAGGACATTTTTGTAAACAACTATTTTTCTTAAAACTTATGCAATGCATTATAATTTTAATACACCACACCAAACAGTAAATAAGAAATAATATCTTCATAATTAATGCTTGCATTATTAACCCATACATTACTAATACACCTTATCCGTACTATTCTTATACACCCTACCAAACGACCCCTGAATCTTATGGATGAGCAAATCAATGTCGGCTCTTATGAATAGAGCATCTGGGGTGTGCCTTGGCATGGGAGGCATTGTTTTCTGCTGATTTTTTTTAAGATTTGAAGTGATAATTTTCTAGTTATTTCATATTGCACTGCAACTCCTGTATTTATAGGCCAGTTTTGGCACCTAATTTGGCCTTCTCAGATGGCTCCTCGTAATTGATATGATTGCTGGTATTTTTCAGATTTGGGTGCATATTTTGAATCGCCATATTTATGGCGTTTTAATTAATAAAGTAACTGACAAGAAGTGCTCACATTAATCTATGTTTAATTAATGGAATGATTGTCATCAACTGGTCATTATCTAAACTAATAGTTGTCAATGGACTCGAACGTGATAGGTGACTCGAAAGTATTGCTCTGATTAAACCTATAAGGGGATACCAAACCAAAGGTTGAAAATATAATTATAAATAACACGTCTATTTGACAAATTATAGAGTTTATTACAAGAATAATAAAGTAATAATAGTAGAAATTAAACAAAGTTCTACAATATCAGCACAAATAAATGACACGACTAACAAAAAAATAAATTCTCTTAATAAAATCAATCTGAATTCTGTAACAACTCTTTGCATGTGCATTTTTGTGGCCAACTTCCTTGCAAATGGATATAACGACCCGATCGGTCGTTTTGAGTTCTAGCATGTCATTCGACAGTTTGAGACCTTGAGTAGCTTCACTATACGTATTTTGACTTGTGCGTGTTGTCGGTTGTGATTTTTGAGAAGTTCGGAGTTGATTTGGAAGAATAATTCTCAATTCATAAGCTTTAAGTTTGAAGAATTGACCAGGTTTTACTTTTGAGTAAACGACCTCAGAACCGGGATTTAAAGAATTTTATAGGTTCGTAAGGTAATTTTGGACTAGGTCGTATGGTCGGGTTGAGTACTGGGTGATCCGGGAGCGATTTGGTGCTTATTGTCGGAAGTTTGCATTTTGAATATTTTTAAATTTGCTAAGTTGACTTGGAGTGGACTTCGGTGTTTATCCGACTTCGGGTACTGTTATGGGACCTTGGATAGGTTCATTTAGTTGATTGGGACTTGTGTATGAAGTTTGATCGTGATCCGGAATATCTAAGCGTGATCCAGACACGTTCAGTGAAGTTTGAAGATTTGAAAGTTAAAAGAAGAATTTTGATCATCGATTCGTGATTTTGATGCTATTTGTGGCGTTTCGAGCCTTTGGATAACTTTGGATAAGGTATGGGAACTTATTGGTTTGATTGAACGGGGTCCCGGGGTGCCCGAATGTGTTTCAGGATGATTTCAGATCAATCCTCTTTGATTTGAAGTTGCTGGTTTATGGCGTATGTGGTGTGCATCGCAATCGCGAAGAAGGGATCGTGATCACGAATTGCTGTGGAAGTTGGGAAGAAAGTGTTCCTTGCGATCGTGGTTGAGGGTTCGCGATCGCGATGCATGATCAGGATGTTCTTCACGTTCGCGTGGTGAGGGTCGCGAACGCAATGTGTTAGTGGGGTTGGCCTAGTTTGCAAGGTTGCCCATCGCGATGGCGTGACTTGGTTCGCGATCGCGAAAAATATTTTCTGAGGATGGGAGGTTTTGGCCTTCGCATTCGCGTAGGTTTGGGCCGGCTGAGCTTTGTTATCGCGTGAGGGTCCTCACGTTCTCATAGAGTGATTGTTGGGAGTGGCTGTTTTGGCCTTCGCGGTCGCGAGAGTATTTCCGCGATCACGAAGAAGGGTGACTTGGCAGTGCATTAGAATTGAAATCGGGATTTGACTCATGTTTATCTCATTTCTCTCATTTGAGTCGATTTTGGGGTAATTTTAAACGGGATTTTTCATTATCCATCTCAAGATAAGTGATTCCTACCCATTGTGAGTTATATACATAGATTATATATGAATTTTAATATAGAAATTGGTAAAAATTATGAAATTTTGGAAGAAAATCTAGAAATGGTATTTGTGAGTTTTGCCCACGAAATTGGACATGAAATTGGGAATAAATTATATTTATTTGAGTTTATGGTGCTATTGGTAATATTTATCTTCAAGAATTTTCGGAATTTGGACGTATGAACACGAGAGTTGACTTTGTTGACTTTTCGTGTAGAGTTGAAAATTCGTTTCTAATTGTTAAATTACGAGTCTTTGAGTATATTTTGATTGGTTTGCACGTTCTGTGACTAGTTTCAGATCATTTGGCATTAGTTTGAGGTGCTAGAGAGGCGTTGGAGCCGGTTATCGAATTTCGAAGCAAGTTAAGTCTCATGTCTAACCTTTTGAGGGAGAATTTACCCCATATGTGCTATATTTGTTATGTGCTACATATTATGGGAGCTACACACGTATGAGATGACGAATGTTCGTGCATATGCTAAAATTTCGGATTATGTCCGGATAGACTTAGACTTACGCCATGCTTTAATTATACTATTTGAGTTATTCTTGCATGTTTAAATGCCTTAATTATATTTTGACCTCATACTAGACTTGTAAGTATCAGACTTGCTATTTTAAATACTTGACGAACTACTTGATTTGTGATGGATATTATACTTTCTTTTTAAGGATTTCTTCTGTGTTGTGCGTATTTATCCAAATATTTTCTTGAATTTTATAACTCACAAGTATATTCATGAGTGGAGCCAGTGACCTGTCAAAGTTTCATATTCTAATGGGATAGGGCTGAATGCCTCAACAATACTCTTATAGGATTGGGTTGTTCGCCTTTGCGGTATTATGTAATAGACTGTTCTGGGGGAGCGTTCGCCTCGACAGTATTATGTAACACACTCTTATGGGATCGGGCCATTCGCCACGACATAGTATATATTCTTATGGGATCGGACCGTTCACCTCGGCAGAGTACACTATTCTTGTGGGATGGGACTGTACGCCACAACAGGATATCATACCATCATTCTTATGGGATCGGACCGTTCACCTCGGCAGAATCATGCATAATGTTCGATAAGGAGTGAGCGTATTTATGATTTTATCTGACTGGAGATGTGATATTTTAGTGGTTATTTACCTGACATATATTTCATTTGCGATAATATTCGATACTCGAGGATTTTGTGTTTAGTCATCTGGTGAGGATCATGTTTATGTACTTATATGTGTCTTTAATTTACTTGCCATGCTCCATACTTATCTATTTTTATTGTACTTGATTTATTGGTCTACTAATAAGTGTAATATCGACCCCTCGTCACTACTTATTTGAGGTTAGGTTAGATACTTACTGGGTACACGCTGGTTTACGTACTCATACTACACTTCTGTACTAATTGTACATGTACTGAGACAGGTACATTTGGTGGTCATCTTGGCGCATAGGCGCAGCTACCGAGGAGACTTTTTGGTGAGCTGTACTCTATGTTACGATCCGCAATACACGGAATCCCCGTCTTATCAATTTACTATATTTTGTCTACTTTCTATTCTAGACTGTTGTTGTAGCAGTATTGTATATTCTAGTAGATTCTCATGCATTTATGACACCGGGTTTTGAAAATTTATTTTCTGTTCTTAGTTGTATTCTATTATGATTTTCTGGTTTAATTTAGACCACAGTCGAATATTTAAAATCATAACATCTATATTTCCTCTAAAAACGAACGATTTGCACTCTTTATTTCTTTAATTGTTTCGAAATACATTTTGGATTAACTATTGATGTGTTGATTTAATTGTTGGCTTGATTAACGGTAGCATTGAGCGCCATCACGGTCTACAGCTGATTTTGGGTTGTGACGATGGAACATTTATGTTTTTCTTTTTTCCCAGTCCTAGAAGATCTCGGAACACCTAGCGAGTGCTTAGTCTTCTTATCCTTTTTTTTTTGTCTCGATGTCAGGTGAAAGTACTTTTGCCAACTTAATTGATCCAGGCAGCCGTTCTTCCAAAGAAATTGGATAAATGACTCCATCGTATGCTTTGTCTATATTTTCTAGACCATACGAGTTTATTTTATTTTGACCAATAACATCCAACCCATGACTAATCCACTGCACTCATTATTCACCATTTTTTCTCTATTTACTTCTAAAATTGGTGGATGTGGAGGTGGTAGTGTGGTGTTAGTGAAGCTGCGATATTTGAAGCTTGATGAGACTTGTCAAATGGAACTTTAACCGCTTCTTCAACCTCTTTTTCAGTCATAAATATCTTTAAGCAAGATATCGTACCACCCTTTATAACATCAAGAAGATATGAACATAAATCCTCATCATTTTTATAAAGGATGGAGGAACCATGTCCCTCGTCGACGCAGAGCTAAGCATGTACTTAATATTCAAGCGCCTCAGCGAACATATTAATTGGCCACATTTAATGATAATGTCAACAAAATCATTATAAGTACCATCAGTACGCATACAAATAGGTATTGTCGCTTTTGCGTTTGAATTTTAAGTCCAATTATTTGGCCCCTCGACCAATTCATACAAAATAAAGATTGCATGATAATATATAGTCTTTCATCAATCTATTGTGAACCGGTGATCTATTGAACTATGGTCTATTGTGCACAAGTGGTCGAGTGACAAAATAAATCGTAGAGCAATATAGCTCAAATCTGCGGAATCCATAATGCACAATGACGAAGAAGATGAGATGTAACTACTTATTAGACGAACAACTCACACAATATATCCCTTAAAAATAATGTCCAATGCAATGTACCACCAATTCCATGTCCAATTAGATAAATCGACAAATTTGAGCTTTGATCTTCAAATCTAATTGCCCACTATGAATGTGGCTTTGAGATGAAAGGGAGAAGAAGGAGAAGGTACAGTTGAGTTGTATGCATGAAACGGACGAGAATGCGAGCCAAAAGACAGAAAATGGAGGATTTTCGCACCGGAATGGAAAGAAGGGGTTTAGGGTGGTGGCAAACCTAGGTGGATTTTGGGGTTTTCCCTGCTTTTGGTAATAAAAAATTAATATAGGTTGGGTCAATTTGTAATAAGTAAAACTTTGGCGCTGCAGTCTGAACTTCTCCCTTTATCTTCTTATTACTTATTAGCACAAATCACACAATAATACTAATTAAACAAGAAGGTCTTTTGAACAATAATTAAAACTTGAAGGTTAATTGACAATTTAAGTTTGGAAGGGGATCATATAGCCAACTTGCCCTATCTTACTTCATATTCTTTTATTCTAATCAGTTCTATCTCTTTCGACCAGATTTTTTCACTAGTATGTATCGCAACCTTTTTTTTTTTATCCATTTCCCTCAAAAGACTAATACGTTGCTATGACTTTCCGAACTAAGTTTATTCCCCTATTTATTCCAGTAGTGATTAAAGACTTACCTGCTAATAATAATTTGTAGTTCATCATTTTCAGCACTAACTAAATTTCTATTTTCTTTTTTTTTTGTCTCGATGTCGGTGAAAGTACTTTTGCTGACATAATTGATCCAAGCAATCATTCTTCCAAAGAGATTGGATAAATGACATCATCGTATGCTGTCTATATTTTCTGGACCATACGAGTTTATTTTATTTTCACCAATAGCATCCAACCCATGACTAATCCACTGCACTCATTCTTCACCATTTTTTCTCTATTTACTTCTAAAATTGGTGGATGTGGAGGTCTTTTGAACAATAACATCCAACCCATGACTAATCCACGACACTCATTTTTCACCATTTTTTTCCTATTTACTTCTAAAATTAGTGGATGTGGAAGTGGTCAGGTGGTAGCGGTGGTGTTGGTGCAACTGCGATATTTGAAGCTTGATGAGACTTGTCAAATGGAACTTCAACCGCTTCTTCAACCTCTTCTTCAGTCACAAATATCTTTAAGCAGGGTCTGGTACCATCCTTTGTAACATCAAGAATATATGAACATAAATTCTTATCATTTTTTATAAAGGAAGGAGGAATCATGTCCCTCGTCGACGCAGAGCTAAACATGTACATAATATTCAAGTGCCTCGACGAACATGATAATTGGCCATATTTAATGACAATATCAACAAAATCATTATAAGTACCATTGGTACACATACGAATAGGTATTGTCGCTTTTGTATCCGAATTTTAAGTCCAATTATTTAGCCCCTCGACCAATTCACACAAAATAAAGACTGCAGGCTTATATATAGTCCTCCATCAGTAAACTGTAAAACTGTGCTCTATTGAACTATGTTCTATTGTGCACAAGTGGTCGAGCGACTAAACAAATCGTAGAGCAGTATGACTCAAATCTGTAGAACCCATAATGCATAATGACGAAGAAGATAAGATGTAACCACTTATCAGGCGAACAACTCACACATTATATCCCTTAAAAGTAATGCCCAATGAAATGTACCACCAATTCTATGTCCAAATAGATAAATCGGCAAATTTGAGCTTCATCTTCAAATCTAATTGTCTACTATGAATGTGGCTTTGAGATTAAAGGGAGAAGAAGGGAGAAGGTAAAATTGAGTTGTATGCGTGAAATGGAGCCAAAAGAGGGGAAGTGGAGGATTTTCGCACAGAGATGGGATGAAGAAAGGGTTTAGGGTGGCGGCAAACCTAGGTGGATTTTGGTTTTTTTTTTTTTTTCTGCTTTTGGTAATAAAAAATAATATAGGTTGGGTATTTGTAATAAGTAAAACTTTGGCGCTGCAGTCTGAACTTCTCCCTTTATCTTCTTATTAACTCAAATCACACAAATATACTAATTAAACAAGGAGGTCTTTTGAACAATAATTAAAGCTTGAAGGTTAATTGAGAATTTAAGTTTGGAAAGGGATCATATAGCCAACTTGCCCTATCTTACTTCATATTCTTTTATTCTAATCAGTTCTATCTCTTTCGACCAGATTTTTTCACTAGTATGTATCACAACCTTTTTGTTGTCCAATGTCCTCGAAAGACTAATACGTACCGCGATGACTTTTCGAACTGAGTTTATTCCCCTGTTTATTCCAGCAGTTATTAAAGACTTACCTGCTAATAATAATTTGTACATTTCATTATTTTCGGCACTAACTAAAATATTATTTCTATTTTAAATAAAACTGTATTTAAGGTGAATGTCTATATTTTAAAGAGATTTTAGAGTTTGTCACTTTGTGCTTAGGGCTGGGCATATATCGGGTATAACCGATAGCCCAAACCGAAAAATACTTATTGGGGTATTGGTATCGGGTTATTGGGTTAACGGTTCGGTAACGGTTTAGTAATTTTTTACTATTGGGTTATCGGTTCGGGTCTCGGTTTGTCCGATTTTCTTAACGGGTTAACCGATAACCCAATAAGATTTAATAAAATTATGATTTTACCCTTAAGTATATAAATACATCTAGGGCTTCATTCTCTCTTTTTCTCCCAATTTTCCGAGTCGCATTTCACTCTTCAAGACTCTTATTCCATTTTTATTCTTCAAAATTCAAAGTACAACTACTTTCTTAAAATCTTAAAGTAAGAACCGTAAGTTTGTATTCCAAATTTTGAAATTTAATTACTTCTTTCTTAAGAACAAATTTCGTTCCTTTCTTTTGAGTTTTACAGTATATTTCTATAATAAAAATATAGGATTTTTGATTAGTTTCAATTCTTTATTTTGTGCTCATATTTTATAATTTTGTATTTTCGATTATTATTTTGTGAGCTCATGTCGACCATCGTGCAACCTATACCAAAGGCCAACCAACCTCTTTTCTCACTTCTCAATCGACAACCTCCATCAATTTCGGGTAAATTTATAATTCTCTTCATCACTTTACAATTTTCATTTTCCTCATTATTTTTTGGGTCATTGTTTTTGAATTTCCTAACTCATTGTTTGAGGCTTGTTTTGGATTTAATTCGAGATGAGTACTAAAATTTTGATAAAATTCTTAGGCGTTGGTCTTCGAAGTTCTGGATTTAATTCGTTTAATTAGAGTTAAAAGCATTTGGTTATTTGTTGACATCTTTTGATATCTCGACAATGGACATATTCCTTTGTTGTTGCCAAATACACTATCACATGTGAATTCACCCACTGTATTGTCGGTTTTTTTCTTGCATACAAATTCACTATATCACCTGTGAATCCACCCACTATTTTATTGGTTCTTTTGTTGCATTCTCAAGGTTTGTTGGCTCGCTGCTTGATTTTTTTGATTAAAATATACAGTGACACAGACGCATGGTTGAAAAATATCATAATTGATAAGGTGATTAGTGAAAGTGTAGCTTCTAATTCAAATGCCACAACACAATCTCAATCAGTTCAGTGGACGGTAAGGAAAGAAAGGAAAAAAAGGGTCTCGTGCATGGGATCATTTTGACCAAATTATTGATTCTGAAGGAAATAAAAAGGGTGTCTGTAAATATTGTAAAACCGAATATTTTGCTGACACAAAAAATAATGGTACGAAAGCACTGCTTACTCATATGGTCAATTGTAAAAAAATGTCTTTAAATATTAAAACAAGTCAATCAAAATTAGCCTTTCAACCTATTCCGGGGGCAATAAGGGTAATATAACTGTTGTTCCTTGGAAATTTGATCAAGAATAATGTAGGAAGGCTTTGTGTAGTATGGTGATTGTTGATGAAATTCCTTTCAGCTTTGTTGAAAAGGAAGGTTTTATAAATTTTATGAAAGTTGCACAACTTTTTTTTCGAATTTCTTCCCGTAGAACTGTGACTCGGGACTGTTTTGATCTTTTCAATAAGGAAAAACGTAAGTTGGTGAAGCTTTTTAAAGATCAGAGAGTTTGCCTTACCACTTATACTTGGACTTCCTTACAACGAATAAATTATATGTGTATTACTGTTCATTGGATTGATAATGAATGAAAAATACATAAAAAAATTATCAACTTTTGTCCAATTTCTAGTCATAGGGGTGAAGATATGGCAAATAGTATTAGTAATTATTTGGAAGAGTGGGGGTTACAAAAGATTTTCACTGTCACAGTTGATAATGCTAGTTCAAATGATGTGACGGTGAAGGAGTGTAACGACCCGACCGGTCGTTTTGAGCAATTCAGCCTCGCTCCCCATTTACTTCTCAAGTTATGCTTTACAATTATTTTATGACTTACCGGTTTAGTTGGTTCGGGTCCGGAAGGATTTCAGAGTGAAATGAGATACTTAATCTCATAATTAAAAACTTAAGTTGGAAAAGTTGACTGGATGTTGACTTATATGTAAACGACCTAGTATTTTAATTCTGATGATTCCAATAGCTCCGTATGGTGATTATGGACTTAGGAGCGGGTCCAAAATATTATTTGGAGCTCCATAGTGAAATTAGGCTTGAAATGATGACAGTTGAATTTTTGGGAAGTTTGACCGGGGGGTTGACATTTTGATATCGGGGTTAAAATCTGATTCTGAAAATTTGAATAGGTCCTTTATGTCATTTATGATTTGTATGCAAAATTTAAGGTCGATCGGACGTGATTTGATAGGTTCCGGTGTCATTTGTAAAATTTGAAAATTTCAAAGTTCATTAGGCTTGAATTGGGGTGTGATTCGTGTTTTTAGCGTTATTGGATGTGATTTGAAGTCTCAACTAAGTTCGTATGATATTTTAGGACTTGTTGGTATATTTGATTATTGTCCCGAGGGTCTCAGATGAGTTTCGGTTGGTTAACGGATCAAATTTGGACTTAGAGCAAAATTGGAAACCTGCTGCCATCTGATACAATCGCACCTGCGGAAATGGGCTCGCAGGTGCGAGCTCGTAGAAGCGAGCCTGGCAAGCGTAGATGCAGGCAGGGAGCTGTGAGGCAGTGGTCGCGGGTGCGAGGAAATTTCAGCAACTGTGTGATCGCAGATGCAGACGGATTGGCGCAGAAGCGAATTCTCCGCAGAAGTGGAGCGAGCCTCTCAAATGCGATCGCGCAGAAGTGGCTTCTAGCTCGCAGAAGCGGCTTCTAGATCGCAGAAGTGGAGGCAGTGGAGGCCTTGGAAAACCGCAAAAGCGGTTGGTTTCTCGCACCTGCGAGACCGCAGAAGCAGCTAAGTGAGTCGCAGGTGCTGAACCCCTAGACAATATACATTTCAAAGGGGTTCCGAGTTTTGCCATTTTTGGACATTCAAGCACGGTTTTTAGGGTGATTTTTAGAGAGAATTCACAGAAAACTTGAGGTATGTCATTTGTGATCATTTCTACTCCATAATATTGGATTATCATCGAATAATCCGACTAGATTACGTGTTTCGAGGTGTAAATCAGGGATTTGAACCTAGGAATTTAAAAATAAGATTTGAGGATTTGGAGGCAGAGTTGATGCCGAAATTTAGTAAAATTGGTATTGTTGTAGTCGTGGTTGAATGGACTTTCGGATTTTGTAACTTTTGTCGGGTTTTGAGATGTAGGCCCCACGGGCGATTGTTTTGAGTTAAATTTTGGATTTTATTGGAAAATTAGCAAGTTGTGATTTGTATTATAAACCATATCTAGGATACATGCTTATTCTGTTGGGACCCAATGAGGTCATTACTGTTGTTGAGTTATTTGCTTACATTGCAATGTCATACTCAGTCATATTCATTCATTGCATATCATATCTCAGTCTCTGTTGTTATTTATTGATACATCATTTCATCATTGTGGGCTAGTTCATGTCATTGTGAGCCCGAAAGACTGGAGAGGTTGATGATTGAGTGAGGTCGAGGGCCTGATTGTGAGATATTGATACTATGGCACATGAGTTGTCCGTGCGATTTATAGCGCTTGGGCTGAAGGAGTCCCTCCGGAGTCTGCACACACCCCTAGTAAGCGCGATTGATTTTTATTGAGGGATGGATCTTCCCTGGACATGGATCTTGTCCGAAGCAATTATACATGGGGATGGATCTTCCCCCACGGCTAGATTGGCCCTACTCAGTACTGAGTGACTGATGGTCAATTGATGTATATATTCTGGGATGGATCTTCCCTAGGCCGGATTGGATATATAAAGTACTGAGTAATTGAGCATGATGAGTGAAAAGTGTGAGACAGTGAGATTGAGTACTCTAAGAGTGTGAGTACATGAGTTGATCTCTGAGATACGTTGCATTGACATGCACACATGACATACAAGCATAGAGATGCATTTTCCTCATGCTGTACGGTATCACATCATTCATGACTTCTCACACATATTGACATATGGGCATAGTGATGCATTTTACACTGGCTATCTGGAAAGAAAATGAAACATCTTACTTATTGTTGAAACGATTTTTGAGAAAATTACTATTTTCAAACTTGCTCATATTTTTGGCAACTTCGATAAACGATTTGGGTTTTCACTGATATACTTGAAAGGCAAAACTATTTTCAGAAATCATGATTAAGCTAAGCATTTTATCTCTGAGTTACTTCTTTTATTCCTTGCTTTACGTTGTTATGGACTGTTGTTGGCTATTGGTGTTGGACCCGACCTTTGTTCTAGCTCGTCACTACTTTCAACCCTAGGTTAGGTTTGTTACTTATTGAGTACATGGAGTTAGTTGTACTCATACTACACTTTTGTACCTTGCTTGCAGATGTTGGATGCTAATGTTGCGGAGACTGACGAGAGCTCGATTTGACGATGTACCTGCGTTCCGGTTGTAGCTGCCTCTTGTTTAAGGTAGCCTTAGATTTATAAAAATCTATTTATGTACATTTCGAACAGATGATGTATTTATTTCATACCAACTTTGTAAATTCTAATCTTAGAAGCTCATGATTTGTACTACCAGTCCTTGGGGAGTGTATTAGAGTTAGTTAAATATTTATTTAAATGGATAGTTATTATCTGGCTTACCTAGAGGGTTGGGTTAGGTGCCATTACGACCAGTTGGGTTTTGGGTCGTGACAAGGAGCTTTCTAAGAAGTTAACTAAATGGCGAACCAATTCCATGAATGGTAAGCACCTTCACGTGAGGTGTATGGCTCATATTATGAATCTTGTTGTTCAGGATGGTATAAAAGAATCAACTGTGTCTATTGAACGTATTAGGCAAGTAGTGAGATATATCAGGCAGTCTCCTGCTAGGTGAAAAAAGTTTCAGGAATATTGTGATGAAGGAAATCTAGTTAGGAAATCTTTATGTTTGGATGTTCCTACAAGATGGAATTCTACATACTTGATGTTGAACAGGGCTATTGAATATGAGAGTGCAATTCTAGAATATGTTGATTATGATATTGGCTTGTCACATCATCTTGAGTTTGTTGATATTGTGGATAGAAGTCTTGCAGGTACAATTTTGAGTAGTGATTGGGAGGATGTAAAGAAATTCACAAAATTTCTTGAAATATTTTATAAGCTTACTTTAAAGGTATCTAGGTCACTTTATGTCACATCAAATCATCATTTTTTTGAAATTTGTGAAGTTGTTGCTTACTTAAAACAATTGATATTAAATGAAGATGTTCTTTTGGGTTCAATGGCAAAGAAGATGAATGAGAAATTTGATAAATATTTGGGTGATCCAGAAAAAATGAACAAGATGATTTTCATTTCATGTGTTTTGGATCCTCGGTACAAGTTTGATTCTATTAGTTTTGCCTTTGCGAAGATGTTTGAAGAAAAAGGGCCAATTATCATGATGGAAGTGCATACATACATGACTTCATTGTTGATGAGTATGTAAAGTCTCATTCAAAAGATAAAGGTTGTCATCTTTCTTCATGTTTATCTAACTCTTCATCGGATACAATGGAAACTTCTACTTCATCGCTTTTAGCGAATACTATTAGTATCCAAAGCGGAGGAGCTTTTGGTTCTTTCTTTGAAGAATTAAAAAGACATAAAGCTGGGATTGGAGGTTCAGATTCTAAATCAGAATTAGAAAAATATCTTACAGAAGAAGTTGAAAATGAAATAGCAGACTCTAATTTATTGCTTTGGTGGAAAGTAAACTCACCTAGATTGTAACGACCCGGCCGGTCGCTTTGAGAGTAATAGCCCGATCCCTTATTTACTGCTTCTCTCATATCTATTTCTGCTATTGTGACTTGCCGGGAGGTTTCGATTTGGTTTTTGGAGTGTTTTGGGACACTTAGTCCCTAAATGGAGGTTTAAGCCTTAGGATTTGGACCGTATTCGGAACTAGGTGAAGACGACTCTAGAATAGAATTTTGTTGATTCCGTTAGCTCCGTTAAGTAATTTTGGACTTAGGGGCGTGTCCGGATTGTGTTATGGAGGTCCGTAGCTTATTTAGGCTTGAAATGGCGAAAGTCAAATTTTTGGAGATTTTGACTGGTAATGGACTTTTTGATATCGGGGTCGGATTCCGATTCCAAAAGTTGGAGTAGGTCCGTAATGTTGAATATGACTTGTGTGAAAATTTTGAGGTCAATCGGATATATTTGGTTGGTTTCGGCATCGGTTATCGAATTTAGAAGTTTCAAGTTCTTTAAGTTTGAATCGGAGAATGATTTGTGATTTTAGCGTTGTTTGATGTGGTTTGAGGGCTCGACTAAGTTCTTATGGTATTTTAGGATTGGTTGGTATGTTTGGTTGAGGTCCCAGGGGCCTCGGGTGGGTTTCGGGTGGTTAACAGACTTGGAATGGAAGTTGAGAAATTTTTGAAGTTTGGTTCTTTGCTGGTATGATCGCATCTGCGAGGGTATTAGCCGTAGGTGGGAGGCCGCATGTGTGGAAGGTTGAGCGCAGGTGCAGAAGGGGTGGGGATCAGCAAAGGTCACAGGTGCGATTGTTTCTCCTCACCTGCGATAGCGCAGATGCGGACCAGTGGTCGCAGAAGCGGAGGCAGCCAAGGTTAGTCGTTTTCGCAGGTGCGCCCACATTTTTGCACCAGCGGGCGCGCATGTGCGAGCCCAGGTGCCGCAGGCGCGGAAATGCCTGGGCAGTGTTTAAAACTGAAGGGCTTCGTGATTTTTGTCATTTTGGGCTTTGCAAACTCAGTTTAGGGCGATTTTTGAGAGCATTTTCGAGGCATTTCTTGAAGTAAGTCCATTGTGCTTATTTTTTATCAACAATCTTGCTTCCCCATTTATTGTTCCACCTAGTTAGTGTGTATTTAAGATGGAATTTGGGAGTTTGAGGCTAGGGATTTCGAAAGTTTGATTTTGTGGATTTGAAGGACCATTTGGTGTCGGATTTTAGTAAATTTGATATGGTTAGACTCGTGAGTGAATGGGCTTTCGAATTTTGTGACTTTTACCTGATTCCGAGACGTGGGCTCGGCTCGATTTTTTAGGACGAATTTCGGAATTTTTGCTAAAGTATTGATTTCATTAATTAGATGAGTCTATTATGGTTGTATTTATGATATATAATTACTTTTGGCTAGATATGGGCCATTCGGAGTCGGATATTCATGGGAAAGGCATTGTAACCGATTGATTGAGCTTTGTTCGAGGTAAGTGGCTTGCCTAACTTTGTGTGGGGGAAATACCCTTAGGATTTGGAACTATTGTGATATGTGAGAGCCGTGTACATAAGGTGACGAGTACGTACACGGGCTAGTTGTGTAAAAACCCGATTTTCTTACTAAGCAGCAACATGTTTTCCTTTTATTTTGAGTTATACCATTTTAATGAGTATCAATCTATTTTCATTCTTAATTGAGTTATTCCAATATGTGTAGCTATCCTGTTTAGTATAATACAAAATGTCTACGTGTCTTAACTGCTTATGTGAACTCTATGCAGCATGTTTAGTGAATTTCCTGCTTCTTCCTTGACTAGTACTTAGTCTAAATCGTAAGATTTTGTGATGTAGTTGTATTTCTATTGTTTGCGCTACATATTTACTTTGGGACTACAAAACGGTATTCCGGGAGATCCCCCTATACTGCATATTTACTTTGGGACTACGGAACGGTATTCCGGGAGATCCCCATCTACTGCATATTTACTTTGGGACTACGAAATGGTATTCCGGGAGATCCCCATGTCTTGCATATTTACTTTGGTACTACGGAATGGTATTGCGGGAGATCCCTCTGCACATTTATGTTTAGGACTACGAGATGGTGTCTCGGGAGATCCCCTATTGTATTTCTGTGTATTGAGCTATTACCTTCTATGAATTCTTTCTTGTTAAATTTCAGTCTTTATTTTACTACAATATTTTATTTTTTCGTTGCTTTATTATCATATTCCAGTAGGGCCCGAACCTGACCTCGTCACTACTCTACCGAGGTTAGGCTTGGCACTTACTGTGTACCGATTGTGATGTACTCATGCTACTCTTCTGCACATGTTTTGTGTGCAGATCTAGGTACTTCTTATCAGCCCCGCTACTAGCTAAGAGTGCTTGCTGCTGTACGGAGACTTCGAGGTATATCTGCCGCATCTGCAGACCTCAGAGTCCCCCTCTATTTCATCCTATCTCATTTACCTTCCTGACTTCTGTTATTAGACTCTGGTGTATATAGATACTAGTTTCTTTCTGTAGCTTGTGACTTACGATGTTCCGGGTTTTGGGATTACTGTGTATTTTGAACAGTTAGTTGTTTAATTCATGTTTTCGCAAATGTTAAGCTTACCTAGTCATACAGACTATGTGCCATCACGACGTCACACAGAGGGGAAATTGGGTCGTGATAAATTGATATCAGAGCTCTAGGTTCATAGGTGTCGTGAGTCACAAGCCGGTTTATTAGGGTCTCGCGGATCGGTACGGAGACGTCTGTACTTATCTTCGGGAGGCTATGGAACTGTTACGAAAAATTTCACTACTTTGATTCCCTGTCTGCCAAAATTGTTGACTTCCAAAAAAAAATTCTAAACTTCTGTATTCTATTCTCTCACAGATGGTGAGGACACATATAGGCAGATCTGATGACCAGGCACCCGCACCCCCTGCTAGGGCCGTGAGAGGCCAGAGCCGGGGTAGAGGCCGAGGACGTCCACGTGGTGCAGCCAAGGAACCCGCACAAGCTGCTACAGAGGAGCCCCCAGTAGCTCTAGTTGGAGGGCATACACGTGAGGTACCTGTTTCTGCACCAGCCCTCCAGGAGACTCTAGCCCAGTTTCTGAGCATGTTCAGCACCTTAGCTTAGGCTGGTTTGATTCAACTTGCTCCTGCCATATCTCAGGCCGGGGGAGGAGCACAGACTCCCGTCGCCGGTACTCCATAGCAGCGGGTTTAGGTCAACCAGGTTCCAAAGATTGTACCAATGCAGTCGGTAGCTCCAGCTCAACCCGAGGTTAGGGTAGAAGCTTCTGAGGTGGAGCAGCTCAGACTTGAGAGGTACAAGAAGTACCACCCACCCACCTTCAGCGGATTGGCTACAGATGATGCTCATGATTTTCTGGAGGAGTGTCATTGTATTCTCCGTACTATGGGCGTAGCAGAGACGAGCGAGGTTTCTTTTACTACATTCCAGCTTAGAGGAGCAGCCTATCAGTGGTGGCATGCTTATGAGTTGAGTAGTCCGGCTGAGGCAGCTTCACTTACATGGACTCAGTTCTCGGACATATATTTGAGAGAGTATGTCCCTCAGAGCCTCAGGGACTCATGGCGTGCGTAGTTTGAGCAGCTGTGCTAGGGTGCTATGACTGTGTCAGAGTATGCATTTCGCTTAAGTGATTTGGCCCGACATGCACCAGCCTTGGTTGCCACAATTCGAGAGAGGGTTCGACGATTTATTAAGGGACTCCACCCCAGCATCCGGATTAGTATGGCCAGGGAGTTGGAGATGGATATTTCTTATCAGCAGGTTGTGAGTATCTCTAGGAGGTTGAAGGGCATGGTTGCCTGGGATAGAGAGGAGATGGAGGCCAAGAGGTCTCGAGAGACTTGTTCTTATTCTGGTGTTCGTACCCCAGCAGCTCGCCATGGTAGGGGTTATGTCAGTCGCCCCATCCATTCAGCTCTTCCAGCCGCCAGCGGTATTCCAGTCCCTTCTAGGCCCCAGGAGTTTTATTATGCACCACCAGTATCTAGTGTGCCTCCTGCACAGGGTTTTCCTAGCGACCAGTCCAGCAGATCTGGCCAGAGCCAGTCACAGCAGCCACGCCCTCCCAGAGCTTATTTTGAGTGTGGCGACACTCTCCATATGGTGAGGGATTGCCCCAGATTTAGGAGCGGTTCACCTCCACAGACTTCTTAGCCACAACGTGCCCCACAGGGTCCTCAGGCCATGATTACAGCACCGTCTGCCACCCCACCTTCTCATCTAGCTCAAGGTAAAGGTTGGGGAGGTAGAGGTCACCCTAGAGGGGGAGGCTAGGCCAGATATTATGCCTTTCCTGCTCGTACAGAGGCAGTTGCTTCTGATTATGTCATTACAGGTATTGTTCCAGTATGTCATAGAGATGCGTCAATATTATTTGATCCAGGCTCTACATATTCATATGTGTCCTCTTATTTTGCCTCGTAATTAGGCATATCGCGAGATTTTTTGAGTTTCCCTGTTTATGTGTCTACTCCGGTGGGAGATTCTCTTGTTGTGGAACATGTGTATCGGTCGTGTTTGATTTCTCTTAGTGGTTTTGAGACCAAAGCCGACTTATTATTGCTAAGCATGATAGATTTTGATGTTATCTTGGGCATGGACTGGTTGTCGCCCCATTATGCTATTCTTGATTGCCAAAACCGTGATGATGGATATGCCAGGATTACCGCAGTTAAAGTAGAGAGGTACCTTAGAGTATACTCCCAGCAGAGTTATTTCATTTCTTAAAGCTCAATGAATGGTTGAGAAGGGGTGTGACGCATATCTAGCTTATGTGAGAGATATCAGTACTGATACCCCTACAGTTGAGTCAGTTCCAATAGTGAGGGACTTTCCAAATGTGCTTCCAGTTGATCTTCCGGTCATGCCGCCCGACAGAAATATTGATTTTGGCATTGATTTGTTGTCGGGCACTCAACCCATCTCTATTCCTCCATATCGTATGGCTTCTCCGGAGTTAAAAAAGTTGAAGGAGCAGTTACAGGAATTGCTTGATAAGGGCTTCATTCGGCCCATCGTGTCACCTTGGGGTGCTCCTGTCTTATTTGTGAAGAAGAAGGATGGTTCTATGCGGATATGTATTGATTACCGCCAGTTGAACAAAGTCACAGTGAAGAACATGTATCCATTGACTCTTATTGATGACTTATTTGATCAGCTACAGGGTGCCAGAGTGTTTTCCATGATTGATTTTCGTTTCGGCTATCATCAGTTGAAGATTGAGGAGCCAGATATCCCGAAGACTGCCTTCCGAACTCTGTACGGTCACTACGAGTTCCTTATGATGTCTTTTGGGTTGACCAATGCCCCAACAGCTTTTATACACTTGATGCACAGTGTGTTCCGTCCTTATCTTGACTCATTCGTCATTGTGTTGATTGGCGACATTCTGGTATACTCCCGGATTTAGGAGGATCATGAGCAGCACCTGAGGACTGCGCTTCAGACCTTAAGAGAAAAGAAGTTATATGCAAAATTTTCAAAGTGTGAGTTTTGGCTAGACTTAGTGGCATTCTTGGGTCATATAGTATCAAGTGAGGGGATCCAAGTGGATCCGAAGAAGATTGAAGCAGTGCAGAGTTGTCCCAGACCGTCCTCAGCTACGGAGATCCGGAGTTTTCTTGGTTTGGCGGAGTATTACTGTTGATTTGTAGAGGGTTTCTCATCTATTGCAGCACCTATGACTAGGCTAACCCAGAAGGGTGCTCCGTTCAGGTGGACAGAGGAATGTGAGGAGAGCTTTCAGAAGCTCAAGACATCTTTGACTACAGCCCCAGTATTGGTATTGCCTATAGGTTCGGGGTCTTATACTGTATATTGTGATGCCTCGTTGATTGGTCTTGGCGTGGTGTTGATGCAGGATGGTAGGGTAATTGCCTACGCGTCCAGACGACTGAAGGTGCATGAAAAGAACTATCATGTCCACGACCTTGAGTCAGCAGCTATTATTCATGCCTTGAAGATTTGGCAGCATTATTTGTACGATGTTCCTTGTGAGATTTACACCGATCACCAGAGTTTGCAGCATCTGTTCAAGTAGAAGGATCTTAATTTGCGTCAGGGGAGGTGGTTGGAGCTGCTTAAGGATTGTGATATCACCATTTTGTACCACCCTCAGAAGGCCAATGTGGTGGCCGATGCTTTGAGTCGCCGGGCAGAGAGTTTGTGGAGCTTAGCATATCTACCAGCAGCAGAGAGGCCCATGGTGTTAGATGTTCAGGCCTTAGCCAGCCAGTTTGTGAGATTGGATATTTCTGAGCCGAGTCGAGTATTGGCTTGTGTGGTCTCTCGGTCTTCCCTTTATGATCGTATCAGGGAGCGTCAGTATGATGACCCCTACCTGCTTGTCCTTAAGGACACAGTACAACACGGTGATGCTAAGGAGGTCACTATTGGAAATGATGGTGCATTGAGGATGCATGGCAGGCTATGTGTTCCCAATGTAGATGGTTTGCGTGAGTTGATTCTCCAGGAGGCTCACAGTTCGCGGGTGCCGCAAAGATGTATCAGGACCTGAAACAACATTTCTAGCGGAGGAGGATGAAGAAGGACATAGTAGAGTATGTGGCCTGATGTTTAAATTGCCAGCAGGTGAAGTATGAGCATCAGCGACCGAGTGGGTTGCTTCAGAAGATAGAGATTCCGGAGTGTTAATGGGAGCGAATCACTATGGACTTTGTTGTTGGACTCCCACGGACTCAGCGGAAGTTTGATGCAGTTTGGGTGATTGTAGAACGTTAACCAAGTTAGCTCATTTCATTCATGTGATGACTACCTATTCTTCCAAGCAGTTGGCTTGAATTTATATCCGCGAGATTGTCAGGCTTCATGGCGTACCGGTATCTATCATCTCTGACCGAGGTACGCAGTTTACATCACGATTCTGGAGGGTTGTACATCAGCAGCTGGGTACTCGGGTAGAGTTGAGCACAACGTTTCACCCTCAGACGGACGGACATTTCGAGCGCACTATTTAGATACTGGAGGATATGCTATGTGCTTGTGTGATAGATTTCGGGGGTGCTTAGGACCAGTTCTTGCCACGTACGGAGTTTGTTTACAACAACAGTTATCAGTCCAGCATTCAGATGGCAACGTATGAGGCTCTGTATGGTAGGCGGTGTCGGTCCCTAGTGGGTTGGTTCGAGCCGGGCGAGGCTAGATTTTTGGGTACGGACTTTGTTCAGGATGCCTTGGAAAAGGTTAAGGTGATTCAGGATAGACTTCGCATAGTCTAGTCAAGACAGAAGAGTTACGCGGACTGAAAGGTTCACGATGTTGCATTGGTTAGAGAGCGGGTCTTGCTTCGAGTTTCGCTTATGAATGGCGTTATGAGATTCAGAAAGAAGGGTAAGCTGAGCCCAAGGTTCATTTGTCCTTTTGAGGTGTTGCGGCGTGTTGGGGAGATTGCTTATGAGCTTGCCTTACCTCCCAGCTTAGCAAGAGTTCATATAGTATTTCATGTTTCGATGCTCTAGAAGTATCACGGTGATCCGGCTCACGTATTGGATTTCAGCTCAGTCTAATTGGAAAAGGATCTGTCTTATGTTGAAGAGCCAGTGGCTATTTTAGATAGGCAGGTCAGAAAGCTAAGGTCAAAGAACATTGCTTCCGTGAAGGTTCAGTGGAGGGGACAACCGGTCGAGGAGGCGACTTGGGAGACCGAGCAGGATATGCGTAACCATTATCTTCATCTTTTCACCACTTCATGTATGTCTCTATACTCGTTCGAGGACGAACAATTGTTTAAGAGGGGGAGGATGTAACGATACGGCCGATCGTTTTGAGAGTAATAGCCTCGATCCCTTATTTACTGCTTCTCCCATATCTATTTCTGCTATTGTGACTTACCGGGAGATTTCATTTTAGTTTTTGGAGTGTTTTGGGACACTTAGTCCCTAAATGGAGGTTTAAGCCTTAAGATTTGGACTGTAGTCAGAACTGGGTGAAGATGACTCCGGAATGGAATTTCGTTGGTTCCGCTAGCTCCGTTAGGTGATTTTGGACTTAGGGGCATGTCCGGATTGTGTTTTGGAGGTCCGTAGCTTATTTAGGCTTGAAATGGCGATAGTCGAATTTTTGGAGATTTTGACCGGTAGTGGACTTTTTGATATCGGGGTCGGATTCCGATTCCAGAAGTTGGAATCGGTCCTTAATGTTGAATATGACTTGTGTGCAAAATTTGGGGCCAATCGGATATGGTTTGGTTGGTTTCGGCATCAGTTGTCGAGTTTAGAAGTTTCAAGTTCTTTAAATTTGAATCGTAGGATGATTTGTGATTTTAGCGTTGTTTGATGTGGTTTGAGGGTACGACTAAGTTCGTATGGTGTTTAAGGATTGGTTGATATGTTTGGTTGAGGTCCCAGGGGCCTTGGGGTGAGTTACAAGTGGTTAACGGACTTGGAATGGAAGTTGAAAAATTTCTGAAGTTTGGTCCTTTGCTGGTATGATCGCACCTGCAGGGGTAATAGCCGCAGATGCGAGGCCGCATGTGCGGAAGATTTAGCGCAGGTGCGGAAGGGGTGAAGATCAGTAGAGGTCGTGGGTGCGATGGTTTCTCCGCACCTGCGATATCGCAGATGAGGACCAGTGGTCGCAGAAGCGGAGGCAGCCAAGGTTAGTCGTTTTCGCAGGTGCGCCCACATTTTCGCACCAGCTGGCGCGCAGGTGCGAGCCCAGGCTCCGCAGGTGCGAAAATGCCTGGTCAGTGTTTAAAACCGAAGTGCTTCGTGATTTTTGTCATTTTGGACTTTGCAAACTCGGTTTAGGGCGATTTTTGAGAGCATTTTTGAGGCATTTCTTGAGGTAAGTCCCTTGTGCTTATTTTTTATCAACAATCTTGCTTCCCCATTTATTGTTCCACCTAGTTAGTGTGTATTTAAGGTGGAATTTGGGAGTTTGAGGCTAGGGATTTCGAAAGTTTGATTTGTGGATTTGAAGGACCATTTGGTATCTGATTTTAGTAAATTTGATATGGTTAGACTCGTGAGTGAATGGACTTTCGGATTTTGTGACTTTTACTCGATTCCGAGATGTGGGCCCTGGTCGATATTTTAGGACGAATTTCGGAAATTTTGTTAAAGTATTGATTTCATTAATTAGATGAGTCTATTTTGTATGTATTTATGATATGTAATTGGTTTTGGCTAGATTTGGGCCATTTAGAGTCGGATATTCGTGGGAAAGGCATTGTGACCGATTGATTGAGCTTGGTTCGAGGTAAGTGGCTTGCCTAACTTTGTGTGGGGAAATCCCCTTAAGATTTCGAAGTATTGTGATATGTGAGTGCCGTGTACGTGAGGTGACGAGTACGTACATGGGCTAGTTATGGAAAAATCTGATTTTCTTACTGAGTAGCAACCAATTTTCCTTTTATTTTGAGTTATACCATTTTAATGAGTATCAATCTATTTTCATTCTTAATTGAGTTATTCCAATATGTGTAGCTATCTTGTTTAGTCTAATACAACTTGTCTACGCATCTTAACTGCTTATGTGAACTCTGTGTAGCATGCTTAGTGAATTTTCTGCTTCTTCCTTGACTGGTACTTAGTCTAAATCATAAGATTTCATGATGTAGTTGTATTTCTATTGTTTGCGCTGCATATTTACTTTGGAACTACGGAACGGTATTCCGAGAGATTCTCCTGTACTGCATATTTACTTTGGGACTACGGAACGGTATTCTGGGAGATCCCCCTATCTTGCATATTTACTTTGGGAGTACGGAATGGTATTCCGTGAGATCCCCCTGGACATTTACGTTTGGGACTACGAGATAGTATCTCGGAAGATCTCCTGTTCTATTTCTGTGAATTGAGCTGTTACCTTATATGAATTCTTTCTTGTTAAATTTCAGTCTTTATTTTACTGCGATATTTCATTTTTGCCTTGCTTTATTATCATATTCCAGTAGGGTCCGGACCTGACCTCGTCACTACTCTACCGAGGTTAGGCTTGACACTTACTGGGTACCGATTGTGGTGTACTCATGCTACTCTTCTGCACATATTTTGTGTGCAGATCCAGGTACTTCTTATCATCCCGCTACTAGCTGAGAGTGCTTGCTATTGTACGGATACTTCAAGGTATATATCTTAGGTCCGCAGACCTCGGAGTCCCCCTCTATTCCCTCCTATGTCATTTACCTTCCTTACTTCTGTTATTAGACTCTAGTGTATAAAGATACTAGTTTCCTTCCGTAGCTTGTGACTTACGATGTTCTGGGTTTTGGGATTACTATGTATTTTGAACAGTTAGTTGTTTAATTCATATTTTCATTTTATTATTTCGCAAATATTAGGCTTACCTAGTCATAGAGACTAGGTGCCGCCACGACGTCATACAGAGGGAAAATTGGGTCGTGACAGTTATCTATTCCTATTTCAAGTGTTGCATCCGAATGTGCATTTAGCACTGGAGACGTATTCTTGATTCATTTAGGAGTTCATTGACTCCTAAATTGGTGGAAGTTCTAGTGTGCCTTCAAGATTGGCTTCAGAGTGAGCCTTTACCTGTAAGTGTTGAGGAAGATTTAGATGTTCTCGTGCAACTAGAACAAGGTAGAAATATTTTAATTTATTTGATTGTATATTATTTTTATAAATAGTTTATTTAATATTTTTGTTGTTTGACTTGTTAATATATATTCTCTTAGATTTTGCCAAACTTGGAAACGAACCTTGCGACGATGATGTGTAGAATCATAGATAGTTGTGAGTTAAAACTTTGATAAGTTAATTATTCAACTTATATAATACATAGTATGCATTGGTAAGAATTTATTTGACTTAATATTTTTTTTCTTTTTATATTTAATAGGTGTAACCATGCCTCAACTTCGTGGTGTCAAAGCTATCTCATATGTTTGGAGTCACTATGAAAGGATTGAAGAAGGTGATGTATATATATTGGGATTGAAGTGATAGTTGATAGGTAGATGGATTGAGTTGTCTGTTTAAGTGACTAAGACATTGTTTAGCAGATGCTTTGTGAAGAAAGTTAATTTCTATATATATCCTTATATATTCTAGTGTGCCTTCAAGATTGGCTTCAGAGTGAGCCTTTACCTGTAAGTGTTGAGGAAGATTTAGATGTTCTCGTGCAACTAGAACAAGGTAGAAATATTTTAATTTATTTGATTGTATATTATTTTTATAAATAGTTTATTTAATATTTTTGTTGTTTGACTTGTTAATATATATTCTCTTAGATTTTGCCAAATTTGGAAACGAACCTTGCGACGATGATGTGTAGAATCTTAGATAGTTGTGAGTTAAAACTTTGATAAGTTAATTATTCAACTTATATAATACATAGTATGCATTGGTAAGAATTTATTTGACTTAATATTTTTTTTCTTTTTATGTTTAATAGGTGTAACCATGCCTCAACTTCGTGGTGTCAAAGCTATCTCATATGTTTGGAGTCACTATGAAAGGATTGAAGAAGGTGATGTATATATATTGGGATTGAAGTGATAGTTGATAGGTAGATGGATTGAGTTGTCTGTTTAAGTGACTAAGACATTGTTTAGCAGGATGCTTTGTGAAGAAAGTTAATTTCTATATATATCCTTACTTTGTATCTGTTACCTGTTGTTACACGTTGATAAGTTTTCACATGGACTGTAAATTACTTAGTTAAACTGAGAAGTGTTGGGGTTGTTATTAGCATTTAAAATTTCAAAGATGAAGAGCAATTATAGCCTTTGCGTAGAAATGGTAAATTACAATTTTAGGAGATGCTGACCAAGGAACTCTTTATGTCTGAGCTTTAGTATTTACCATTGTTGCACTATATTTGGATTGAAAATTAGGGTCTTGGATTTTGGTTATTGGCATCGTTAGTGTAGTTTCTGTGTTGTATTAGACATTGCATATACTGCTAGTGTACTGCCTAGCTTTTGCTTTCTTTTGTAATCTCGTCACTGAGCTTGACTAGTAAAAAGTTCTTTAATGCAGAAAGACTGTAATCATTGAGAAAATATGTAGTGGTAGTGCAATATGGAATATTTATCAACGATAATAATAATAATATTGTATAGAAGCAGAAGCAAATGTTGTCAAATTGTTTCAATTTGTCAAAATGAAGCATGCTTCAAATATTAGTTGTGGCCAGAACGCAGAAATTAATATACTATACGTGAATTCTTCTCTTTTTTGCTTAACTCTAGATTGAATTATCTTATCGGGTAAACCGATAACCGAACCAATAATGGTTGAAAACCGATTAACCGATAACTGATATCTTATCGGTTCGGTTATCGGTTCACCATATTTGTAAACCGATAACCGATGCGCTAAACTGATAATATTTACAACCGAACCGAACCGACCGATGCCCACCCCTATTGTGGCTAAGTTATTTTTTTCCGTATAAATAGAGGGGTTCTATTCCGTTGTAAATCATACCAAATCAATAAGAATTCTCTTTCTCTCTCTCTCTCTCTCTACTTTTCTCTATATTACTCTTCTTCTTTTATTGTTTATAACATGTTATCATCACAAGCCTCTAACCAATTGAGTAAAGGCTTTGGCATACGTGCATGGTGCTCAACTTTTACATAATATGATTGTCAATTATTTCATGAACTTACTACAGGAATAAATTATGGATTTAAGGTATGTATTTTACCTTATTTTTCTTTTTTAAATTCTTGAAATTCTATAATTTGGTTTTAAATACAAGCAAAAATAATAAATTTTGATTATAACTCTAATAGAGTTTGTAAGAAATTATAACCACTCGAAGTGGTAAAATTTCTCTGTCCTGCCATAATCAAATTCATGTATGATTGTGAGCACAAAAAGTGAAAACTCGTCCCATTGAATTTGCTTCATTCTCATTCTCTTAAAAGAATGTAGCAACAATATGTGATAAGTCTGAAAGAAGACAAAATTATTATCGTGAAGGTATCAATGGATATGGACGTGGCAATAGATGAAATTATAATCGTAATCATTGTGGTAATGAGAACAATAAGGATTCTTAAAATAATCTTTCACTCTGTGAAAGTAATGTTTGTCATCGATTAACATGAGATTTTGTAAAGCACATATTGTAACGACCCGGCCAGTCGTTTTAAAAGTTATAGCCTTATTCCCCTATTTACTGCTCATTATGTATTGTATAACTGTTATGTGACTCGCTGGGGTAGTCGGATCAGGTCCGGAGAGATTTTAGAATGAATTGGAACACTTAGTTCCAAAGTTTAAAACTTAAGTTGAAAAGGTTGGCGGGATGTCAACCTATATGCAAACAACCCCGGAATAGAATTTTGCTGATTCCAACAACTCTGTATGGTGATTTTGGACTTAGGAGCGTATTCGAAATTTTATTTGGAAGTCCGTAGTTAAATTAGGCTTGAAATGGCTAAAATAGGAATTTAAGTTTGGAAGTTTGACCGGGGAGATGACTTTTTAATATCGGGATCGAAATCCAGTTCCAAAAATATTTGTAGCTCCATTATTCATTTATGACTTGTGCGCAAAATTTGAGGTCAATCGAACTTGATTTGATAGGTTTCGGCATCGAATATAGAAGTTGGAAATTCTTAAGTTTCATTAAGCTTGAATTGGGGTGTGACTTGTGATTTTAGCATTATTTGATATGATTTGAGGTTTTAAATAAGTCCGTATGATATTTTAGGACTTGTTGGTGTATTTGGTTGAGGTCCCGAGGGCCTCGGTTGAGTTTCAGAAGGTTAACAGATCATTTTCGGAATTGGGAAACAGCTGAAGGATTTCTGGTGTCCAGCTCTGGTTTCCTTCTCCGCGTTCGCGAGAGAGGTCTCGTGTTCGCGAAGGGAAACTGGGGCAGGCAAGAAATTTCTCTTCACATTCGCTAAGAAGGGACCGCATTCGCGAAGGGTGATGGCAGTGTTCACTGCGAACGCGTGAAGGCATTCGCGTTCGCTAAGAAGGGTAAGGCCAGGCGGGGTATTGGGCATTAAAGCTTCGCGTTCGCGAAGGAGGGATCGCGTTCGCGAAGGCCAAGTTTGGCAAGGCATCGCGTTCGCGAGAGGATCCCCGCATTCGTGAAGAGGAAAGTTGGGTAGCACACTTTTTTTTGTGCTTCACGAACGCGAGGCAAGGGTCGCGTTCGCGAAGAAGAAACCACTGGACAGAATGTTTAAGTTCAGAAAATGAGACTCCATTTTTAACGATTTTGGAACTCGGATTGAGGCGATAGTTGGGATATTTTCAGAGAAAATATTGGGGTAAGTGTTCTTAACTCAATCTTGGTTAGATTACCCGAATCCATCATTATTTTTAATATTTAATTGGTGATTAAGTTGAAAAAAATTGAAAACTCTCTTGGATAGATTTGAGGATTTGAGGGGGGATTTTGTTTTATCAGAATTTAGTTATTTTGGTATGGTTTGACTCGTGGTTGAATGGGCGTTCATATTTCGTAACTTTCGCCATATTTCGAGACGTGGGACCCACGGGCGAATTTTTGAGTTAATTTCGGATTTTTATTGAAAAATGTATTATTTTCGTATGAAATTGATTCTATAATTTTTATTAACTGTATCGAATTAATTATAACTAGATTCGAGTCGATCGGAATCAGAAAATTGAGGAAAATGCATACTACTTGATTAAATTGGAGCAAGTCGAGGTAAGTGACTTGTCTAACCTTGTGTGGGAGAAATTTTCCCTAGGATTGGTATTGACGTGATAATTCTAGTGTGCTGAAAGTCGTGTACACGAGGTGACGAGTGTGTACACGGGCTAAATGTGAAAGATTATGCCTTTAAATTGTGTAGATCATTATTGCATATTAATTAAATAATTTTACCTTGTTATATTCTTCATCATTGATTCAATTTTTATATTTTAAATTTGTTTGTCCTTTTCCTGCTAATTGTTTATACCTGTTTAGTTGAAACCCTATTTCCTTTGTTCTGTGCAATACTTGAAGGATTGGATTTCTTAATTTAAATGTTATTAAAATTGAAGTATTTTACATTTAAAATTTTGATATTTAGAGAAGGTGTTAAATTTGTGAAATATCATTTTTGTTGTATATTTTATGAGATTTTCGTACTCGTTGTGATGGAGCCGTGAACTCTTTATTATGAAAAATATTGTTGTTGATTTATTTTGGCATGAGTCGTGAGCTCTTTATTGTGAAAAAGTATTGTTATTGATTTATTTTGGCAAGATGAAATAATTGGGCACTTGAGGTGCAAATTATGATATATTGTGATATTGATACGCATGCGTATAAGGTCTGGGTATTGAAATGCATGCGGTGAGATAAGGGTGGCTTGATACGCGTGGCTAGTAGGGGAACTACTAGAAGTTATGCGGTCTGATAATGGTGGCTAAAACGCGGGATGCTATTTCGGAAAAATATATTTTCTTTAAAATTAAATGTGAAGGCTCCCACAGTGATATAAGAAAATGATATATTGTGAATTTATTTATGATTTGGGACTACGAGGCGGTACCTCGGGAGTGCCCTTGTTGATATTGATTTATGGCTGCAGTTGCCTTTGATTATTGTTGTGATTTTCTTAAAGTTGAAAATAATTCTGTTTTATTTCCACGAGTTATTATTTGCCATTATTTTGCGTAGTTAATTGGTGACATACTATTTACTTGATTCATTTCCATTGTCATTTAACTTTTATTATATTGTTAAACATTTCACCTTGTCTTTTATTATTCCAGTAGGGCCTGACCTGATCTCGTCACTACTCTGCCGAGGTTAGGCTTGGCACTTACTGGGTACCGCTGTGGTGTACTCATACTACGCTTCTGCATATCTTTTTGTGCAGATCTAGGTACATCCTACCAGTCTAGACATCAGTGAGCTACCTATGTACGGAGACTTCGAGGTATATCTGCCAGCGTCCGCAGATTCCAGAGTCCCCTTCTATCATTATTATGTTGCTTTCTTATTTTTCTTAGACCCTAATATATATATACCTTGAGGATAAATTCTTAGAAGCTTATGACTTATTTCTACCTGGCTTTGGGAGTTGTAATTAAGTGAATTGCAGATTTATTTATTTCATATTTCTATTGTTATTCCGCATTGATAGACTTACCTAGTCTTAGAGACTAGGTGCCATCACGACATCCTACGGAGGAAATTTGGGGTCGTGACACATATAGATGATTATAGTCCATTCATGGTGTGAATATGACAACATGTGTTTATGAATACATATTTATTCTTGAAAGAACAAAACGTGCTAGTGGTAGTAAATATACCATACTCAGCTCTAGAAGGAGGTTTGAGATGAAATAAAAAAATAATATCATTATAATGGCATGAATGATCACCGGTCACGTACCTATTGTATGCTAAAACATTTTGGCAATGTGCTTATTAAAGGACAACAGTGATGCAAGAAGCAGATCTTGCATATAATTTTGATCGTGACCATAATAGTATAACTTTTTCTTTGAGAGAAATATTCACTATATGGATATTGATGAATATATGATAGTGCAAAATTAATTGAGAGTTCTAGAAAAGCCAATTATTACTATTTTGAAGGAATACAATTGATTATCAATAAGGTATTGTGTCGTAGTAAGTCTCATAGAAACTTATAGAATTTCTAAAGTATTCGCGAAAGCGGTTGGTTATATTGAGACTATAAATAAAGAAAAGATTTAATATCTTCTATTACTACAACTTGTAGCGGGGCAATATGTATATGAAAAGCTACATGCTTTATTCTCCAGTTTGTACTACACAAATAAATGAATGCCACAATAAAGTAGAAGTTTATGGATATAAAAACCCATATCATAATAAACTTGGAGTTTATTGATAATTGCACATGTCATGGTGTAAACCTAAAGTTTATCAATATTGATAATCTATACAGTTGGCACAATTGGTTTTGCCATGTTAATTTAAATATAATGTGCAAAAATAAAAGAGAATCCACATGGGTAAATATTAAAGAACTAGAAAGTTCTTTATGAATTCTGTTATGTTGCTTGTTCTCATTAATAAATAGACCACTAAAAATTGGGATTGAATCTCACGAATGCTGGAAATATCAAAAGTGAATATGAGCTCTTTCACCTGCCATGTATACCACATAAGATTCATCTATGAGATGGTTACATGTACAATTATTATTGACCCGCAACCTGGTGTTGGGAGGTAACTTGCTCAATAATTTAATTTAGAGCATAATTTTTAGATTTTCTATTCAAGAAAGTTCATCTTGATAAGTTGGTTTATATCACAGTTGGTTTAGTAAAATTATTTATTGAATGCTTTCACTTAATAGTTAAACTATTGCTTATGAGAACAAAGTTATCAATATCAATTTGATATATGATATATACAAAAGTGTATTATATTCTCCCATCGCAAGTGCTTCAGGGCCAGGAACCAAATACTTCCATCTTATTATTATTGATGTGGGAAGCATAGATGAGGAGGATAGGCGAGCGTGCACGGAGAGATATAAGACAGCAAGGAAGGAGGCTAAGCTGGCGGTCACGGAGGCTAAGACTGCGGCTTATGGTCGTATGTACGAGGAACTGGGTAAAAAAGGCGGAGAGAAGAAGTTATTCCGTCTGGCCAGGTTGAGAGAGAGGAAGGCTCAGGATTTTGACCAAGTGAGATGCATCAAGGACGAAGATAGTAGAGTATTGATGGAAGATGCCCAGATTAAGAGGAGCTGGTAGACTTACTTGCATATACTTCTGAATGAAGAATGGGATCGGGATATTGTGCTAGGCGAATTGGAGCATTCCGAGAGTCACCGTGACTTTGGGTACTACAGGCGTATCGAGGTTGAGGAGGTTGTAGGAGCTATGCGTAAGATGAGTAGGGGCAGAGCGACCGGTCCAGACGAGATTCCGGTGGAATTTTGGAAGTGTGTGGGGAGAGCAGGTTTGGAGTGGTTGACTAGGTTGTTTAATGTTATTTTTAAGGCGAAGAGGATGCCATATGAGTGGAGGTGGAGTACGGTGGTCCTATTGTATAAGAACAAAAGTTATATCCAGAGTTGTAACAATTATAGGGGTATCAAATTACTGAGTCATACCATGAAAGTGTGGGAGAGGGTGGTTGAAGGGAGGGTGAGGATGACAGTGTCTGTATCAAACAACCAGTTTGGGTTCATGCCGAGTCGTTCGACTACAAAAGCTATACACTTTGTTAGGAGGTTGGTGGAACTGTACAGAGAAAGGAAGAAGGATCTGCACATGGTCTTTATTGACCTAGAGAAAGCGTATGACAAGGTTCCTAGAGAAGTTCTTTGGAGATGACTGGAGGAAAAAGGTGTGTCGGTTCCCTACATTATGGCGATTAAGGACATGTATGATGGGGCTAAGACTCGGGTTAGTATAGTAGGAGGTGACTCTGAGCATTTTCCAGTTGTAATGGGATTACACCAAGGTTTTGCGCTCAGTCCATTCTTATTTGCCCTGGTGATCGACGCATTAACACGCCATATTCAAGAGGAGGTGCCATGGTGCATGCTATTCACCGATAACATAGTTTTGATTGATGAGTCGCGAGCCGGTGTTAACAAGAGGCTGTAAGTTTGGAGACATGCTCTTGAGTCTAAGGGTTTCAAGCTGAGCAGGATGAAGACGGAATACCTGGAGTGTAAGTTTAATGTTGAGCCGGAGGAACTGGGCGTGGATGTGAGGCTTGAATCACAGGTCATCCCGAGTAGAGGCAGCTTCAAGTACCTTGGTTCGGTTATGCAGGGGGGAGGGGAGATCGACGAGGATGTCACACACCGTATTGGGGTAGGATGGATGAAGTGGAGGTTAGCATCTGGAGTCCTGTGTAACAAGAGAGTTCCACCAATACTCAAAGGTAAGTTCTATAAAGCGATGATTAGACCGGCCATGATGCATGAGGCTGAGTGTTGGCCCGTTAAGAACCCACATATCCAGAAGATGAAAGTAGCAGAAATGAGGATGTCAAGGTGGATGTGCAGGCACACTAGGATAGATAAGATTAGAAATGATGTTATTCGGGAGCAGGTGCATGTGGCTCCCATTGATGACAAGATGTGGGAAGCAAGGCTTAGATGGTTCAGACATGTGCAAAGGAGAAGTCCAGATGCTCTGGTACAGAGGTGTGAGCGGCTGGTTGTGAAAGGCACGAGAAGAGGTAGAGGGCGGCCTAAGAAGTATTGGGGAGAGGTGATCGGAAAGGATATGGCGAGGCTCCAGATTTCCGAGGACATGACACTTGATAAGAAGATGTGGAGGTCGAGTATTAGAGTTGTAGGTTAGGATATAGTTGAGTCTTGTCTTACTTCGTACCATTGTGGAACTAGCCAGGTAGGGTTTTTGTCGAAGATAGCTAGTGACAATGTTGTGTTTTACTACTTCGCTTTTCAGTGTATGTCCTATTTACTAGCTATCGCTTTTGCTTTGTATCTTTCTTCTGGATTTCATGGTGTTCCTATTTTTCCTATGATTGCTGTGGTGATACTAATATTGTCTCCTTTTGTCCTTTTGTCTTTTTGTTTTTTTGAGCCGAGGGTCTTTCGGAAATAACCTCTCTACTCCTTCGGGGTAGGGGTAAGGTCTGCGTACACACTACCCTCCCCAAACTCCATTAGTGGGATTTTACTGGGTTGTTGTTGTTGTTATTGTTGTTGTTGTTGTTATTATTGATGTGTGGTGTATATTTTTATTTACACCATAACACACAAAGATGGATTCCCAAAGTTGAGGAAGCAAGTTAGTTCTTCTAACACGAGGGAGAGACAAAATAAACAGTTGAGAAAAAGTTACGTGGAATAAATTATCAATTTGTACATCTGGATCCTAGAATAAGATAATATTAACTTGAAGTTCATAAAAAAATAATTCATCTGCAATATATTGCAAAGCATGCCAGACGTATTTGTTGTCCCAAGAAAAGTAACTATATTCTCATTGCAAATACTCCTATTAGAATAAATCCTAGAAGGACAAAGTCTATAGTACTCTTAAAGCGTATAGACAAATCGATATCAAATAAAATTCTTGATAGAGAAGATGAGCAAATGATCAAAATGATCATAATAATGAGGCAAGAGATCTAGAATCTCGTATGACATAACACTTCATAAAATCTCAGGAGAGGTTCAGGTACCTGAAAATATGAATAAAGAGATCTCTATGTTATGTCTTTATGAAAATAAGGAGGTTGGAATCAATATAAAATGTTCTCCAATTACATCTATGATAAAGCTAAATATATATATGAGGATCTTAAGTCTGGAAAAACAATTCAAGTAGAATTGGCTTCATATGAAAGATATGTAGTTTTGAACCTGCAGTTCAAACACTTAAAAGTATAAAGTCAATGGTGTGTGCAATCACCTTTATCTATCTTATATGTCTAGCATGATATGAAAATTTGATCTGCATTTAAAGTTTATTTATAAGGCTTATATGACTTAACCTATATGATAATCCCTCAAGGATTTAAATTGCTTAAAGCATATAGAATTTTTGGTCATGAAGTACTGCATCCTAAGTGCAATTTGTGCACATTTGCATCTTGCTATAACTATAAGTATGATAATGTGATAGCGGGAATTTTTACCTCTATGGAGATATTGAAAATACCATTTCACGACATTATATATCTATTAAAAATGATTATTTCAAGGTACAATATATTCATTGGAGTTAATATGGATAATTTATTCACCAAATCTCTGCCGACATCCACCTTCAAGATGCTAGTGTACAAAATCGAGATGCGAAAGTTTAAAGATGTGAATTGATTCTCTCATCAGGGGGAGTTAGTATGCGGTATACTCTTTTTTTTCTTACAAGGTTTTGTCCTACTGGGTTTTCCTTGCAAGGTTTTTAACGAGGCGACCAAAACGCGTATTGTTAGATATGTGTACTCTTTTTCCTTCACTAGAATTTTTTTTAGCTGGGTTTTATTTTAGTTAAGGTTTTAACGAGACACATTATCTGTTGAATAGACATTCAAGGAGAAATGTTGTAAATAGAATTGTATTTAAGAAATGTTGTAAATAGAATTATATTTAAGGTGAATGTCTATATTTTAGAGAGATTTTAGAGTTTGTTACTTTGTTGCTAAGTCACTTTTTCCCCTATGAATAGAGGGGTTCTATTTCATTGTATATCATACCAAATCAATTAGAATTCTCTCTCTACTTTTCTCTGCAATATTCTTCTTTTCTTTTATCGTTTTATAACAATTTCTTCATTAAAATTACTAATTCACAAATTTCTAAAGAATATTCGTTGGGGGTCACATCCAAACCCTTGTGTAGCCGAACCCAATTTTCCAGTAAGACAATCAAACGAAGACAAAATACATTAATGAAAGAAGAAGAAAGTTGAAAGTGAAAGGTCTAATGAGATTGATGAAACATACGAGTGGTATCTTTTTCTACTAGAATGAATTTATGATATTCGAGTATAAGTGTTGGAAAAAAGAAGAAGGAAAAAGACCATTCATGAAGTATTTCGTGTTCAAGCAGAATTGGGATAGAGTCGCACCTCAAGAGATATGATGTAGGCAGCTTACATTGGCGCAAGGGTCAGTGATTGATTCTACGGCTTACTCATAATCTATACGACTTTATTGTTATTTCAAAGCTCTCGTTCGTTCGAGTAGAAAGTGTAAATGATTTATGAATTTAAGGTTTTTGCCACCGTCTTGGGTTTTTGGCTCTTTACAAACTTATTTTTAGTTTTATGACCCTACCTCTTTTTTTACACATAGTATATTTACTTTTACACGTAAAAGATTCGTCTTTTACACATAATAACTAAAAAGATCATTTTTTTTTAAATTTAAAATTGTAAGAGGTATAATGTACAAATACCACAACTCCTTGCAGCATCGTAACCGTATTGCCTAATTTCAGGAAAATGAAAAAAATAAGTTGGAAAAAATGGTTAAGCAAATAAAACAGTAAACTCATTATTTATATCAATTTACTCTTTTTGACTTGGTCAAAAGATTTTAGTGGAGTAGTATCATATCTCTCAACGAAAATATTCCATGTATATACTATAACTTGTCCATATTGAAGGATATTATATATTGGAAATTTAGAAACAATAACAGAGCTCAAGAAAAATATTATCTAGTGTCACTGCTCCCATGGCTACAGAAGATAATGAGGTAGTCACCGATCTCTATCCAACTTTCCGACTCTACAAAAATGGCCGCGTAGAACGCTTCTACGAACAATTTAATGTATTCTACGTTCCCCCATCGCCTGAAGACCCAGCCACGGGGGTCTCATCCAAAGACATCACAATCTCATCTCACGTTTCTGTTAGACTTTACCTTCCAAAAAACACTAATATTACTGTTAACGAAAAACTTCCGATATTAGTATTTTACCATGGTGGTGGACTTGTTGTTGGATCTGCTTTCTTCAACAAGATGCACCGTTTTCTTAACTACTTGGTTTCTGAATCAAATGCTATTGGAGTCTCTGTAGAGTACAGGCTAGCCCCTGAGAATGATTTGACAACGTTATACCAAGATTGCTGGACTGCCCTTCAATGGGTTGCTTCTCACAGTGAGAATGACAACTTCACCCACACTAGTAAAGACTCATGGTTAACAACCTATGCTGATCTAAAAAGGGTGTTCATTGCTGGGGATAGCGCTGGAGGTAATGTTAGATAATTCTTTTTTTCGTCCACACGTTTTCGTTTCAGACTACTATTCTCTCATCAAATACTATTTTATTGTAGCATCCTCATTTTTACATGACATGTTGGGCTCGCTTGATATAAAAATTCATTCTCTTAAGAGAGGAAATATGCTAATACACGTGGAACTCTTACCACTGTAAGAATATAATTTTAAAAACTGTGCATATATTTTTACTTATATAACAAAAGTCATCTTTAATTTCTTGAATTTTATGTCCATTTACCCTTCAAGTAAAATGGCATACAGTTGCTTGTAATTTGGTATTTTCCCATATTTTCTTGAAACATTTTAGTCACCAATCTTTGATACGTGACTCTAGTATTTTTCAAGTCAAATGGTGTGACTTTATAACAATAAGTCCCCCTGTCTGTGATAAACGAAGTTTTTTCTTCATCTAGAGGGTCCATTTTTATTTGGTTATATCCCGAATATGCATCTAAAAAACTCAAAATTTCATGTCCTGCGGTAGAATCAATTAGTTGATCTATATGGGGTAAAGAAAATGAATCTTTAGGACAAGTCTTATTTAAATTAGTATAATCTACACAAACTCGCCATTTTTCATTCTTTTTGGGAACTACCACGGTATTAGCTAACCAGTCAGGGTACTTTACCTCTCATATTGACCCAATTTTTAGCTTTTGTACCCCATCTTGGATCACTTGATGTTTGAAGGATCCTTGCTTCCTCTTCTTCTGCTTGACAGGTGGGTATAATGGATCCTCATTCAGTTTGTGGGTCATCACCTCCGGTGGTATACCTGTCATATCTGAGTGTGACCAAGCAAAGCAATCCGCGTTAGCTCGTAAAAATTCAATTAACTTACCTTTCATTCCTCGGCTTAAATTTGCTCTGATGTAAACATTTCTTTCTGGCTAATGTACAAATAGAACTATAGCTTCGAGCTCTCTTCAGTAGTTATCTTAATATTTTCATTTTCTTAAATAACATCGGGTCTCGAATCAACATTGGTCTGTCCTGGTGTGTCTTCAGTTGAGGTCTTTGTAGCAACGTCCTCAACCGAATTCTGTAGTTACTATTTTGCGTCTGCATCATTGGTTATCGTGCGTGCAATCACCACTGAGTTGATATTTCTTGAAGCTTGCCGATCTCCACGGATTTGACGAATTCTCCACTGTGAAGGAAATTTGATAACCTGATGTAATGTAGATGGGACAATGTCCATATCGTGAATCCACGGTCTTCCCAGAATTATATGCGTCTATCACCTGGAACTTTGTATCCTTGACAACTCCTTCTGCAAATATGGTGAGTACAACTTCCCCTTTCGTGATAACACTTGAATTATCAAACCCGGACAAGGACCACGCCTTTGGTATCACCTTATCATTAGCTTGCATTTCATTCACCACCTTCAGTAAAATGATGTTCACTGAACTACCTGGATCAATCAAAACTCATTTTACGTTAGTATCATGTACAAGTAAAGATATTACTAGTGCATCATTGCGAGGAATTATCAAGCTGTCAGCATCCTTATCATCGAATGTTATACTGTCACCATCCAAGACCTGGCGAACTCGCTTCCCGTGAGTAACCGTGATTTTTGACGTATTTTTTGCAGCTATATATGTTACTCCATTGACCCCATCTTCCCCAATTATTACGTTGACTGTTCTTTTTGGTGATGGAGATTTTGGGGGCTCTTTCATGTTCTTCATATATGATTGTATTCCTTTCTCACTGAACAAATCAGTAAGATAATCTTACTTCAACAAATGCTCGACTTCTCCTTGCAGAAGTCTATAATCTGTTGTTCTATGGCCATGATCGTTATGAAACTCGCAACTGAAATTTGGATTTCTTTTGCTTGGATCTGATCTCATTTCTTTAGGCCACCGCACCTTATCCCCATACCTCTTAAAACAGCTACTAACTCGGAGGTGCTGATATTAAAGTTGTAATCTCCTATCCTCGCTTGCGTATTAGAATCATTGCTTCGGGCATCCCGTTCCTTTCTAAACTTGGATGAAGAACTCGTGTCTTTTTGCCTTTGTCACGCCCCAAAACCGAGGAGCGCGACCGGCTCTCAACCGAGTGAACCTGACTGAGCAAGCTTATTAGATTCCTTCTACCCAAACTCATTCATGAATAAAAAGAATATATGTTTTCCTTAATTAAACAATAAAGTGATCATGTCTGCAATTACCCATTTCTTACCAATAGTTTCACCATTTTTAAAGTCTCAAATGGACAAGTAATACAACTACAACATAGCATAGTTTGTCTTTTCTCAGCACCAATACACAACCCATACTATGTCTACAGAGCCTCTATAGATAAAGAACAGTACAATGATAATGTAGGCAACAAGGCCCCGGCTATACCTTAAATAGAATACACAAGTACAAAAGATTCATGACCCCGGAAAGAAGTGGGGCTCACCAAGTCAGTTGGGAAGAAGGTGCACTGCTATCACTGATCAATATCTTCTGATGTGGAACCACCTGCACCCAGATGCAACACCCCCGACAAAAGGGACGTTAGCACCGTCGAATAGTACTAGAATGTATAACTAAACACCCTCTCAATAGAATGACAATTAATACAAACAAGATTATCATAATATCAATGAAAGCCTTAATCAACATCAAACCTCAATTTAGGATCAAGACAGTGTTCAAATTAATTTTCATATCTCACATTGGGAGATTTTTAGTATCGATATACCATTGTCCGCAATACCAGTGTTCACAATACCAATGCCACCGTACTTTTAGCACGGAGTCCGATCACGACCCAATCGGCTAGGCTATCTCATTAGAGAATCAACCACAATTACCATCAATACCAATACCACCGTAAATTTAGTACGGAGTCCGATCACGACCCGATCGGCTAGGCTATCTCATTAGAGAATCAACCACAATTACTGTCAATATCAATACCACCGTAAATTTAGTACGGAGTCCGATCACGACCCGACCGGCTAGGCCATCTCATTAGAGACACCAACCATAATTACTATCATTACCAATACCACCATAAGTTTAGCACGGAGTCCGATCACGACTCGATCAACTAGGCTGTCTTATTCGAGACATCAACCTTTTTATATCAATCATCGCATTTCATACTTCTTTTACATCTTTTCATTTCATTGGCACTAGTGGCCATAATTATAAGATCATCCTTGGCACGTTGGCCATATTCAGTAATTCATGCTCACATTATCATTTTCAAATATCAGCCTTATCATCAACAACAAACACAATTCAAATCAAAGTGTGTAGTGCGCATGTGAGCAATTTAGAGTCTAATGCACATAGAGATATTTCACAAAATTTGGCATAATAGCCTTCATTTGAACTTGACTTAAAGTCGAAACATTATTAATGCACAACTCATAATTTAACATATCCTTAATTGGTAACATAACATGAATAGAGCATTTGGGATGCTTGTTGAATATATATCTTTCAACCCAATCTTACTCGGAATAGCCAATTTCATAATGAATCACTCGGGACTTACATAATTTACATGAATATCGTGGGATTCAATTCTAAGAGAAGAGTTTACCCAACATACCTCAATTGAGCTTTCTTAAACTCTAAAACGTTCCGGAATTCTTAGCAACTTCAATCTATTGTAGAAATATAACAAATTGAATCAAAATTAGGAAGATGATCATGGTTCTAGATCATTTGAGCATTTTATCATACACTAGGTGTGCACAAGGTTTCAAGGTCCTTTTATGGAGGATTCCATCATCCCACAACCCAATAATTACCATGCTTAGTTCAACAATCTTCCTACACCCCTTGATATCACATGCATGTAAAATAATCAACTCTCATGGCCAAAAATTATCTTGCTAATTATCCATTTTCAGATGATTTCGAAATTAAGGTTTAGGGTGTAGAATCTTACCTCTAGGATGAGGACCTAGTGAGCTTGCCTTCTTAATCTTCCAAAACTTGAGCAAGAATTGAAGAACAATTATTGAAGAACACTTTCTCACTCTAAAATATCAGATTATGTCTCAAAAATGGCCCAAAGAGTATATTTAACGAAATAGTGTCGGGTTTTAAAAACCCAAAATGGAGCTCCGGAACAGGTTCTGCGGTCGCATATGTGACCGCATATCGATCGCATAATTAGTGTCCAAAATGACCAAAAATCTGCCTGAGTCTGCGGTCCGCATAACTGTTCTGCGGTCGCATAGTGCACCGCATAACAGTTATGCGGTCGCATAGTCGACCGCATAATTGCTTCCAACTGACCCCACTAACTGCCTCACTCTGCGGCCATTATGCGGTCCACAAAGTGATTCTGTGGTCGCATAATGGACCGCAGAAATGCACTTTTCCGCTAAAACTTTTCCTTTACTTTATGGTGCATTGTTCAACCCAAAAAGTTTGAACCTTTTGCAAAATACTCAACACGTAAAACCAATTCGGCACCACGAAACATTACTTTCTTTTGTAAAATTTTACGGGGCTTTACACTTAAGTACTTCGAAATTTTCAGGGGTGTTACAGCCTTAGTCTTAAGTCGAATCGTGCACTTTCCGATTTAGATCGAGTGTCTCACCCAGCAGGTCCCATGTACGGCTCGTACCTGTTTTTACCGGATCTTTTTTTTTATTCTGCACGTCTCGATCTTGCACTTTCATCGGCCCTTGGCTGTGCGACCGTATCTTCTTCTATTTGCAACTTCATATTGTACCTGTTGTACACATCATTTCAAGTTCTTGCTGGAAATTCTTGCAAACTTTCCTTCAGCCACCTCGTGGCTTCTGAACATTTTTCATTCAAGTTGCTCGCGAATGCCATAGCCTCCCAGTTATTAGGTACTCGAGGTAACATCATCCTCTCCCGCTGGAATCTGTCTACGAATTCTCGGAGCAATTCTATAATCCCTTGTTTAACCTTAATGATGTCTTCCATCCTTTTTTCAATTTTTTGAGCTACTGAATGTGCTTTTATAAATGAATCTGCAAGCTCAGCAAAAGAATCAATAGAATTTTCAAGTAAAAGAGAATACTACGTTAATGCTCCATTTGTGAGTGTTTCACCAAACTTTTTAACCAAAACTGATTTGATTTCCTGTTTGGCTAAGTCGTTACCTTTTACACCAGTAGTGAACGCAGTCACGTGATCTCGAGGGTCCGTTGTTCCATTATATTTGGGAATATCAGGCATTTTAAACTTTTTAGGAATTGGTAAAGGTGTTGCACTTGGCTTCTAGGGTTGTTGTGAATACTTGTCAATATCTACCCCTTTAATTACGGGTGGCACGCATGGTATCTTTTCTATACGATCGTTCTGTTCCTTCAACTGTTTCTGCAAAGTTAGCACTAAACTTTATAAATTAGAATTATTTAGAGTACTTGATCCTTCATCACGGGATTCATTAGCATTTTCTCCACTTCCAGAATTATCAAGCCCAAAACGCGGGTTCTCCAAAGTTGATGTATTAACTGGTGGAGGAGTTTGTGCTGCATTGGATAATCATATGACAAAAGCTTGTAACGCATTATTCACATGCTCCGCAATCAATTGCTTTAGAGCGTCTTGCTTCATAGTTTGGTCGTTTCCCTACTAATCATCAGTGCGAGAGGTGAACCTTGCAGGCGAATTCCCATATGACTGTTGAGGGGATCCCGTTGGTATGTGGTGAGGTGGAGTTGCACCTTGTTGGTTCAGCTAGTTGTTGTCGTTAACGGTTGGAATATTTGATAGTTAAAGATTGGAAAGTGAACAGATTATCAGATTCCCGGCAACGGAACTAATTTGTTTAACCAAAAATAGATTTTTTGGTCGAAGTCAATATCTAGAAGAAATCAAGTTATTGATAACCAAGATTTACTTCACTTTCCCAACAATTTTGGAAGAATAGATCAAAGAATGGAAATGATTGACAAAGGAAAATAAGAAATGAAATGATAATCACTCCCCAAAATTAAGGCTTAAAGCTTGGAGAATAAAGCAAAGAATAATAGTGTGGATTTCAATAATAATCGTAACTTGCCCTTACAAAATGAGATTTATGTCCTTATATAGGAGCATACAATTATAACGGTTCTCATACTTAATTTGGGCTCACTAATAGTATTAATTGTATTGATTGCTTGTTATCATATGTTACTGTAATGGATACATTTATGACTAAATATTCTTTGTAATTGTACCGATTTTCCGTCCTTGTTTACATCAAGTTCGTGTATCTTTCCTTCTTTGCAGCCTTCATTCATTTCGCTTCTGTTTCTCCTTTAACAGCTGTCAAGTTCGGTTCTTTCCTCAATGTAACCCCATGGGTGTTTCTCCCGTACCTTTTCTGCATTCTTTAATTCATCTAATTAAGAGTGCCACTTGTCCTTACATCGACGCTTTATGTGTCATGCCACGTTATCTTGTTGATAGTCCACGTATCATGTCTTTTTTTCCACTAATACAGTAATCTTATGGTATATTGAACTGACTTGCCTGTTTTGTCCCCAAATCAGCATTGAGTAACAATAACAAATTCAGTATAATCCACAAGAGGGGTCTGGGGAGGGTAGTGTGTATGCAAACCTTACCCCCCACCTTGAAGGTAGAGAGGATATTTCCAATAGACCCTCATCACGAAAGACAAGAAAAAAAGTAATAGCACCAAGAAATAACAACAACAAAATAGTAAGAAAACGAAACGAAAAAAACAACAAATAATAAATCTAATAATAACATAATACAGGTCTAACAGTAATACTCTCGACTACCTACTAGCCGTCTACCTTGATTCTCGACCTTCACACCTTCATATCAAGGGTCATGTCTTCGATCGACAAGCTGAAGTAACTTCATATCCTACCTAATCACCTCTCCCCAATACTTTTTCGGCCTACCTCTACCTCTCTTCAGCACCTCTAGCACCAACCTCTCACACCTCCTTACTGGGGCATCTACGTTTCTCCTCTTGACATGCCCAAACAATCTAAGTATAGTTTCTCGCATTTTGTCCTCCACCGGAGACACTCCCACTCTGGCCCGAATATCTTCATTCCTAATCCTATCTATCCTGGTATGCCTACACATTCATCTTAAAATCCTCATCTCTGCTACTTTCATCTTTTGGACATGCGAGTTCTTATCACATAAAACACTATATGCTAGCCTCCACTTCACCCACCCTACTCTAGTACGATGTGTAACATACTCGTCTATCTCCTTATTTTCTTGGATAATAGACTCAAGGTACTTGAATATATTCCTTAGGGATAACTTGTGTATCAAGCTTCACATCTCCGTCCGATTCACTCGTCCCATCACTGAATTTGCACTCATAGTATTCTGTCTTGGTCCAACTCAACTTGAACCCTTTAGATTCTAGGGTATGTCTCCAAACCTCCAGTCTCGCGTTAACATCACCTCGCATCTCGTCAATCAGTACAATATCATCTACAAATAATATATACCGTAGCACCTCCCCTTGAATATGGCGCGTCAGTATGTCCATTGCCAAGGCAAATAAAAATGAGCTGAGAGCTAACCCCCATTGCAACCCCATCATATCTGGAAAATGGTCTGAGTCCCCCCATTATCCTCAATCAAGTCATAGCTACATAATACATGTCCTTAATCACCCTAGTGTAAGCATTAGGAACACCCCTAGCTTCCAAACATCTCCATAGAACCTCCCTAGGAACTTTGTCATACGCCTTTTCTAAATCAATGAACACCATATGTAAGTCCCTCTTCCTATCCCTATACAACTCCACTAGCCTCGTCACAATGTAAATGGCTTCCGTAGTCGAACGCTCCGGCATGAATCCGAACTAGTTTTTGGAAATAGATACACTCCTCGTCACCCTCGCTTCTACCACCATCTCTCAAACTTTCATAGTGTGGCTTAGCAACTTGATGCCCCTATAGTTATTGCAATTTCGGATATCACCCTTGTTTTTGTACAGTAGAATCAGCGTACTACACCTCCATTCTTCAAGCATCCTCTTCATCCTAAAAATGACGTTAAATAACCCAGTAAGCCAATCCAAGCCTGCCTTTTCTGCACTCTTCCAAAATTCCTCAGGAATTTCATCTGGCTCGGTCGTTCTTCCCCTGCTCATCTTACGCATAGCCTCCTCAATCTTAATACGCCTATAATAACCAAAATCTCGACGACTTGCAGAGTGCTCCAAATTACCTAACACAATATCCCTGTCCCCTCTACATTTAAGAGCTTATGGAAGTATGTCTTCCATCTACGTCTAATATGTGTCTCTTCTATCAATACTTTGTCTTACTCGTCCTTAATGAACTTCACTTGATTCAGGTCATGGGCCTTCCTCTCTCTCACCTTGGCTAGATTTTACAGCTTCTTATCCCTACATTTGTCCCTAAGTTCTTCATTCAAACGTCCAAACTATGCAGTCTTAGACTCCATTACCGGTAGCTTTGCCTCATTCTTGACCTTCTTGTACTACTCCATATTCGTCCTCTTCTCCTCCTCGCCATTGATCTCCATCAACTTCTAGTATGCTTCTTTCTTGGCTTCTACTTTACCTTGGACCTCTCCATTCTACCACCAGTCCCCCTTGTGGCCGCTAGAGCAACCCTTCGAGACTCCTAGTACCTCTTTAGCGGTTTCCCTAATACAGTTTGCAGTCTTGGTCCACATACCACTCGCGTCCCCCTTTCTTCTCCATGCCCCCATTGCCTCTAACTTCTCCCCCAACTCTCGCGCTTTGTCCTTAGTCAAGGCTCCCCACTTGATCTTATATTGACCATACACAACCCTCTTTTGCCTCTTCCTCACGATCTCCAAGTCCATCATGAAGAGTCTATGTTGAGTCAAGAGACTCTCACTCAAGATAACCTTGCAATCCATGCAAAGATGGGTCTTAATAGGTAGTCAATATGGGTCTTAACCTCCGCACTCTGGAAGGTAACCAAGTGTTCCTCCTTCTTCGGAAAACTCGAGTTAGCTATCACCAAATCAAAAGCTTTATCAAAATCCAACAGCGAAGTTCCACCTCCGTTTCTAACCCCAAAATTGAAGCCACCATGCACATCGTCGTAATCCCCGAAAGTCATCCCAATGTGGCCATTGAAGTCCCTTCCAATAAAAATCTTCTTAGTGAGCGGGATGCCTCGCACAACCTCGTCCAGATCATCTAAGAAGCACCTTTTGACCTACTCGTCCAATCCTACTTGATGTCCGTAGGCTAAGTTGCTCCGACATGGCAGTTTAGGTGTCGCACCCGTGTCGACATGACACTAGTAAGGGTGTAGGTATGGGATCCGTACCGGATCTGGTCAAGTAATTTTGGGTACTTTGACCATAATTAACGGAAACATTCGAGACGAAATACAATTTGATTCCCAAAATCAAAACCAAAACTAAGATAAATTTGAAGAAAATAGCAAACTTTATCTAGGAAATCATTCCTTTACTTATCTACAACTTGAGAATAAAAAGAAATATACACTTTACAAGCTATACATAAGTATTTCACAAAATTTATCATAATTTAGAGATATTTTTATATTTTTATTTTTATTTTGAATAATTTTTAGTCGGATCTCCGCACCCGTATCCGTACTAAGATTCGTATCCCTGAATCTTAGAATTTACATCTTGAAGGGTCCGACCTCTAGATTCGCAACCATGTCGGACACCCGCATCCGTGTCCGAGCAACTTAGTCCTTAGGCACTAATTACATTTAAAGTCAGCCCTCCAACAACTAACTTAATAGCCATCAACCTGTCGTTCACCCTCCTAACTTCTACCACTAGCTCCCTGAGTTCCCTGTTCACCAAAATGCCTACCCCGCGTGCCCCTCCCGCTTACGCTTCCTGAGTACCACAGTTTGTACCCCGTCCACATCCCGCGCCTTAGACCTCACCTATCTAGTCTCCTGGACACAATCTATACTAATCCTCTTCTGAAGGATTTTCGCTAACTCTATTGACTTTCTTGTCAAAGCCCCTATGTTCCAAGACCCAACCCTAGCTACCTTCTCACCCTTGCCCCCCACCCACTGCCCCCTCCCCCGGAGGACACGACCTTATTCTACCATCGTTCGACCCAACCACTATAGTCTAAGGGAGCACAAATCTAGTACTACCACTAGTACCGGCAACAAATCAGCATGAAGTAACATCTCTATAATGATTAGCAAAAAAAAAAAACATGTCTTTAATGAAGTTGTTTTCATGCCTCATATACCTTTCTTCTGACTTAGTGTTAGTGCAATTCTTGTAACAGGTAATATAGTTTATCACATGGCTATGAGAGCTGGTAGAGAAAGCTTAAACGGAGACGTTGAAATCTTGGGTTCCATTCTTGCTTGTCCTTACTTTATGATCCCAGTCGATAACGTCAATTTGCAGGATAATGACGCTTATAATTTGTGGATGACCATCTGTCCAAAATTGGAATCTGGATTATCAGCAACTGCAACTGATAGTCCAATGATTAATCCACTTGCTGAAAAGGCTCCTAGTCTATCAGGTCTAGGCTGCTCGAAATTGTTTATGGGTATAGCTGAGAAAGATGTATTGGTTCCAAGAGAAATTATGGTTAAGTTTGTTGAAGGTGTGAAGAAAAGTGGGTGGAATGGAGAGTTGACGTTCTTTGAAGTTGAAGGAGAAGATCATTGCTTCTTTATAGAGGATCCTGAAACTGAAAAAGCTAAAGATTTGATACAGCGCTTTGCTTCTTTCATCAAACAAAAGTAATGCCTTTTAACTATTATTGTAGATTGTGTTACTGTTTGATTGTATGGTCGTTTCAACTTTTGTCATCTTAATCTTTATTTTAGCTTGCGAAATTTGATTCATAATCCTTTTGTGCACATTCGTGTGGCCGTATCCTTTTTGTACATTTGTAGTAATTAATACCCACATTGCACTTGCAATTTTTCATTCATGTTTCCTCTATATACTTTTATATATTTTTTACGACATCAGATTAAATAGAGAAGAGTTAACTGTTCATGGCAAGCCTAATAGGATACTTGAGAAATAAAGTAATAACACCCGGCTACTGAATACGATAAAAACTGGTCGCAAGAGTTGGGTGACTTAGGAAGCTGTCACAACCCAAATCCATGTGACCGGCATCCGGTACATTATCCGATCCGAGCGAACCAACCCATATGTCAAACCAAATATAATTGCGGAAGCCAATTGAAAATCTTGTACATTTTTAAATCAAGCCATATAATATTTTTTTATTTCCAAAATCTTACATGAAGATTTGCATAAAAATGATATAATCAAATTAAATAATTATTCTTTTATCCACAACCCTATTTTTATATCCAATACAATTATCTATGGAGCCTCTATACCAAAGAATAGAACCACCACTTGGAATAATTCCAATAAAAGAAAATAAGAAATAACATGATAGCTACCACGAGATAAAAGTGGTGCTTCATCGTACCTCGGAAAAAGAGTCATCCTAGTCCTGCCCACACATCACATGTCACACCTCATCCTGAAGCACATAAAGAAAACGGGACCCTAAAGAGGCCCCCCTAAGAGCTGAGTACCACAATGGTACTCAATAAGTATCATAGACTCTCTCTAACTTAAGTTTAAATAAAAGACAAGTGAAATATAACCCACAATATAAACTTTTAAAATATTTATATCAATCCAAAATTTTGAATAAAATCATACAAAATTATTCCATTTGCTGGGAGTACTATACCATCACCGACATAAGAAGGTCAACTAGGTTATGTTGCTAACGGCAAGTATCATATACCCTACTTATGTAACGACCCGGCCGGTCATTTCGAGAGATATAACCCTGTTTTCCCCATTTCTACTTATTTTGTGTTATTCAGCTATATTATGTTATATCGGGTTAGTTGGTTCAAGTCCGGAAGGAACTCAGAGTAAAATGAGACACTTAGTCTCATAATTAAAAAATTTAAGTTAGAAAAGTAGATCGAATATGGACCTATATGTAAACGATCTTAGATTTGAATTTTGATGATTTCAATAGCTCTGTATGGTGATTTTGGTCTTAGGAGCGTGTCCGAAATATTATTTAGGAGTCCGTAGAGAAATTAGGCTTGAAATGCCGAATGTTTTATTTTTGAGAAGTTTGACCGGGGGGTTGACTTTTTGATATCGGGGTCAGAATCCGATTCTAAAAATTGGAATACCACTGTTATGTCATTTAGGACTTGTGTGAAAAATTTGAGGTCAATCGGACGTGATTTGATAGGTTCCGGAGTTGTTTGTAGAAATTAGAAATTCCAACGTTCATTAGGCTTGAATTGGGGTGTAATTCATGGTTTTAGCATTGTTTGAGCTGATTTGAGGATTCGACTAAGTTCATATGATGTTTTAGGACTTGTTGTATATTTGGTTGTGGTCCCGAGGGCCTCGGCTGAGTTTCGGATGGTTAACGGATCAAAAATTGAACTAGAACAGCTGCTATAATTTCCTTCTGTTGGAAATTGCTTCTACCTAGAAATCGAGCCGAGATCGAGCTCAGGGTCGAGGGCCACGATCGAAGCCCAGATCGAGCTCAGGGTCGAGGGCCACAATCGAAGCCCAGATCGAGCTCAGGGTCGAGGGCCACGATCAAAGGCATGATCAAGCCCAGGGTCGAGGGTCACGGTCGAAAGCCGGGTCGAGGTCATAATCGAAGGTAGGATCGAAGGCAGGACCAGGATCGAGGACCTCGATCGAGGGCCAAGATCGAGGCAGAACCGAGGATGTCTGGGTAGAATTATAAAAATAGGGAATTCGTCCCATTTGCCATTTTTGACAAATTGGAGCTTGGGGAGAGGCGATTTTGATATATTTTCAAGGAAAACTTGAGGTAAGTCCTTTGTGATCATTTCTACTCCATAATATTGAATTATCATCGAATAATCTGACTAGATTACATGATTTTTGAGCTGTAAATCGGAGATTAGAACTTAAAAATTTGGAAATTAGATTTGTAGATTTGAGGGTCGAGTTGAGGTCGGATTTTGGTAAAATTGGTATGGGTAGACTCGTGGTTGAATGAGCTTTCGGATTTTGTAACTTTTGTCGGGTTCCGAGACGTGGGTCCCACAGGCAATGTTTTAGCCAATTTCGAGTTTTGGTCTAATTTTGAAGCTTTTCTTGTGGAATTCATTCCATTAACGTATATTGATAGTATTATACTGATTGTGAATAGATTTGGAGCATTTGGAGGCAGAGTCCATTGGCAAGAGCATTGTGGGGTAGAGGCTTGACCGGTTTGAGGTAAGTAACGATTGTAAATCTAGTCCTGAGGGTATGAAACCCCGAATTTCGTATCATTCTATTATTTTGAAGTGACGCACATGCTAGGTGACGGGCGTGTGGGCGTGCACTGTTGGGAATTTGTGACTTGGTCCGTCCCGTAGCAACTGTAAAGTTGCATACTTTGTTGAAACCATTTGATACTTATATGTTTTAGAAAGCATTTCTGTAAATTGGACTGAATGCCATGTTTGGGCCTTGCGCCAATGCTGTTTGGACCCTTAAGGGTTGTTTCTTACCATCCTCTCACTATTTTTGATTGAAAATCTATACTCAGTCATGTTTATATTTGTTTACCGCATAACTCTATTTTATGACTTTATTTTGATGCATATAAATATTTTGGGTCAAATGCCCTATTTTACTGAAATGCCCGAGGGCCTGATTTGTGAGGATGAGTGTGGATCGGGGCTGCCCGCCTGCAGCATACTTTATGACTGAGTGAGGCCGAGGGCCTGATTTGTGAGGATGAGTGTGGATCGGGGCTGCCCGCCTGCAACATACTTTATTATTATCGCACGTGAGTTTTCTGTGCAGATTATAGCGTTTGGGCTTAAGGAGCCCCTCCGGAGTCTGTACACACCCCAGTGAGCGCAGGTACCTACTGAGTGCGAGTGCCGAGTGCTAAGTGACTGGGAGGCAAGAGTGATTGTGAGGTATGTCCGAGTGGCAAGAGTAATTGTGAGGTATGCCCGAGTGAAAAGAGTGATTGTGAGGTATGCCCGAGTGGCACGAGTGACTGTGAGGTTTGTCCGAGGGGTTGTTTATGATTTCATCATTTTTGTTCACCTTTGCATTGAGCCTTTGTTTGAAAAACTGTTGGAAAAATATCTTTGAATGATTTTTACTGGAACTGGGTTTAAACGAGATGTTTGATTCAAATCCTGATTTTTAAAAGCATGTGGTATTTTATTGAGATTTTCCTGATATGAACGCTATATGCCTTATTTCTCGTCACTACTGCTCAATATTTATTTATTGTTGTTACTTACTGCGTTGGCGTACTCACGTTACCCCATGCACCTTGTGTGCAGATTCAGGTGTAGCGGGATACGGTAGCGGTTATTGAGTGTTCTGGTTGCAGATTTTCTTGGAGATAGCAAGGTAGTTATTTGGCGATCGCAGCCCCTGCTCTTCTTCCTCTTATCTTCCTCTAGTAGTATTTAGCTATTTTTTCAGGCTGAGTTAGCTTTGATATTGTTAGACATATTATAGTAGATGCTCATGACTAGTGACACATCGATGTCGGGCTTTTATTTTCCGCACTTCTGTTTTTCTTTGATTTGAACTCTTTAAATGGAGGTTTTTATGTTAAATAACCTTGAAATTATCTTTGAAATGAAAATATCGTTTTGTTTTGGAAATGAGTCGTCTTGCCTAGTTCCACGATAGGCGCCATCACGACTGGGGTTAGTTTTTGGGTCGTGACAACTTGCTCAGTTCATCTCATCGTAGTGTCGTACGAATCGACTCAGTCATGCTAATAATAGCACAAAATAGTACCCTCTCGAGGGAAATCACTCTGTCGTAGTCTGTACCATAAAGTGGCCATCTACACCTACACCGTCACGTGTAGTTTCATGATGATGAACACAACATATCCGAAGCTAATCTCGGTGAACACAAGTAACTCCCAAAATATTTGATACTCCAAAAATTGATTCATAGCATAGTAGCCTCAAAGGATCTATTTTTTATCAAATCATACCATTAATAGAAAATCTAAACCATTTGAACAAAAATTAAATAAACAACATTTTACATGTTAAAGCCTTTAGCAATTTAACATCAATCTTTAAAAAGATACCACAAGTGCTATTCTATTTATCAATTTTCAAAAGAAATACTTTCCATGAAAACTTATCTTTAGCACTCAAATATGTATACTCTTATCAATATGTAAGTTTTGATAAAAATTCATAACATTTACCTTAAATGTCATTTTGCCAACAAGATTTAAAATAAAATTTTATAAAACAACATGACACTACATATGCAACATAATATTTTAGTACATGGAGACATCTGTACTTGTTTGGCCCCACAAGCACGAAAGCACATATGCAAACAACTTAACCATAAACTCGAAACATGCTTTTAGAGAAAATCTCTCAAGAAAAGTAAGTTTTAATCAACTTACCTCACTTTCACTTTATTAACACCGAATCTCGCATAGAATCCATAAATGAAGAAAGCATCTCAATTGAGAAAAGTTTGTTTTCCCGGGGAATTTGCTTGTCAACAAAATTTCACTCATAAGTAGGTTCACATCGTGATCTAAGTTTCATTTCCCATCGAGAGGTTATGATACTGGTAAAGAGTCCTATTCTTCTCCTTATGTTATGAAATAATTCGATAGCTCCGGGATTCCTCACTGCATTCCAAGGCAAGCTCCTACTAGATCCTACTATTCCTGATATTCCTACTGGATTTGAGAAACTCGAGTATGAACATTGTATCACTATGCCCCTCGCTTAGCCCCGCTCTTTGAACGAACTTGAAGGCTTTATCTTATACCTTACCTCAACTAAAAAAGCTAACAAGAATGTCGATTCCATGCCTTAAGGCTGACTCACGCTTTCCTCTTTCTTGGTCTCCATTACCCTTCTCCCGAAAATGCTTTTTCATCACTTTAAGCTCATCAAGTGGAATAGTTAATTACGTTTAACAATCTTTAGCAAATGTTGATTAAAATGCTCAAACATCACCAACAAGTCGATGTCTACAATTAGATATCCTAATTACATCAAAATATGACCTAAAATATTGATCAATATCCATTTATGGCTCATAAGTTGGCTACAAGCATCCAACAACTCAAATCGCCGAATAAATTCACATGCTAGCCCATTCAAATTCATTCTTATATTTTAATACACATTCGAAGTCATTAATGATACTACATCAATTTTCCATTGTCACCAAGTTACTATTCATCATCTTCCATAATCAACACTTGCAAAATATACAATTCGGGTGATTACTTAGTTGATCACTTCCAACTTTTGCTAACAAATAATTCCACAGGTTCATTGTATTCATGAATTTCATCGTCGAGATTACTATTCATCTTCTCTCTCATTTTCTCAAAAGTACAATTCATGCCATGAACTAGAGTTTTATAATCCAATCTTTCAACCATTAAAACATGTAACAAATGCTTCAAATACTTCTAACTACTCATAATAAACGAGTTTGAAGCATTAGAATTACCTCTAGTAGATCAATCTTGAAAAATCACAACTTTGGTGATTATTGGGTTCTTGAGGATTTGATGATGAAATCTAGTATTTGGATGTAAGAATGATATTAGAACCCATATATATTGAGTAAGAATCAACCCAAAATATCATTAACAACTTACCTTAGTTGGTTGGACTTGATTTGAGCTTAAAATCGCCTCTTGACCTCAAGAACCCTAACCCCAAAAGCTCAAAATATTCTTTCTCCCCAACTTTGTACTTATAGGCCCAAGTTTCTGGGTTTTAGACTCTGCCTCGGACTTTTCGTGTCCCCAATTCACTCTTCCTTCAAGCTCTGATGTGGATCCAGACGCTATGGCAGTACTTCACTTCCAACATTTGGTAATTTGATCATAACGTCTTGTAGGAATGTCCAAATAACGAACGGTTTGAAGCATTAGAAACTAGATTCGAAGATCTTTTATTTTATAGGTGTTGCACCATATAAAGTCTTACATATATCTAGATATATTCGTCCAAAGTTAGGTCTTGTGTGTACTCATTTGGAACTTTAGTCTATCATGTAATTTCTAACTTGACTTGTCCTAAGGGCTCTCCTTAGGCCCTATATCACTTCAAATACACCCGTTTCACTTGTTATTATGTTTATGGTATATATTTCATATTGTTAATTAACATTCTCATACAAATAAATATAATTAGCACACGTCGGACCTCTTAATGAACTTATAATATTTTGAAACTTTTTTCGGGACACTACTGAAGTGACACATGTCAAGGATAACCAATTGGCAGTGACTCAACCATGGTGACACGGGATACGAATCTATAGCCGGATAAAAAGTAATTCAAGATATGACCGCTATAAAAATATTACAGAAGATACCAAGATTCCACCGGCCTTTTTTACCTTTTATTATTCTTTATCACCTTTTAATTACTTTTTATTGCAGCATTAAAATTGGTAATTGAGGGGACATATTTTGTAAATCATTGTCACAACCCAGAATCTCACTAAGTCATGATGGCACCTAACATAACCCTTTAGGTAAGCCCAACAGTAAAAGTCACTATTATGATAGGAAACCAATAGAGATAATGAATGAAATAGCCAAAAAAGTTTAATACAACTATCCCAAGGACAGGTAGTACAAGTCATGAGCGACTATGAATAAGAGTACATCTAGAGTTTGAGAAAAATTACATCATCTTTTCGAAATTTACATAAACAGAGTTTTAGCTTCTAATCTACCGCGAACAAATGGTAGCTTGTATCTTGAATGATGGTATGTCTTCAATACTAGGACCTCGAATTCCACAGTCGCTCACCGCCGAATATCTACACGTAAGGTGCAGAAGTGTAGTATGACTACAACCGATCACATGTACTCAGTAAATACCTTGACTAACCTCGGTGAAGTAGTGATGAGATTTTTAAGTCAAAAGATACTCACTAATATAACATGTTTAGTTAAATTTTCAATAGAAACAACACTAGTACTAATAAAGTATATTACAAGAACAAATATGAGAACTAGTAAATGATTAACTAAAAGTATTAACGATCAGTTCCTCAATATCCCAACCAACCCTTTTCTAACACTTCAAATCATGATGTTAAAGCAATAACCATTAAACAACATAGTAACCCATGAATCTTCATAATATGAGAAATGTGTTCAAGATATGAAATCAAATGACACGGCAACACCCTTCGTGCATTTACCTCACCTTACCAAATATGTGCATGTATGTCAAATCAAATGGCATGGCAATACCCTTCGTGCTTTTATCTCATCCTCACCAAGCATATGTATAATAGTACCAACCATGTAGAATCAATGCCAATAACAGTAACAACAAAGTAGAAATAACAAAGATAACAGTAACAACAAAGTAGAAATAACACTGATAGCAATAACAAATAAGGCAGAAACATATGAATGACGGTAACAGACAATGTAGGAGGCACAGAAGTAACGATGACAAATAAGGTAGGAGAACATGGGCTTCAATAACAAAAACGGTAGATGATTTAGATAAAATAATTACAAACGAGCAGAGACATAGATATAAATATAACAAACAAGAAAGAAAGCATGAATGTCACTAAGTAAACAGTTAGAAGGCATGTATAGAACAATAACAAATAAAATAGAAGGCGAAGGTGTAACAACAATAACAAGCAGCATAGAAAGCATAGGTGTAATAAAAAACAACTAGGGATAAATACATGACTGCATAAAGGTAAGACAATACAACATAATGCATGTCTCTCATCCTTGCCTACACGAAAACACCCTTCGTGCCATGAACTCTTATCCTCACATCATAATATAATAACAATTGTACGGCATCACCCTTTGTGCTTTTACTTTCTTCCTCTCATGATAACATAATAACAATGGCACGGCATCATCATTCGTTCTTTTACTCTTATTCTCACATGATAATGTAAAAAAAGACAATGGCAAAACATCACCCTTCGTATTTTACATTCTTCCTCTCATAATAATATAAAAATAATGGCACGGCATCACTCTTCATTTTTTACACTCTTCCTCACCAAGCACATATACATCAACAACAAGCAAGGTAAAAAAAATGGATAACGTCCGAAAGAGTGGTTAAGCATAATACAACACATGAATGACAACCACAACTCTTGCACCAATAGAAAATTTAATAGAATTCAAGAACCCCATTGTTCAAGTATCTCAACAAAGCTCAAACATGATCTTCAATATAACTATGAGACCAAGAATCTCAAGAAAAATGGACATAGACATGTATTCGTGATTTAGGAGTATAGTTATGATTGAATTTAGCACATCAACAGTTTCACAAAGAGTCCATTATATCTAACCAAGTTGTAGTAAGTTGAAGCATAGTCCTTAGCATTGAATTTGTGCTTATACTATCGTAGAAGTCACATAAAACATATGACAAGAAAATCACAAAGTTCAACAAGGCACAAAGAGTCCTATAATCGACCCCGGGCATGGACAACCCTGACACATGCATATATGCTCATCACCTTGCATATACATCACTCCTGCATGTAGCAAACAATATTATTTTATTAGAAAAGAATTTTTCAACAAATCTAGGCAAGACACTTACCTCAAACAAGCCAAATCGATACACAAGAAGCGTCACCACGCACGAATCGACCTCTGAACGGCTTGAAACTAGCCAAAAGTAACTCAAAAATATCAAATATTTTAATAGAAATCGAACCCAGACGATAAAGGTCGAATCTTTAATCAAATACAAAGTCAACTAAAATGGTGACAACCCGGACCTGCACTCTAGAACCCAACAAAACTCATAAATTCTTATATCCATTCAAATACGAACTCAACCATACTAATTTTACTCAAATCCGACTCCAATTCGATATTCAGAACTCAATTATTCACTGTAAAAACGTTTTGACAAAACCCCCCCAATTTCTCTTTTAGATTCATAATTAAAATGCCAAAATTGAAGATGGAATCATGTACAATAATCAAATCCGAGTCAAAAATAATTACCCCAATTCAAATCGTAAAAATCTACTCCAAAATCGCCTAAATCCGAGCTCCCAAACTCAAAACATGATAAAATGAGCTCAAAGTCCAAAATTAACAACTTATATGCACTGCCCAATAAAACCTTACACGATCGCGGTTGTTTCCTCCCGATCGTGATGCATAAAATCACACTGCCACAAAATGCTCTATGCGTTTGCGAAACCGACCAAACGAACACGATGACCTCAGATACTAGACCTATGCGAACGTGTATATGCCCATATGAACGTGAATACAAAACCCCCTAGATCCCCCGCTCAACTGAGATCACAAACCCTTTCTACGAACGCGATGGGTCAGACCACTCAACCTCCCCGAACGTGACCCTCCTGTCGCGAACGCGAAGAGGAAAAATCACCTAGATTCAAATCACACTTCACGATATCGAAGCTCCTACGTGATCGCGATGCTTATCAGACCAGCACCAGAAATCAGAGGAAACCAGCAATCAAACATGAAAGGAAATGGTTTGAAATCACCCTGAAATGCACCGAACCCCTCGGGACCCCATCCGCACATACCAATAAGTCCCAAAAATAGCACGGACCTACCCGAGGCCTCAAATTATACATATAACATCAATAGCATGAATTGCACCTCAATTCAAGCTTAATGAACTATTTCAAATTTCAAAAATTTCAAACTTACGTTGAACACACCTAAACAACTCAGAATTATCTCAAATTTTGCACACAAGTTCCAGATGACCTAACAAACCTATTCATACCCCCGAAACAATAATGTGAACCTGATAACATCAAAGCCAACTCTCGGTCAAACTTATAAACTTTCCAAATATTTAAATTGCTAACTTTCAACAAATCGAGCCAAAACATTCAAGAAACAGCCAAATGCAAATCCGAGCATACGCCTAAGTCCAAAATCACCATCCAGGACTAACGAAACCATCAAAACTCCGATCCGAGGTCAAATACATAAAAGTCAAACTTGATCAACTCTTAAACTTTAAGCTTCCAAAAATAGAAATTTCTCTTCCAAATCAATCTCGAACCTCTCGAACATCGAAATCAACCATACACGCAAGTCATAATACATCATATGAAGCTACTCATAACTCAAACCATCGAACTGAATGTAAATGCTCAAAATAACTGGTCGGGTTGTTATAATCATACACGTCATAGATTTAGTATAAATAGAGGCTTTCATTTATTGTAAAATAAAAACAAAAAAGATTGATATAAAAAGACTAAGATTCTTTCTCTCATTCTCTTAATCTTTATACAACTGTTGTCAAGATTTTTTAATTATTCTTGATTCCGGAGGAAACATTTGAAGTTTAGGCTTGTTTCTTCTCTAATTATCCTTATTTACTATGTTTGCACTTTGTTATTTTATTTTAACGGATCAATTTAATCTACGTGTCTATATACCATATTATAAATTCAATTGTACTATTTTATGGGTAAACAGTTTGGCGCCCACTGTGGGGTATAGATAATTATGGTATTACTTTGATCCATTCATATGTTACTAACATATCTTGACACTTTTTTTAGTAATATAAAATTAGATATGGCAACTAATGATGCTAAAAAGTCATTCAATGTAGGAACAAATAACGACGGTGAGCTCGTGGACAATGTCTACGATGGTAATCAACGGGATGGTTCAACCAGTGAAATCAGTCTCGATGGAAATGAGTCAACTCCTAACCGGGTAGAAAGAAAATCACAACATGAGAGGAGTCCTACCCCTGATGATATGGATGATGAGCTGGTGGCTGATACAGTGAAAGTGTTGAGAGCACAACAATGAAACATTATGAACCATCTCTCAAGATTATACCGGATAATAACTGAACTTTAACAAGCAATATCAGGGGCTTCAAATAATTCAAATGGTGGAGTTCGAGTCCCTCCTAGCGTGCCAAAAAATCAAACGGTCCTGAGAACCGGAAACGTTACTTCAAGAGGAGAGTTTAGATCAAACTACAACCAAGCGGGTGGAGCACGCAATGGATTTGGAAATGAGAATAACGTAGATGATCTTTTCAAAGCTGAACTCATGAGGTGTATGAAAGAAATACATTCTGGAATAGATCAGAATTCTAAGGAATTTCATCCCTGGATAGATAAGATTCTGGGAGCACCTCCGATCCTAAAGGGCTTGAACTCAAAAAAGTATTTTCAATTGTCGTTCAAACCTAATGCGGCTCCGGAGTTGATCCCAAAGAGACTCAAGATGCCAAATATTCTAAAATATGATGGAACATCGGATCTACAGGAACACATTACAACTTACAATAATGTTGTAAAGGGAAATGATTTGGCTCCACATGAGATCGAATCAATCTTGTTAAAGAAATTTGGCGAAACCCTAACAAAAAGGACTTTAACATGGTATTCACGTTTACCTGAGTACTCAATTGATTCTTTTGAAATGCTTGCAGATTCTTTCATTAAAGCTCACGCTGGACCAAGGAAAGTTCAAGCTAGAAAATAAGATATTTTCGTAATCGCTCAAGGAGACTCAGAGTTTACGAGAGTTTGTGATATGATTCTAAAAGGAGAAAATATTATTGCCGTCAGTACCAGATGAATGAGCGGCAGAAGCATTTACCAAGGGTCTTAATCCCTCAAGCTCCGACACCTCAAGGAAATTGAAGGAGAGTTTGTAGGAAATTCAAGCAGCAACGTGGGCAGATGTTCAAGGTCAATTGAACTTTAATCGAAAGCATTCCAGACACTAGTTTGAACCATACCGATTAGGATCACAGACTGACAGGAGGCACGAACGTTCCCGCAGCGAATCACCCGAAAATAACTAGTAATGTTTATGAACGTTGGGGATTGTTGCATCATAGCAGCAGAAACTGCAACAATAAGTATCGAAAGCATCTGAAGATGGCTCTGGAACAATCTGTATAGGATACCGTAGATAGACCGAACTGGCTTCGAAATAAAGAAAAAGTCTAGGGACTGCTATATAAAGGACTGGAGATTGTCAAATTAGTCCTAGGAATAAAGAAATAAAAGGAATCAGAATCAAGAACCGGCTAGACCCAATAAATGTCAGCCCAACCGCAATTGTCTTGCAGGTATTTTTGTTCATTTTCTGTGAACTATCGTATATGCAAATTTATAAATACTTTTGTACGTACAAGGAATGGAATGAAGCAAAACTTGTACCTTCTAGAATACTCTTGTAAATGTCTGAATGAACAAAATTATTCTTAAAATTTACTCACACTTAAAAGCAAATAAAGATTACAAATCCGAATAATTATGCCCTGATGAACATGAGACGTCTTCTTCATAAGCACCATAAACATAAGGACCCTCTCTTATAAATCCATCCAATCAAATGGCTAAAGGTCGGATGTCTTATTTTCCGGTCGTAAAGTTAACTGGATGCATTAAATTTCCGGACTTTATCAAAACCAGAGGTACAAAATTCCTAGTCATTCTTGGTCTCTAAGGATGTGAGGTTATAAAATTTTTGGTAAACTAAAAATCCAAGAGTCAAAACTTAAAGAAATATTTCCGGCTACAACTAAAAATCTAAGAGTCAAAACTGAAAGAAATTTTTTTGGGTACAACTAAAAACCTAAGAGCCAAAATTCAAAGATTAAAAGTTTCGAGTGAACACTAAAAATTCGAGATCAAGCTTTCTGTGATGGTAGTACTTTTTCAGCACCGAACGATCATTGACAAAAGAATAATAAGTGGTGGAGTTGTCATCTGAATCCCTAAGTTTTGCACTTTTTTCCCTTCGCCTGTTTTTTGTCCTGGTTGAATTTTTCCGGCAAGGTTTTTAATGAAGTAGTAACGAGGGTGGAAAGGATAAAAACTGTTACTTTCCGGTCACATCACAGTGAGTAACTGGAATGTAGAGGGATTATCTGTATACGGTAAATATCGGTCTCAAGAGATGGGTGACTTAGGAAGCGACACGTGTCAAGGATGGCCAGTCGGCAATGACTCAACCATGGTGACACCTAATACAATCATGTGGCCGAATAAGAAGCAATTCAAGATATGATCATTATAGAAATGGTACAAAAGACCCCAAGATTCATCCGGCCTTTATTACCTTTTATTATTCTTTATCACCTTTTAATTACTTTTAATTGCAGCATTAATATTGGTAATTAAGGGGACATAATTTGTAGATCATGCACCCCATAGCTCTCGTATAAATAGAGGCTTTCATTCTATTGTAAAAGAAAGAAAAAAAAGACTGATAGAAAAAGACTAAGATTCTTTCTCTCGTTCTCTTAAGCTTTATACAAGTGTTGTCAAGATTTTTCTATTATTCTTGATTCCTGAGGGAACATTTTGAAGCTCAGGCTTGTTTCTTCTCTAATTATCCTCATTTACTCTGTTTGCACTTTGTTATTTTATTTTAACGGATCAATTTAATTCACATGTCTATATACCACAATATAAATTCAACTATACTGTTTTACGAGTAAACTACTACAGCAGGTTGAATTATAGTGAATATTGGAAAAGTGTTTACATTGTAAATGTATATAACTTAAATAATATTTGCTTAAATATCAAGCTTAATTTCTTGCCTCTCGAACCACAAGCTCCGTAGATCATGATTGTGAATACCGTTGACTTCTTCTAGTACTGCAATTTTCTTGTTCTAGTTCCAAGATTTATAATATGCTTGGTCGTGTGGTGTATTAAGAAAAGAACCAAGAAAAAGGAGTTGAAGATAATGTTTCATTGGCCCCTACTTTTTTTGTAGTCAGCTTTTAATTCTTGTACGAAACATAGCAAGATCTGTTTCCATTGTGATAGAGAAGGCTGCCAAAACTTGTATATGCCTTCCTTGAGCAATTGCTCGTAGCCAGTTGCCCATCTTTTCTTTCTATTCTAACCTTTTTCTATTCGGAAATTGGAATGCGTTTGAACCTTATTTACTTGGTTAATTAATTGTGTCCTCTTTGTATTTGCTCCCGCTATTGCAAGATGTGTTACTAGATTGTTGATTGCTTCCCTTAATCTCTATAATTTTAGTACTTAATATTCTAAGAAGAAATAAACACTAATAGCTGTCCGCATGCCCCACCGGCGATTTTCCCTTTCTTGTTGCCTCTCAACATAAGGTAATTCCTATAGTGCCTGTTATATATGCCCTGCAATCTTGTGGCGGGGATCAAGTCAATTCCTCTTGATCAAGTAAGAGTTCAAGCTAGGGTGCAAATTTTTAGCAATCGTATTTGAACTGAATTCAAAATTTAAAGTCGATTATTTATTAATTATACCAACATTATATGTAATAAACCAAATAACAATCAAACCAACTGACTATATTGATTCACTAAATTGAATTACAATCAACTGGAATTTGCAATGAAATAATAAAGAGGATAGCTGCAAGATAACAGAAGGGAAGAGAAGCTACAAATACACCACGGAAGAAGGAGATGAGAAGCTTTGAAAGAAATGTCACGACGCAAAATCTCACCTATCGTGATGGCGCCTATCTCAATATTAGGCAAGCCGAAAATCTCAATAATTCACCATATCTTTTAAATTTGAAAACAAATAATTAAATTCAGCGAAAGAAATCTCACAATTTCAAATATAACACTCCCAAAACCCGGTGTCACTGAGTACATGAGCATCTAATATGAGTACAATGATTGACTGATAAAAACCACTGTCTGAAAATATGGAACAGTACAATAACTGAAGAAAAGAGAGACAAGGTGAGCGGACGCCAAGCAGCTACCTTGATAATCTCCAACTGATAGTACTCTGAAATCTAACTATTTTCGTATCCGAAAGCACCTGGATCTGCACATGAGGTGCAGAGTGTAGTATAAGTACAACTAACTCAATAAGTAACAAGACTAACCTCTAGGCTGAAAGAAATAATGAGCTCCGCAGGTATAGTCCAGTAAAAGTAATGGTACAGAAATGTAGGCATGCTTTCAAGTTCAACAGATAAACTCAGTACAAGTGAAATAGATCAATACTGCATGATATGAGGAATATGACATCTCAGTAGCAAGACCTCCTGTAGATACTGGTCATCAATTATTCGGTCACTCGGTACAGTTTATGGCCAGTCCAGTCACGGGGTGTTCCAACCCGTATATATATACGCATCGACTGACAGTCAGTCATTCAGTACCGTATAAGGCTAATTCAGCTCTGAGGTAATTTATCCCCAAATGCAAATGATACGGACACGATCCATGTCCAGGTAAATTTATTATAATATAAATAAATAAGGCAAGTCCATGCCCTGGGAATATCCATCCCAAACATATATATAAGTAGTAAGTAAGGCAAGTTCATGCCCTGGGAAATCCATCCCGAATATATATATAATCATCTACGCTCACTAGGGGTGTACAGACTCCGGAGGGGCTCCTTCAGCCCAAGCGCTATAAGTCGACTGCACTCACGGGGGGTGTGTGCAGACTCTCGGAGGGGCTCCTTCAGCCCAAGTGTGATATAAAGCCAATATGGCCTACTGCAGGCGGGCAGTCCCGATCCATATAATAATAAAGCCAATGAAGCCTGCTGCAGGCGGGCAGCCCTGATCCATTTATTAATAAAGACAATAAGGTCTGCTGCAGGCGGGCAACTCCGATCCATAAAATAGTAAAGACAATAAGGCCTGCTACAGGCGGGCAGCCCCGATCTGGAAAAATAATAATGTATAAAGCCATTCTAGCCTGCTGCAGGCGGGCAACCCAGATCCCTTTAATAATAACATATATATAGCCAAATAGCTTGTTGCGTTGCGCAACTCAATCCCATAAATATCCTCCCAATGGACAATTATTACTGAGTGTGAAATATATATTTTAGAACAATTAATTCAACAGCATCACGACCCCATGGGTCCTAAAATATCGTCACATAGCCTAAACATGATCTTTATTACTAGCCTCAGCTTAATTTTTCTAACACATGCCATATGTTTAGATAATCATATGATTCTTTAATTTTGCTACTGCACAGGATTTATTCAAGAAACACTTTTTGTAGTGCACGTCTACTGTTCGTCACCTATCGTGTGTGTCACATCCAAACAATTCATATCATGCCAAATTCGGGGATTCATACCCTCAGAACCAAGTTTAGAAGTGTTACTTACCTCAAACCATGTAATTGTTTACTCCGGTATGCCTTTGCCTTATGAATTTGCCTCCAAACGCCTCGAATCTAGCCACAATTATTTCGATTCAGTCAATACCAATTATTGTAATTAATTCCATAAGGAGATACTAATTTTTCAATAAAATCCGAAATTAACTCAAAAACTGCACGTCTCAGAACCCGACAAAACGTTACAAAATATGAACGCCCATCCAACCACGAGTCCAACCATACAAATTTTACCAAATTCCGACATCAACTCGACCTTCAAATCTTCAATTAAAGTCTTTGAAGATTTCTACCATTTTCAACCCAATCTATACCCATTTGAACTCAACAATCTTTCCATAAACCTTATTAATATGTATAAATGATACTATTACACCCAAGAACATACTCTTAATTACCCATCTTTACCCAAACTCGAAATTGAAGACTAGGGGTTAGAACCTTACCTCTTGGGTGAAGATCTTGCGATATTTCCTTGTTGGATTTCAAAGCTTGAACAAGATCTTGATGAACAAAGTACTCGAGCTTCTTCCTCTCTCTAGAACACTCTCCCTTCTCTCTAAAAAATATCAGATTTTTGCTACAAAATGAGTCCCAAAGCCAATTTATCAAAATGGGTTTGGGTTATGAAAATAGAAAAATTAACCTTTCGAAAGCAGGTCTGCGGTCGCATAATGGACCGCAGAATGGGTATGTGTGTTGCAAACTGCACCGCAAAATCAATGCCCAGAAATGGGCTTCACTGGACAGGTCTGCGACCATTTTGCGGTCACATAACTAGTTCTGCGATCACATAATGGTTCTGCGATCACAGAATTGGTCGCAGAATCGTAACCTTTTCAGACCTTTGTAATTTGGTCATAACTTCTTGTAGGAATTTCCAAATGACGAACTGTTTGAAGAGTTGGAAACTAAACACATAAACCTTTCTTTTGATAGGTAATACACCATATAAAACTTCATATCATCAGAGTTATGATCATTTGAAGTTAGGTCTTGTGCAAACTCACTTGAAACTTTAGTCTTATGAAATTTCCAACTTCTACATTCGATGCCGAAACTTATCGAATCAAGTCCGATTGACCTCAAATTTTGCGCACAAGTCATAAATGACATAATGAAACTATTCCAATTCTAAAATCGGATTACGACCTCAATATCAAAAAGTCAACCTCCCCGGTCAAACTTCCCAAAAAATTAACTTTCGGCATTTCAAGCCTAATTCCACTACGGACCTCCAAATAATTTTTTGAACACGCTCCTAAATCCAAAATCACCATATGGAGCTATTGAAATCATCAAAATTAATTTCCTAGGTCGTTTACACATAAGTCAATATCCGATCAACTTTTCCAACTTAAGTTTTCAATAATAAGACTAAGTGTCTCATTTCACTCCGAAATCCTTCCGGGCCCGAACCAACTAACCTGATAAGTCATAAATTAATTGCAAGACATAAATTGAGTAGTAAATGGGGGAACATGGCCGTAATACTCAAAACGACCGACCGGGATCGTTACATTTTCCCCCACTTAAACATATGTTCGTCCTCGAACGTGCCAAGAGTTGTTTCCAAGCCACCAAATCACTATTCCATCTTACCACGCACGTACCCGAGGGTGATCCCACGTTACCCTATTCTACAAAGGCCTGACAACACAATACAACTGAAAATCCTTAATTTAATCTTAGCCCAAAAACCTTGGAATTCAATTCCCAACCTTCAGCATTTCATTTCAAGACACGAATCTTACATTTACACATTGTATGAGTCTGAACAAGATACATCGAGCTATAGCTATAATCACGGATATAATCACCCAGCATATTACACAACTTTCTCTCTCGTAGAACCATTCCTGAACACAGTAACTACTCCAAACCAACCAAGTACTAGTATAAAACTTTATATCAAGCCAAACCTCGTTCCAAAAACCTTCGTAAACTGCCAATGATGAAAGAAACAATCAAAAACGTATAACCACTCATCAGATCAACTAGCCATGGAGCTCTTCTCCCCAACTAGAACCATAATCACTTTCTAAGCCGTTTCAATATTATACTCCTGGATATACCGTAATCAAACCTGATAGTACTCGTTCTAGGTCCAGTGACCTTATATTATTAAACACAACTATCCCAATGACATACCATACCAATACAACTCAATCCAAAATTGCACAACCTTGTACCCAAAATAGAAGATGTCTCAAAGTAAAGGACCGTATTGTAAGTTCAAAAACAAAAATCACCACAACCGTAATGATATAAGCTCATTATATATAGTAGAACCAAGACACACAAATTTAATAACAGTAACCAGCTCTTCTAGAGCTCACATTAACATCACTCACACGGACAACTCACGTGCTATAGTATTAATATCTGGACCCGCACGGATAACTCACGTGCCAATAATATCAGTATATTGATCCGCAAGGACAACTCACGTGCCAATAGCATAATCCACCTGGCATGGTCACATGCCTCCATTCCAAGCATATCATATAGGAGCAATCAAATAAGTACACATATATATGATAAATAAAATAATATTCACATGCTCTTGGACTGGTATAATTAACACGCCATAGCGTAAGCATGTGCAAAGTCTGTTGTCACACTTCAAAATGGCAAGTTAACGCAAAAATAGTAACTACCCCATTTATTCAAGGGAATTAACCTCTTTGTAACCTCAAATGTAGCCCAGATAGTTCTCAACAAAGGTACGAACACGAGAAACGTTATAACTTTACGCTTAATAGTCAACTCTAGGCATATCATAGCCTAAGCATTCTTTCGAGTATGAGTACTTGCTCCCATGCCTGCATATTGGCTCAAACCTTACATATATGCACACTTATAGCGCGCAGCTATCACAAATAATTAACGCAACTAGTGCCTCCACTGAGTTAAAAAAAAAATACTCACCCCAAACAGGCCGCAACTCGAAACAATATACTTCTGAGAACTCCTAGTCTCTAAATTCATCAAACATATGAATCATCGTAACGGATCCCAACTCCAGCACTAGAATGACTAACACATCTTCCATTCACGATCTTCCCATGAGGAATACTTTCATAGTTCTTTCGTGCCACATAGAAATAATTTGAATATTAGAAGTCTATCAACCAGGTGAGTACTACAATACCAATGACATCCGTAAATCAAAACACAATGCACCTTTTGAAATGCGCACCCTTCTCAGGGATTACCGAGCAGTTATAACATTCGTCTAAATACATAGCTGATTCTGGAAATATACAAATTTCGAAAAACTTTCAATCGACACTTATACATTTTTGAATCCATTAGAACTTTCCCGAGAGTCACCCCCTGTGTTCAAATCCACATTGCACCGCCCAAATGGGCCAAAAGACACGTGCCTCATTAGCACAACAACACTTAAAGAAGTAACTCTACTTTAATACCACCTATCAAATTTATACTCCATGCGCACTACATCATTCACAAATAACAACTCACTCATCCCACGATTTTCATATACTCATAAAGTGTAATATAACCCGTATCCAGAAATTTCCTTACTCAAGTCATTCTCGAACTCCACCTCTACAAGTCATCACTGATTCCCAAGTATACTTCAGACCAAAACAAAGAATTTGACACATAACTATGAATTGAATTGTCAATAACAAGCTCCCCCACTTTGCTCAAAGCCATAGATTAAAATACTTGATAACTCACAATACCCATACCTTATTACTGCCTTAATACCGCAGTCAGTTCAACAAAAAGTCTTCTCAAGCTCAAGACACACCAACCATAAAATACCTCCATCATCCGTTAATCTTGTATTCGTTCTCTTAACACTCAAGTCAACATACTCAACCAGATTCAAATTCAAGTCTCAACACGTACACCTCGCTGGCAGAAAATAAACTCTCTACTCACATCATAAGGAACACACTTACATAAATTACTCCACAAGAGATAACCCACCTACTTAGTCTTAAATTGGCATCTTGTTATACCCTTTCGCAACTATAATTACTATGAAATCACTTAATCTTTCTGAGTCCAAACTCATTAACCACACACGAGAATTTAATTTGGCCCAAAATTTTACAACGTGAAGAATCTTTCAAAACATTCACACTCGAGATTGTACGTCACATCAAACGAAAATAAAGCACCCAATGGCCTTCCTTTACATTTCAAGGAAACACTTCTTGTCACATTCAAATTATCTTAACACATCCCGCAGTTACATCATACTCTCACAAAGCCATTCCACCGCTCATCGAGCCACAAATTCCACTCGTAAGGACATTACCGGACATATGAGTCCAAATATACATGTTACAACTGAAGCTACTGATCCTAAGTTGCGGTCCAAACCTGGCCTTAAGTCCTCCAGAATGGCCCATCACCAAAACATAGAATACATATCTTAAACCTCGTTTATAAAATTACAAGCCGGCTATGCACAGTTGATACCGAGCGCTCATGTGCGCATACGAATGCGTGGAAGGAATTAAAAGAGTTATGTTTTAAGACGAATCAATTCTGCACGATAGAATACAAGAAAGTGAAATTTTTCTAGGGTTTTGGCAGCCTCTCAAAGATAAGTACAAACGTCTCCGTACTGATCCGCAAAACTCTACTAAACCTGCTCATGACTCGTGAGACCTATGTCACCTAAAGCTCTGATACCAACTTGTCACGACCCAAAATCGCACATGTCGTGATGGCGCCTATATCAATACTAGGCAAGCCAAAAATCTCAATAATCCACCATATCTTTTAAATTTTAAAACATATAATTAAATTCAGCGAAAGAAATCTCACAATTTCAAATATAACACTCCCAAAACCCGGTGTCACTGAGTACATGAGCATCTAATATGAGTACAATGATTAACTGATAAAAACCACTGTCTGAAAATAAAGAACAGTACAATAACTGAAGGAAAGAAAGACAAGATCAGCAGACGCCAAACAGCTACCTTGATAGTCTCCAACTGATAGTACTCTGAAATCTAACTATCTCTGTATCCGAAAGCACCTGGATCTGCACACGAGGTGCAGAGTGTAGTATGAGTATAACTAGCTCAATAAGTAACAAGACTAACCTCTAGGCTGAAAGAAATGATGAGCTTCGCAGGTACAGTCCAGTAAAAGTAATGGTACAGAAATGTAGGCATGCTTTCAAGTTCAACAGATAAACTCAGTACAAGTGAAATAGATCAATACTGCATGATATGAGGAATATGACATCTCAGTAGTAAGACCTCTTGTAGATACTGGTCATCAATTATTCGGTCACTCGGTACAGTTTATGGCCAGTCCAGCCCCGGGGTGTTCTAACCCGTATATATATACGCATCGACTGACAGTCAGTCATTCAGTATCATATAAGGCTAATCCAGCTCTGGGGTAATTTATTCCCAAATGCAAATGATATGGACATGATCCATGTCTAGGTAAATTCATTACAATATAAATAAATAAGGCAAGTCCATGCCCTGGGAATATCCATCCCAAACATATATATAAGTAGTAAGTAAGGCAAGTTCATGCCCTGAGAAATCCATCCCAAATATATATAATCATCTACGCTCACTTGGGGTTTACAGACTCCGGAGGGGCTCCTTCAGCCCAAGCGCTATAAGTCGACCGCACTCACTGAGGGTGTGTACAGACTCTCGGAGGGGCTCCTTCAGCCCAAGCGTGATATAAAGCCAATATGGCCTACTGTAGGCAGGCAGTCCCGATCCATATAATAATAAAGCCAATGAGGCATGCTGCAGGCAGGCAGCCCCGATGCATTTATTAATAAAGACAATAAGTCTTGCTGCAGGCGGGCAACCCCGATCCATAAAATAGTAAAGACAATAAGGCCTACTGCATGTGGGTAGCCCCGATACGGAAAAATAATAATGTATAAAGCCATTCTGGCCTGCTGCTGCGAGCAACCCCGATCCCTTTAATAATAACATATATATAGCCAAATGGCCTGCTGCGTTGCGCAACTCAATCCCATAAATATCCTCCCAATGGACAATTATTACTGAGTGTGAAATATATATTTTAGAACAATTAATTCAACAGCATCACGACCCCATGGGTCCTAAAATATCGGCACATAGCCTAAACATGATCTTTATTACTAGCCTCAGCTTAATTCCTCTAACACGTGCCACATGTTCACATAATCATATGATTCTTTAATTTTACTACTTCACAGGATTTATTCAAGAATACCTTTTTGTAGTTCACGTCTACATTTTTGTCACTTATCGTGTGTGTCACCTCCAAATAATTCATATCATACCAAATTCGTGGATTCATACCCTCAGAACCAAGTTTAGAAGTGTTACTTACCTCAAACAATGTAATTCTTTACTTCGGTATGCCTTTGCCTTGTGGATTTGTCTCCAAACACCTCAAATCTAGCCACAATTAATTCGATTCAGTCAATACCAATTATTGTAATTAATTCCATAAGGAGATACTAATTTTCCAATAAAATCCGAAATTTACTCAAAAATCGCCCGTGGGGTTCACGTCTCGGAACCCAACAAAAGTTATAAAATATGAATGTCCATCCAACCACGAGTTCAACCATACAAATTTCACCAAATTCCGACATCAACTCCACCCTCAAATCTTCAATTAAATTCTTTGAAGATTTCTACCATTTTCAACCCAATCTATACCCATTTGAACTCAACAATCTTTCCATAAACCTTATTGATATGTATAAATGATACTATTACACCCAAAAATCATACTCTTAATCGCCCATCTTTACCCAAACTCGAAATTGAAGACTAGGGGTTAGAACCTTACCTCTTGGGTGAAGATCTTGTGATATTTCCTTGTTAGATTTCAAAGCTTGAACAAGATCTTGATGAACAAAGAACTTGAGCTTCTTCTTCTCTCTAGAACACTCTCCCTTCTCTCTAAAAAATGTCAGATTTTTGCTCCAAAATGAGTCCCAAAGCCTATTTATCAAAATGGGTTCGGGTTGTAAAAATAGAATAATTAACCCTCTGAAAGCAGGTCTGGGGTCGCATAATGGACCGCAGAATGGGTATGCGGGTCGCAAATGCACTGCAAAATCAATGCCCAGAAATAGGCTTCACTGGATAGGTCTGCGACCATTTTGCGGTCGCATAACTACTTATGCGATCGCATAATGGTTCTGCGATCACAGAATTGGTCGCAGAATCGCAACCTTTTCAGACCTTTGTAATTTGGTCATAACTTTTTGTAGGAATGTCCAAATGATGAACGGTTTGAAGAGTTGGAAACTAGACACATAGACCTTTCTTTTGATAGGCAATACACCATATAAAATTTTGTATCATGAGAGTTATGATTATTTGAAGTTAGGTTTTGTGCAAACTCACTTGAAACTTTAGTCTTATGAAATTTTCAACTTCTACATTCGATGCCGAAACTTATCGAATCAAGTCCGATTGACCTCAAATTTTGCACAGAAGTCATAAATGATATAATGAAGCTATTCAAATTTCCAGAATCAGATTTTGACCTCGATATCAAAAAGTCAACCCCCCATTCAAACTTTCCAAAAATTCAACTTTCAGCATTTCAAGTCTAATTCCACTAGGAACCTCCAAATAATTTTCCGGACACGCTCCTAAGTCCAAAATCACCATACGAAGCTATTGAAATTATAAAAATTAAATTCTGAGGTCATTTACATATAAGTCAATATCCAGTCAACTTTTTCAATTTAAGTTTTCAATTATAAGATTAAGTATCTCATTTCACTCTGAAATCCTTCCGGACCCGAACCAACTAACCCGATAAGTCATAAATTAATTGCAAGGCATAAATTAAGCAGTAAATGGGGGAACGGGGCCGTAATACTCAAAACAATCGACCGGGTCATTACAAAAAAGAGATGAGAAGTACACAGCTTTTCACATAACATATCCCTAATCCTTAAAACCCAAACGATAACCCGTTTTATTCACTTTGTCACGCGCTTCCTTAACTCAGATCCCAAACAAAATCTCTTGTTGGGCTTTCTAATTCTTGGGCCTCTTCACGGTTTAGCCCCTAGTCCAACAGCCTTTGTCCAAATAACTGGCTCATACACATCATTTGAGTTATCCTGGTTCACAACAATACTCTCGTCCTCAAAAGGAATCTTTTCCTCAATGTTCGAGTAGAGCCACACTAACATTATGTTAGTGAATCTGTCATGACTTAAATATGGGTCAATAGATGACCAATGTCTTTCAACCTTAAGAATTGATGAATCAATTCCAGTGCCCTTTGCCAATTCTAAATTACCAAGAGGAAGAACATAAGCCACAAATTTAAAAATTGGTTCCTGTTCCTTTACCCTAAGTGCAACAATTTCCATTACCATCTTTGTACCAAGAGAGCCATATCAACAATTTCCATTACTAGTGTATAGCAATAACACTGATTGAGGTAGTCAGATTATTCAGGATCCCCCAACCTACACCTTTTCTTCATCTCCGCGGGTACTGCATATAGAAGATTGAAACATTGATACTTCTGTTCAAGAATTAAAAATAATTATTCTTGAGATCTTTCAAGGAGAAATGTTCCCTTTTCTACACTAGATACTCTTCTAGACTTGTCAGCCCGAGTTTCTAGAAATATACAAAAACAGCTTGAATTGTTAGTTTGTACTGTTTTGGCTTTGCTAGTTCAAGTACTAGATTTGACGTAAATATTTGTTGGTCCCTACTATGCTCTACCATGCTTATACAACCAACAAAATAGGCAAGATAACACATAAGCCTCCCAATAGTTGTAAATTTTCCAACTCTAATGCTAGGACCAACCAAGATAAAAGTGCTTTTACCCTCAATTATCATTGGTCTGTGAACAACATCATCAAAAACAATTGAAGCTATTTTCATCAACTCAACATTTACATCATCTAATAAAAGAACACTTTCCATCATAGTCAAGCTACAAGTATGTAGTGCAGCAAACTCATACAATGAGGAATCGGGCAGGAACTCAATAATTCTGTTACTCGGATCTAAAATAGATCGTAGTATAAAAATAATAAAGTCATCGGCACCATATCTAGCAACTGCTAATGCAAAATCAGTTAGAAAAAGGGATGAATAGATACCCCATTTTCGTCCAAGATCCCACACTTGAGTCATAGAGTTAGCATATGTAACGAAGAAAAACTTGACCAGTAGATCCCAACAATAGTAGTGCCGCAATGTTCACTGTATAAGTTGTTAGAGCTATGTACTTGGAACGTATTACTGGATCCCATACTTGAGCCTGTAAATAACAATCAGTTGTTTTTGCATGCTGAAACATAATGTTTCTAGAAGGTAAAATAGAAAAGTCAGAAAAAGGAGATTTTTGTCGCAGCTAGGCATATTCTACTAAGTTCCACCACAGCAGCAACTCATCCAGTCAAAGAAAATTTGATCTTCACTCAACTTAGACAAAGCATAGTAATCAAAGCTTGCTAAGTCCATAAGAGGCCAAAGCTTAACCATTTTTTCTTTAACATTCTTTCCCACAAGCATATTGCTGGTAGACCAAATACCAATCGCAGTAGTGTACTTTGTTGCTCCAAATATAAGCTCTGCCTCTCTATAATACTGAGAGAAGATGTAAGAAATATTTAGTTGTCTTTCAACTAGAGCTTTAGCATGTCTCCAGTTAGATAAATTAACCGGGGGAGCATGGAAATTCACCAAAGGATTATGACGTTTAATGTCTTTGTGAGTTATACCGATTGTGCGACGAATGTAGGACAATGCCCAAAGGTTTCGGAATGTGTAAAGCTTCACATGTAAGAGAGTGTGTATAGATGTCCTAGGTTGCAATCAAATAACCGAGGGGAGTCCGCTGGGGGTTGCCATGAATAAATTTGCACTAGGATCAAATGGGAATTGATTCAAAAAACATAGATCATTGGAGATGGAATCAATATGACACTCTAATATCCTAATAATCTGCTTGAAATCATCCACAACCATGACTAAATAATATCTTGCAGCGTCAACAAATGTGATGAAAAAACCAAAACTAGGATCAAATAAAAAGTCTGGGGAAGTAGACTTTGCTTTATAAACTAGACCACACATCGCAAGCAACAGTCTAACAGCTTTATTGGGCTGAATATTTGGGGACTGCTTGGAGTAACTTTCAGCAAATATCTGGAGCAATCCTTGTATATTCTCTGCCATAGTAGGTTCACATGTTACAGACAATAAGAAACCATAAAAAAATTTCTCCTGCCCAGTATCAACCCCATAAAGCATTTATGTAGGTTAACATCATGGTGATGGAACAATATATTTTGATTAGCACCCGCAAATGGAAATGATATCCCAGGAAATATCTCAATAGTATTTGACATGACATATCCTTGTCTAGCCAAAGGAATTTGATAACTAGTTATATCCCTTAAAGGAGAAATTTCTAACACCGGAGCTGCATTGTCTCTCGCATTCTTCTCCTCTTTATTTTTAGATTCCAGTAGTTTAGTCACATTACAATTGTAACCAGTTAAACCTACTAAGGAAGTAATGAGAACAGAGTTTGAAGAAATACCGATCTGCTTAACTAGAACCTCAGTAGTAACCTTGGTTTGCAAGGTCTCAGAGTGATATTGGTGCGTGTTGCCATTTCCCTGAGAGCCTTCATCAAACACCTGGACCTCCTCTGATTTTGCATTTCTTAAATCAGATTCTGTTGTATTAGTACGGACTTCAATATCTGATCGCTCAGTAGCAAAGACCTTAGAAAAATAGCATCCATTTGACATATTATCAAACACCTAGGCTTCAATTTTAGTAGAATATTCCTTGATTGTATCCATGTAACCTTCCGGCGATTCGAGATGTTGTTTATGAAAATGAATTCGCACCTTTGCAACAAAGTATTCCCAATCCTTCAATTGTTTGTTCTAGAGAAGCCATCGAAACCACTCTAACACCTCACCTTCGATGTAAATAGACGTGCGTAATAATATATTATTTTCTGATGTGCCGTAGAATTCAAAATAGTGTTATGTTAACTATCGAATTCATGATCAATGCAATAAGATTGAAAATGGCATAATATATACCTTTCTAGAAAGAGAAATATCGGGTACTCTTATTATGTGAATTTTGTTGTTTGGATTCACTGTACAAGTCTCTTATATAAATAAATAGACTGGGTACATTAAAATAATTATCAGCTACACAAATGGGCCCAACAATAAAACTAACTAAAGCTAAAACTAAACTAAGGTGGCTTGGCCCATTTGACTTAAGCTCTAACACCCATCTCTCCCCCCCCCCCACAAGCTGGAAGGGCTTGCCATTCCAAGCTTGGGAATAAAAGCATGTTGTTGCACGCCAAGCAAGGATTTAGTAAACACATCAGCAATCTGAGCAGAAGTGAAAACAGAATGCAAAGAAATCAAACCATCAGCCAAGGCATTTCGAACAAAATGGCAATCCACCTCAACATGCTTGGTTCTTTCATAGAAAATAGGGTTTTTGGCTATGTGGATGGCTGCTTGATTATCATAATAGACTGCAACCAGATGAAGATCAACCACCCCAAATTCAGCCAACAACCGGACTAACCAAGTGATCTCAGCAACCAGAAGCATGAGAGCCATATACTCTGCCTCAGCAGAGGACAAGGCAAGAGTGGGCTTCTTTTTAGACTTCCATGAAACAAGGCAGCCACCCAAAAACAACACAAAATCAGAAACATATCTCCTGTTATCAGCACAACTAGCCCAATCAGAATCACAGTAGCCAAGCAAAGAGAAGTCAGGAGAGTTGGAAAGAAGAGCACTCAAATCATAGGTACCAGCCAGGTACCTCAAGACACGATAAGCAGCTATCAAATGAGGAATCCTAGGAGCAGACATATACTAACTTAGGTGTTGCACAGTATAAGAAAGATCTAATCTGGTATGCTGTAAGAAGTTCAATTTCCTCACTAATTTTCTATACACAGATGGATCAGGGAGTAACTCTCATATATCAGCTGACAACTAAACATAAGGATCTAATAGAGCCATCACTGGAGTCATTGTAGAACACTCAAATTCAGAGAGCAAATCCATAGTAAATTTGTGCTGGCTAACCAAGAACCCTTGGGGCTTCTTGACAACTTAAAGCCCAAGAAAGTAATAAATCTCACCAATATCTTTGATTTTGAATTGGTCATCCAAAAACTATTTGAGGGCATGGATTTCATAAATGTCATTACCATCCAATAGAATATCATCAGCATATATAGCAACTAAGGTGAGACTAGAACCTGCAACCTTTCTAAACAAAGAGTAATCATTCATACTAGGCTAGAAATCTTTAGATTGAAGAGCAGAAGAGAGTTTGGCATACCACTGCCTAGAGGCCTGTCTAAGCCCATATAGAGACTTGTTCAGTTTGCAAGCCAAAGAGGAAGAAGGTATAGAAGTAGATGCTGAAACAGACAACCTTGGAGGGATATTCATAAACACTTCTTCATCCAAATCCTCATGTAGAAATGCATTATTGACATCAAGTTGGTATACTGTCCAATTTATTTTAGCAACCACGGACAAAAGACACTTGACGGTGGTCAACTTGACTACAGGAGAGAAAGTCTCAATGAAATCCACCCCTTATTGTTGGTTGTCATCCCTAATTACTAACCTTGCTTTGTACCTCTCATTTGATGCATCAGTCCTATGTTTGATCTTGTAGACCCACTTATATGGAATGGTCTTTTTACCAGCATGTAGGGGAAGAATATCCCAGGTGTGGTTAGCTTCCAAGGCTTGAAACTCTTGCATCATAACTTCTTGCCAAGCAGGATGAGAAGCAGCTTGATGATAAAACATAGGCTCTTGCAAGCAATTATCAGAGGACAAGGAAAGAACCTTAGAACTAGAAACAGAATTGCAAACATATCACCAAGATAAGAAGGAGGATCGTGAGGTCTAGAGGACTTTCTACGGGCATGTGGTGAAACAGGAATAGCAGAGGAAGAAGAATAATGGATAGAAGATGTGATAGGTGAAAGTGCAGACAAATCATGAGAAGAAGTAGTAAGAGAAGAGGTAGGAGGAGAAGTAGGTAGAACAGGGGTAGAAAAAGGAGAGGGGTGGATGTGAACTGAATCATATAATGGTGCAGGGGAAAAACAGATGAGAGGAAGTAGGATCAGAGTATGGAAAAACATTTTCATAGAACAAGACATCCCTAGAATGAAATATTTTTTAAATGAACCTGGACCTGAGCTTGTCCCTGTATAGTTTAGGTATAGCAGCAAAACAGAGGCAGCCAAAAGCACATAGGTCGTTCAGAGAAGGAACAATTCCATAAAGCAATTCAAAAGGAGTTTTGTTTCTGAATAAAGGAGAAGGGAATATATTTATCAAATAGGTAGCAGTTAAGATGCATTCACCCCAATACTTTATAGGCAACTTGGACTGAAAAATAAGTGCTCTAGCAGTTTCTAAAAGGTGTTTGTGCTTTCTTTCTACTATACCATTCTGTTGATGTGTATGTGGAGAAAAAGTTTTATGCAAAATGCCATGAGTATAAAAGAAAGCTAAAGTTGTAGTACTAGACCCTAGTTCAAAGGCATGGTCAGACCTTACCACCTTGATAGTAGAATTAAACTGAGTTTGTATCATGAAAATGAATGATTGAAGCAGAGTGAAAGCACTTCCTTTAGATGATAACAAATGTGTCTAAGTGGCTCTAGAAATATCATCTACAATAGTCATAAAATATTTAAAATCATTATAAGTTGAGGTATGATTAGGACCCCAAAGTTCTATGTGAATTAACTAGAATGGTGAAGTGGAACGTATAGTACTTTCAGGGAAGGGAAGTCATTGCTGTCTAGCCATAGGACAGATAGGACACAGAAAAGATTGCTTTTGGGGTAACTTCTCAGAAACACCAGATGCAACATCATGTATAGAAACAGAAGCTGCAACATTTGAGATAGAATTACTGCTCTAATTCATTTCATATAAATGTTTGGTAGTAATGGTATTTACAAAGTGTGCACTTAAAGCATAAGTAGAAAAACCAGTAAAAGTGGCAGGATTGAGAATATAGAGCCCATCCTGAAGACTACCAAGAACCACTGGCTTCTTCAGAGAATGGCCCAGCAAAACACATGCAAATGAAGAGAAATACGCTAGACAATTTATTTGAATGATAAGTTGAGCAAGAGAAATGAGATTATATTGAAAGGCAGGAACAAGAATGTTATGACCCAAATACCCAACCAGTCGTGATGGTGCATATCGTAGAACTAGGCAAGACAACATTCTCAATATGCTTTCAATATGTGACAGAAGTGAGCTAAAGCAATTAAACTAACTAAAGGTTTACATAATAATGGGGTAAAAACCCAAAATACAAGTGCGGAATGATAGTCCGATATCGGGGTGTCACTAAGTCACGAGAATCTAACAACCAATCTAGAAAACATAGTCTACTACAGACTGTGCCAAATGCCAATACAATAGAGAAAAGGCAATAAGAAAGGAGAAACAAGGATTGTGGATGTCGGCATCTACCTCGTAAGTATGCGATAATCAGATTGCGCACGAACTCAGCAACCGCCAGAACCGTACACACCTGGATCTACACATGAAGTGCAGGGTGTAGCATAAGTACAACCAACTCAGTAAGTAACAGAATTAAATAAGGAACTGAGAAGCAGTGACAAGCTATAAAAATACAGTTCATTTCAAAAGTTTTCAATAAAGAGTGAACATATTTTCAAATTCGGTGGTGTAAGTCAAATCAGTTCGAGCTCAAGTAAAACGGATATGAATCTTCTAGAAATTTCACAACAATAATAGATAACAACTAAGTGCAACAATAAATAAAATCAAGTATAGCCTCTCAAAGCAACAGTCACTCAACTCATCTCAACAGCTCATACTCTCGGCTCTCAGCCCTCAATACACACTCTCAATAGGTACATGCGCTCACTGGGGGTGTACAGCCTCCAGAGGGGCTCCTTCAGCCCAAGCACTATATTACTGTGGCGCGCAGCCTGATCCAATATTGTTGCGGCGTGCAACCCGATCCAATAATATTGCGACGTGCAACCCAATCAAAATATATATATATATATATATATATATATAGCCCGAAGGCTTGTTGCCGCGTGCAACCTGTGAAAGTACAAGAGGGGGTGAATTGCTTATTTTGAAATTAATTATTATAAGTTGACTGGTTTTTCAATTAGTATATTAGATGTAATAGCGAGATAATAAGAAGTGCAGAATTAAAATGAAGAAGTAAAGTGTAGTAATTAAAGACACTGGAGTTTTTATACTAGTTCGGATTTGATGTGAATCCTAGTCCAGTCCCCTTGGGTTGCAAGGGAGTTCTCTTTCAGTGATTGAGTTTCTTGAGTACAAAGTGAATGGTGTAGTTTACACAAACAACTCAGTTTCTATGTCACTCGTCTTTTCTTGATGCAATGCCTCACAGTATTTTTCTCTCTTTCTTCTCTAACTTGTGACACAACAGATCTAGTAGAGCTACAATGTTTGTTTGAAGTAGAATAAAGAGAGGGTAATTGGTTTGATCAAAGTATGTGTCTCTAAGACTTAAGGTTGCATATAAATACTTTATAGGAGACCGTTACTGAAGATATTTTCCAACCCAAGAGATTTGATCCTTGGAAAGAAATTGATTCTTTCCAAGAATAAGGTTAATTCCCATTACTCTTCCTTGATGTGTGGACTTTGACAGCTTTCCCTTTTTAAGTTTTGATAGCTCCGAATTTGCTCCTTAATTCTGGGTCCTTCCAGTAATAGCTGCTGATTGATTATCTTGCCGGATCTTCAATGCTTCTTTTCATTTTTAACTCTTCAATCAATCTCGGATTGATTATCTTGCCGGATCGTCAGTGTTTCTTTTACTTTTGAATGCTTCAATCAATCTTTGATTGATTTTTTCCTTTAGCTTTGATTGTTTCTCTTTGTTCACTTTGATCTTGGTTGATTTCCTTGAGTCCCTACACCAAAAGCAATTATATTATTTTTTCATCATTAAAACTAAAACCTAACAATCTTTCCCTTTTTGATGATGACAAAAAAATAATATATGTAAACATCAGTTAACTTCCCTATATTTTACTCCCCCTCAATGAGTGCAGTTAACTCCCCCTCATTAGGTGCCATTGGGACTACTTCATTTAGTCGACTTCTCTTGTAGTATCTATAGTCCATTCCCCCTACAATGGATGTACCTGCACGAATATATGTATAGATTTCTCTCCCTTTTTTGACATCAGCAAAGAGGGGATAAAAACAACAGTACACCAAATACTAAAGCAGAATTTGTAGCATGATATGCATGCAGAGTTAAAAAAAATCATCCAACGACTGGTTATCCAGTCCAAAACAGCACATCAAAAAAATTATTTGAAACTTCCAGACTAACTATGCAAGAAATAAGTAAGAGTGTTGCAAATTGCCTCCTTTAGTTGATCAAAGCTAGCATTAGCTGAGACAGTCACTCCATCAAGCATGTCGTGTACTTCCTTGAATACCTTGACTGTGTTTTCCCTAACTCTGAGAATTGCAACCCTTATCTTTGAAACATCAGTCCATATCTCTTTGGAGATTGCATGAATGTCCCCAACAGTGGACTGAGTGACAGTAAGAATATCTTTGATGGTGGTCAGTTGGTTATCAATGGCAGTCAGTTTCTCAGCAAGGTCAGAATTACTAAGACTGTGATGGGAAACAGGGGCTTTGGTCTTGGAATCAGGTTGAACATGATTGACCTCACTTTCATGTTTCTTAACCCAGGATCCCTTCACACACACATATCTCATACTAACAAACGCCTTAGAATTGTAAGATTTTGAATCAGAGACGAAAGGATATTCATAAATAGATATATTATGAGCCTCCAGAATATGAGTGATGGCCATGCCATAAGGCAGACTGGTGGGATTATCAGCACTTTCAATCATAACATTTATGACCCAGGAGGACAGTTTGATCTTGAGTTTGGACACAAGGAAATAGACAAGAAAGGTATCTCTTTGAGAGAAGGTGGAGAAGGAGCCAGTACGAGGGAGTAGAGTAGTTGCAACAATGTGGACTAGAACACGAGTTTCAAAGCTAACATCACTTGGACCTAATTGGTTCGAGAGGGATTCAGATGAACACTCAGCAATACAACATTTTGCTTGATCAAAGGTGATTTCAAAATCATCAGGCCAAGAATTTTTTAAAAGCATGGGAAAACCAGAACACTTCCACTGGAAAATTGAGTCAATTGTGGCACAATCAAGAACGGTGTGCTTTCCTAACACTAAGGATTCTAACTTATCAGAATTATTAGAGCGAAGATTGGCATAAAACATTCTTACTAGGGTTCATAGACTTTAGGAGTGGCAACAGAAAAGAATTTTGACCAGCCTTGATAAACAAACAGATCTTTTACCTTACAGTTTAGGTCTTCCATGTCATCAAGGTCGACTACTCTGCCATGAGCGATTGTCTTGTCTTTCAGAGCAATAAAAAAATCCATGTTTGGAGAATCCCAGAAATTTAGGTCAGACTCTAAAGAACTTGAGAGATCTATTTTCGATTTCTTTGGAGTAAAAGATTCAGGAGGTTCTTCCAAAGGTCTTTTTCCTAGGGCTTTTTCTCCTAGAGGATGAGAATGATCTGAGAGTTCTGGCTGAGATGAGGCAAAGCCTTCTGAGTGGTCGGACCCTAGGTCTACTTGTTTAGGAGGCTGGGAAGAAGGTTTTGCTCTAGAACGAGTACTTTTCTAGGTGGAGGCTGAGGGAGTTTTAGAGTGATTAGCTATGGAAGAAACTGGTTGAAGAGAGTTTCGGAGAGGGTTTCTAGGCGATGGGAACGATGGAGATTGGAAGAGGGTTTCAGAGATTAAAAGAAGGGGTTTCTGACGATTGGGTACAGGAAAGGAAAGGGTATCAGTTGAACAAGCGTGATGATTGGTTTTCCTTTCTTGGACGATGTAACTGATTTGAAAAGAGAGGGAATTCAGAGGCGCTATTAGTGACTATGAAAAGACAAAGTTTAAACATTAGGCATACAAAACATAAAAATATCACATAGGTCCTAATATTAATGATCAATAGAAATAATACCAAGTAATTCTCTTAAAAAGCAAAATTTGTCTTCAAGTAAAGATTTAGTGAAAATATTTGCTAATTGATCAGTAGTTCCAACAAAAGATAATTCTATATTTCCCTTAAGAACATTATCTCTAATGAAATGATGCTTGATGTCTATATGTTTTGCCCTAGAGTGATGCACAAGATTTTTTGAGAGACATATAGCGCTAGAGTTATCACGGAAAATTGGAATAGGTTTAAAGAATAGTTCATAGTTACCCAATTGATGAGACATCCATAGTAATTGTGCATAACATTGTCCAATGGCGATATACTCAGCCTCAGTTGTGGATAGTGCAACTGATCCTTTCTTTTTACTGTTCCAAGATATCAGTTCTTTTCCAAGTAATTGACATGCTCCACTGGTACTTTTTCTATCTTCCTTATCACCTGCAAGATTAGCATATGAATAACCTTCTAGTTTAAAATTGTTAGAGCGTGGAGACCATAATCAGTGGAGAAATAGTTCCAATGAGATATCGAATAATTCTATTTACTGCAGTCAGATGTGATTCTTTAGGAGCTGACTGAAACCTTGCACAAAACATAATATCTGGTCGACTAGCAGTTAGATAAAGGAGGTAGCCAATCGTTCCACGATATTTAGTTGCATCAACAGGATTTTCCTGTTCTTCTTTGTCAAGACTTGTTGAAGGACTCATTGGTGTTCCAATAGCTTTAGCATTACTCATACCAAACTTCTAAATCAATTCCTTTGTGTATTTTGTCCGACATATAAATGTTCCTTTCTTCATATTGTTGAATTTGAAGTCCAAGAAAGAACATTAGATCTCCCATCATACTCATTTCAAACTCACTTTGCATAAGATATGAAAATTTCTTGCACAGAAGAGGATTAGCACTACCAGAAATAATATCATCAACGTAAACTTGAATAATGAGATTATCTTTCGATGATCTTTTAATAAAAAGGGTAGTGTCTACTTTACCTCTTGTAAATCTGTGATCAATAAGAAATGAGCTGAGTCTTTCGTACCATGCTCATGGAGCTTGTTTAAGTCCATACAATGCTTTGGTCAATTTGTACATATGGTAAGGAAACGTTGAATCTTCAAATCCAGGGGGTTGTTTTACATATACCTCCTCCTCAATGAAACAATTTAAAAAGGCACTTTTGACATCCATCTGGAAGAGCCTAAATCTTTTAAAAGATACGTATGCAAGAAGAATTCGTATTGGTTCCAGTTAAACTGTTGGAGCAAAGGTTTCGTCGTAGTCGACTCCTTTCTGTTGTGAGTATCCTTGAGCTACTGATCTGGATTTTTTTCTCACAACCTTTCTTCCTCATTTAGCTTATTTCTGAAAACCTATTTTGTTCCAATTACAGGAGCATTTTCATGCTTAGGCAGTAGTTTCCATACTTGATTTTTGTCAAATTGATCTAGCTCTTCCTGCATTGCTTGTAACCAGCTTGAGTCTTTCAGAGCTTCCTCTATTTTCTTTGGTTCAATCTGGGAAATCAGTGCTATGTTTGCTTTCTTCATGAGAGCTCCCCCGGTTTTCATTCCTTCGCTTGGTTCTCCTATGATAAACTTTTGAGGATATTCTGGTTCACCTCTCCATTCATTTGGACGAATTGTACTTGTATGAGTAGTTGACTCCTTCGGAGATTTTGATTGATTGATGCTAATCTCATTAGTTGACTCCATTACACCATCAGGTTTATTAGTCGACTCTTGAGATTTGCTTATCTCCTGAATTTTTTGAATTTGATCTTCATCACCTGCAATAATTCCTTTCTCGGCCGAAGTGTTATTTTCATCAAAGATAACATGTACTGATTCTTCTACACACAGTGTGTGTTTATTATAGACTCTAAAGGATCTACTATTTAATGAATAACCTAGAAAAATACCTTTGTCACTTCTTGGATCGAATTTTCTAAGATTATCCTTACCATTATTGTGAATGAAGCACTTGCTTCCAAACGGATGAAAGTAACTTATTTTGGGTCATTTACCTTTCCACAATTCATAAGGAGTCTTCTTTAGGATGGGTCTTATGAGGCATCGATTGAGAATGTGACATGATGTACTTACTCCTTCTGCCCAGAAGTGATTTGGCAACGAATATTCTAGTATCATAGTTCTTTCCATATCTTGTAAAGTCCTATTTTTTCGCTCAACAACTCCATTCTGTTGGGGTGACATTGGAGCAGAGAAATTGTAGGTGTATCCTTGATCATTGCAGAAATCTTCAAATGCTCTTCTTTCAAATTCTCCTCCATGATAACTTTGAATTGTCGTAATAAGATACCCCTTTCTCTTTAGACCTTTTTACAGAAGATCTCAAAACTTTTCAGAGCTTCATCTTTGTGAGATAGAAAAATCACCCAAGTAAAGCGTGAGTAATCATCAACAATAACAAAGGCATATTGTTTCCTCCATTGCTAGCAGTTCTAGTGGGTCCAAATAAGTCCATATGAAGCAATTGCAAGGGCTTTGAAGTAGATACAATATCTTTGCTTTTGAAAGAGTTTCTAGTTTGTTTACCAATCTGACATGCATCACATACATGATTTCTAGAGAAATTGAGTTTAGGTAAACCAATAACTAAATCATGCTTGGAAAGTTTCTCTATCAGATGCATGCTTGCATGACCAAGTTTCTTATGCCATAACCATGGATCATCAGATATGGATGTTAAACAAATATGACCATCTATATTTTCAAAACCATCAAGAATATAGACATTTCCATACCTTTTACCTGGGAGGATTATTTTACATGTCTCATCTTCAATAGCACTGTCTGTTTTCTTGAACTTTACTCTATACCCTGAGTCGCATAGCTGACTTATACTCAGAAGATTGTAGTTAAGTCTGTCAACAAGCTAAACCTCAGTGATATCACAATTATTATTGAAATGAACTGTTCTGGTACCGACTATTTTTCCTTTTGAGTCATCACCAAATTTGACACTTCCTCCGTCTATCTTTGTAACTTCTTTAAACATGTTTTTGTCACTTGTCATGTGACTGGAACACGCATTATCTAAGTACCATTTTCCATTGTGACTCCTTCTGTGGTGTTCCTGCAAAACATAATTATCACTTCCATTTAGGTACCCAAGCTTGCTTGGGTCCTTGTTGGTTAGTATTATTGAACTCAGGATTGTTTTGGGTTTCCAAATCCATCCTGAGACATTTGATTTATGAAATCGAAAAATAGAATATTTATGTCCACTTTTGTTACAGTAGTGATACATAAGTCATGATCCATTTTTGGATCTTTCATTTGTGTTAGTACTAGTGGACACTGTTCTGGCTGGTCCTTCTCCAGTTGACTTGTAAGTAGACTGGTTCGACTTGATAAAACTATGACTAGTGGATTTGCGCATGCCATTGAGTTGCATTTGCAATTCCTAAAACTCATCTTGAAGTACTTCTTTTTCAATTTTGCATACTTCAAGCTTGAGTTTCCAGTCTTTTACTTCTTTATTGAGTCTCTTTAGTTCATTCATCATTTTTTGAGACTCTTTCAAAGTAAGGTCAATAATATCCTGCAATTCATTACATCTTTCACAGTTATAAGATCTTACCTCGCTTGTTTCACCTCGCGCCATGAAACAGTTCTCATTGTCATCTTTGCATTCGTCATCTGAAGTGTCCTCATCTGTCTAGCACCCTGAGAGTTTGCTCATGTCATTTTCCAGAATTTTCATGAAACATAGATTTGCTATCTCTTCGTGTTCTGAATTGTCTTCATCACTCCAGCTTCCAAATGATTTGTTCTTGTTAAAACCTCTAGAAACCTTTCTTTTAAGATCAGGACACTCAGCTTGAACATGCCCAAATCTTCCACACTCATAGCATTTGCCATCATTTTTGTCTTGTTCGTTATATTGCCTAGTCTGCCTGGGTGGTATCCTGCCTCTTCTTGTATTCATGTATCTCCTCATTAAAACATCCATGTTCCTTGATACTATGGAAATTTCTTCTTGAAGAGCATCAGGGTCGTCATCAATATCATTGTCTGCTCTTTCAGTTGTAGCCTTGAAAGCAACGGTTTTCTTCTTTTCTTCTTGGTTTGTTTTCTTGAGATGAGTTTTCTCGAAGGCTATAAGTTCTCCTCAAAGTTCATCGTATGATAATTTGTTCAAATCCTGTGATTCAAGTGTAACCACATTTGTCTGCCAAGTAGTGGGGTAGACTTCTCAAAATTTTCCTAACTTGATCACCACTTGAGTATGGTTTGCCAAAAGCTTTTAGATCGCTAATGATTTTGCTAAATCTGGCAAACATCTCTTTAATAGATTCTCCTTCTTTCATCTGGAAGAGTTCGTATTCATGATCCAACATGTTGATATGGGTTTATTTCACTTTACTGGTTCCTTCATAAGTAACTTCAAGTTTATCCCACATCTCTTTGGTTGTATCGCAACTGGATATTTTCTCATATTCCTCACCACCTATAGCATTATAAAGCAGATTTCTTGCTTTAGCATTAACTTGCACAACTGCCATTTGTTCATCAGTATATTCACCTATATCTTCAGGATCAGTAGGTGGTTGAGCAACAGTCGGCAGAAGATAGTTCCCCTTTTTGATAACTCGCCAGACCTTGACATCATAAAACTTTGCGTATATTTTCGTACGCACTTTCCAGTGAGAGAAATGTTGTCCATTGAAATATGGTGACCTTACTTACGATGTTCCTTCTTAGAAGAGTGCTCCGACAATAACTTGATTAGCCATGATCTTTTCTCACAAGCTGTTAAGCAAAAGAAAAATGTGAGCCGAGATCTGACACCAATTGAAAGTACATGAGGGGGTGAATTGCTTATTTTAAAATTAACTACTTTAAGTTGATTGGTTTTCCAATTAGTCGACTAGATGTTATAGCGATATAATAACAAGTGCAAAATTAAAATGCAGAAGTAAAGTGGAGGAATTAAAGACACCGTAGTTTTTATACTGGTTCGGATTCAATGTGAATCCTAGTCCAGTCCCCTTGGGTTGCAAGGGAGTTCTCTTTCAGTGATTGAGTTTCTTGAGTACAAAGTGAATGGTGTAGTTTACACCCATAGCTCAGTTTCTATGTCACTCGTATTTTCTTGATACAATGCCTCACCGGTATTTTTCTCTCTTTCTTATCTAACTTGTTACACAGCAGATCTAGTAGAGCTACAATGTTTGTTTGAAGTAGAACAAAGAGAGGGTAATTGGTTTGATCAAAGTATGTCTCTCTAAAACTTAAGGTTGTGTATAAATACTCTATAGGAGACCGTTACTGAAGAGATTTTCCAACCCAAGAGATTTGATCCTTGGAAAAAACTTGATTCTTTCCAAGAATAAGGTTAATTCCCGTTACTCTTCCTTGATGTGTGGACTTTGACACCTTTCCATTTTTAAGTCTTGATAGCGCCTGATTTGCTCCTTAATTCTGGATCCTTCCAACAATAGCTACTAATTGATTATCTTGTCAGATATCCGATGCTTCTTTTCCTTTTTAACTCTTCAATCAATCTCGGATTGATTATCTCGATGGATCGTCAGTGCTTCTTTTATTTTTGAATGCTTCAATCAATCTTTGATTGATTTCTTCCTTTAGCTTTGATTGTTTCTCTTTGTACACTTCAATCTTGATTGATTTCCTTGAGTCCCTACAACAAAAATGATTATATTATTTTTTCATCATTAAAACTAAAACCTAACAACCCGATCCATATACCTCACAGCTCGCAGCTCAGGCCCTACCTCAGTCACTAACCTCTCTAGCCCCTCGGGCTCACATAATATCATAATAACCAGGCCAAGCAAAAAATACAACAAGTATCAACAAGAAATGAGAGGGAAATGAGATATAACACAGAAGTAAGACTGTGACTGAGTACAAGACAGCAATTAGCAGTCAATTGAATAAGTATACGACCGATGCGGGTCCCAATAGTGATATCATATGGCCTAAGCATGGTTTCTAACATGAAAGGCAGTCAATTGCTCAAAGACAAGGAAAACAATTAATAACAATGGCTATTCGACTTTACAGTCTCACGGGACGGACCAAGTCACAATCCCTCACGGGGCATGCCCGTCACCTAGCATGTGCGTTACCTCCAAATATTCACATTATACAAATTATCGGAGTTTCATACCCTCAAAACCAGATTTAAGACGGTTACTTACCTCAAACCGAGCAAATCTCTACTCCGAAATGCCTTTGCCTCTCAAATTGGTCTCCAAACATCCCGAATCTAGCCACAAGTAGAACAATACAATCAATACATGCAAAAGGGATCAATTCCACACAAAAAAGTACTAAATTATAACCAAAAATCCGAAATTGGCCTGAACTCGGCCCTCGGGACCACGTCTCGAAATCCGACAAAAGTCAAAAAACCCGAAAGCACATTCACCCACGAGTCTAACCATACCAAATTTACTCAAATCTGATAACAAAATCCCATTTAAAACATCAAAATCCCAACTCAAGAGTTCTTCCTATTTTTTCCCCAATTTCACACCCCAAATCACAAATTAGATGATAAACTTAAAGATGAAATCATGGGATTTAACCAAAACCAAGTAAGAATCACTTACCCCAATCAACTCCATAAAAATCCCTTCAAGAATCGCCCAATTTCGTGTTCTCTAGCTCAAAATATGCAAAATGGGTTCAAACCCTCATTTTTTAAATTAATACTACATGCCCAGATATACTTCATCGCGATCGCGGAACATTCCTCGCGATCGTGAAGCACAACTAGGTTGCCCTACATTTTTACCCTACGCGAATGCGGAATCACCCATGCGATCGCGGATCACTGCCTCTCATACCTACACGGTCGCACCATGCCTCACACGATCACATAGAGCATTCGCCACGCCTCCCCTATTGCTCAAATCCTTCTACGCGAACGCGACCTTAGCCACACGTTCACGAAGCACATCTTCGCACACATACGCGATCGTGTTCCTAACTTTGCGATCGCATAGAACAAACTCACATTTGCCTCAAATAAGCTTACGCGATCACGAATGAATCCCTACGATCGCATACAAGGAAACCAGAACCTGCTGAAACCAGAACATCAGCTATCAAGCCAAGTCCAAAAATAATCTGTTAAGCATCTGAAATTCACCCGAGGTCCCCGGGACCTCAACCAAACATACCAACCAATCCTAAAATACCATAAGAATTTATTCGAGCCTTCGAATCACTCAAAACAACATCAAAACACCAATTACACCCGGATTCATGCCTAAAGAACTTCTAAACTTTCAAATTCCACAAACGACACCAAAACCTACCATACTACGTCCGATTGACTTCAAATTTTACACACAAGTCATATTCAATATTATGGACCTATTTCAACTTCCGGAATCGGAATCCGACCCCGGTATCAAAAAGTCAACCCCCCGGTCAAACTTCCCAAAATTTGACTTTCGCTATTTCAAGCCTAAATTAGTTACAGGCCTCAAATTCACAGTATGGGCACGCTCCTAAGTCCAAAATCACCCAACGGAGCTAACGGAATCAACGGAACTCCATTCCGGAGTCGTCTTCACACACTTCCAACTACAGTCAAAATCCTGAGACTTAAGCTTCCGTTTTAGGGACTAAGTGTCCCGAAACACTCCGAAACCAAAAACAATACCTCCCGGAAAGTCACTTAAGTAAAACCAGATACAGGAAAAATAATAAATAGGGGATCAGGGAAAATACACTAAAAATGACTGGTCGGGTCATTACATCCTCTTCCTCTTAAAACAATTGTTCGTCCTTGAATGAGCATAGAGACATACCTGAAGTAGTGAAAAGATGAGGATAATGGATGCGCATATCGTACTTGGTCTCCCAAGTCACCTCCACGATAGGCTGACCTCTCCATTGCACCTTCACTAAAGCTATATCCTTTGACCTCATCTTCCGATCATGCCGCTCCAAAATAGCCACCGGCTCCACATCATAAGTCATATCACCATCCAACTGAACCGTGCTGAAATCCAAAACATGGGACTGATCGCTGATATACTTCCGGAGCATAGAGACATGAAATACTGGATGCACACTCGACAAGCTAGGTGGTAAGGCAATCTTGTAAGCCACATCTCTGATCCTCTGAAGTACCTCAAAAGGCCCAATGAACCGAGTGCCCAACATGCCCCTCTTCTCAAACCTCATAACACCCGTCATGGGTGATACCTTCAGCAGAACTTTATCCCCGACCATGAAAGATACATCACGAACCTTCATGTCATTATAATTCTTCTGCCTAGACTGCGCCGTTTAAAGCCGCTCCTGAATCAATTTCACCTTGTCTAATGCATCCTGGACCAAGTCTGTACCCAAGAGCCTAGCCTCACCTTGCTTAAACCATCCCACCGGGGATCTACACCACCTTCCATATAAAGCCTTGTACGGAGCCATCTGAATGTTTGACTGATAGTTGTTGTTATATACAAACTCCGCGAGCGGTAGAAATTGGTCCAATGAACCCCCAAAATCAATGACACAAGCACGTAACATGTCCTCCAATATATGGATAGTGCGCTCGGACTGTCCGTCCATCTAAGGGTGAAAGGTTATGCTCAACTCAACCTAAATACCCAACTCTCGCTGCACGGCCCTCCAAAACTGTGATGTAAACTGTGTGCCTCTATCTAAAATGATGGAAACTGGGACACCATGAGGGCGAACAATCTCTCGGATGTAAATCTCAGCCAACCGCTCTGAAGAATAAGTAGTACCAACTGGAATGAAGTACGCGGACTTGGTCAGCCGATCCATAATCACCCAAATAGCATCGAACTTCCTCGAAGTTCGTGGGAGCCCAACTACGAAATCCATAGTGATCCGCTCCCACTTCCACTATGGGATCTCTAACCTCTGAAGCAAGCCACCTGGTCTTTAATGCTCATACTTAACTTGTTGGTAGTTGAAACACCGAGCCACAAACCTAACTATATCCTTCTTCATCCTCTTCCACCAATAGTGTTGTCTCAAATCATGGTACATCTTCGCGGTACCCGGATGAATGGAATACCGTGAGTTGTGGGCCTCCTCAAGAATCAACTCCTGAAACCTATCCACATTGGGCACACATATTCATCCATGCATCCTCAACATGCCATCAATACCAATAGTCACATCTCTAGCATCACCTCGCCAAACCTTGTCCTGGAAGAAAAGCAGATGGGGGTCATCATACTGACACTCCCTGATACGATCATAAAGAGAAGACCTAGAGACCACATAGGCCAAAACACGACTCGGCTCCAAAATATCCAATCTGATAAGCTGACTAGCTAAGGCTTGAACATCTAATGCCAAGGATATCTCTACTGCTGGAAGATATGCTAAACTCCCCAAACTCTCCACCCGGCGACTCAAGGCATCGGCCACCACATTGGCCTTCCTGGGATGGTACAAAATGGTGATATCATAGTCCTTAAAAAGCTCTAACCACCTCCGCTGATGCAAGTTAAGATCCTTCTGTTTGAACAGATGCTGCAAACTCCGATGATCAGTGTAAATCTCACAATGAACCCCGTACAGATAGTGCCGCCAAATCTTCAAGGCGTGAACAGTAGTTGCTAACTCAAGATCATGGACAGGATAGTTCTTCTCATGGGTCTTCAACTGGCGTGAAGCATAAGTAATTACTCTACCCTCCTGCATCAGAACACAGCCAATACCTATCCGCGAGGTATCACAATACATTGTGTAAGAACCAGAAGCTGATGGTAGAACTAGAACTGGAGTCGTGGTCAAAGCAGTCTTGAGCTTCTAAAAGCTCTCCTCGCACTCATCTGACCACATGATTGGAGCACCCTTTTGGGCCAATTTGGTCAAGAGCGATGCAATAGATGAAAAACCCTCCACAAAATGACGGTAATAGCCCGCCAAACCAAGAAAGCTCCTAATCTCCGTGGTTGAGGATGGTCTGGGCCAACTCTACACCACATTTATCTTCTTCGGATCCACATGAATACCCTCGCTGGACACCACGTTCCCCAAGAACACCACTAAACCGAGCCAAAACTCACACTTGGACAACTTTGCATAAAGCTTTTCTTCCCTCAATCTCTGTAACATAATCCTCAGATGTTGGGCATGCTCCTCCTAGCTACGAGAGTACATCAGGATATCATCAATGAATACAATAACGAATGAATCCAAATAAGGCTGAAACACACTATTCATCAAATGCATGAACGTTGTTAGGGCGTTAGTCATCCCAAAAGACATCACAAGGAACTCATAATGGCCATATCGGGTCCTGAAAGCTGTCTTAAGAATATCTAAATCCCGAATCCCGAATCTTCAGCTTGTGATACCCTGACTTCAAATCAATCTTGGAGAACACCATCGCTCCCTGAAGCTGGTCAAACAAATCATCAATACGCGGCAAAGAATACTTGTTCTTGATTGTGACCTTGTTCAACTGTCTGTAATCAATGCACATTCTCATAGTTCCATCCTTCTTCTTCACAAATAGAACTGGTGCAACCCAAGGTGACATTCTAGGCCGAATAAACCCCTTATCAATGAGTTCCTAAAGATGCTCCTTCAACTCAGTTGGTTCCATACGGTACGGTGGAATAGAAATGGGCTGAGTGCCCGGCACCAAATCAATACCGGAATCAATATCCCTGTCGGGCGGCATGCCCGGCAGGTTTGCTGGAAACACATCCGGGAAATCTCGCACCACCGGAACAGAATTAATAGTAGGGGCCTCTGTACTAACATCCCTCACAAAGGCCAGATAAGATAGATAACCTTTCTCAACCATCCGCTGAGCTTTCAAGTATGAAATCACTCTACTGGGAACATAGTATATAGAACCGCTCCACTCAACCCTCGACAACCCCAGCATCTCCAACGTCATAGTTTTAGCGTGATAATCTAGAACAACATGACATGGAGACAACCAATCCATACCCAAGATCACATCAAAATCGACCATGCTGAGCAGCAAAAGATCCACTCCGGTCTCCAGACCCCTAATAGTCACCACATATGACCGATATACGCGGTACACAATAATAGTATCACCCACAAGAGTAGATACATGAACAGATAAAACTAAAAACTCACAGGGCATATCCAGAAAATGAGCGAAATAAGAGAAAACATATGAATAAGTGGAACCAGGGTCAAATAATACAGAGGCATCTCTGTGGCAAACCGAGACAATACCTGTAATCACAACATCTGAAGCAATGGCATCTGGCCAGGAAAGGAGGGCATAGAAATGGGCTTGGCCGCCACCTGATCGGCCTCCCCCTCTCGGGAGACCCTTAGCTGACTGGGCTCCATCCCGGGCTGGCTGAGCGGGTGGTGGAGGGGATGGTGCTGATGACATAGACTGGCTCCTCTGCGGAGCTGGACCTCCCACTATACGGGGACACTCTCTCCTCATGTGACCAAACTCCCCACACTCATAACAACTCCCCGGTGCAGGTACTGGGGACTAAAGGGAGCCCCGAGCACCGAGATAACTGGTAGAAGGACCTCGCATAGGTGAACCCTGACCCGATGGAGCACGGGATAAACTCTGCGGTGGGAGGGCACCGAGAGATGAACGTACATGTTGATAATTGTGATAACCATGGCCAGATGATGCACCACAGTGACCTGGACGAGCTGTCTGAGCATGTCTGAAAGGATAGCCTCTACCATGCTGGAATTGATCCCTAGAAGGAGCACCGCTAAATCCTCCCTGTCCACGATGCTCTTGGCCTCCCTCTTAACCCTCTCCTAACTGCGAACCATCTCAATCTGATGAGCAATGTCGACAATATCATCAAAAGTAGCACCAGACACTCTCACTTTGGTCATAAGCAATCACAGCTGATAAATGAGGCCATCTATAAACCTCCTTATCCTATTCATGTCTGTGGGAACCAACCAGATAGCATGACGGGTCAACTCCGAGAATCGCATCTCATACTGCATCACCGACGTATCACCCTAACGAAGCTTCTCAAACTGTCTGTGCAGCTCCTCTCTGTGGGACTGAGGCACGAACTTCTCCAGAAAGATAACGGAGAACTGCTGCCATGTAAGGGGCATTGCCGACCATCCTACGTCTCTCGTAAGCCTTCCACCAACTGAATGCAGCCTCAGAGAACTGAAAGGTAGTGAATGAGACCCCACTGGTCTCCAGAATACCTGTCGTACAGAGTATCCTCTGACACCTATCTAAGAAACCCTGTGCATCCTCTCCCTCTGCACCACTAAAAGATGGAGGTTAGAGTCTCCCAAACCTCTCCAATCTATGTTGCTCATCCTCAGGCATAGCAGGAACCACATAGTCCTAAGCAACTGCAACCGGCTAGGCTGGGGGTGCCCCCGGTGTCTGGAATCCCTGTACCACCTACTCTGGTGTGCGGGAAGCGGGAGCCTGAGCACCTCCCCTAGCCTGAGAAGTGGCTGCTGCGGACGAAATAGAGACCACCTGAGCAAGACTGGTACATGGGGTCAAAATTTGAGCTAAGGCCACCTGAAGACCTGGAATCACAATAGGCACAGGTGGTGCTTGAGCTGGTGCATCAACAACTGGAATCTGGTCCTGATCTGGGGCAACTGGTGGATCTGCAAGTACTGCCCCAGCTGTTGTGTGGGATGCACCTCTGCCCCTACCTCAGCCTCTACCGCCACCTCGATAGTACGAGTCCTCACCATCTGTGAGAGAATGAAACAACAGATGTTAGTTACTAGAATCAACAGATTCGCATGACAAGAATTCAAGAATGTGGAGTTTTCTATGGGTTCTACAGCCTCTCGAAGATAAGTACAGACGTCTATGTACTGATCCACAAGACTCTACTAAACATGCTCATGACTCGTGAGACCTATGTAACCTGGCTCTGATACCAACTTGTCACGACCCAAATACCCAACAAGTCATGATGGCGCCTATCGTGGAATTAGGCAAGCCGACATTCTCAATATGCTTTGAATATATGACAAAAATGAGCTAAAGCAATTAATCTAGCTGAAGGTTTACATAATAACGGGGTAAAAACACAAGTGCGGAATAATAGCCCGACTTCGTGGTGTCACTAACTCACGAGCATCTAACAACCAATCTAGAAAACAGAGTCTACTACAGTTTGTGCCAAATGCTAATAAAAGAGAGAAAAGATAATAAGAAAGGAGAAACAAGGACTGCGGACACCGACAGTTGCCTCGTAAGTCTCCGATAATTAGCTCGCACATGAACTCAGCGACCGCCAAAACCGTACACACTTGGATCTGCACATGAAGTGCAGGGTGTAGCATGAGTACAACCAATTCAACAAGTAACAGAATGAAATAAGGAACTGAGAAACAGTGACGAGCTATAAAAATACAGTTCATTTCAAAGGTTTTCAGTAAAGAGTGAACATGCTTTCAAATCCGGTGGTGTAAGTCAAATCAGTTCGAGCTCAAGTAAAACAGATATGAATCTTACAGAAATTTCACAACAACAACAGATAACAACTAAGTGCAATAATAAATAAAAGCAGGTACAACCTCTCAAGGCAGCAGTCACTCAACTCATCTCAACAGCTCATTCTCTCGGCTCTCAGCCCTCAATACACACTCTTAATAGGTACCTGCGCTCACTGGGGGTGTACAGCTCTTTCAGCCCAAGCGCTATATTGCTGCGGCGCACAGCCCGATCCAATATTGTTGCGGCGTGCAACCCGATCTAATATTATTGCGGCATGTAACTTGATCCAATATTGTTGCGGCGTGCAACCTGATCTATATATATATATATATATATATATATATATATATATATATATATATATATATATATATATATGAGAGAGAGAGAGAGAGAGAGAGCGTGAAGGCTTGTTGCGACATGTAACCCGATCCATATACCTCACAGCTCGCAGGTCGGCACTCAAGCCCTACCTCAGTCACTAACCTCTCCAGCCCCCCGGGCTCATAGAATATCATAGTAACCAGCCCAAGCAGAAAATACAACAAGTATCAACAAGAAATGAGAGAAAACAGAGATATAACACACAAGTAAGACTGACTGAGTACAAGACAGTAATTAGAAGTCAATTCAACAAGTATACGACCGTTGCGGGTCCCAACAGTGATATCATATGGCCTAAACATGGTTTCTAACATGAAAGGTAGTCAATTGCTCAAAGACAAGGAAAACAAGTAATAACAATGGCTATTCGACTTTACAGTCTCATGGAATGGACCAAGTCATAATCCATCACGGTGCATGCCTGCATCCCATCACCTAGCATGTGCGTCACATCCAAATATTCGTATTATACAAATTCTCGGGGTTTCATACCCCTCAAAACCAGATTTAAGACTGTTACTTACCTCAAACCGAGAAAATCTATACTCCAAAATGCCATTGCCTCTCAAATTGGTCTCCAAACATCCCAAATCTAGCCAAAAGTAGAACAATACAATCAATACAGGCTAAAGGGATCAATTCCACAAGAAAAGTACTAAATTATAGCCAAAAATCCGAAATTGGCCCGAACCCGGCCCTCGGGTCCACATCTCGAAATCCGACAAAAGTCACAAAACCTGAAAGCATATTCACTTATGAGTCTAACCATACCAAATTTACTCAAATTCGATAACAAAACCCCATTCAAAACCTCAAAATCTCAAATCAAGAGTTCTTCCTTTTTTTCCCCAATTTCACATCCCAAATCACAAATTAGATGATAAAATTAAAGATGAAATCATGGCATTTAACCAAAACCAAGTAAGAATCATTTACCGCCAATCAACTCCACGAAAATCCCTTCAAGAATCGCCCAATTCTGTGTTCTCTAGCTCAAAATATGCAAAATGGGTTCAAACCCTCATTTTTCAAATTAATACTGCATGCCTAGATATCCTTCATCACGGTCGCGGAATATTCCTCGCGATCGCGAAGCACAACTATGCTGCCCCATATTTTTACCCTACGCGAATGCTCAAATCCTTTTACGCAAACGCGACCTTAGCCACGCGTTCGCGATGCACATCTTCGCACACATACGCAATCGCGTTCCTAACTCTGCGATCGCATAGAACAAACTCATCTTTGTCCCAAATAAGCTTACTCAATCGCGAATGAATCCTAGCAATCGCGTACAAGGAAACCAAATCCAGTTGAAACCAGAATATCAGCTATCAAGCCAGGTCCAAAAATAATCTGTTAAGCATCCGAAACTCACCCGAGGTCCCCAGGAACTCAACCAAACATACCAATCAATCATAAAACACCATACGAACTTAGTCGAGCCTTCGAATCACTCGAAACAACATCAAAACACCAATTACACCCAGATTCATGCCTAAAGAACTTCTCAACTTTCAAATTCCACAAATGACACCGAAACCTACCAAACCACGTCTGATTGACCTCAAATTTTACACACAAGTCATATTCAATATTACGGACCTATTTCAACTTCCGGAATCTAAATCAGACCTCGGTATCAAAAAGTCAACCCCCGGTGTCAAACTTCCCAAAATTTGACTTTCGTCATTTCAAGCCTAAATTAGCTATATACCTCAAATTCACAGTCCAGACACGCTCCTAAGTCCAAAATTACCTAATGGAGCTAACAGAACTCCATTCCAGAGTCGTCTTCACACACTTTTGACTACAGTCAAAATCCTGAGACTTAAGCTTCTGTTTTAGGGACTAAGTGTCCTGAAACACTGTGAAACCAAAAACAAGACCTCCCGGCAAGTCACTTAAGCAAAACCAGATACGGGAAAATAGTAAATAGGGGATCAGGGCTAATACACTCAAAATGACCGGCCGAGTCATTACAAAGAATGGCATTAAAAAGAGAAATATCTGGATACATGGTGAGAGTGCCAGTGCAAGTTACCTTTACCTTTTATCAATTTGGTAAAGTCCAAAGATAAGGCAAAGTGAGTCGTTTAATGTTAGTCAAAAAGGAAAAGTTTGGGGTCATGTGATTAGTTGCTCCTGAATCTATTATCTAAGGACTATTCTCTACCCTAGAAAAATTGCAAGAAAGCAAGCCAGAATCCATAAAGTCAGGGTTACCTATCAGACATGCAAAATTGGCAGATCCAACAGAAATCTCCTGAGGTCCAGGTGAGATTTTGGACTGTTGAAGAAGAGTCAAAAGCTGATCAAACTGCTCCTTGATAATATTGGGAACCCCTCCTTCAAAATGAAGTTGTTTGTTCTCACAAACAGGAGTCCCAGGATGTGTTATGAGCTGAGAATCTGAAACTTGAGCAAAAGCTACACTCCTCTTAAACCTAGCCTAAAAACCAGTTGGATAACTGTGTAGCTTGAAATAATTGTCCATTGAGTGACCAGGCTTCTTGCAATAAAGACACACCAGATTAGTTTTCTTGGAAGAATCAAAATTAAACCTCTGATTATATCTTGTCGTAGAATATCTCGTCGGACAGAACAGATTACCACCATGAAATGACTTGATAAACAAAGAAAAACAATCAAAAACTTACTATAAAGTAAACTCCGGTACCGGATTAATCAATTCCGAGCTCTGATACCATATTAACTATCGAATTCATGATCAATGCAATAAGATTGAAAATGGCAGAAGATCCTTTCTAGAAAGAGAAATATCGGGTACTCTTTTTATGTGAATTGTGTTGTTTTTATTCAATGTACAAGTCTCTTATATAAACAAACGGACCGGGTACATGAAAATAATTATTAGCTGCACAAATGGGCCCAACAATAAAACTGACTAAAGCCAAAACTAAACTAAGGTGGCTTGGCCGATTTGACTTCACCTCCAACAACAACGTGAGAAATCCATAACTCTGGATCCTCGCCACTAAATAGTCGGAATAGCATCGGAGTAGGCTTACTCGTTGTAAGGTTTTCATCCAACTCATGTAACAATGAACGAATTTCAGCGATTTCGACCACAAATCTTGCACGACCTTAATTGAATCATCGATGGTTTGAAATATTTGGTCCTCCATTGAAGACCTCTGGATGAAAGTACCAATGTAATAAACCAAATAACAACCAAACCAACTGGCTATATTGAGTCACTAAATTGAATTACAATCAACTGGAATTTGCCATAAAATAGTAAAAAGGATAGTTGCAGGATATCAGAAGGGGTGAGAAGCTAGAAATACACCACGAAAGAAGGAGATGAGAAGCTTAGACAGAAAGAGATGAGAAGTACAGAGCTTTTCACATAACATTTTTCTAATCCTCAAAACCCAGACAATAACCCCTTCTATTCACTTTGTCACGTGCTTCCTTAACCTAGATCCCAGACAAATCTCTTGTTGGGCTTTCTAATTCTTGGACCTCTTTGCGGTTTAGCCCATCGCCCAACAACCTCTATCCAAATAACTGGCTCATACACATCATTTGAGTTATCCTGGTTCACAACATTATATATGCTTGAAAGTTATTTTGCAGTTTTTACTTTATAAATAAAATTTATTTTTTCTATAGATAGTACATTATATAGATTAAAAAGAGAAAGTATTTTCATAATATTAAAAAAAGTAGACAAAAGTTGATAATTTAAATGGTAAAATAGGTATTTGAAAGTTCGAGAAATCTCATTGAATGATCTTCTTAGTGCTATACGCAGGTATAGTTAAGTGACTTATCTATTATAAACATAGACATAAATTTATTAGTTAATTTTAGATAGTTGAGTAACCATTTGAGTGATGAACTCAACATATAAAAAGTATTTTTTTGTGGTGACCGTAAGAATTTGATACTGAATGATAAAATTAGTATCGAATACATTAGTCTTATACTTATAGGTACAAGTTGTACATGAGAGAAGTAATTCTAGTTATCTCTCTCAACTGATATTTGAGCTACAAGAACATGCATCTCAAGTGATATTAGAATTACAAGAATTGAAACTTCGGAGGTGACGAACTTTTTGCGAGGTTGAATGTATGATATTCCCAAGTCTACTGTGTCGTTCAAATATCCTATCAATCTTCTCATGGTCGCGTAGTGACTCCCTGGGGTCATGCATAAATTGATACTATAAAACATTCCTTGCGAAGGAAAAGTCTGACTAAGTAATAGTGAGATATATCGAAGGACTCCGTCTAGGTTGCGAAACAATCTACCATCACCAAAGGATGGACACTACCATGTTGTGACAATTGAAGTCCTCACAGCATTGGAATAGAAGTATATTTAGCCCCTTGTTTCTTAGTTGGTGGATCGATTTGTCTAGTTAATGAGAAAAAAAGGTTTATCCCCTTCCATTTTTGCCCGTAAGAGAAAATCTCGGATGTATTTGTCTTGACTTAAAACTAATCCCTTTGAGAAAGGAGATATTTCTATAACCAAAAAATAGTGACGAGGTCCTAATAAGTCCTTTTAAGGCAAATACATAATACATGACCCAAATCCAACGGTTGCAGCGTCTACCTCTCACAAGTACAACAACTCATATTCGTTTTGCTATTAGACCTGGTTGGATGACCCTCAATATGAGCTCATGAATTTGTTACTACAAGAGAAGGGTGTCCACGTTATTAATTAGCTAGTTTTAATGGAGGATGTCATGGGATTTGGCTTTTTCATCCGTGAAATCTAGGCATTAATTAATTATCAGTTATGGTCAAGGAGTTATACTTCTTCCTCTCATTTCTAGGAAATACTATGAGTATTATTTTTGGTCCTCGAGTAAAAATAAATTATAGAAATAATTTTGTTTTATTTTCACCTGGTATATCTACATGGTAGCTCGACTAATTCAAATTGATATGGTGTAAGACACATTAGAGGACTAAACGATTTTTACTAGAATTCTTTTTTAAAGAATCTTATCCATCCCATCATAACCCTTGTGATAAAGAATAATCTTTTACTATATGTTTAAATATATGTTGGTATATCTAATATAATTAGGTTGTTAGATCTAGTACACCTTAATTTTTTTTTTTTCTCCCAAACTTTGATTTGTAAGAAACAGTTTTGGTCTAGTCTTCTATAGTTTCTATGTTTTGCTTTTTTGCTTAGTGAAATAGATCAGGCGCATGTGGAGATGAAAATACACACTGTTACGCGGCGCCTTCCTGAGATTTCTTGGAAGGACGACGTAAGCCTAATCAATCAATGTCCATGCAGTTACTATCCACCAACTTTATCCCCTCCGTACGCTAGACGAGACTATTAGTTTCGTACAGAAAAACCAATGTCGAGAGAAATTGAGAGAACAGAAAAGAGAATGAGAATGAAAGAAAGCTTGATTTAATTAATAAAATCTATTATGGAAAGGCAACATAGTGTCAAGGGGGAGAGACACCAATACATAGAATTGTTTGATTGCTTGAAAGTTTGATTACTTGATCCCCATGATAATGCTTAAAAGAATAAACCAAAGTTATAGGACTTGACATAACTAAGTTAGAGAGACATAATGGAAATACAGGAAGTAAAGCTACTCTATATTTATAATAAAAAGGACTTAGATTCCTACAAGGTAGAAGCAGGTCAGTTGTCAGCAACCTTGTCTTTAGCATAAAAAACTGTGCACGCATCGCTGTTGGCATCTGCTTGCGGATGGACATTGGCAAGTGCTATCGATGGGACGACATAGGCACAAGCGCGCTTGTCACTTGGCGCGGCCAATACCACGGAGTCGTCCATGGTTCTAGTCATTGGGAGGCTTGCCAGGACTCCATGGAGCGCGTCCAAGAGGGCATGGGGCATGGCTGGAAAGTCGCACATGGCATTCTCCCCACTTGAGTTGGCGACGTCCATGGTGCCTTACTTGCAAGATAATCATCGATCAGACTCTTTTAGGATTTGAGGTTTGTTCCCTCTCCCAAGTATTCTCCTCTGTATCATAGCCCTGCCATTTCACCAAGAACTTTTGGTGATCTTTTCTTGAAGCATGAATTACTCGATCATCGAGAATAGCTTTTGCACGCCTTTTTCTGGTTGAATTAAGGCCTAGAATACTAGGTATTGTGAGTTGGCTCCACGAAGGATCCTCCATGTCTTCTCGAAAAAGTTTCAGAAGGCTAATATGGAATACTAGATAAATCTTCCACCAGGCTGGGGTATCCACCTGGTATACAACTTTCCCAATATGTTTCTTAATGGACAAGAGTCCAATGTACTTTTTCAATAGGCGAGGGTTATGGACCCCTACAAAAAAGTATCGCTTTGGGATTTCACCATCAATTTCACCATCACTTTGTCTCCTACTTGGTATTCAACAAAGCGACGATTTTGATTAGCATGCTTTTTCATCCACTTTTCGGTTTTGAGAAGATAGCTTCGCACTATCTCCAAGTTTCACTTCCATTCCTTCGGGAATCTATCAGCTCGAGGAGATTTCGGCATATTTGGGGAATTTACAGTGTGTGGGAGTAGCGGTTATTGTCTGGTAACAATTTCAAAAGTGTTTCTATTTATACTAGAGCTCTATTATGAATTGAAACATGGTTGAGCATCATCCAGAAGCTTTACCCAATTCTTCTGTGATCCGATAACAAAATGGCGGAGGTATTCCCTAGCATGCCATTGAACCGCTTTGTCTGGCCATTAGATTGCAGATGAAAACTTGAACTGTGGCTCAATTTGGACCTAAGGCACTTAAAGAACTGAGTCCAAAAGTTGCTAGTGAAGCAAGAGTAATGATAACTAACGATGTCTTTAGGCAGGCCCGAATATTTGACAACATGAGAGAAGAAGAGTTGAGTTGTATCTTCTGTTGATATGTATTTTGGGACTGCTATAAATGTAGCGTATTTGGAAAACTAATCTACCACAACCAAGATAGTTATAAGATCTCCGACTTGGGAAATCTAGTGATGAAATCCAGTGACACACTTTCCCAAGGTTTCTTTGGAACAGGCAATGTCTCCAAAAGTCCTGCTTATGTCAAGTGGTCTGACTTGTCTTTCTGGCATACTAGGCAAGTCTTAACATACTGAGCAACATCATCAGCTATTTAAGGCCAATAATAAGCACGGTGCAACAACTCCATGGTGTGTTCTTCACCTGGGTGGCCAGCCCACAAAGTATCATGGCACTCCATCAAAAGAGTCTTTCACATATCTCATCCTTTAGGAACATAACGACAGTTCTCTTTCACCTTCAGGAATCCATCTTCCATGTAGAACTTGCGAGTCTTGCCCTATCCTACCAAATCCACCAAATACTGTGCAGCAAGATCTTTTGGGAATATATCCTCGATCTTGTCTCTTAAAGTGGTGGCCACTTCGCTCCCCTTTAGGGTGGCAAGTAGGCACACCGATGCTAGGTCGGCCCTTCAACTAAGTGCATCAGCAACTTTGTTGGTCTTTCCACTTCGGTACTCCAGGTTGAAGTAAAATTCCGCTAGGAGTTCCTACCACCCAGCCTGTCAGCCATTCAGCTTTGGTTGGGTCATGAAATGACTAATATCCGTGTTATCCATCTTGACCACGAATGTGGTTTCCATCAGATAGTGTCTCCAAAGGCGTAAGAAGTGGACAACATTCAATAATTCTTTTTCATGGGCAGTATAGCGTTGTACTGCATCCTTCAATTTTCGGCTCTCGTACGCAACTGGATGCCCCTCTTGTAGCAAGACTCCACCTAGAGCATAGTCAGAGGCATCCCTTTGTACTTCAAATAACTTGGCCAAATCAGGAAGGGCCTAGATGGGGCTACTAGACATAGCCGTTTTCAATGCGTTGAAGGCCTCCACTCGCCTGGGACCCCAATCCCAAGGCATGACTTTATTTAGGAGTTCTTTCAACGGCACTGCAATGAGAGAGTAATTTTTCACAAACCGCCGATGAAAGTTGCATAGGACAAGGAACGCCATCAAGGCGTGGATATCCTTAGACGGTGGCCAATCTGTGATAGCCTGAATCTTCTGTTGGTCTATCTTGATCTGCCCTTCCTCGATGACATGTATAAGGAATTCAATATGTTTTTCGGTGAAGGAGCACTTGGATAGCTTCACATATAATTTGTGTTCTGTAGTAGGGCTAGTACCTTCCACGGGTGCTCCAGGTGTTCCTCTAATATTTTTCTATATACCACAATATCATCTAAGTAGACCACTACTAATTCGTTAATATAATCTCGGAATACTTGGTTCATCAGGTTGTAAAATGTGGCTGGAGCAATTAGTCAAGCCGAATGGCATGACCAGGAAGTTGTACGACCCATATCTTATCACACAGGTCGTCTTGTGTTCTTCTCCCTCAGCAATTCGGACTTGCTAGTAACCTGTCTTTAGGTCTATTTTGGTGAACACTATAACACCACCTAGTCTATCGAACAAGTCTGCTATTAGCGGGATAAGATACTTGTTCTTCACGATGATTTTGCTTAGGGCCCGATAATCCACTTAGAGTCGTAAGGTGCCATCCTATTTCTTTTGGAATAGCACAGGGGACACATATGGGGAGTTGGACGGCACAATGATCCCCGTGTCCAGCATTTTCATCAACTGTCTCCGAAGCTCGGTGAGTTCGGGTTGTGACATTCTGTGGCTTTGCACCGACACAATCTCAATCTCACAGTCCATATTGCACCTAGGTAGGAGTCGCTTTGGCATGTCCTGTGGCATGACATATTCAAACTCCTTTAGCAGCTCTGTCACGGGTGCATGAATGGGAACCGAAGAGCATTCAATATCTTCAATACAAAGGGTATCCAGGAACGTAAGTTCATGTATTTTGACTACCTTCTTCAAATGCAAGGTCGAGATATTCTCTACGGCCATATTTATGGTTGTGCATGGGATAATGCAGGGCTTGGCCCCGTTTTCTCTCATCACTAGCATGTCGGCATAAGGTATATGAATGGTGTTTGTTTGCCTCATGAATTCCAATCCAACTATCAGCTCGCAGTCATCTATGATCACCACGCGCAAGTTGAATTTCCTTCATAAGGACCATGCTTCACTGGCAATCCTTTGGCTATTCCACCCACTGGCTGAGGCGGTGAGTTGATAGACTTGACACGACACCTGCCCTTTCCCACAACTAGACCAAGGCGCTCTACCTGAGTTGAGGCTAAGTAGTTGTGAGTAGCACCCGTGTATATCATCACCGGAATGGGCTTGCCATTAACTTTTATTTCGACAAACATCAGGGTCTTCTCTTGGTTAAGAAGAGGCCCTCATCCGCCTTCTTTTTCCCTTTCTTGATGGTTGAGAATAGGTTCTTCTTCTTACGGATGTCGGCACATGTTCCCACCAAGGCCTCAGAAATAGAACAAACAAGTGCGTTGAAGGCACCTATTGGTTCTGTTTGGTCAGCATTATCTATATCGTCATCCGCCCCATCATCTAAAGTTTGATGGGCATTAATTTGTGCCTATGGGCATTCATTGTTCCAATGTGGCCCGCCACAATGGCGATATCCTAAAGAGGGCTTCCTCCCCCGATCGTTGTTGTGAGATGCAACACTATTATTGCCTGAGGAATGAGTCTTAGATTTGGTTGCACTTTGATCTCTCCTATTTTTGCTACGGCCACCATTGCTAGGATGCCCCCCTTTGTATACTCCTCGGATATGCGGTTGAGGCCTATTTTTTCGAGCTTCCACTTGGTAGTCCCCAAGGCATTCCGCTGCTTGGATCGCCTTGGGTAAAGTCTCTACCATTTGTCTTTGCAGCTCCATATGGGCATAAGGTTTCAAACCTTCCAGGAATGTGAAGAGATTGTCTTTGTCCCCCGTATCCCGTATGTTCAGCATTAGTGCAAAGAATTCCCACACGTAGTCCTAAACAGACTTGGTCTAGCAAAGTTCCCGGAGCTTTCTCCACGCACTGTATTCATATTTTTTGGGGAAGAACTGTAGGCGTATGGCTGCCTTTAGGTCTCCCCATGTCTCAAGAGTATCTTCACCTACCCTGATGGCTTCGTATTTCACCTAACGCCAGAGTTTAACATCAGCCTGCAGATACATGGTAGCAGTTTCTACTTTTTTTGCTTCTTCTAACTCCCCCACGACATTGAAGTATTGTTCGATGTTGAAGATGAAGTTATCCACTTCATTGGCATTACTGAGCCTCGTTGTAGGGTTTCAGCTCAGGAATCTTTAGCTTTTGTGGTATAGGAGAGAGGTTCACAACACCCACGATCTGGTTTTCGCCTCCTCTAAGTAGGCCTTGCAATGCAGCGTTGACAACATTGAGATAGCCCATCAAGTTGTCTATGGTTTGTTGTATGGCAGTCACCTTGTCTGCCTCTTGTTCCCTATAAGCTAAATCCCCGGTCCGCTCATGTTGGAGGCCCTCGAATTTACTAAAAATTTTGGTTGCCTCTATGGCTACCATTTGCCAGTCTCTTTCAAAGTCGCGACTGATGTTTGCCATATCACTTTCGGCCTTCCGCATCCTGTGGTCCAGGTCGTCCAACTTTTGCACTAGGTTGGTTCTAAGATCAGGCATCGTATTCATGATGGGTTGTAATACGTTAACTGTCTCTTCAAGGGCCGCAATGCGGTCCCCATGATTCACCATGGTCGGAAATGATAGTAATGGAAATGTGTTCCCTCGTCCGATGTCGAGCCTAGGCTCTGATACCAACTGTTATGTGGCGCCTTCCTAAGATTTCTTGGAAAAGCGACGTAAGGCTAAGCAACCGATGTCCGTGCGGTTACTATCTTTCAACTGGGGTCCCATTCGTATGCTAGACGAGACTGTCAATGTCGTACGGAAAAAAAATCAATGTCGAGAGCAATTGAGAGAACAGAAAAGAGAATGAGAATGAAAGAAAGCTTAGTTGCGTTAATGAAAACTATTACAGAAAGGCAACACACTGCCGAGGAAAAGAGACACCAATATAGAGAATTATTTGCTTGCTTCAAAATTTGATTACTTGATCTCCCCCTAATAATGTTTAAAAAAAATAAACCAAAGTTACAGGACTTGACATAACTAAGCTAGAGAGACACAATGAAAATACATGAAGTAAAGCTACTCTATATTTACAATAAAAAGGACTTAGATTCCTACAAGGTAGAAACAGGTCTGTTGACATCAACCTGATTTTTAGCATAAGTACAAGCATGCTTGTCATTTGACGCGACCAAGATCACGGGTCCGTCCATGATGCTAGGCGTTGGGAGGCTTACCAAAACGTGATGATACGCGTCCAAGGGTCATGGGATATGGCTGGAAAGCCGCCCGTGACAACACACGCAAACACAGTCTGCTATTATTAGGGAAACGAGGACTTTGTCGTGTTCTTGCTTTTTCTACTAACTAAAACAATACCTATGCTTTTGAGTCCTATCCAGTCAAAGCAATTTTCCAAGACTCGTTATCTCGAGATACGGAATCACACATTGCAAGTTGTTTCCAATTTATAATATGGTTGTTAGGAGTTCTATAAGAAAGCTCACTTGAGTAACCTGTATCTCAACTACTTCAAGTCCTGTTTTATTTATAAAAATCAACACACTGCACGTCAAAATGTTAAATGAAAAGATATAGATTAAATCACTGAATTCACTTCTGTGTTTTCAATCTGTAAAAATTGAAAAACCCCGGTTTGAACATTAATATAGCAATTTTCAGATGACTTTGTTACATTCTTCCTGAAGTAATTCATTTCAAATGCTGTAATGAAGACTCATATATATTCAATTCTCAGGGACATTGAGTTCAATATGTGAATTACGTAGAGTAATCTAATAACATGTGGAGGTTGAATATTACAATTTTGATTTTCTAATCTAATGCTAGAGAAGCAACGCACTGATCAAAAAGAGTTGTGAATGACTTGTGACTATGAAATTTGAAAATAGAACTAACGTGATCTTGTCATTAACGTTAATATATAGAATCGTTGCTTTTGACTTCATATGTAATAAAATTGAAAAATAGAAAAATCTTTTAAAAGTTCTATAAGGCAACGTGAGCTCGAGAGGAAGGGTTGCCACACGCTCTAACAAATTGATCTACTCCAGCAAGTTGAGCGGTCTCGTATAAACTTTAACAAATAATAGGCATATTCTTTGAGAATATTAAGAAAATGTGAGTGTTTTATTGGAACATAGAACGTGACTACATTTGTATGAAATTGAACCTCCTAAAAATAATATTTAGTTTTTATTGATTCATGTAAATAAATAATACTTAGTAATTTACTGAATTATTCTTGTTATCCTCGGATCTTGTTCACTAGCTTCTAAAATTTCTTGCTCGTTTAATCTTTACTATCAATAAAACAAATGTGGTGGTATCTTTCAAAATTTACAGTTAGGCAAGATAAATGCATTTGTTAATTTTTAAAATGTAGACGTTTAAATATAATAATTCGATTCTTATTTGACCTTTTATCTATTACATCTTTCATATAAAAGTAATATGAAATGCTAAAAAGAAGGAAATTAGTCCCAAAAACCTACTTTTGAAAGCTGGATTAGGAGACTTTATACTGTCCCAGGATTTACAGCAGCAACCAAGAAAGTTATTATCTCCATGACCCAAATTAGTTGCACACACACGGCGGGGTGAAGCTACATTGTCCTAAGGTTGGTTAATTGATCATCCTTTGTCGAAAAATTATATTATGCAGATAAAATGTTATATAACATATATTGAACACTCTTTATCGAAAAAAAAATCATTTCTTTCAAGTTTGAACACCCTTGAAAAAAATCCTGACTTCGGCACTACACACATCTAAGGTGGATTTTGTGCAAATTATGTGTTAATATGTCCGAGCGAGTTTCGGAAGAGGTTAAAGCATTATTAATTTGCTACTAACCTTCACCGAATAATCGTTCACGGACCAAAAAATCTTAACTCCAGCGACCTCCTCTATTTCTTAACCATTATACACTGAACATGCAGAATATAGTTGATGTATAATCTGCTTATAATCGGTGTATATACATTATATATTATTATATATTTATTATATCCTGATTATACATAAATTATATAATGGCGAGCCTTGTCAAAAAAAATCTCCTCTCGACAATGACTTCCTTTTCCTCCATCTCTTAGCTTTTCTTAAAAGCCCTTCAGAAAAGGAGCTATACAATATATGTGAAATTGGTGGAGAGGATGTTTGTGAAATTGACGAAACTCTTTTGTGGAAATGATTGTCACGATCCAAAATCACGTGATCAGCACCTGATATACTAGTCGACCCGAGCGAACTAAACCATATAATGTACCCAAATCATATGTAAGAAATTAATTTAACTAAGAAAACTTTTTGAAAATCATATATATTTCCAAATTACATGATGGAAAAAAAAAATTCAAATCAAAATCATACATGAAACCTTTCATAATAATAATGAGATCAAATACAATAAATATCTTTTTATGTATGGCATGTACTATCCCATTACTATAAATCTATCATAATTATCTATGAGCATCTATCAAAGAATAAAACTAAACGCTTGGAACAATTCCTGACTAAAAGAAAATAAGAAAAATAACATAATAGCTACCACAGGATAGGAGTGGTGACTCACTATATACCTCGGAAAGAGAGTCATTCTAGCCCTGTCCGCATGTCACATATCATACCTCGTCCTAAAACATATAAAGTAAGCGGAGCCCTGGAGAGGAGCCCCTGAGGGCGGAGTATACCACCACAATACTCAATAAGTGTCATAGACTTTCTCTAACTCAAGTTCTTAGGACAAAAATTTATAAAAATACTATGCAACCAATATTTGGTATTAAAGTGATAAAGAGTTATATAAATCATGCTCTTTAAATCATTTTAAATGAAAAGACAAGTGAAATGTAAGTCATGATATAAGTTTTTTTAGAACATTTATATCAATCCAAAATTATAATATGAATCATATAAAACCAATCAATTACACTAAGTTACTTGGTCCTAAATATAAGAAAGTTATCTTTTACCTTTCACTCGGAGTACTATACTCATACCGACATGATAAACAACTACTACGTGATCAATTTAGCAACAAGTAGTTTGACCCTACTTGTCCGGTTGGCTTCCCACAGTGTCGTACGATTCGACTTTACCTTATTACTTTAAGTAATGATCATTTGCCCTCACAATGAGGGAATTTATCCCACAAATATCGGGTTAGCCTTAGAATGTGTCCCTACACTGGCACGTGTAGTTCCATAGTAACGAACTCAATATTCGAACCAATCTCGGTGGTCTCCAATAATAACTCCCAAAATATTTGGCATATAAAAAATAGATTCATAGTGTAATACACCAAGTGCTACTCCTTTGTTCAAATTTCAAAAGACATACTTTTTCATGAAAACATATCTTTAGCACTCAACATTTTATACTTTTATCAACACATAAAATTTTAATAAAATTTATAACGTTTTCCTTGAGTGTCATTTTGCCAACAAGTTTAGAAAATAAATTATTTACAAAAATTACATGACACTTCATAAGTAACAAACATAGAAACATATGGTGACATACTCCTCGCTTGCCCCCACAAGTACGGATGCACATTTATAAATAAGATCACGTATTAACTCAAAACATGTTTGTATAGAGAATCTCTCAAGAAGAGTAAGTCTTAATCAACTTATCTCAAACTTTAAGCCCCAAATAATACTATAACGCTCCGATTGATTAAAATGTTTAAATATCGCCAATAATTCAATATCTACCATTAGATATCCAACTACATAAAAAAATAAAAAGATTCATAAATAACCATTTAGGCTCCACAAATCCACTACAAATCTTCAACCAGCTCAAATTATCCGATATCTTCATCCATTAATCTATACAATTTCATTTTTATCATTTAATACTCATTTGGAGTCGCTAACGATACTATGTTAATTACTCAACATTATCAAGTCAATATTCATTGTCTTATCCAACAAAACCCTAGGTCAAAAAACATCCAATTCAAGAACAAGCGTTGTTTCTTATCCAAATGGTGATTCCCACTTCAATTCGTTCATCAATTAAGTTATCAAGTCTATTTGGAATTATTAGAAACTCAAAACAATTCCATTTATATCAATTCATCACTATTTATTTTCTTCTTTGTCCAAAATATTATTTTCCAGACCCACTCTTAAGGTTCTTGAAGTACTTCATTATTACTTCAAATAAACTTCATAAATATGCTACCCATACTCCAATATGTCATTATATAAAAAGTTCAAGTAAAGGAATTACCTCTTGGTGGAAGAATCTCACTATTTCTCTTTTAAATGTTCTTGAAGATTCAACCAATTTCCTTTGAATTTGGTCCATAATAAGGTTAGTGTTAACATCAAATGATGTTATATAATTATTCTTGTACCAAAGAAACTTACTTTAAAGTGTATTCATGGTGGAAGAGCTTTCTCTAGAAATCAATTCCAAGTTGAAGCACTAACTCTTTCTCTCTATAAACTCCTTGTTTCAACACTTTAAAAAGAGGTATGATAGGTGCGCAACCCCCTGCATAGGCTACGCACCAAGGCTAAGCATGATGGCCTTCTATTTCTCTTCAATTGGCAGCTTCTGGATCTGCCTACACATGCTACGCATGCTGTGTAGGCTATGCAGGACTCGCGTAGTTGTGTAGCTGTTGTGTTACCCTTCAATAAAAAGATCATAACTCCTAGTAGAAATGTCCAAATGACAAACGGTTTAAAGCATTAGAAACTATACACATAGACAATTCATTTGATAGGTCATTCACCGAAATAACATTTTATATCTTGGGAGTTGTGCTCATTTAAGATAGAATCTTGAGCAAATTTATTTGAAACTTTAGTCCATCATAGAGTTTCCAACTTGGCTTGGTCTTAAGACTCTTCCTGGACCCTAAATCACTTTTAATACACCTCGTACACCTATTATCATTTTCAAGTGATATACTCCATATCATTAACCCTCATTAATATGTAAATTAATATAATTAGCACACACCAATCTTCTTAATGACCTTTAAATACTTTGAAATATTTCGGGGTGCTACACTAATAGTGCACTTGTGGTGGCCAAAAGAACTTTCAGAGTGTTGGTCGTGCCTAGGGTATCAAATTGGCAGGTTGGGCTGATTTTGGGTGTGTCAAAATGGGTTAAGTCAATGACCCGCCCAAAATTACTTGGGCTGAGATAAGCTGGGTTAAGATGGGCTAAAATTTGGGTCATAACCCAACCCGCCCAACTTTAAACAAGCTTTAATTAATGTGTATTATTTTCTTATAAATTGTTTAATTATCAAATAAGAGTTTTTTCCTTTTGTTATAGTCCTATACATCATATCAAACAAAAAAGTTTATTTTAAAGATATTTTACCAAAAGTTACTCATTGAGTAATTTGGCTAAAAATTAGCCCAATTTTAAATGGGCTAAGATAAGTTGGAACAAGATGGACTAAGTTCAACAAATAGGCGGGTCAATGAGCATCCTAACCTTGGATGTGTTAGGCGGGTTAAATGGACTTGGGCTCAAATTGTCACCCCTAGTCACCGTGTATTGTGAATTTCTTTAATTGTTAATTAATGGGGAGAAGATCATTGTGGGTAGGTAGGAGAAATTAATTAGAAAGCTATTATTAATTTCAAAAGAGAACTTAACCATTGGAAAGCTGCTTCTTCTCCTTTTCTCCATGACTTTTTTTTATTGTCTTCTCAACTCTTTATTTCTGCAAATCTTATGAAATCTCATATAAAGAAGAAATACTTTATTAAATTAATTTAATTAAAATCGCTAATAAAAATAATTATAATTGTTTCAAAAATAATTTTACTTTTATTTTAATTGTAAAGATGTCCTTTGGTAATTTGTCATTTAAAGATACTTTTTAAAAAATAATTGTTAAACGCTTCACACGTCATTGGCTAAATACAAATTATTACTAAGTTAAAATATTTTTTCGGAAAACATTTTTTGAAAGAGATTTTTTTTATTTTTTTTAAGTTTGACCAAACATCAGATTATCACCATATACTTCTGCGCCACAAACAGCGTTTTCCACAAGCAAATTATTATTACAAAAAGAAACCAAGAGAACAGAATAAAACCCTGTTCCCACTCACACATTGGTCTCACTCCCCTAATTTTCTTCAGTTCCTCTGCAGTTCCCCTCACACCCTCTTCGCCGGCGCGTTCAATTCACGCCTTCTCTCTCGTAGTTCCCCGGTAAGTCAGAACATAAATAAACACAAAAGGACAAAAAGGGTTTTGTTTTTTCTCTCATTCCTAGGGTTTCTGCACATATGCTTTACATGTATCTACTTTTTTTCTTCTGTTCATTACTTAAGTTCATTTTTTTCATAGATCTATGTTGGGTTTTAAATTTATAATTTTTAATGTGCGTTCATGTGTGGTTTATTGTAGTTTTTACATGTTATTAGTTTTACTGTGGAAAGCTACATCTGCAATTGTTGGCTATAAAGATTTTTTGCTTATTACTACAAGTTTGTAGTTGTGTAGCATCGTTATACTTATATCCAAGAAAGTGTTTTTAGTGTGGTTAAATTGAATGCACCCCCGGAGTGTAACATTTTTTGTTTTGAATGTTATTACATTGTTGAATATGTAACTTAATCTCATTTTGCTTGATGGATGACTGTGGATTATTGGATTCAGTCGTATAAACAACATCATCATAATTTTGGCCTATAATATATCCTGTTTCCTCCCTTTTAGCCTTAGTCTGTTATTATCACATATCTTGTACTGTTATTACTTGCTATCGGTACTTCCTTAGTTGCTATCACTACATATCTTGTACTGTTATTACTTGCTATCAGTATTTCTTTCATTTTTTCTTTTGCTATCTTGGATTTAGTTTTCTAAATATCTTGTATGGCTATTACTTGATATCAGTGCTTCTTCCATCTTTTCTTTAGCTGAGGGTTTATCGGAAACAGTCTATAAGGCTGCGTACATCCTACCCTCCCTAGACCCTACATGTGGGAATACACTGGGTTGTTGTTGTTGTTGTAATATATCCCGTTTCCTATGAGGAAGAATTTGAACTCTTGAACTTTTGTTTCCTTCTGATTTATACTAGTTTGTATTATGTGGAGTAGGTAGGCAAAAACTTGTTCTTGGCCTGTTACTTTGTTTTGATTGTTGTGTCTCTTAACTGCAAGAGATAATTTCCGAGTTTTGTAGTAGTTAGTATTTCTTGAAAGATAATGACGTTATTTTATATAGAAATTAAGGCATGCTTTCCCGTATATAAACTTATGCTGTCCTTGATTCTAGGTTTTCTTCCAATGGATGCCACAATGCCGAATTCTCAGCGCAGACCATTTTCAATTAAGCTGTGGCCTCCAAGTGAGAACACAAGAAGAATGCTGGTGGAAAGAATGACGAATAATCTTTCTAGTCCAACCATTTTCACTCGCAAGTACCGCAGTCTATCCAAGGAAGATGCTGCCAAAAATGCTGAGCAAATTGAAGATGCAGCTTTTACCATTGCAAGTCAACATTATGAGAAGGAGCCTGATGGTGATGGGAGTTCCGCTGTGCAGCTTTATGCCAAGGAGTGCAGCAAGCTTATCCTGGAGATTTTAAAAAAGAGCCCCAAAACAGAGGAAAAGGAGATTTCAATTTCTGAGGTGGTTCCTGCTGTTCAGCAGAATCTTTTTGATATCTCGAAAGGTCAAAGAGCATTTATTGAAGCTGAAGAGGCTGAAGAACTTTTGAAGCCATTAAAAGAGCCTGGAAACCCTTACAGCAAAATTTGTTTCAGTAATAGAAGTTTCAGTCGAGGCGCGGCACGTGTTGCGGGCCCTATCTTGGCATCCTTGAAGGATCAATTGACAGAAGTTGATTTATCAGATTTTGTTGCTGGAAGAGTTGAGGCAGAAGCACTTGATGTCATGAATATGTTCTCAGAAGCTCTAGAAGGTTCTAACTTGAAGTTTCTGAATCTCTCTGACAATGCTCTGGGCGAGAAGGGAGTTAGAGCATTTGGAAAGCTCCTTCAGTCTCAAACCAACTTGGAGGAACTATTTTTGATCAACGATGGGATCTCACAGGAAGCTGCAAGGGCTGTTAGCGAGCTAGTTCCTTCCACCGGGAAGCTTAAGATTCTTCATTTTCATAATAATATGACAGGTGATGAAGGGGCTGTTGCCATTGCTGAAATTGTGAAGCGCTCCCCTTTATTGGAAGATTTCAGGTGCTCTTCTACAAGGGTATGCTCTGAAGGAGGGAGTGCCTTGTGTGAAGCACTTGGGATGTGCTCCCATTTGAAGAAGCTTGATTTGCGGGACAATATGTTTGGTCCAGAAGCTGGTCTTGTGCTAAGTAAGGCACTCAGCAAGCATGAAAATCTTACAGAAGTTTACCTGAGCTACCTTAATTTAGAGGATGAAGGAGCAATTGCAATAGCTAACGCTCTCAAAGATTCAGCCCCTTCACTTGGTGTCTTGGAGATGGCAGGTAATGATATAACTGGGGAAGCTGCTCCAGCAATAGCTTCTTGTATAGCTGCAAAGCAATTTCTTTCAAAGCTAAGCTTGGGTGAGAATGAACTTATGGATGAAGGTGCAATTGAGATTGCTAAGGCTCTTCGAGGACACAACCATCTGAAGGAAGTTGATATGAACACGAACGCACTAAGAAGGGCTGGGGCTAGAGTGCTGGCTCAAACCGTGCTGCACAAAGATCAGTTTAAATTACTAAATGTTAATGGGAATTTCATCTCAGAAGAAGGTGTTGATGAGTTGAAAGACATCTTTAAGAAATCTCCTGAACTGCTTGCATCCTTGGAAGATAATGACCCGCTGGGAGAAGATGACGATGACGATGATGAGGAAGAGGAGAAGGAATCTGGAGGTGAAGGCAAAGACGGTGAGGATGAACTGGAATCAAAACTCAAAAACCTGGACGTCAAGTGAGACGAGAGTCTCGGCACACCAGATAGCAATTAGAATCCGGTATTTGTTGACTTCTGCATGTTGCAGTTTTGGTTTTGCCATCTTTTGTTTATGCCAAGCTGGCCATATTATGTTCCTCCAGCAGGTGCTAACATATAATTCCATCAGTCATTTAAATTTGGTGGGATGAACTGTTGCTTTATTGGTCAACTTAGGTCTAGCTAAATTATGTAGGCTACTGGAGAAAACAATTATTTATGTTGAACTTTTTGGGGTTATGTAGACGGATAATCTCACCCTTTTTTATTCCTCTATTGCATTTGACTTGTTTGGTTTTATTAGCGAACTGAATACGTGTGCTAGTTTTCCTCCCTTATGAGTTATGATTTTATCAGACAAGCAAGCACGTTATTGCTGGAGTCTGTAGATTGCTTGTGACATTTTTCAAAAACTACTTTCATTTGAATTTTGGCAAGTACTAAATTTTCCTAAACCACGCTTATTTTCATTGTTTATGTCTGATTGTTATTCTTCCCTTTTGTGGACAAGGAATTGTGTCAGAAGTAAAGTTACCTTTTCTCAACCTAACAGGAAAAACAATTGTGTTGGAAGCAATCCCAGCTTCCCCCTGGATCCACATTCTCACTGAAGTTCTACAAATGTTATTGAAGGCCTTAGTTTTTGCCCCAGGACCAATCAAAAGATCATATTACGACCATCTCATGCTCCTTGCTGTATTCAATTGGTAGGCACTACAATGCCATGCACTGGGTCGGTTAAAACTCAACAGTAAATACAGGGACTCTGGTCCTTCAAAAATGTAAACTAGATCGTAACATCAACTTGAAAATATACTGTACATCGTTGCCAAGTCGCTGAAACTTGATCCAGCAGTAACTCCAAACAAGAATAATTGGGAATTGTGGCAAAAAAGATAATGGTACACCAGTTGATGTCTCCAATTTTCTCACTACTGCACAATCAACTAATAGTAAATAATAAGCTAAGAACTATGAGCTCTGCTAATTTACATGTAAGACACCGGACAACTTAACCCATAGTTAGCTCTGAAATGCCTGTAGCCAATTCTATTGTCTTTCAGAGTGTCCCCTACGTCCCCCAATGGCTTCACTGGCGAAAATAATTCCTAATTTTTAAAGGGGCAATCTCAAGATACTAAGCTTGATCTCTTCCTCTTGTGTGCCTTCCACGATAATCCGTCCAAACTGCCACCAGTCAAGTCGTGATAATCGTTTCTCATGGAACTAGCACTCTCGGATTTGAACCTTATAGGAGTTATTCCAAAGGTATCTTCACTTGTTGCCTCGCCCACAGACGCAGTTTCAGTCTTCAAGTCCTGTTCTTTCTTCTCCACTTCAGCATTGTCACTCGGCAATTCACCATTTGAGACTGAGTGATGGTCCCTGTTCCTACCTTTACCTGACTGCTTAAAGAAATCATATCCATTCTCCACAGCCTTCATCCACTGTAAGTCACTTAAAGTATCGGCATAAACCACTTCTTTTCTACGCCGCTTTCCAGTAAGATTAGCACTTTCATATAGAAACCCTTTTCCCCTTTCCTTAGCCTCAGGTGTAGCATACGCCCAATCCGGCACCTCGTGATCTTCCATGAGACGAGATCTGTAACGTTCTTTTTGCCTTCTCTCCTCATCCATTTTCTCAAACAGCCAAAACTCCTCATCAGAGCGGGCTGCAAGACGATTAATCTCTCTTTCGCTTGGCACATCTGTTCCAAGGGTGCTTGTACCTTTACGCATGATCTCTTCCAGCATCTCCCTCCTCTCTTGAGCTGCATGAAGAACAAAGACAGTCAGCCGGAATGGATTATGAAGAGGATCAAGAAAGCAAGACCATGAATAAAAGCTTCAGTCCCTGAGACTAACATGTTGAAAGTACACAGGCGATTCTTGGTAAAAGCACACTAATTGCAAGTAAACTAAAGTATTAGTACAATTTTCAGAATCTAGTTTCCATACTTCTACAGAAAAGAGAATGCAATGTCTTCTTATAATTCAACCTGATTTGCTTCTTCCCCATAAGAAAAGTAAAGAAAGCAGGGGCTTGGGGTGTGGAGGGTTCTCCAAAACTACTCTGTGTACAAGACAAACCTGTAGATGTTGTATTGAACAATCCAGCCTGGATGACCTTAGCATCAATGCCCATCTTCTGTTTTGCACGTTCCAATATGACCTCTTCAATTGATCCTACACTGATTAACACAAAAACCCTAACTTCTTTCTTTTGCCCAATCCGATGAGCCCTATCTTCTGCTTGCTGGTCCATTTGAGGGTTCCAGTCACTGTCAAAAATTATCACAGTATCTGCTGTTTGCAAATTCAGACCGAGTCCTCCGGCACGAGTACTCAAAAGAAACATAAAGTAAGGAGAGTCAGGAGCATTAAATTGCTTTAGCAAAGTCCCTCTTTCCTCTGTTTTGGTTGAGCCATCAAGTCTCAGATACTTAAAGTCATGAAGCTGCAGATAGACCTCAAGAATGTCCATGAGGCGGGTCATTTGTGAGAAGAGGAGTACCCTGTGCCCTGCTCTGCGGAGTTTGGGTAGTAAACGATCAAGAAGCTCAAATTTTCCAGATGCTCTGACTATCTCCTCCTTCCGATAATACGAAGAAGTATCGCCCACAAATAGATATGGGTGATTACAACATTTCCTTAGCTGCATGGTGAGATTCTGTAGGCTCTTAGACTTCCCAGTTCCTGCGAAGTCACATTGTCAGCAAATTATTCTATTTGGCTACAGATTAATTATAGCCTCAGCAATAATTTTACTAAAGCAATATCCTACCAATGTTTTTAGATTCTAGTCATTAATGATACATTATCAGAACCTATAGATTGCTGCTTTTGCAAAAAGTTCTATCAGGGGAACAAAAAAGGGGAAGGAAAAAAAACAGAGCACAGGAGCTGTATAAGGCATCATTAAGGATGTTGATTTCAGAGCAATGGATCTGTAGGGGCCCAAGAGAAATAGAGGAAGAGAGGGAGAGAGAGAGTATTCAAAGCACAGTTGTTTCCCCTCCCCTCTCCAGGAATTCATATCCCGCCCCACCCAATGCCAAAAAAATAGAAAAAATAAAAATACAATCTTTAAGTTCAACCATGTCTAAAAGGAATGCATTAAAGGCAATACTTTCTGGACGGCAGCTACTACTCACCAGAATCCAATCCAACCCTCCCGACATCCGTGACCTGCTGGTAGTATACTTTCTGCCATGCAGACATATCACATTTAAGAACAACTTGTGTTTTCCCAGGAAGAAATTTCTCCACTTCATCTTTCTTCCTCCTCAATATAAACGGCCTTATTACCTAAAAGTAGTCAAAAACATTAGATCAAGAAAGCATAAAGTGCATTTGAAACGGTGCAATAAAATCTAAATAGGCAGGAAAGAAGTGTATATCAGCGAATAATGAACCAAGACGTACATGGTGCAACCGGCGAATAACCAATAACTCCTCTTCATCAGTTAGAGAGACGTCGCACTTATCAGCAAAGGGGGCATTAAACCACTCCTCGAAATTCTCCACTGAATTAAAGATGTTCGGAAGAAGAAAATTGAGAAGAGACCACAACTCCTGTAAGCTGTTTTGGATCGGGGTACCAGTCAACAGAAGTCTCCGACGAATCCGATAGCTGCAAATATTACACACCTTATTAGAGGAACGCTTCCCACATCTGAACTTTTATCCTTAAAATTGAACTGCCAAGAAATGACTTCCCGATGCTTGGCATATCCCCATAATTATTTTTTTAAGATAAAACTCATTACTCATTCGATTGCGTGCCAGTGCATCAGATTATACCTTTATCAGCAAAGGTGAGTGCTAAAATTTAACTGAGAGGAGCAAATCCATAACTCATAAATAAGAAGATTATCATAAGCTCTTATTCCTACCCCTTTTTGGTTAACATTCTTATACATTAGCAACTTAACAAAAAACTACATTTCACATACCCTGACACGAGAGTCCGTGCAAGAGCACATTCGTGATTTTTCAATCGGTGCCCTTCGTCAATAATCAGATAGTGCCAATGAATTTTTTTCAGAAATGCTTTGTCTCTCATAATAAGATCATAATGCGTGATCAGCACACTGAACCTCCCCTCTCCTGTTAACTCCTCCCTCAGTGCCTTCCTTTCTTCCAGACGACCATCATAAAGAACAGCATCAATGCTGCAAGCGAAAAAAATCCCATGAAATGTGATGCACAGTGCACCTTTAAACAGACAAAATCCATGTGTGTGTTTCGGTGCTCCCTGCATGAGAGAGAGAGATCGGTGCATACCTGGGAGCCCATGTAGAGAATTCAGTACTCCAATTAGGTAGTACAGCTTTTGGAGCCACAATCAAGTAGGGACCAGTTACACCCTTGTTTTCAATAAGATAAGCAATTAAAGAAATTGTCTGGATCGTTTTGCCGAGTCCCATTTCATCCGCTAAAATTCCATTTAAATTGTTATTAAACAAAGACAACATCCACTGGAGCCCCTCCAACTGGTATGGTCTTAATTCTCCACCCTGAAGCATAGCTGGTTGCTCCGTAACCTACAAATATGAATTCTGCATTAGATTTGCAAAAGCACTAACACAAAAAAAGGGATGGAAATACTAATAAGATTTCAGTTGTAAAAGGGAAAACAGCTATATTGCAATCGTCATGGAGTTAGTCATAAATGGTAAGATCCTTGTACATCAGCTTGAAGCCATTCGGCTGAGATTAGAAACAAATAATGGACGTAACATGATATTTTGGGACTGGAGAATAGAAATCAAGATTGGATGTGGTATAAAATTAGTTAAGATTATTGACTTCTTACGACTTAAAAAGAAAATATATCATAAAGCCTGAATGGTGAAGCTGGTCTGGAGGCAAAACAGGACGATGACACCAACACAAAGTGCATAACTAAAAAGAGGTAACACATTCTATGGTTTAGTTAGCTCAGTTCCACAACATAAAGTAGTGGAGATTTAAAAGAGTCTCACAACAACATATCCGAATAATCATTCAATTCAGATAATATGGCAACATGCTACGTCTAATATTTCCATAAAACAAAGGAAGTAAGAACAGAAACTTAAGGAGCGAATCAGTTTAACCACATATTCACGTTATAGAATACAACTGATCAGAATCTAAATACTTGCACTTAATTAAACTTCATGATTAGATAAAAGATGGATTTTCTTTTGTAAGAACGAAACACCAGTCATGAGTAACAAAACGCTGACGAGATCATCTGAAATAATCAACAGCAATAGTTTCTGAATATGGAAACCCTGCTATGAAATGAGAAGACACTCAGTCACAACCAATACGAAACTCAAGCACATTGACCAAAGAACTAGAAGAAAGGATGAGATTCTAAATCTAGAAAACCTCTGGAAGGTTCAACTTTTGCTACCAACCATGCATTCAATATCTGAAACTTAGGCACAACTTCCAACAAGACTCCCTGGAATATTTAAAGTAAAAGATAACAGAGAAGAGGCATGTCCCTTTACCTTCTCCTGGATTGAATGTACAGCTGAATTGTACTTTCTCTGACCTTCAAGTAAGTCACTAGTCTTTACATTACGCGTGGGCTCATCATCAAGAACATCCTCTTTTTCCTCAGGAAACGACTGCCCAGGAGTTCCAGTCTTAGAAGGGGCCATTTCAGCATCTGAGCCTTCCATAGGTTCAATACCATCATGATCAGCATCTTTTTGCCGTTGAACAGCAGCTCCCAGACGACCAAGGAGCTCATTTGTTTTCCCTAGAAGCATTGTTAGTCTTTCATTCTTGCTTTCCTCCACCATCTTCATGTAAGCTTCTTGATCATCAGCTTTCAGAGCTTGTAACCTCAATTTCTCAGCACGAGTAGCCCGTTGCCTTTGCCTTCCATGCCAAGCCTATGAAACAGAGATTGCTTCATTTAGCCAAGATAAAATCCGCCACATTCTAAGAGTATAACAGGTGAAGACTGCATCCGCTCTCTAGGTCACGACTCAATTTTGGTTCATGGTATTTTCAATTATGCACATGGAGTTGAATAAATGAATAGACAGTAGAATAAATAGGAGAAAGTAAACAATATCATGCCTGAACACCATCATTCCTTTGTTTCCGCCGTTTCTGAACAGCCTGTACTTGTAACTGGAGTTCACGTGCTGCATTGAGTACATCCGCAAAGAACTTTCTTTTCGTAGTTTCCACACGGTTTCTTTCCTCTTCTTCTAATCTTGACAACCTCTGCAAAAAAATTATTGTTGTTACCAACAGGCTTCTGACATCAAATTCTGTAAAATTAGCATATAAAAGCTTCCTATCATGAAGTCACAAGAATTAAAGACAGTGGACTGATTCTTAAAATCCCAAATTCTCAGCTTAGCTCTCTTCTCAGCTTTACCAATAGATAGCAGAGATGACTAAGACTATCTGTACTTTCCTATATCAAGACCAAACCCCCATCTTTGAAATTGAGAGGAAAAAAGAAAGCATCTACATTCTTTGTGCTTAAAAACATTAACTTGAGTCTTGCAACTGTTGCTATCACATATATGGCACAATTGACAGGCTCCAAGGCATATATCACTTTACCTGCGCATCACGCTTCTTCCTCAAAGGATCATCAGATTCGACAGCAAAGGCATCTCCTATACCATATAAAGGGCGTCGCAATCGCGTCATCCCCCAGTCAAACAATTGCTTGTCAGGATTAGCGCAATGCAGGCGAAGCCAGTATTCAGAACTCAGCTCAGACCGAACTTTGCATTGTAAATCTGCTAACTGCAAAGTAGAAATAACAATGAGAAGTAAAACCATTGCCAACCACCTACACCACTTCTATAGCCAAAAAATAGAAGCTCAAATAAGTGGTTAGTCTGTCCACTAGCGCATATGATGCAGAAAACAAAGAATTCCTCCCAGGTTAAGCATAATGGAGATGGATTAGTTTCACAATTTGTTGAGCTACAGATGCTTGGGAGTATGGCAGGTACTAATGGGGATTAGGGCAATGAAGCACATGAACTAAATTCTGAACTGGGAACCACTTCTGTATCAAAAGAAAAAAGTTATATTGTTTTCTGGGAGACAAGTTATTCTTATTTTAGGATATCCCAAATTTCGAGTCTATTGGATAATTATGGGCCAAAAAGCAATTATAAAAGGAAGATTTGGGATTATTATTATCATAATAACAAACTTTGTTGCTTAAGCTTAATATTTTGATAGATTCCTATTGTATTTAATGTTTCAGAAACATTTTATCATTATATTGATAGGTTTAAGTAGCATGTGTATATTTGCTTCTTTCTTTGATTTTGAATAGATATCAATGCTTCTGGAAAAATTCATAAGATTGTAGAGCATGATGAAATATATAAAAAATGTGGACATAATATTGCCCCCAAATTTGTGCATCATATCCCCATAATCAAAATTTCTGTACCTTCATATTGTACTCATAGGTCATGCAGAGTATAACACTCGTATCCATACCCATGCTACATAAGATAAGGGCTTTACTACAAAAAATTGTAATACTATTGTTTCACCGTCGACATAGTTCCACTAAGTCATAGTCAGAAGCATACCTTTATGCTTTTTTTAAAATGTAACACAGAAAGGTCAGAAATACTCCTGTTTATTTCACCGTACCTTAAAGCGGGGAGGACATCTTACAATTGATTTGCAAGATAACTGGCGTGGTTGAATACAACTTAGACGAAAATGTATATCACAAAAGAAAACCCAGATAAACCTTTGAAATGGACAGATCATGAATAGCAGTCATATGTCTTATTAAACAACAACATGCCACATGTTCCTTTACCTTTAGTTTATAAAGCTCCAGCAAGCACTTCGATTGCAAGTCCTCGCCTCTGCTGGGTGGCAAGTCTGGTAATAGATGAAAGTATAAGCTATTTGCCACATGTATAAGAAGGGCTGGCATAAAGGGCATACAACATTGCTGAATATAAATATATCGCAACATGTTGAGTGATTACCCTCTATAGTGAACAAGATAATCTTATTATCCAAGTTCTGTGCTAACAGAACACTTTGGGTTGGGCTTGGGTGAGGGGTTACTTATAACTTGACAAAACCAGTAGAGAGGTGCAATGATATAGTAAGAACAAAGAGAGATGATAGTAACATTGAAAGCCAAAATTCAGCAAACAGCTAGACTCGCAACAACCAAAACCTACATTAAGCCCCCAGCACACGCATAACATGCGTCAACAGATTATGCTCGAACTTGATTATCCATTGTCAAACAGAAAAGATAACGATGCATGCTGTTCTCTCCCAAAAAGAAAAAGACAAAAGATAATGAGGCTTTGGTATCAGGAGCTGCATGGTTGGGCATGTTCAAATAGAGCATTTCTAAGAACTAATGAATTGGCATATATATATAGGCCTTTTTCTCATAATCTAAATAGATTCACTCTGATGAATACTATGACAAAATCAAATTCGTCGAACGACATATCTGCTAAGGAGGATACCTACTAAGCATTTCAATAAACCTAATTATGTCACTAGCAAGAGGATTTAGCACCTCAAATTCTATAACCTCAAAAGTGAAAGGCAAAAACCATTCTAAAAACATATTAACGCAAAAAAAACTAATGACACTATGTAAAAATCTCCACATCATGTTCAAAACAGCCCTAAGTATATGCAGAACCATGTCAAACGATTCCACGGATATCCATTATTTCTGAGCTACACTTACCTTCAAGTTCAGTTAGGCGATGCTGGATATGGCTTTGAAAACGATCTTCCTTTAACTTTGTCAAACCAGAACCTGATGTACAACTTGACCGTTGCCTCAACAACGAATCCTCAAAATCTGTCATCAGGTCTCCGTAACTTCCCATACCTGAACCACTCTGCATATAAGGAAAAACATATTGTTAGCATTAAAGACTAAACTAAGAGGCATAATATTTGAAAATGACTACTTTCTTGATCCAACTCAATCGTGGTTCAGATCCCAAATTAAGTAAATAAACAAATGATAGCTTGACTACTCAGATATGCTTCATCAACAACTTCAAATTACACAAAATTTAAGAACTCATCCTCTAGGAAAAAAGTGTCTCTTAAAAAAAGATACCTATTTCTTCATGCTTAAACATACAAAAACTACATACCAATCAACACAAACTGCATACTGCTATACTTCACAACTCAATTTGTTAACATTTGTCCAAATGGCATCTACTGAAACCTCTACTAAAACAACAGCAGCATAGAGTATTTACAAAAGCGAAAAATCTTGGGAAAAAGGATTAACTTTAATACGAAGAAAAAAAGTAAATTGAATAGCAAATAATGTATTAAGCCCTAGTCTTGTTTTAACTTCTTTATAACCTTGAGAAAAGTATACTATGTAGGCAGTGGCGGAACCCTAGCCAATGAAGAGGATTCAATTTAATCCCCTTTGTTAGAAAATTCTACTGTGTAAATAGGGCAAAAACAAACTTTTTTCGTATATATAAGAACTTTTGAATCCCCTTGACATAAAGGAAGTTATTATGTAGTGGCAAAGGTAGTTCAAAAATTGTTTTAGATTGCAAGTTCGCATTTTTTGAATCCCCTTGCTGAAATTCCTAGCTCCATCACTGCCTTTAGGATCTGCATCTAAACATATAGTGCATTGTGCCCATATGTAGTACATCTAAAAGTATAGAATACATATACATTATGTATATGTGTGTGTATAACATAAGTATGTGCGGTTCTAATGCACATATGTATGTATATGAAAAGCAAATAATGTATCAAGCCCTAGTATTGCCTTTTTTTCCCCCTCTAAAGCTGAGAAGATCATATACTCAGTGCCTCTATGTATCAACATCAATCACATAAAAGTATAGCGAAATGTAACAGTATTCTAGCACAATTACTATAATGCGAAATATTCAAAAAAAAAAAAGAAGAGAGAGATTAATCTCAATAAGAATTTCTAACTACTCACTCGCATAGACACACTGTCGCGGCTGTCCACGTCAGCAGCGGCGGAGGCATCATCGTCACCGACATCTATATCATCAGCGCCGCCGTGGTAAATTGAAGAGACGGCATCGAAGACGTCAGGAGGTATCGGGAGATTGCGTGAGAGGAAATTGAGAGCGCAAATCAACGTCTTCGTTTTCTCTAACTGCTCCTCCTGAGATTCATCAACGGCGATTGGAGAACCTCTAATTCCTCCAATTCCTCCGCCATCGTCGGCGGCAGCGGCGGTGGTCTCTACTACCTGAGCCACCATGGCTGGCTCCAGTGAGGCTTAACAACTGCGCGCGAAGAGGACTGTTTTTGTATTTAATTTTTTGAGATTTTGAATTTTTGTTAAAAGTTCTTAAAACTATAAAACGAAAAACTTAAAACGAGCCTTTTCTCTCCTTCTTATCTCTCTTTCTCCCAAACCCTTTCTATTCGACTCGGTTTGGGCTTCTCGTTTTGTAAATCGATCAGATATTAAATTTACTGAAAACCCCCTGTCCAATTTTTAATGACGGTGAGCTCCTTTCTTACGTAATGACTATATTACCCCCTTCTTAATTTTGGTTTGTATTATTATTATTATTTCATTTTCATTTTTCTTGAAAAGAAAATCATATATTCGGCGCTGATTACTTAGTTTATTAATTTAAGGTAAATTTTTGTAATCACCAATTACCGATATCTGAATATTTATTTAGGTGAAAATAATATGTCCTTACGGGAACATTCCGTAAAATTGAAATGATGTGGAGAATCTACGTGAAAATAATATAATGTCTTTTACAAACTTGATTTAATTGCACTCCATAAAATATGAGTAATTTTTTTACGGATTTGATTTAATTGCACTCAGTAAATTATCTTATTTGCCTGTTTTCATAACCTTATTTATTTATAAAAACTGTTATATTCTACTCCCTTGTTTCCTTTCTATACTTCAGAATTCAAATATTATAACATAAAACATTTAACAATTACAGGTGCTCAAAAATTAATGTTAATGGATAAGCTCTTTCATAATATGACTTCATCAAGCGATTCTAAAAGAAAATCTTATATAAATCAACTTTTTACTTAGAATCAATTCTCGTTACTATGCAATGGCACCAGGGAACCAAAAGATCATATACTATCGAAGAAGAAGCTCATTAAAACTTAAAAATTGATATAGACGATAAACCTCTCAATTTTAATCAATTTTGGAATGAGAATGATGATTTCTTTTCTCTCCCCGATCGCTTTTTTATTTTGGTAGAATACCTTAAACCCATCCCCTCTAAATCTTGGTACGGATTATTGGTTACATCCTTAAACTATTTATAATTGTTACCTCCTTAAATAATCTCATCTCAGGAAAGTGGCATGTACGCACTTGTGACGTAAATTTTTTTATCCACGTGATATTTTTTAATAATAAAATATTTACCTTTTCAAATGTATTAGATTTTTAGATCATCTTTTCCGGATAAAATTTGTAATACAACTAGGGTATAACTCCATCATTTTTGGTTAATTCTTTTATTTAACTAAAAATGATAAAGTTTCAGCTAGTTTTTTTAAAAAAATTTAGCCTAAAAAGAAAAAATACACCGTAAAAAAAATATAGCATCTAAAAAAAAGATATAAAAATACATAGTTTGAACTTTATTATTTAGGCTAAAAAAATTATTTAGCTAAAAATTATGGAGCTCTAAGCAAGTACTTATATTTACATATTTTGCCCGAAAATAATTCAGTTAAGATACATAGTTGTTGCATCTAAAGAAGAAATAATAAAGAAGTACACAATTACAAGTTCATTATTTTGGCTATACTTTTTTATTTGGTAAAAAATTATGGAGTTGTAGCCAATTATTTTTTACTTATTTGACTCAAAAATAAAAATGCAAAGTTAAAATAAATAGCCATTATATTTAAAGTAAAAATAACAAGAAATACATATTTGGTACTCCATTATTTTAGATATAATATTTTTATTTGGCTAAATTGATGAAGTTCCGGCCAAAATTTTCACTTATTTGGCCTGAAAAGAAAACACACACAATTGGAATAAATAGACATTGTATTTATAGAAGAAATTAAGAAAATAAAAATTTGAGGTAAAGTGTGCATTGTAAATTAAAATGAAACGAGAAGAAATATACAATTGTAGCAAATAAATTATTATATATGATTATGTGACAATTATTAGTTAGAAAATAGCTTATTTGGGAGCTGATTTTTATTTTTCCATGCACCTTACGCTCTTTGCCACAACAGTGTCCAGCAAAATAAAAACTATCAAATAGCTATGTTCAAGTGAATAATTAAGATCACAAATAGTTTAGGGGTGCAACTAATAATTCGCGCCAAAATTAGGATTTTTTTAGGTATTCCACCTTTTATTTTCAGCCAATGCAGCGAAATAGATACAAGCAATTTATATAGAGACTTCAATTGGTTTGAAACTGCAATATAATGTTACTGAAATCTATTATTCTATTAATGCTTGAAGATGAAATTAACCTTTTGGAACCTAAACAGAGAAGTAGATAAGTAAACAAAATTAATTAGTCTGTTTGGCCAAATTTATTTTCGTGGCCAAAAGTGTATTTTCTTTTTGTTGCCAAAAATGCTTTTTTTCCAAAGCTAAGATATTTGGCCAAACTGTTAAAAAGGAAAAAAGTACTTTCGAGTAGAAGTACGTTTTGAGAAAGCAAAAAAAAAAGTAACTTCTTTCCCAAAATATTTTTTTGAAACACTTCTAAGAAAATACACTTAGAAGCATTTTTTAAAAGTTTAGTCAAACACTAATTGCTGCTCAAAAATATTTTTCAAATTAATTAACCAAACACAAACTGCTTCTCACCAAAAGTAATTTTTTGAAAAGCACTTTTGAGAAAAGAGTTTTTCAAAATAAGCTGATATTAGAAGCTTAGCCAAACAAGCTATAAATCTGCACATTAATTTGAAGTTCTAAACTATTATTGTCATTTTTGTTTAGATTATGAAGTAAAAGGCCGCATACAAGATCTATATGCAAAAGGAAACCTACTACTTAGTTGTTTCAAATATTTTGTCAATGTGTCCGTGGTCTGATCAAAGACATGCCAATAGAAAATTGAGAGAATTTCTAGTGCTTAAAACTATACATGTTAATCGGGTCGGGCTGACCTGTTTACAACCCGGTTCAGTCCGGTCCAGTCTGATACTGTAGCGTGGGGGGCGGGCTGGGACGGGTTGGGCAGGGAGCGGGTTTCAATCGAACAGTTTTTTGATACCGGTGCACCGGAACCCGCTAAGCCCGTTAACCCGTTAACGGGTTGTTAACGGGCTACAACCCGGTTCAGCCCGTTAACGAGTTGTTAACGGGCTGTGTTAACGGGTTACAGGCCGGTTTAGCCCGTTTATTAACGTAATTTTTTTTTAATTGACCAACTGAAACTCCTGATATTGACACTTGTATTTCTTATCTACACAAATATTTAGAAACATTATATAATTATTATGCTAACATTGTTGATGCTTCTTCTACTGTAGATGCAAATATTCCTTCAAGTTCAGTTTCAACATCTAGGACCAGTGCTTTGGATGATAATAATGGTGTTGAAGATTATTTGATTTGGTCTACAATAGGGGAGTATCAACAAACCAGTAGCAGGAATATCAATGAACTTCAATTCTACTTGCAAAAGTCAGCAGAGCCCTGCACAAAGGAATTTCTACCATTGGGTTGGTGGAGGAGCAACTAAAATCAATTTCCTGTTCTTTCGACCATGGCTCGAGACGTGCTAAATGTGCCGATTTCAACAGTCGCATCAGAGAGCACATTTAGCCAAGCAAGGCAGCAACTAGGAGATACCCGTCATTCATTGGGTAGCAACGCTTTGGAAATTCTAGTGTGCTTCAGAGATTGGATAAGATCAGAACGACGAAATCAAGGGCGTGACGAGGTAGATGAAGCGGAGGACCTAGAAATTGGAGATATAATGATTTATGGTTCTCATTCAACCAATGCCGGAAACCAAGAATCTCATGTTGTCATGAATGAACTTACAAAAATGATGCAAAGCATGTGATGTGCTATTTGTTTTTTTATAATTGTTATAAACTTTTAATTTGCAAGTTCAAAAATAATAAAATCAAAAAAGAATTTGCAACTTAATTTGAAGTATTATATATTATTCAATAAAAATATCAAATGAAAATCTTCGGAGCTTGATCCTTACATATAGGTCTTATTAAATAAATTTTTGTAGCCACTTACTTTCAAATTTTAATTTTAACATTATAAAATTCAAATTTCAAATTTTAAACTTCAAAGTTTAATTCTAAGCCTTAAAAGTTTACAAACACTTTTAAAAAAAATACACGGCCCGCTAACAACCCGCTAAGCCCGAACCCAAACGGACAAAAAAACTCCCGAAAAAATAAAGCCTGCTAACAGCCCGCAACGTTAAACGGACATGCTGATTTTTTTTTTGTCCAGCCCGTCCCAACCCGCCCGTTAAACACCCTTACTTAAAACTACTAGTTTATTATAATATTAGAACAAGAAAAGCTTAAATAAAGCAACATGCATATGACCAACCCACCCACTTTACCTTGGGGTTGAGACAGAATTGCTAGTGTTGTCAATGTTGACACTTGAAAATTTGCGTTGAATCAAGCCTCCATCATTTTATAAATTACAAGAATTATAGAATGGAAGCTCCCATGAGGTTTATAATAGAACTAGAGGTACACAATATAAATAGTTGACCAATCAGCTCAACTTAACCTGAAGATCATTTGACACCCAGCCTACCAAACTCTAAAGTCAAATCTTCTAAACTCACTTTCACCTAGTTAGTTTTATGTTAAAAAGAGAGTACAAAAAGAGCGTAGAAGAAGACTATCAAATGAATACGAACAATGGTCACAAAATTTGAGGGCTCCCCAACTTGATGTACGCAAACAGGGGTTTGAAGTTGGAAGTTTGAGCAGGAATATATTTTTGATTCAGCTGCCATTGGTAGAAAACTTATAGCGGCAGAGCAGCGGAAGCGTACAGCCAAGTGAATTCTCTGAGCAATCAAAACCCACTCATAATCCAACCATCTCAAATCCCCAAATCAGGAGGAACCTCCACCAACTGCCATAAACTCATGATTTCCTCCTCTTGGCAGATTTTTCAATATCGGAGCTTAGAAGAGGTCATACAGAAGCTTCTGACATATTATTCTAGGTTCTTGAGGTGGTTGGTAATTTCCAAACTAAATCTTCTGCAAAACACGGTCGACTGGCTCTTGTAAGTACTGGAGAGAAATGAAGATGGCTTCCTGTTTGCAGAAAAGGTCGGAAGTACTATTAGTGGACACCTCACTGGTGGCAACTGGCAAAAGAGTTGCTCTGACTTAGAAACTTGAGACAAACACACACATAAAAAAGGCCTGAAGAAGTACCTCTGTCCGAATTGTCCTGCTTCCTTGATGTGGACATGTATTCAAATATAAATCAAATACCCCCTTTGCACTTTTCCCCTGAATGTTAAAAGATCAATTCAATGACGGCTCATCTGCGCTTCTTCCCTCACTAAACACTTGTAAATCTATTGGAACTCTAGCAGTTAATGTTCTGGAACATCAGAATGATTAAATATTGTCCCTATATGCTCAAAGTTGATCAGACACTAAATAAGAGAAAGTGTGACTTAGGAGGTGGTCACAGGAACTACAACTTGCCACAGAAAAATTGCTTCTAATTTCATGGGCAAGACGTGAAAGGTGATCATTTAAACATAAAGATTCAAACATTAAGAATACCTATATTTGAATAAAGGAATACGTACATACTTCATTTCATTAAATAAAGATTCTAACTTTGGAGACCTAGCATATTCAATTAAATAACTTTCCATAAATAGTACCTTTAGGCTCTTGTCTTCTTCTATACACTCTTCCAACCCCGCAAGTCCACCAAAAGCAATTAGGAGGTGCCTAAAGATTAAGACAAATCAAGACAAAATCCAACTGCATTAACAGATAAATACACAATATTTTGAGCCCAATGCTCACTTCAAGGATAAGCCAGTTCCATGAAAAGGTAGCCCAAAGCCGTCATACGAGAATAAAATTTTCAACGTAATGCAAAATCGTTCAGAAAAGAAAGCAAGAAAAGACTTCTGCACTTCTATTTAATGTTTGATATGAAGATAGAGCAAATATGACCTATTAAAAGTTTGAACATTAGGCCGACTAGCTCATGAGGTGAGGATTGTCTAAGCCCACCATACAAGGAGACAACAACACGTACACTCAAAAAATATGGGACACTCTTAACACACACCCCTCTTCTATGCTCAGAAATGGACATCTGGAGCATAGATAACATAACATGAGAGCGCAAGATCTAGGATGCTCTGTCTCTGATACCATATTAAGAATATGGAAATTAGACCTAACTGAACCCTAGGAATTAGGTCATGAGGTGATAATTGCACAAAACCCTGTAAGAAGACAACAACCCATACCATATGCTAAGGACTAGACATCTAGAGTGTGGACAACATAACTTGAGAGCATAACATTGAGTAAACCAAGGTCAAGGATGGTATGTCTCTCTCTGTTACCAAATTAAGAATATGGAAATTAGATCTAACTCAACCCTAAGAGTTAGGTCATGAGGTGAATTGCACAAGACCCTATAAGAAGACAACAACCCATACCCTCAAACAACGATGGACAACATGGACAATTAGCCAAGATTCAAGAAACGGGTCCCTGTTACAGAGCTCACCAGCTTTTTAAGTTGTGAATTGGTAGCCCCAAAAGGGGGAAACATATAAATAGAGATATGGAAGAGGATAAAGGTTAGGATTTATGAGCAGAAAACATTTGGGTTATGAATTGATGTAAGAAAGGCAACTAGGGGACAAAAGTACCCAAGACCTACACATTGGTAGTAGATGTCCTTCAGTAAAATACAACACAATAGCAAGGAATTCAGCCAACGAAAAATGAAAAGACATTAAGAAATAAGAAGCTTTCTCTGCTAACAAGTCCCAAAGGTGGAGATGTTATTTGTCCTCACTTTTCTTTCCCTTGAAGCCTTTGCTGTGAAATGGCTTTCTGCATCGTCAACACGCATTTTATATAGCATTACTCGATAAAGATGAAAAAGAAGTGCTTTCCAAAATCATTCAGCCTAGGAACATATTAAGCTACAAGTATTACAAGACAAGAAAGGTGGCTACCCACACACAAAAATTTCGCCACCAACTGTAGACGAGTATACCTGAATGATGGGAGAATAAGATCCGAGGACTTCATAACAAGACCATGCTCTGAGGTACCAATCAAGTGATCATACCCTCCCTAATCAAACAAGAGGTGTTACACATTTATCATCTATACATTGCTTCTGAAGCAGGGTCAAGCACACTAAACCACAAATACCTCGTATGGGCAATTCTTAAATACCGAACTGATGTTTGGAGCATATCGTACTTTATATCCCCAATACATCCCTGCATCTTCCCTAGGTGTTGAAGAAGAGACGACCTGATGCGGTATGTCTGAGAATTGAAATTCGGAATTGTGAACTCAAGTAGCCAACAACAATATTAATTGAATAGAGCAGTTCCAGTGGCAGTACTTCAGGTTTGCAGACAGTTTTCTGGAAGCATTTACTTCCTTGGTTGTTTTACTAAAACATCATGTAAGCAAGTTCGATAAGGTTGAGAAATTAGGAATGTTTTAACGTTACAGCGCATTGTGCCCGGGTTAGCTACAAACTATATTGAAGTCTACAAACATCAACAAGGTTTGCAAAGATGCCCTCTCGAAAACACCACATACATGTTGGAAAAAGAGAGAAATATATCCAAATTAAAGAGGGGGGGGGGGGGCACGGGGCAGCAAACTTGTCTGCAGAAAAGATTCCAACAATGTAAAAACAGATTTTATTCAATCAGATTACTTCATCAACACCTCCTGAGTAGCCATAACAGTGTTAAAATTGGAAATTAATGTAACGGTCAAATAAGCACAACAAATATTGAAAGGAAAGCAAGATATACAGCCATGTAAGTCGTATAGTTCCGGTACAGACCTGCATTCAAGTTTCTCTCTGTTCCCATGGACACTGTCACCCTTTTTCCTGGGTCAATGACTTGATCAATTGCGACAGGCTGCATAAAACTAGCAATATAAACTGATGGCCAACACAAAAAAAACCAAAATATTTAATAAAAAATGCCAACACTGTGATTTCTTGTTCCGGGATGCAGCAATAGTAATTTATTTGAAGACAAGAGGGGAAATAAAATCCCAAACATCCTATTAATGACAAATAGAACTTTTGCTTTTCAAGCAACCACACCATTGGAAAACAAGGAGGAAAATAAGCAATGCCAAAGCACTGCATACAAAGGCCCCAATTCGGTCAGTCAGCGTTCCAACCTCATGATTGAACATCAAGCCAAATAATCCTCATAGAATGAAAAAAATCTACACTCAGCTTCACAGTCCTCAAAGTCTGATAAAGAATCTACACTTAGCTTCACATTAAACTGGTGACCAAATCCACATAGGTACTCCATCTCCATGTATCCTATTCTTTCTGACCAACTTTATATTTTGAAGAAAAAAAGGACCCTAGGAAATGGCAAAGTTCTAGCTTTTGAAAGCAAATAAAGATCAATAAATCAAAAAAGAATAACAATATTACCTAATTTACATACAGCTTCTATGTGGTTTTTTTCTCATAGCCCAGATTTAATACCATTTTACCAATATCTTGAAACCCCATTCCAGGTCAAGTTGTTCTCCTTCATATCTAAGCCCATCTTAACAATATTTCATCAAAACAATGATAACTGTAACAGTCAATCTGAAGAATATGAAATAGAAATGAGATATGAGAGTAGCTCCAATTGTATTACTGTTACAAACTCTGCTAGTGAGTAGATTCTTCTTTCATTTGCATACATACGCTTCTTAACATTCAAAGTGAATCTGCCTATCAGCTACAGAAACGGTATGAGTCATGATGACAACAGCTACACTACAAGGAAAAAAGTAACAACCACATGCCTGTACACAAAGTAAGACAACACGTCGAAATTGCAGCATGAAGTACCTTGCTAAGCCCGATGTCAACAAGTGTGCTTCCAGATTTTAAACTTCGATCCTTCAATGTGACACCTAGAAACAGAAAAAAGATGTCTCGGGGTGTTACCTATCCAGCAAGTTTGTCAAGATGATATTTAGATCACAACACAGCACGATAAACAAAAGGGATAACCAGATCACAAAAGTACTTGAGAAATTATTCTGAAGAGATGTTACAAGGAGAAGAAAGAAATTTACTTGATAGATAGGGAAAATTAGGTAATTTAAACATCTACTGTAAGATTCGTATTGAGTCAAAATAGGCCCCTTAGTTTTTCTATTTACTATATTTCCATCTAGAACTTTATATGTCAATTAAATAGGTGCAAAAGTCTTTTTTCTTTAATCAAGACAGATAGGTGCAAAGTTATAGCATCAGTAAACAGAATTTTTCAACAGAACTTACCTGAAGTTCAGCGATCAAGTGTAAGCCATCATATGCATCAAACTTTGCACCATAACCCATTTACCATATATTTGAAATAAAAGAAGAAACATGTTTGCTTTGACAACCAAACAGGCCCTTAAATTTTGATAATCTTCTAGAATTTTTGTATTTCAAATCTTGTTTTTAGGTAGCTATACACAATAGCTATGCCTCGATCCCTAACTAGATAACTATTTTTTGGTCAAAATACATTAACTAAAGATAATAGATAGATGCAAAGTTATAGCATCAGTAAAGTGGACTTTTCAACAGGACCTACCTGAAGTTCTGCGATCAAGTGCAAGCCATCATATGCACCAAACTTTGCACCATAATCCATTTATTATATCTTTGAAAACTGACCAGGAACATGATTGGTTCGAAAACAAAACAGACCATTACATTATATAGTCTTCTAGATTTTTTATATTCCAACTCTTGTACTTAGGTAACGATACGCAACAAAAATTGTGCCTCAATGCCAAACAGAATAACTATTTTTGGTCAAAATACATTAGCTAACAATAGATAGGTGCAAAGTTGTAGCATCAGTAAAGTGAATTTTTCAACAGGACCTACCTGAAGTTCAGAGATCAAGTGTAAGCCATCATATGCAACAAACTTTGCACCATCACACCATATATCATATATAAATAGAGATATAGATATTTTTTAATTATACACCTACACCGTATAGACTGTTCGAGTGGCCAGAATCCTTATCCACCAATAACTCCATCAAATGCCAATGCAATAGACAGAGACAAGTACATGCACACAGCCATGCACACGTAACTATCATATATGCCAAAGAAAAGGCCACCATTTTCGTATATGATCACAGTGTTCATCACTTTCATGTATGATCGTACTATTGGGGAGAGCAACTTAAAAATTAAAAAAAAATACTTATATCAAATACCATCTCAATCACACCCTTGCTGATCCAAGGGGCCAAAACTATGTGTGCCAGGCCTCCCCAATGGAGGATACTGGAAAATGGAAATCAAGATAGTCTGAGCTTTTATATGGAGAGCAACATTTACATATAAGATTTATTTTGCTATTCTCTTCTAAAAATCAACATTTCGAAGTTGTTGCAAGGTATGGAATTGAGAATGTGCTTGTAAGCATAATATTGAAACACATTCATTATAGGAGAGTTTAGCAAAGAAGAAAATTAACAATTAATAAGTGACTGAGCAAAGAAGAAAATTAAAAATAGGAGAGCGCAAGGTCCTTTTAGTTCTTTGATCTTCTGCTAGTGTGCAAGTCGTAACAAACATGCAAATGATAGGGGTATTCTTTAGGATGCTACCTTCTCGATAGGGAGCCCATTCATGCTTCCGCAAATGGTGTGGGGCATCAAGTGGCGGCAATGAACCCTGAATACAAATAGTGAATTTAAGATTCAGAATCACGAAATTGATTCAATTTAAGCCTGTTTGGTTTGGACATTTCAGTGCACTTAATAAGTAAACCTCATCAAAATTGTATTATTTTTAAATCATTAAAATAGTAGTGTCAATCACAACCTTTGTTCGGTTACCATACAAAAAGTACATATATCAAAATCAATTCCCAAAGCTAATAACCAAGCACCATCTACTACTGAAATATATTTATTCAATTACACAATAGTAACTTATTTAAATAATAAAACTAGTTTTCATAATTCAAGCAAACCACACTATTTTTAACATTTTTCTTATAATTTCAAGAGGTGATCCTCACCACAAATCTTAGATTGTTATGCATAGGGAAAAGAGTCTTCCGAAGATATTGAGGTGTCTCCATATACTTCAAAATCCTTAGAAGAAATGCAGCACCACTTTCATCATCATGTGACTCGTCCTCCATTGTTGGATCTGAACCGTCCACTGAACTGCCTTTGTTGTCAAATACAACAACCTGTTCAAGAAAAAACCTTACAACTCATTTCAGCACTCAAAGTTGCAAGTTATTTCACTTTTGAACCACACGTAACCCTGTTAGAGATTTTGTATTGTATGCATATGTTCAAACATATAGGCATGACGTCCACATACTGAAAGCGATACCAATTCTCTCAACAAAATCTACACATGATCAAATCAATAACTTGCCAAATATGAGTACCTCATCTATCCGAAAAATGGTGGAAGCACGAGCAATCTGGCCGGCCAACTGCCCATATAAGATAGAAAAATAACAAATAATTAGAAGAAAAGTAACAGAATTAAAAACTACTAGAACACTTGGATGGTAAACCGTAAACACTTCATAAGTTGCATAAAAAATCAAGTATTGTATCCATTTATCACTTCCAACTTTTTGTTTCCTCTCAAACATTATTTCATCTAACTCCATCCCTATGAGCTTCGCATTGCCAGTGCCAAACCCTGATAAAGGAGGTGGGATGCAGTACCAAAACTAGTAGTATTAGTTGATAACCAATGTGTAGGGACGTTTTCAAGACACACACAACAAGAGGCAAATCAATGATTTTAACTTGATAGGTTAGGCCTTTAAGATTCTTAGCACTGAACTCATTTATCTTCAAAATTATGGGTTCAAATCTAACAATAATTAAAATTTAAGTGGGGTTTCACATATATATTTTGCTCCACGTGCAAAAATACTAGGTTCATACCAAAGGGCTAGTTACGCCCCTGCTAACACAACAACCGAAACGGGTCCATATGGAATGGAGTAGCTGCAATAAACACACGCTTGACACTACATTGGTATGAGACCGGATCAAATGTAGTAGAGTGGATAATTATGATTTATACAACGGAGCATAACTAGTTTGAGATTGAGGCATAGTCGTTGTTGTGTGTATCAAACATTTTCTTATGTAAAAGAAACTCGATGAGAAAGAGAAGATTATAATGAAGATTAGGAAGTTACCCGTGTGGCGAGTTCGAGTGATTGAGTGTTGTCAATGATAGAGCCAGGTAATGCTATGGAAACTGTGGTTATTTCTTTCTTAAACACGCTTTCTTTCGATTTCTTCTTCTTTTTCTTCCTCTGCTCCTCCAGCGAACCCCCATTCGCGAGCTGGGCATCATTTTGCTCTTTGATGTTTTCTGTATTTAGAGGTTCCGATTCAGCTTCTCGTTCGGCTCTCTTCTTCTTCTTCCCCATTTCTGCTGCACTCGCGATTTAGGAGAGGGTTTAGGGTTTTAGGTGAACGACTGCTATTTATTTTGCACGAGAAAAAGCCGTGAACGACTGTTTTACACTCAACTCATAAATATTCTTCGCATGAAACATAAAAATTCAATTACTTTAACAAATTGGTACACTTTTAGTCATAACATTAAACATATTTTAATTTTTAATAAAAATCTAAGATCTGATAAAATATTTATTCCATTTATTTTCTTGTTTACCAAAAGAAATAAAGATAACAGATTTATCTAGATAGCAAATAGTAAATATACATAGAATTTATTTACTATTTACTATAAGTAAAATATATATTTTATTAAAAAATATTAAATACCGTTAATTTTTATTTGCAATAATTTTTATCTAGATAACCTCAAATGTTATCTAGATTTTTTATTATATACATAATATTTACTATACGTTGACATAAAATAAATATATGTAAAATATATATTTTACTAAAAAATATTAAACACCGTTAATTTTTATTTGCAATGATTTTTATCTAGATAACCTCAAATGTTATCTATATTTTTTATTATATACATAATATTTACTATACGTTGACATAAAATAAATATATATTTATTATATTTTTTTATTTTAAGGGAGTTAACGTATAGTAAATATACATAAAATAAAAATAAATTTTATGTATATAATAAAAAAAATCTAGATAACATTTGAGGTTATCTAGATAACAATCATTGCAAATAAAAATTAACGGTGTTTAACATTTTTTAGTAAATGTATATTTTACGTATAGTAAATAAATAGTAAATAGATAAATAGTAAATAAATTCTATGTATATTTACTATTTGTTATCTAGATAAATCTGTCGTCTTTATTTCTTTCGGTAAACAAGAAAATAAATAGAACAAATATTTTTCCAGATCTTAGATTTTTGTTAAAAATTAAAATGTGTTTAGTGTTATGACTAAAAGTGCACCACTTTGTTAAAGTAAATGTACTATTAGTGCTCCATGTGAAAGAATATGTATGATTTTGAGTCTAAAACCAAAGATAATATATGTTTTTGGGCTTTTTCTCAGTGTTATGACTAAAAGTGTACCACTTTGTTAAAGTAAATGGACTATTAGTCTCCATGTGAAAGAATATGTATGACTTTGAGTATAAAGCCAAAGATAATGTATGGTTTTGGGCTTTTCCTCTATTTTGCACTGTCTGCTTTCACAATTTCTCTGACTCGATACTTATTTATCCGGAAAAGGGCCATAAATGCCCTTAACGTATTAGAAATGGCTCAAAAATGCGCTCCTTCCATCTATGGGTTTAAATTTGCCCTTAATGTAAATGCCCCTCTCTTAACAGAAAGATGACATGGCATTGATGGACATTTTAATTAAATATGTAGCGTTTATTTGGTCTGGAAAAAAGTAAAAAACAATTACTAAAAAATGAAAAAAAAAATGATTTTTTTTCCAGTTTTTACAAAAAAACTTCTTTAAAAAAATAAAAAATATTTTCTAAAACAATATTTTTGTAAAAATTGGAAAAAAACTGAAAAGTAATTTTTCAAAGCAATGTTTTTGTAAAAACTGAAAAAGAATATTTCCTCTTCTTCTTCTTTCCTTGTTTGTCCATACGCTTTCAGAGTTCATTTTTTATATATTTTAGTTCTTCTAATGTTTTGATATACTAACTCATTAGAAGAACTAAAATATATACTAACTCGTTAGAAAAACTGAAAAAAATGAAAATATTTTTTTCAGCTTTTACAAAAATATTGCTTTAGAAAATTACTTTTCAGTTTTTTTAGTTTTAACAAAAATATTATATTAGAGAATATTTTTCAGTTTTTTTGTAAAAACTGGAAAAAAATAATATTTTCGTTTTTTCAGTTTTTAGTAAAAAAAAATCACTTTTTTCCAGAATAAATAAATACTACATGTTTAATTAAAATGCCTATCAATGTCATGTCATCTTTTCGTTAAGGGATGGGCATTTTTAAGCCTAAAAATAACATTAATGGCAAATTTAAACTCATAGGTGGAAGGAGGGCATTTTTGAGCCATTTCTAATACGTTAAGGGTATTTTTTGCCCTTTTTCGCTTATTTATCTATGTATCAATCAATATTTATATCTATATTTATCTATCTATGTTATTATAAAAGCATAAATACAATGTTGGTTGACCAAAATAGCCATAACATACATAAATTTAAAAGTTATTTTAGTAAAACATAATGGAAATAAAAGTTCTAATTAAGTACTAACTATGAATTTTGGTGCCTAATTAATATCGGCTACTAATTATCTATTTGGATTAGAAAATCACATTAACAAAATTCATTCCTAACTATACGAAATTTATATAATCAAATCAAATAGCATGAATTTCACCATATTTTGTCATACTAAAATAACTTTTAAATTAAGACCCTTCTTATAAATAGCTTCAATATCAATAAAGAAATTGTCTAAACTTCTCTTCATAGAGGTTATAAGCTAAAACCCCTACTCCCTAGACACCATATTGTTATTATTTAATAACAATGATGATCACGCCCAACTATGCTTTATAAAAAGGATTAAGCGGTCGTTGCAAATATAATCTGGTTTATAAGTTTGGAGTCGAATCCCACAGAGAACTAAGGCCTAGCTACAGTTGTTCAATATTGCAAAGAAACACAAGTTCAAATAATTTTTTAGTTATAAAGATTTGATTTTTATTTCTATTAATTAACTAGCAAATATTATAAAGCATTAAAATTATCAACTAACATGGATGAAATTCTATACAAGGCTAAGGAGGTCTAGAGTTGTGATTTTCCCTATTGTCGGAATCCTTTCCGCTACGTTTTCCTATAAATTTGCCTAAGTCTTCTCTATTGACCATGAGCACTCTAACTGTCGTAACTCTCTCCCGAGTAATTACCACAATTTACTAGGCATATTCTCCCGAATTATGCTAGCTGGCATTAAGTACAGCTCACTCAGATCGCATCAAGGTTTCGTTATCCCTAAACCCACATTTAAACCTCTGTATTGATCCTTCATATACGTTTAGGAGTGATGTTGTCCAACAACTACCTAAATATGTACTCTCTCCCGAGTAATACATACTAAATAGGCACAGCTAATTGAGGGACCTTCAATCAACCACAAGAATAATATAGTTGAACAAATAGAGGAAATACTACGGCAAATTAATATTAACGTAACAAGAAAATCATACTTCAATAGGTTCCATCAAAACCCTAGATTAGGAAGTTAGCTACTCATACTCATAGTAACAATATCCCAAATATTTTGCATAATTAAAATACAGAGTAAAGATGAAAAGATATAGAAATAGATGATTCTAACTCCCAAGAGGTGATTCCACCAGCTCTATTTGCCTCTAGTTTCCCAAAAACGTGACTGCTGAAAAACCCTCCTTCCAAGTGGTATTTTTAGGTCTATTTATATGTGTAGAAGAAACCCTAAACGTGTGGGCCGAGTCTTAGTCAAACCCGGAACGAATTAAGTGTTCAAAACTCGGATTGGACTTGGCCTCAGGCCTGGCGTCGCCAGCCTAACGCCTGGAATTTGGCTGGCCTCGCCAGGCTAAAGCCTGGTTCAGCCTGCCCTTAGGCTGGCCTCGCCATGTCTCTCCTTTTCACTGTTCTCGAGCACACTTTCAACGTTTAAGTATCCATTTTGCTCTACTTTCATATCCAATTCACCTACACATAAAATAGACTCCATTATGTACAAATAAAGTATAATTTATCATTAAAGCATGTAAAATACAAGGCACATAATGTACGAAACTATGGAATTATAGCCACACATCAAATGCTAATCGTACGTTTCCAATAATGAGCGTGTGATAGTGAATGGTATTGATGAATTTTTTATCATGCATTAATATCTTAGCTGATTTTGCTTCTCGTGGGTGTTTGTTATACTCTGCACTACTACGCTTTGGAGAAGAAGATCACTATACAAATGATGATCATGACCGTGATAAGTATGTCATGCTCGAGGAAGATGCCAAGGTATTTCCTTTAATAACATTCGTTAAAGAAAAGGAAATGTCAAAGCTCCCTTAATTACCTAGGCCTACGTTTGGGTATATTATTGAGTTATGTAATAATATATTCTTCTTTAAAATTGTCTTTCTTTATTTATTTAATTTTGAGGTTGATGCAAAGTTATGTTATACATCGTTATTATCCAAGTTGGATTAGTACGGACCACAACAAATTCTTAAATATTAGGTGAGTATGGATCCTTGTAGAATTTGCTATCTATTGTAATATTCTTTAAAGCTTTTGTTATAATCTCACTTAAACTCCCAACAAAGTTACATTATTGAAACTAATTTCAATTAATTTAAGGGATAAGTAAATTTATGTGTCAAAATAATCTAAAAGAGTAAAAGCAATTTCGTAGTTGGATTTAAAGTCATATGTAGAATGTAGTAATCCATTCAAAACTTAAAAATTAATTGTAATATCCAAAAGTTAAAAGAACTAATTTTAATTAAAATTTTCATTTTGTAATTTCGTGCTACACGAATATTAAAATGTGAAGTGTTGAACAACAATAATATCATCAAAATATTGTTCAAGTTTTATACTCTCATTCACATTAATCTCAACATAAAATTTATTAGTTATTTTAATAAAGTAGAATAGAAATAAACTTCTAATTAAGTACAATCCGGGTATTTTTAGTGCCTAACCAAAGATCAGCTAATAATTATCTATTGATTAGAAAAACACATTAAAAACTCAAATTTATCATCAGTTAAAGTATACTAAACCTCCTACATATATATCTATCTTTTTTAAGGAAACAATTACAGAAGTACAGGCAGGTACTTTTTCACTAATTTAGCACATATTCTTTTTTCTTATATAATTTAGTGTAATTTTGCATAGAATTTGAAACTTATTTTCATCTATTAACAGTTTATTAAGAAGATTTATGTTAAAAACTAATTTAAAAGTGATGTTCATGTTTATCATCATAGATTTAAATATTATTTTGGATGAATTAATTGAAAATTTTAAAACTCTATTATTTGAGTTTTTAAAAGCTTGAAAACTCATAAAAGAGTTTTATGATTTATTAATAAAATTTGACAAATTGATGATTTGCGTTTGTTGGAATATCATTTTAAAGTTGTGGTTAGAATTTAAAGGTATTCGGTGAAGACTTGAGCTATTTGGTAAATGTTTTTTGCGAGTTAAAGTTCGTAGAAAATGAAATCCGATTTTTATATACAACATTATCATATGTAAAAATACTGTTACAAAAAACAAAATGGTTATGCGATTGTACACTTAAAATCATGATTACATAGGTCCGATGTAATATGTTGGACTACACTTTTATACAAATTTCTCTTTAAGAATACTCTTATTCCCGATTACATAAAAAGAACTAAATCCTATTAGGTTAAAATAGAATATTTATCTATAAGAGAATTTTAGCAACATGGAAAAAAACCTCCTTAGATAAGATTGTCTTACTAATTTTCTCATCAATTTCGGTTTATGTGTTCCGGGATTTAAATTGAGTTCCTTCTTTTGGCATTTGACTTTTCTAAATTCGAGATTTTTTTTTGTGCGGCATTGTAAATTTGTAATACACATGGATCATCTTAATTATTTTAGCTAGCTTTTGGTAGTGTGTACTTGATGCACCAACCTTTGCCATTTTGAATTTTTTCACCATGTTGGTCATGCTCCATCTTATTGTCTCACTTTTCCGAAAAGTGTAAAGAACCCCTAATTCGGTAGAATTCAGATGTTATAACTCATCCACTATGCATCAAAGGAATTCTCTTGAAAAACTTAAATAGTGAGTGTATATGTGTGGCAATTGGGACATAAAAAGAGACTGTTTATGTTATCTTTGTCAGCTTGTGCATAAATTAATTAGGTTTTGTGAAGGTTTAGTAATGGTCAAGGTAGATATATAGACTATGTTATATTTTGATCAAATAATTGTAGAAGTATGAATAGTAACGCGTGTAGATAGACCGCAAAGCTAACTGTAATGACCCGTTCAGTCGTTTTAAAAGTTGTAGCCTCATTCCCCTATTTACTGTCCATTCTGTGCTTTATAACTATTATGTGACTTTTCGGGGTAGCCGGATCAGGTCCAGGGAGATTTTAGAATGAATTGGAACACTTAGTTCCAAAGTTTTAAAACTTAAGTTCAAATAGTGACCGGATATCGATTTATGTGTAAACGACCCCAGAATAAAATTTTGATGATTCTAACAGCTCTGTATGGTGATTTTGGACTTAGGAGCGTGACCATAATTCATTTTGGAAGTCTGTAGTTAAAATAGGTTTGAAGTGGCTAAAATAGGAATTTAAGTTTGAAAGTTTGACCGTGGAGTTGACTTTTTGATATCGGGGTCGGAATCCAGTTCTAAAATTTTTTATAGCTCTGTTATATCATTTATGACTTGTGTGCAAAATTTGAGGTCAATTGGACTTGATTTAATAGGTTTCGTCATCGAATGTAGAAGTTGAAAAATCTCAAGTGTCATTAAGCTTGAATTGGGGTGTGATTGTGATTTTAGCATTATTTGATGTGATTTGAGGCTTCGACTAACTCCGTATGATGTTTTAGGACTTGTTGGTATATTTGGTTGGGGTCCCGAGCGTCTCGGGTGAGTTTCGGATGGTTAACAGATCAAAAGTGGGACTTAAACAGTTGCTGCAAATTTTCTTATGCTAGAAATCGAGCCCAGGATCGAATGCCAGACTCGAGGGCCATGATCGAAGGCAAAGATCAAGGGACATGATCGAAGGCAAGGCTCAAGGGCCATGATCGAAGGTCAAGGCTCGAGGGCCATGATCGAAGCCACGATCGAGAGCCATGATCGACGAAGTCGTGATCGATGCCCAGGATCGAAGGCTGCCTAGGCTATTTTATAAAACTGGGGACTTCGTCTCATTTGCCATTTTTGACGAATTGGAGATTGAGGAGAGGCGATTTTTGATAGATTTTCAAGGAAAAATATTGGAGTAAGTGATTCTAACTCGGATTTGGTCAATATACATGAATATATCATTATTTTCACTATTTAATTAGTGTTTTGAGATTGATATTTGGAAAGTTTTTAGAAATCTCATAGAAACAAATTGTTGAGACTTCGGTGTCGATTTAGAGTCGGATTTGAGTAAAATTGGTATGATTGGACTCGTAATTGAACGGGTTGTCGGATTTTGTGAGCTTCGCCGGATTCCAAAATATGGGCCCCACGGACAATTGTTTAACTAATTTCGGTTGAAAAATGTAGTATTTTCTTATAAAATTGATTCCTATAATTTTTGTTGACTATATCGAATTATTTTGGCTAGATTCGAGCCATTCATAGTTGGATAATTGAGGAAAAAAACTACTAGTGGATTAAATTGGAGCAAGTCGAGGTAAGTGACTTGTCTAACCTTGTGTGAGGAAAATTCCCCTAGGATTCGTATTGATGTGATAATTGTAATGTATTGAAAGTCGTATATACGAGGTGACGAGTGTGTACACGGGCTAAATCTGAAAGATTATATTTTTAAATTATGTATATCACTGTTGCATATTAATTAAATTATTTTATCTTGTTATATTCTTTATCATTGATCTGATTTATATACTTTAAATTTGCTTGACCTTCTCCTGCTAATTGTTTTTACATGTTTAGCTTAAACTTGGGTTCTTTTATTCTGTGCATTATTTGAAGGTGGAATTTCTTTAATTTAAATATTATTAAAATGAAGTATTTTACATTTAAAAAAAAATGATATTTAGACAAGGTGTTAAATTTGTGAAATATTATTTTTGCTTAATATTTTGTGAGATTTTCGTACTCATTGTGATGGAGTCGTGAGCTCTTTATTGTGAAAAAATATTGTTGTTGATTTATTTTGGCAAGTTGAATTATTTGAGCACTTGAGGTGCAAATTGTGATATTGATACGCATGCGATGGTATAAGGTCTGGGTGTTGAAACGCATGCGGTGAGATAAGGGTGGCTTGATACGCGTGGCTAGTAGGGGAACTACTAGAAGTCATGCGGTGTGATAAGGTGGATAAAATACGGGATGCTATTTCGGAAAAAATATTTCCTTTAAAATAAATTGTGAAGGCTCCCGCGGTGATATAAGGAAATGAGATATTGTGAATTTATTTATGATTTGGGATTACGAGGCGGTATCTCGGGAGTGCCCTTGTTGATATTGATTTATGGTCACAATTGCCTTTGATTATTGTTGTGATTTTCTTAAAGTTAAAAAGAATTCTGTTTTGTTTCCACGAGGTATTATTTGCCATTATTTTGTATAATTAAATGGTGACATACTACTTGATTCATTTCCATTGTCATTTTATTTTATTATATTGTTAAACATTTTACCATGCCATTATTATTTTCCAGTTGGGTCTGACCTGACCTCGTCACTACTCTACCGAGGTTAGGCTTGACACTTACTGGGTACCGTCGTAGTGTACTCATACTACGCTTCTGCACATCTTTTTGTGCAGATCCAGGTACATCCTACCAGTCCAGATATCAGCGAGCTACCTCTGTACGGAGATTTCGAGGTATATCTGCCAGCGTCCGCAAACTCCGGAGTCCCTTTCTATCATTACTATGTTGCTTCCTTATTTTTCTTTAGACCTTGACATATAGAGACATTGAGGATAAATTTTTAGAATATTATGACTTATTTCTACCGGATTTTGGGAGTTGTAATTATTTGAATTGCCGTTTCATTTATTTTAGATTTCTAATATAAATTCGGCATTAATAGGCTTACCTAATATTAGAGACTATGTGCCATCATGACCTCCTACAGAGGAAATTTGGGATCGTAACACTAACATACATTATTTAAATATGCGTTATATATTTCTTGGTATATTCAAACATTTAAAGTTTCTTTTCATTCCTATAGTAAAAAATCATAACAAAAGCTTAATTCTTATAGTTTAATCGGTAAGATCTTCTCACATGCCCATATAAGTCTTTCTTTCCCGCTTTGTTCATATAAATAATTAAATCTAATCCTAATAATAAAACATACTACATGATATGAATTAACTTAAAAAGTGATGCATTTAGTATCTTCATAAGACAAAAGTTGCATGAACGTTGTTCACTATTAGTTGTGTCACTGTATTGATACTTACTTCACTTTTTTTACTTTTCATCTTTCTCTTCTTAGTTGGAGTGCTACGTGTGAAACACGTACATAGAAACTAGTACCCTAAAACACGCATAAACTAAACCATGTACTATATTCACAATAAAATCGCTCGTGCTTATTTGGCAATAATGTGTGTAATAAATGGCGTGTCTAACAGTTAATTAGCCCTTCTTTTTCAAAATTTATATATATTTTTTATTTTTTCCTCTTTTTCTTTATATTTCACCTTCCTTCCTCATTTGTTTTACCTCTTTCTCCATTTTTCACCTTACTTCTCCATTTCATCATTTGAATCCATATGAAGTTCTCTCTTGTCATTTCTGATTTTATTTCTTATCTTTCTCGTTTTATCCACACTTCATTTATTACCTAAATTTATTTAAAAGCAGGAATACCCTTTCAAGTATTTGTTGAGAATGAGGTTTAATGCTTTCAAGAAATTAGGCAATAAAGAAACATGACATGTGTGTAGCTATCTTTATTGATAATTTAGGTATCTCCTTTCAACATTTTTTAGAATTTAGGTCTATCAAAATCATAAACTTCTATACTGATTTAGGAGCAGAAATTCTAATTTTTATCCCGATTTGAATGGAAGCAATAATAGACAAAGCAGTCGAGGTTAGAATTAAGATTAATGGAGAAAATCGCTACAGAGAGATTAGTGTAGCCATTCTCCGATGAGAGCAAAGTCTCTGATGCGAACAAAGAGAAAATGAGTTTTTTACAATTGACCCACTAGTTTTAACCCTAGCACCCTTTTTTTATTTTTACCATGTATTTTTTTTATAATGATATAATAAAGAGTATTAAAATCTTAATTAAGTCTGTTTTTTAGATTAAGATAAAGAAATATTCGCATAGATTGCCACATGGCAGATTTTAAAAATAATTTGGAGAGTGTATTATACGCACTAGTAAGAATGCGATGACAAAGTTTTATTATGAAGGGTGATATAGTTCAGGGGGTTTTCGGGGACATGTGATAGTTTAGATAGGCAACTGACAAAGGTTGTATAGTTTAGGTGGATTTTAGGGTACTGACTCTTCTTTTTATGTTGGAATGTCTACTTTCACAATCACTTTTTCTTTTTAAAATATTTAGGACTATTTTGATTCGAAGACAAATGTCACGACCCCAATTTCCCTCTGTAGAATGTCGTGATGGTACATAATCTCTAAGACTAGTTAAGCCTAACACTTACTAAATTAAATGACATAATTTATTCAAAGCAACTATTAAACATAAACCATATATTTTTATATAAAGCCAATAATCCCAAGATGATACAATATCCCAAAATCGGTAGTACAAGTCATAAGCTCTATTGAATTTCCTAGGAAATTTCTAAGTACAACTGATAAACGGTGGAAAACGCATATTTTTGGGTATACTTTCATCTCATAACTTGTGTGAATGCGGGAGATTACATGAGTTTTGTAGTAATTATGCTTATTACGTGCATTCTTATGTGTAGTAGCAAGTTGGACGAAAGGTGAGTAAAAGAAGTTGATTCGGGACCAAAAGACAAAAGAACTTTGCTCGTTCACTCTCGCGTGCACACGAGAGAGTGAATGAGCTAGTTGAGGAAAGCTTGAAAATAACAGTGAACTAAGCTAAAAGGGTGTGGAAGTGCACACGAGAATGGGGAAGAAAATAAAAAGAGAAGTACTTCGCTCGTTTACTCTCGCGTGCGCACGAGAGAGTGAACGAGCTAACCTGAAAAGTCTGTTCCAAAGTTGGCTTGTATTATTTCTCCCTATGATCACCCTATCCCATATAAATAGTCGCTAAACTCACTTTTTGAGGGGATTCGAACAAAAGGAGGCAAGAACACAAAAAGAGCAAGGCGGAGAATTCGTCTACGAGTTTTTCACTTTCTTATTCATATTTCCATTGTTGGTTATGACTTTTTATATTCTAATCTTACATAATATTATGAGTAGCTAAACTCGTCATCTAGGGTTTGATGGAACCAATTGTTGGATGAATTCTTGATTGCTTATTGATATAATTGAGCCGTTTTACTCTTTAATTGTTCAACTACGTGCTTGTTGTGGTTAATTGAAGGGCCCTTGATTAATCGTGTCTAGTTATATTATGTTGCTTGAGAGAAAATACTTGATTAGATTGTTGTTGAATAATTCCACTTTCGAGTAAGTTTAGAGATTAATTACTTGGATTTAAAAGCAGGATTAGAGATAACAAAGCTTTGGTGTAATTTTTATGAGTTGTAGGAATTGTCAGCTAGAGTAATTCGAGAGAATACTTCTACTAAATTATTGTAATTGATCACGAGATAGTTATGATAAACAAGAACTCATCACCTTTAGAGAGTGGCACGACGAGATTATAGCTAACATGTTAGGAATTAATACGGCAATTGGAGAAATCATACACGCTAGACCTTTTTATCCTTGATTTAACCTCATTCTTGCTTAGTTGATGGTTTTTATTGCCATTTTTTTTATTAGTTAAGTAATTTTAGTTAATTCATACCTTAAGTCTTGAACTATGAAAATTGACCGAGCTTATTATTGGCAATACTAAAAAGTTGTAGCAAATAAGTTAGTTCTTTGTGGGATTCGACTGCGGACTCTTGAACCGGATTATTTTTGCAGCAATCGCTTAGTCCTTTTTATAAGGCATACTTGGGCGTGATCAAATTTTGGCACTGTTGTAGGGGAAGTAACGATGTTATTCATTACAACTTGAAAGAATTACCAGGATTTTTAGTTTAGATCAATTTTCCGTGAAGCTAAAAATATTTCCATTGAAATTCTCATGTTTGAATTCTTCTGTGCCTCAGGTGCATGCCTAGAAGCTCCTTGAGAACTGGTAAACTATTTGAAGGTCTCTTAGATCCCAAGAAAGTATTCAGGACATTGAATCAAGCTAACAAGAAGGGCAAAGAGCTAAAACAGAACGAACAAATCAAAATTGAAATGGGTGATGTCGAGAACATCAACGGGAACAATAGAAATAATCAAGTTGACCCAAACATCAGAGTGGTAGCACCCCATGTGCTGGAGGCTGCTCTATATGATTGGGTTTAACCAATCGCTGACAATCTGGCAACTGCAATTGTAGTCCCTCAGATACAAGCAGAAATGTTTCAAATTACAAACAATATGTTGCACTTGTTGTCGAACAAAGGGTTGTTCTTCGGGTCTTACATCGAAGACCCACATCAATATCTAAAGAATTTTCTATCAATTTGTGTCACTCAAAGACAACCGAGTGTGACACCCGAAGCAATCAGACTATTATTATTTCATGTAATGACCCGACGGTTTAATGACTTGAGTAGCCTCACTTTATGCATTATGACTTGTATGTGTGGTCGGAATTATATTTCGAGAAGTTCAGAGTTGTTTCGGAAGGAAAATTCTCAATTCAGAAATTTTAAGTTGGAAGAGTTGACTAAGGTTTGACTTTTGAGTAAACGACCTCAGAATCGGAATTTAAAGGTTCCAATATATTCATATGATGATTTCGGACTTGGGAGTATATTCGATTTGAGTATCGAGTGGTCCGTGAGCATTTCAACGCTTAATATGGAAAGTTAGCATTTTGAAAGTTTTAGAATTTCCTAAGTTTGGTTTGAAATGGTCTTTTGTGTTATCGATGTCCGTTTAGGGTTCAGAGCCTTGGAATAGGTTCATATCGTGATTTGTGACTTGTGCGTAAAGTTTGGCGTCATTCTGGGATGTTTTAAGTATGAATTGGATGCGTTCGTCGAAGTTTGAATGTTTGGAATTTTTCCTAAGTTGGAATTTTGGGTTCGTGACTTGGAATAGGTCCGTTTCGTTATTTGGAACTTGCATGCAAAATTTGATGTTATTCAGAGTTGATTTGATGTGGTTCGGGCGATTAGTTGCAAATCTAGAAGTTCTTGAAGTTCATCATGATTTTCATGCATTTTGACGTCCGATTCGTGATTCTAGAGATTATTTTGGTGTTTTGATCATGCGAGCACGTTCGCGCTATATTTTTAGACTTGTGTGGATATTTGGTTTGGAGCCCCGGGGGCTCGAATGAGTTTTGCGTTCCGGAGGAGTTGGTAGAGGTTCAGCTGGTTCTGGTGCACTGTTCTCGCATTTGCGAGATCATTCTCGCATTTGCAAAGATGGGCTGAGGCAGGGGAATTTGCATTTGCGAACAAACTGTCACTTTTGCGAAGTCACTAAGCTCGCATTTGCAGGACTTTGGTCGGATTTGCGACGCTGACAACATTGGTCGGGCTTCGCATTTGCAATGCCAATTTCGCATTTGCGAGCTTCTTGTCGCGAATGCAATATCTAAGGCTGTTATTAAGACTTCATTTCTGGACTTAGCCCATTTCTCTCACATTTTTATTTGGTTGGGCGATTTTTGGAGCTCTTGGAGGCAAAATGTTTATCATCTATTGCAAGGTAGATAATTCCCACATATTGTAAGTTAATTACATGGATTCTACAAGGATTTAACATGGAAAATGTGACATTTTTGAAGAAAAATCTAGAAATCATATTTTTTGATTTTGACCAAGAAATTGGATATGGAATTAGGAATAAATTATATATTTGAGTTCGTGGTGTTATGAGTGATGTTTATCTTCAAAAATTTTCGGAATCCGGGCACATGGGCACGAGAGGGTTAACTTTGTTGACTTTTCGAGTGGAGTTAGAAATTGTTATAAATTGATTAATTATGAGTATTAAAGTATATTTTTATTGGTTTGCAGGTTGTTTGACCAGTTTCGGATCGATGTGCATCGGTTTGAGGTGTTATAGAGGCGTTGGAGCCGGTTATTGAACTTTGGAGCGAGGTAAGTCTCATGTCTAACCTTGTGAGGCGGAATTTTCCTCGCATGTGTTATTCTTGTTATATGCTACATGTTGTGGGAGATGCGCATGTATGAGGTGACGAGTGTCTGTGCGTATGCTAGAATTCCTAGTTATGTCCTGGTAGGCTTAGGTTCACACCATGCTTTAATTGTACTATTTGAGTTATCCTTGCTTGTTTAATTCCTTTATTTCACGTTACGGCCTAAGACTAGGCTTACGTAGGGTGATGGACTCGCTATTATAGAGGTTTGACGAGTTACTTGATTAGCTGCTGAATTCTCCTACGAAGATCTCCCATGTTGTGTGTTTTCATCGAAAAGCTTCTTTAATTTCATAACTCACACGTATATTCATGAGTGGGGTCAATGACCTGTTAAAGCTTCTTTATTCTAATAGGATCGGGCCGTTCGCCTTGGCAGGATTATGTACCATATTCTAATGGGATCGGACCGTTCGCCTCGGTAGGATTATGTACCATATTCTTATGGGATAGGGCCGTTCACCTCGATAGTATCATATTCTTATGGGATCGGGCCGTTCGCCTCATCAGTATCATATTCTTATGGGATCGGGTCATTCGCCTTGGCAGTATTATGTATATATTCTTATGGAAACTGATCGTTCGCCTCAACAATATCATATTCTTATGGGATCGGGCCGTTCGCCTCAGCAACTTCATGAAATACTCTTATGGGATCGGGTTGTTCGCCTCGGCAGAATCGTGCGTAATATTTGACAAGAAGCTAGTGTATCCGTGAGTTTTCCTGATTTGAATTGTGATGACCTATCTGGTGGGGACTATTTTATATATATACTCTGGTTGAGGAGGTAACCGATAAATGGAGAGCTTGAGTTTACTGTTCAGAGGAGGATCGTACCACGTACCTATACTTGTTTACACTGTTTATTTACCATCTCTCATACTTTTTTACTTTCTATTGTACTTGATTTATTGGACCACTAGTAAGTATCGACGTCGACCCCTCGTCACTACTTCTCCGGGGATAGGCTAGATACTTACTAGGTACGCATTGATTTATGTACTCATGCTATATTTCTGCACTTATTATGCATGTATATATATTCCTGGTGGTATTTTGGCGCAAAGGCACGCTATTTCGGGGACTTTACGGTGAGCTACATCCCATGTTACGATCCGCAACATACATAGTCTCAATCAGAATTATTTATATTTTTCCTGTGTAACTTGTTGTAACGACTCGACTGGTCGTTTTGAGTATCAGAACCCCGTTTTCCCAATTACTACTTCATCTGGGCTTTACAATTGTTGTGTGACTTGCCAGGTAATTGGTTCGGGTTCGATGAGTTTTTGGAATGAATTGGAACACTTAGTTCCAAGGTTTAAAGCTTAAGTTAAAATAGCGACCGAATGTCGACTTATGTGTAAACGACCCCGGAATGGAATTTTGATGATTCCAATAGCTCCGTATGGTGATTTTGGACTTAGGAGCGTGTCCGGAAAAATAATTTGGAGGTCCGTAGTGGAATTAAGCTTGAAATGGCGAAAGCTGAATTTTTGAAAAGTTTGACCGGGGGTTGACTTTTTGTTATCGGGGTCGAAATCTGATTCCGGAAATTGGAATAGGTCCATTATGTCATTTATGATATGTGTGCAAAATTTGAGGTCAATCAGACTTGATTCGATAGGTTTCGGTATCGAATATAGAAGTTGGAAATTTCATAATAGACTAAAGTCAAGTGAGTTTGTATAAGACCTAACTTCCAATGAGAATAACTCTCATGATAAAAAGTGTTATATGATTTGTTACCTATCAAATGAAAGATCTTCGAGTCTAGTTTCTAATGCTTCAAACCGTTCATCATTTGGACATTACTACAAGGAGTTAATGACCAAATTACCAAAAGCTAAAAAAATGCGATTATGCTGTAAATTGTGCGACCGTAAAACAATTATGCGAGCCGCAAAATAGGTTTGCGACCCGCAAAATGGTCGCTGATATGCCCAATGCACACCACTTCTGGGCATCAGTTTTGCGATCCATTGTGCGACCCGCATTCCTATTTGGCAGTGCATTGTGCGATCGCATACCTGTTTTCGGAGGGGTAATTTTTATATTTTCATAACCCGACCCCATTTTGATAAATAGACTCTGGGGCTTATTTTGGGGTAATTATCTGATGATTTTAGAGAGAAGTGATAGTGTTCTAGAGAGAGGAAGTAGATGAAGTGTCTTGTTCATCAAATTCTTGTCCAAGCCTTGAAATCCAACAAGAAATCCCTCAAGTTCTTCATCAAAGAGGTAAGGTTCTAACCCCTAATCTTCAATTTCGAGTTTAGGTAATGATGGGTGATTAAGAGTATGATTCTTGGGTGTAAGAGTATTATTTATACGTATCAATAAGGTTTATGGAAAGAGTGTTGAGTTCAAATGGGTTGAAAATGGTAGAAATCTTCAAAGACTTCAATTGAAGATTTGAGGGTCGAGTTGATGTCGAAATTTGGTGAAATTCATATGGTTGGATTCGTGGTTGGATGGGAATTAATATTTTGTAAATTTTGGCGGGTTCCGAGAAGTGGTCCCCTCGAGTGATTTTTGGGGTAGTAATTTCGTGATTTTGTGGAAAATATTAGTATTTTGATATGGAATTAATTCCTATAAATTTTGTGGGCTAAATCAAATTAATTATGATTAGATTCGAGCCGTTCGGAAGTTGATACGCGTAGAATGGGATTTCTGTAGCATTGTTTAGCTTGCTTGACATTGGATTTGGCTTGTTCGAGGTAAGTAACTCTTCTAATCTTGGAGTTGAGTGTATGGACCCTGAATATATGTATTATGTTAATTGTTGGGAGGTGACACACATGCTAGGTGACAAGCATGTGGGCGTGCACTATAGAAATTGTGACATAATTATATCTGTGGAATTTTGTAGTTAAATAATCTTGTTATTTTCCATGCTATTTTATGTGTTTAAAAATTGAGCTAAAAAACATGTTAAAAATTGTGTTGAGGCTATGTGCTAGTATTTTGGGACCCACAAAGGTCATATTTGTTGTGAGTTATTTGTTTTAAATTGAAAGTTCATACTCAGTCTTATTCATTTTATTACATATCATATCTCAGTCTCTGTTGTTATTTATTGATACATCATATCATCATTTTTGGGCTATTCTCATGACATTGTGAGCCCATGAGAGAGAGCCTGGAGAGATTGATGGCTGAGGGAGGCCGAGGGCCTGATTGTGAGGATATTTTTGGGAACGGGTTGCATGTCGCAGCAAGCCATGTTGGCTTTATATATATTATTACTATTATGTAGATCGGGGCTGCCCGCCTACAACATGCCTTATTGGCTTATTATGACACGTGAGTTGTCCGTGTAGATTCTGATATGATATTATAGCACGTGAGTTGTCCATGTAGCACATGAGTTATCCGTGCAGATTATAGCGCTTGGGCTGTAGGAGCCTCTCTGGAGTCTATACACACCCACAGTGAGCGCATGTACCTACTGAGTGCGAGTGCCGAGTGACTGAGAGGCATGAGAAATGGTGAGGTATGCCCGAGGGGCTGTTTACAAGTAATGGTGAGGTAAGCTCGAGGGGCTATTTACGAGTGATGGTGAGGTAAGCTCGAGGGGCTGTATACGAGTGATTGTGAGGTCTGCCCGAGGGGCTGTTTATGGTTTTATCATTGAGTTGCATCTCATTGGCATGCACACATGACATACATGCATAGAGATGTATTTTCTCATACTGTACTGCATCACATCAATCATGATTTTTCACAATTTTTTTGACAGATGGGCATAGTGATGCATTTGTTTTTACACGGGTTATCTGGAAAGAAAATGAAACATCTAATTTATTATTGAAAGGATTTTGGGAAATTATTGTTTTCAAACTTATTCATATTTTTAGCAACTTCGGTAAACGATTTGGGTTTTCACTGATGTACTTGAAAGGAAGAACTATTATCTTTGAAATCATGATTTAGCTGAGCATTTTATTTCTGATTTACTTTTAGTATTATCTGCTTTACATTGTTATGGATTGTTATGGACTGTTATGGACTATTGGTTTTGGACCCGACCTTGGTGGAAGCTCGTCACTACTTTCAACCTAAGGCTAGGTTTGTTACTTACTCAGTATATGGGGTCGGTTGTACTGATACTACACTTCTGCATATTGTGTGCAGATGTTGGCTATTGTTGTTGCTGTGCTCGATGGTTGCCGTATTTGAAAGTGTACCTGCGTTCCTATTGTAGCTGCCTTTTGTTTATGGTAGCCTTAAATTATAAAAACTATGTTTATATACTTTTCAAACAGAAGATGTATTTACTTCATATCAGCTTTGTAAATTCTATTCTTAGAAGTTAGAAGCTCATGATTTATAGTATTAGTTTTTAGGAAATGTATAAGATTAAGATCTTTATTTACTTAAATTGCTTAAATAATTGTTATTGGAATTGAATAGTTGAAATTTGGCTTACCTAGCGGGTTGGGTTAGGTGCCATCACGACTAGTTGGATTTTGGGTCGTGACAAGGTGGTATCAGATCTCTAGGTTCATAGGTTCTATAAATCATGAGCAAGTGTCTAGTAGAGTCTTGCGGATCGGTATAATGACGTCCATACTTATCTTCGAGAGGCTACAGGGCATTTAGGATAATTTCCCATCTTCTTTCTTGATCGTGCGAAATTGATTCAGCTTGAAATATAACTCTTTGAATTCCTTCCACACATTCGTATACGCACATGAGCGCTCGGTATCAGCTGTGTATCGTCGGCTTGTGATTTCAGGGATGATGTGCGAGATGTGTATTCTATGTTTTGGTGATGGGCCAGTCTGGAGGACTCGAGGCCATGGTTAGACCACAGTTTAAGCTTGGTAGCTTTAATTATAACTTGTATATTTGGACTCATATGTTCGGTAATGTCCCTACAAGTGGAATTTGTGGATCGATGAGCGGTGGAATGGCCTTGTGATGAGTACGATGTAACTGCGGGATGTGTTAAGACGCATTGAATATGACGAGAAGTGTTTCCGTAAAATGTAAAGGAAAGGCCATTAGGTACTTGATTTTCGTTTTGATATGACGTACAGTCTCGAGTATGAATATTTTGAAGGATCTTTTACATTGTTAAATTTTGGGACAAATTAAATTCTCACGTCTGGTTAATGAGTTTGGACTTAGATAGACTAAGTGATTGCATAGTAATTATGACTGCAAAAAGATATAACAAGATGCCAATTTGAGGCTAAGGAGGTGGGTTATCTCATGGAGAGTAATCTACGTAGGTATGTTCCTTATATATGAGTGGAGAGTTTCTTTTCTTCCAGCAGGGCGTATGTGTAGAGATTTGAATTTGAATCTGGCTGAGAAAGTTGACTTGAGTATCAAGAGAATAATTGCGAGCTTAGCGGATGATTTGGGGTATTTTTATGGTTGGTGTTGCATGAGTTTGAGAAGAAGTTTTATTGAACTGACTGTGGCATTATGGCAGTAATAGAGTATTGGTATTGTGAGTCATGGAATTTTTTAATCTATGGTTTTGAGCCAAGTGGGGGAGCCTGCTATTGATAATTCAATTTCATGGTTATATGTAATGGTTTAGTTTTGGGCTGAGGCATACTGGTAGGTTAGTTATGACTTGTAGAAGTTGAGATCAAGGATGACTCGAATAAGGAAATTCCTGGATATATATTGCACTTTCAAGTATATGAAAATCGTGGTATGAGTGAGTTGTTATTTATGAATGATGTAGTGTGCACGGAGTATGAATTTGATAGGTGGTATTAAAGTATAGTTTGAGTGTTGTTGTGCTAATGGGGCACATGTCTTTTGGCCCATCTGGGCGGTGTATTGTGGATTTGAACAAATGGGATGACTCTCGAGAAAGTTCTAATGGATTCGAGATTTAATATGTAACAATTGAGAATTTTTGGCGGATCTGTTTATGGCTAAAATCTGAGATTTAAGTTGGATGGTGTCGAGACTTGTGTCATTTTTATATATCATTATGTATTTTATATTTCGGTATCAGGAAGATGAATGAAACGACCTTAGATTCAAATAAGGTATTTTCAGAGTGGGTGTTTCGGTTGTGGTATTTATAGGGGTAATTATGATGTGGTGAGACTCTACAGATGTTTTGGTGGCAATATTCTTGGGTTTGGTGACCTACGTGGTTTGGTCGAGTTAGAGGAATTTAGTTCTAAGGGCTTGATTATGTGCAAATGGATTCCAAAGTATTCTTGATGGTTTCTACCGGTGTGGAGAACGTGTTGTGTATTGTGATTTCCTTCTCATAAGAAGCAAAAGTAAGGTTTCTAACAAAAAAGGTACGTAAATTATTGGCGACTCAAAGTTGATAATGAGATTCTTGTGCTTGTCACATGATGGCATAATAGATGTGATGTGCGGGATTAGGATTTACATGTACAAGGTGACAGTTCAGTCTTGAAGAGAAGGTAACGAATGTTGGACAACATGGTCAGTTTTAAATATTTCGATGAATGTTATAACTGCTCGGTAATTCCTGATAAGGGTGCGCATTTCAGAAGGCACATTGTATTTTGACTTACAGATATATAAATTAGTATTGCGGTACTCACATGGTTGATAGATTGTTGATATTCAAATTTTTCCAAGTGGCACGAAAGAAATTTTTAAGTATTTCTCGTGGGATGATCATGTATGAGAGAGGTGTTAGGCATTCAGGCTGTAGATGGAATCAAATATGGTGATTCGCGTGTTCTATGGATTTGGAGATTGGGAGTTCTCATGAGCAGATTGTTTCATGGTTGTAGACTATGAAGTTGTGGCCGGAGCTAGCCAGATGATAAGATGTGTTATGAATCAGTCGCGGTGAATTTTTGGAGGGCTATTTGTCTAATTGTGGGTGACTAGAGTTAATTTGGCAGTCTATTGGTAGGCCCAATTAAGATATGTATTCTATACTGAGCAAGAATGGTTGACTCCATACTGTTATTGTGGAGGGGTGTGTCATTCGGTTGATGTTGAACTTTTTTTTTTGTTCTGAAATGATATGTAAGTTACTCCTTTATGGTACGAGGAGTTGTGATTCATTGGTTAAGTGCACAGATGGTGCGGTTCTATTTGAGCCTTATAGCAGAATTTGAGCTTGATGAGTATCTGGGTATTGCCTGATCGATAGCGTAATAGTTATGCCCTTTCAGGTTTTGTGTGGCATTTTTGTCATTTGCCTCTCCGTCATTATTAATTTGGAGCAGGGTGGCTCGGGGTATATAATATGGACCAACGTTTGGATGGGGTCACACATTGCAGTAGAGTTATGTTAAGATATGAACCTTGTGTTAGAATCGGGTGATGGTTCTATGGTGTATGATGAATTTTCAACGTTTCGTTGTGGCGGTACTTGTTAATCTGACATGGCAGTTCTCTTATTTGAGTCATTTTCCATGACTTGGTACATTTGAATTGTTGCGTATTGGTGCACGGATAGCACGGGTTGTGGCTCTGAGTTATATTGGTGCGGCATGTCTGTGGAATAGTTGTGTTTAGTAATATAAGGTCATTGGACCTAGAATGAGTACTATCAGGTTTGGTTTCGGTATATCCAGGAGTATAATATTGAATATCGGCTCAGAAAGTGATTATGGTTCTAGTTGGGGTGAGAGAGCTCCGTGACTTGTTGATCTGGTAAGTGGTCATGAAATTTCGTGTGTTTCTTTTATTATCAACAGTGTACGAAGGTTTTGGGATGAGGTTTGGTTCGATATGGGTTTAATACTAGTATGTGGTTGGTTTTGGCGTAGTCACTATGAACAGGAATTGTGCTACGAGCATGCGAGTTGTGTAATATGTTAGGTGATTATGTTAGTGGTTATGGTGATGGTTATGGCTTGATATAACTTGTTCAAACTCATATAGTGTGTAAATGTAAGATTCGTGTCTTGAAAGAATTTTTGAAGGTTGGGAATTGAATTCCAAGGTTTTTGGGCTAAGGTTAAATTAAGAATTTTCAGTTGTATTGTATTGTCAGACCTATATAGAATAGGGCGACGTGAGATCACCCCCGCGTATGTGCGTGGTAAGGTGGAAAAAATATTTGAAGGTTAAGAACAACTCTTGGCACGTTTGATGACGAACAAATGTTTAAGTGGGGGGAATGTAACGACCTGATCTGTCGTTTTGAGTATCACAATCTCGTTTCCCCATTTACTACTCAATTTGGGCTTTAAAATTGTTGTGTGACTTGCCGGGGTAATTGGTTCGGGTTCGGTGAGGTTTTCGAATGAATTGGAACACTTAGTTCCAAGGTTTAAAGCTTAAGTTAAAACAACGATCGATCGGATATAAACTTATGTGTAAATGACCCCTGAATGGAATTTTGATGATTGCAATAGCTATGTATGGTGATTTTGGACTTAGAAGCGTGTCCGAAAAAATTATTTGGAGGTTCGTAGTGGAATTAGGCTTGAAATGGCAAAAGTTGAATTTTTGGAAAGTTTGACTGGGGGTTGACTTTTTGATATTGGGGTCGGAATCTGATTCCGAAAATTGGAATAGGTCTGTTATGTCATTTATGACGTGTGTGCACAATTTGAGGTCAATCAGACTTGATTCGGTAAGTTTCGGCATCGAATGTAGAGGTTGGAAATTTCATAATAGACTAAAGTCAAGTGAGTTTGTACAAAACCTAACTTCCAATGAGCATAACTCTCATGATACTAAGTTTTATATGTTTTATTAACTATCAAATGAAAGATCTTTGAGTCTAGTTTCTAACTCTTCAAACCGTTCGTTATTTGGACAATACTACAAGAAGTTATGACCAAATTACCAAAAGTTGAAAAAATACGATTATGCGGCAAATTGTGCGACAACAAATCAATTATGCGAGCCGCAAAATAGGTTTGCGACCCGCAACATGGTCACCGATATGCCCAGTGCACACCACTTCTGGGCATCAGTTTTGCGATCCATTGTGCGACCCGCATTCCTATTTGGCGGTGCATTGTGCGATCGCATACTTATTTTCGGAGGGGTAATTTTTCTATTTTCATAACCCGACCCCATTTTGATAAATAGGCTTTGGGGCTTATTTTGGAGTAATTATCTGATGATTTTAGAGAGAAGTGAGAGTGTTCTAGAGAGAGGAAGTAGATGACGTGTATTGTTCATCAAATTCTTGTCCAAGTCTTGATATCCAACAAGAAATCCCTCAAGTGCTTCATCAAAGAGGTAAGGTTCTATCCCTTAATCTTCAATTTGGAGTTTGGGTAATGATGGGTGATTAAAAGTATGATTCTTAGGTGTAAGAGTATTATTTATACGTATCAATAAGGTTTATGGAAAGAGTGTTTAGTTCAAATTAGGTAAAGATTGGGTTGCAAATAGTAGAAATCTTCAAAGACTTCAATTGAAGATTTGAGGGTCGAGTTGATATCGGAATTTGGTGAAATTTGCATGGTTGGACTCGTGGTTGGATGTGCATTAATATTTTGTAACTTTTGTTGGGTTCCGAGATGTGGGCCCCATGAGTGATTTTTGGGGAGTAATTTCGGATTTTCTGGAAAATATTAGTATTTTGATATGGAATTAATTCCTATAAATTTTGTGGGCTGAATCAAATTAATTGTGATTAGATTCGAGCTGTTCGAAAGTTGATACGCGCAGAATGGGATTTCTGGATCATTGTTTAGCTTGCTCGACATTGGATTTGGCTTGTTCGAGGTAAGTAACTCTTCTAATCTTGGAGTTGAGGGTCTGAACCCTGAATATATGCATTATGAGAATTGTTGGGAGGTGACGCACATGCGATGAAGGGCATGTGGGCGTGCACTATAGAATTTTGTAGTTAAATAATTTTGGCATTTTCCATGCGGTTTTATGTGTTAAAGAAATTGAGCTGAAAAACATATTAAAAATTATGTTGAGGCTATGTGCCAGTATTTTGGGACCCACAAAGGTCATATTTGTTGTGAGTTATTTTTTTAAAATTGAATATTCATACTCAGTCATATTCATTTCATTACATATCATATCTCAGTCTCTAGTATTATTTATTGATACATCATATCATCATTTTTTGGGCTATTCTCATGACATTGTGATCCCATGAGAGAGAGAGAGACTAGAGAGATTGATGACTGAGGGAGGCCGAGGGCCTGATTGTGAGGATAGTTTTGGGAACGGGCTGCATGCTGCAGCTGACCATGTTGGCTTTATATATATTATTACTATTATGTGGATCGGGGCTGCCCGCCTACAACAGGCCTTATTGGCTTATTATGGCACGCGAGTTGTCCGTGCGGATTCTGATATGATATTATAGCACATGAGTTGTCCGTGTAGCACATGAGTTATCCATGCAAATTATAGTGCTTGGGCTGTAGGAGCCTCTCCGGAGTCTATACACATCCCCAGTGAGTGCATGTACCTACTGAGTGCGAGTGCCGAATGCCGAGTGCTGAGTGACTGGGAGGCATGAGAGATGGTGAGGTATGCCCGAAGGGCTGTTTACGATTGATGGTAAGGTAAGCTCGAGGGGCTATATACGAGTGATTGTGAGGTCTGCCCGAGGGGCTGTTTATGGTTTTATCATTGAGTTACATCGCATTGGCATGCACACATGACATACATGCATAGATATGTATTTCCTCATGTTGTACTACATCACATCATTCATGATTTTTCATACATTTTTGACAAATGGGAATAGTGATGCCTTTATTTTTACACGGGTTATCTGGAAAGAAAATGAAACATCTAATTTATTATTGAAAGAATTTTGGAAAAATTATTGTTTTCAAACTTATTCATATTTTTGGCAACTTTGGTAAACGATTTGGGTTTTCACTGATGTACTTGAAAGGAAGAACTATTATCTTTGAAATCATGATTTAGCTGAGCATTTTATTTTTGAGTTACTTTTAGTATTATCTGCTTTACGTTGTTATGGACTGTTGTGGACTATTGTTTTTGAACCCGACCTTGGTGGAAGCTCATCACTACTTTTAACCTAAGGCTAGGTTTGTTAGTTACTCAATACATGGGGTCGGTTGTACTGATACTACACTTCTGCACATTGCGTGCAAATGTTGGCTGTTGTTGTTGCTGTGCTCGATGGTTGCCGGATTTGAAGATGTACCTGCGTTCCTATTGTAGCTGCCTCTTGTTTATGGTAGCCTTAGATTATAAAAACTCTGTTTATGTGCTTTTCAAACAGAAGATGTATTTACTTCATATCAGCTTTGTAAATTCTATTCTTAGAAGCTCATGATTTGTACTATCAATTCTTGAAAAATGTATAGGATTAAGATCTTTATTTACTTAAATTTCTTAAATAATTGTTATTGGAATTGAGTAGTTGAAAGTTGGCTTACCTAGCGGGTTGGGTTAGGTGCCATTATGACTAGTTGGATTTTGGGTCGTGACACTTGTATTTCAAAAAGATATTGTATTGTTATTGTACCATCTAGTAGATGCTCATGCACTTGTGACACCGGGTTTTGGGGGTGTTCTAGAATTTATTTATGGACTGTTTATATTGTTACACTTTTACTCACTATTTTAATTATATTGTACCTAACTACGATTTATTTTAATGCACTTACCTCTCTATGGATGGCGGATCAGTATGGATCCAGGGAAGTCAATTGATTTCATGATGGATGTAACTATAGAAATGACATTAGAGGAGGTCGATATGAAGTTACACAGGTGCGCTATCTCATGTGAGCAGGTTAACGGTTGTATGATTTTGATGAAGTCCATACGTAGACTTCTACTTTCTGCCCAACATGGGATGGACGTACTGTGAGGTTAGCTTGTATCGCTTGAAGAAGGTGGTACGGAGGTTAGAAGATCGAGTGTACGATTATGGCGTATAATTCTGGATGTGTTATGATTAGTCCAACAAGAACTTATGAGAAATTTGGCTGAGCAACGGTGTGGGGGCCTGGTAACTGGGAAGAAGAGGTCGTCGCGGTGTCTGAATCTACATGGTTGTAGCGTAAAGCTAAGTGGGGGAGCCCACCATCTACAAGTGAGTCACGTGGTCATGTGCATGTGCAATTCTGGTTATCGGTGCATTGGTAGATTATTTATGACCAAGAGGACGAGGAATTTTGGACAAGGATGTTTGACGTATATATGTTACATTTCGCCTTATTTATTCGTGTGCAAGTACTGGGGATGACTTAGAAGTTATGCTTATGTGGATGTGATGGGCAAGGAAAAGAATTCATTTGGTCGCTTCATGGGAGTGCTCATGTTCTAACGGAGCACTAGTTATTTTGTTAGATAATCGATATTGGATTAGAATGGGCGACTCTCAATAATGGTCCTACTGGATTCAAGATTTAAGGTGTGGCGCTTAAGGATTTTTGGGTTCGTTATGTGGTTGAAGACTGGGTGTTGCAGCAGAGTGTGAAAGGTACTTGGAATATTCTATGTTATCATCGGGTCTGCAGTGCAGTGTTAGAGAAGTGGGAGAAACAACTTCAGATTCACAGAAGATCTAATCAGCGTAGGTGCATCAGTTGGAGATAATATGGAGTGCACGGGGAGGGTATGAAATAGCTTATGGGTATTGAAACAACAAGGTGTCGCGATTTGTGTTACTCAGGATGAGTGTTGATTGGGATCCATTATATGATTGAATATAGGTATTTATTCTGAAGGCAAGTCAAAGAGAAATCGAAAGAAGGTGAGTCGGCCTAGTAGTGGTTTGGATCGGCATGGTTAAGAAAATGGTCGGTTTCTTCGGTGTGGTAAAACTATACAGGTGATTTGTGGTTGTATGTGCGGGATTGACAACCTTCGCGATTTGATTGATTTAGAGGTATTTGATTCTGATGGTTCTGTTATGTGTACATAGATTCTAGAAGAGTTATGGCAGTTTAGACTACAACTTGAGGCTTGATTTTATGCGATTATGGGAATTTGGTTGAGTGTTGCAATTGTTCTTCTGAAATAAGTGGAGTGAAAGGGGGTTCTAGCTGATGTAGTGTTTATTCTACTTGTGGTTCAGGGGATTTTGATGAAATTCTTGGACTCTCGCATAGCGGCATGATGGGTGCAGTGAGTGGTATGGAGATTGGAAGTTGAGGATCAAGGTTGCGGTTCGATTTTGATAAGAATTTCACGAGCTCGGAGGAGCGGGGGAAGATTTAAGATGTTCAGAGTATGCTGACATTAGTTTTGGGCAGTCTGAGGATGGTCTGTTTTGTGGAAGAATGTTGGGTATTGAAATGCGGATGCTTGACTAGCACTATAGAAATAGTATGGTCGATGGCCATTAATGTTCAAATTTTACTACCTGGTGCGGAAGGTTGTAGGAGTATATCCCACGGGAATATTGTATAAGTGTGATGTGTTAGTCATTTGATTATTAGATATTGAAATCAGGTATGGAGATTTTGGTGATGTCTCCAACGGGGGAGGTTATGACTGAAAGGTGCTCTATTCCTTTGGTTGTGGTCCCTTGTAGCTTGTCGCTATTGCACCTTAGTTGTGCTCGAGTTTTTGTAGCGCGTGGCGCTATCCGTCTCCCCGGGTTTATATTTATGCACTTGACGTGCTTCTGGTTGATATTCGGGCATTTCGTATGTATGAGCATTATGGCTCGATAGGTATTTCCTTATTGATTTTTATGTGTGGATCGGGTGGCACGCCGCCACGGGTATGATGTTTGGATCAGGTTGCACGCCGCAACGGTATCATGTATGGATTGGGTTGCACGCCGTAATAGTGAGACCAAATTCAGGAGGATGTAGCCTGGTCCATCTATCCAATAGCTTCTACGGCTCGCCGGTCGCGACTGGTCTGTGCTCTGGGATAGCTGCTGTAACTGGCTGAGCCCCACTCGCAGGTAGTGCACCCAAGGTCTAATATATGGCAACAACATGCCCTGGAGCCTGAGCGGCAGGGGTCTGTGCTCCTGAAATGGCCCATGAACCGCAACATATGGCCCATGACCTCCTGAAATCTCGGTGCATGCATGAAATCCGCCGGGGCTGGATCAGATGCAGGTACCTCACCCTGCTCCTCAATAATAGGATCTTCCACTGGATCCACTGGTGGCACAACATGAGCAACTCTAGGATGTCCTCTTCCTCTAGTAGGGGTTGAAGCCCTCCATCTGCCTCTTCTTCGGCCTCTAGCAATATGGGGAGAAGCTCCTCCGTTGCCGGGTACATCTACCGCGTGCATTCTCACCATCTGTGAGAGAATAAGAGAAAGATACTTAACACAACATCAACTACACGATAGGAGATGAAGAAAGAGAATTTTTCTAACACTCTATAGCCTCTCGAAGATAAGCACATACATCTCCGCACTGATCCGCAAGACTCTATTAGGCCCGCTCATGACTTGTGAGACCTATGTGTGATGGTAGGCTATAATTACGTATTTGCACTCTAATTTACTGCACTTTATTCAAGTTTGAGCTTTAATTGATAGTGTTTTGCACTTATTGCGTGTTTTATGCCTTGTAGGAGTGATTTTGAGTGATATAGATGTTATGGAATATATTCGAGTGTTTTGGAGCTTTAAAGTCTAAGTAAAGGCCCAAGGGATTAAGCCGGGATCGTGTTCGGGGGTCGATGACCAAGTCTGGGCGTCAAAATGCACCAAAAATCCGTACTCTGAGAAAAGTCCACTGCCGGAGAGCGTGGGGTGGCACATGGCATGCCGCTGCTGTACAATTTCCTGCTGCCTGTCAGAACCAACACTCTAGATTTCCCTACTAATGCCCTACATGGCACGTCGCCCCACGCAGCGTGCCTATGCAATGTTTACAGAGTGAAAATCCTAATTCGGTTAGAAGAAGATGATTTCGTATGAGCCCAATCCTACTTGGTATAAATACACGGAAAAAAATTATTTCTGGACTTTTGACACATATTCGACGGAATGAGGCTAAGGAGGAGTTGGAAGAACACGAGCACAAGGATATCATCAGTCCTTCCTTACTTAAGACACGAGTTTGGATTGGATTTATGTTTTCCTATCTTTTAATTATATCTGGGATGAATTGCTCCATATCTATGGAGTAGTTCTATTTAGGGTTTGATGGATTTGGTGTATTGATGATTGTTTGTGGATTATAACTCTAACTTCTTGTATTGAAGCATTTTTGGATGATTTAATTGTTGCATCTATATTCACTAGTTCATGTAATTGAAAGAGCCATAACTTGTGATATCTTTGAATTATATTGTTGGTTGAGTTCATTTATTCTTCTTAGTAATCGAAAGAGGCTAGTTGAATCATTGATTAAACCTAGTTAGGAGAATAATCGAGTGAGGTTCTCCTAAAGACCAATCCATTACGCATTCTTGCATATCTTCATGTGCTTAAATTGGTTCATCTTGTGAGGTTAAGACTTAATCGAGAGAGAAGTCTTTGATGAACGTTTGAACTAATAATTGAGTGAATTCGAGAGACTCACTTAGACATTAGAAGTGAATTACCTAGAGTTAGATCCCAAACAATTATCTTGCACCTATCCTATCAACACATATTTTCTCCCACTGATAGCTTCCTTGGTTACGTTTGTTGCGATAGTCATTAGTCAATAGCTTTAGATTCTTAGTTAATTCTAGTTATTAATCATATAAATCTCAATTGTTGATTTTCCTGAATAGCAATCAAGTTAGAAACTACGAAAATATTATTTAACTCCAATTCCTGTGGATACGATATTATACTATACTATCTTTGACTAGTGAGCATAATTTAAGTGTGTGTTTCGAGCTCGTCAAATTTTGGTGCAGTTCTCATGGATTGGCAATCAACAATGTTTGAAATAGTTTGTAGTGCTAATTTAGGAATTTTTTTATTTAATTTTATTTTTTTCTTTTACGGTTGGTGTTGTTTGACTGTGCGGGATGTTACAAGTTAAGATTGGTGCATGTCTCGAGCTTCTGCTAAAGAAGTTCTACCATACGAGCAAAAAATTAAAAACAACTACGATAGGTGAGGAAGGAAAAAAATCTCGTCGAACGTTAGAAAAGGTTGGGCAATCCTCAACCAAATAAGATATGGCTGGAAACGGTGATGATAATGTAGTTTTGGCTGCGAGAGAACCCAACAATGAGATCAAGCTGCACCGGATGCTGAGGAAGCAACTATCAAAGATGCACATATTATCTACTAAGAAGACATGGGTCGGAGAATTGCTCAAAATCAACCCTTGGGTTCAGACCAGTTCTGAAATATAGCTCCCATGTCTGGGAGACCACTTGGCGATTATGCTAGACCAGTTTACAATCAAGGATTATCAAGTGTGAGACCACCTCCAATTGCAGCTAGCAATTTTGAATTGAAACAAGGGTTTTTTCAAACTCTTTAGAATTGTTGTGTCTTCAGGGGGAAGCCAAACGAAGATCCAAACACACATCTAATGGACTTCGAGGAGATTATGAATACTTTCAATATAATGGTGTGTCACAAGATGTAGTGTACTTAAGGGCATTCCCCTTTTCTCTTAAAGATGATGCAAAAAGTGACTTCTAAGCTTTCCTATTGGATCGATTAGAACGTGGGGTGAGATGACCAGAAAATTCCTTGATAAATATTTCTCCTTAGCTAAAACGGGAAATTTAGAAGAGAAATCCATAGCTTCTGCCCGAAAGATACGGAAACTATTTTTGAAGAATGGGAGAGGTTTAAGGAGATTGTTAGAAAGTGTGAGCATAGTGGAATTGAACTCTGGATGCAATTCTAATACTTTTGGGATGGATTGACACCGGCCTCACGTAGAACATTGAGCAATGCAGCTGGAGGCCCGTTGATGATTAAGACTCTAGAGGAGATAGTTACAATTATTGATGAGTTGTCTGATGATGCTAATCAATGGCCCTCTGAGAGTGTGGAAAGAAGAAGATCAACTAGTATTCACCAGGTTGATGCTAATACATCTGTACAGGTACAGATTGGTGCTATGGCCAAAGAGATAAGGAAGCTGACCTTAGCCTTGATACAAAGTGAGCCTCATGCAACTTGTGATATATATGGAACAGGACACCCTACTAGTGAGTGTGAAGCCTCAATTGAGGAAGTAAATACTGTAGGAAACTAAAATTTCAATGCAATGGGTCAAAGGCGCCCCGGTTTTTTATGGAGTTCACCTGGAGGTATTGCGAATGCTTGGCAGCAAAATAACTCTAGACTGCAGGGACAAGGAACTCCAGCATACCAAAATCAGCAGAGGCATCAATTTCCGCCTCAACAGCCCATTCGGCGTGGTCTAGATGATATAATGAAGGCTTTCATTATCAAGACAGATGAGAGGTTGGACGCTCATGGAGCAGCTATCAAAAAATTGGGCAATGGTTTTCGAAACCTGGAGAGACAAGTGGGACAGACGACAACAATATTACCTGAGAGAGTTCCAGGAACTCTCCCCACTGACACAGAAAAGAATCCCAAAGAAACAGTGAATGTTGAAACTCTAAGAAGAGGGCAAGTGTTGAAAAATCCCACCCTGATCCAAAAAAGAGGTGATACTTGAAAAAGAAAGGGGAGCAACTGGAGAATGATGTTGATAAAAAGAAGAAAGGTCCGATGAAAACTGAGAAGAAGAAAAAGGAAGAAAAATCAAGAAGGGAGGAACCTGATGAGAGAGAACATATGCCTGCTCTACCTTTCCCACAAAAGCTATATAGGGAAAAGCTGGATAAGCAGTTTGAGAAATTTCTGGATGTGCTAAAATAAGTTCATGTGAACTTATCATTCACATAAGTGTTTTCACAAATACCTGCTTACGCCAAATTCTTGAAGGAGATCCTTACAAAGAAAATAAAAATCGAGGAGACATCAGTGGTCAAGCTCACAGAGTATTGCAGTGCGATCTTACAAAATAAACTCCCACAAAAGTGTGGAGATCCAGGGAGTTTTACTATAACTTGCTCTATTGGAACTATTCATTTTAATAAATCATTATGTTATTCTGGTACCTCAATTAATTTAATGCCTCTATCTATTTACAGGAAAGTGGAGAAGGAGATTGGAGAGATAAGGTCGATGCCAATATCTTTGCAGCTGTCAGACCAAACGACTTTAATACCCGAGGGGATAGTGAAAGATGTGTTAGTTCGGGTGGATAAGTTCGTATTTCTTGTAGACTTTACAGTGGTGAATATGGAGGAGAATAAGGAGATCCCCTTCATCCTAGAAAGACCATTCTTAGTAACGGGTAGATCAATATTGGATATACACGAGAGGAAACTCATGCTTAGAGTGGGTGAGGAGACGGTGACTTTTGATATGAATGTAGAAAATGGGGCACAAAAAGAAAAACCAGTTGCGTATGTTGAGTGGAAAGTGAAGGGCTCAAAAGAGAAGGCTGCACTAAGTGAGAAAGATAAGTGTGGGGTGTACCCCAAAAATGCTGAGAAGAAGCTGTCAGCATGGATATGCGCATTAGTCCGAAGGTAAGGAATGGAGCCTGACTTCGACTCAGACCTCGACTAGATGTTTAGGGAAGTTTCTTTTATCTTATGCGTTTTAATTGTGTATCATGGGGACATGCCATAACATAAAGTGTGTGGTGAGGGATAATTGTATGTTGTATGTATATGTGTTGGTTTTGTAAGTTGTTGTATTTGGAAAATTGAAAAAACCATAAAATTGAAAAAAAATCAATTTTTCCCGATGATGGATATCATTCGACGGGTTTCTTGAGGGAGTAAATTCGAAGGAAAAAAACAAAAAGATTTTCTTTTGTAGGTAGTATAATAAGTCCCTCTTGGTTTTTTTTTGTGCCGCGATTCTTTTCTAAGGGTTTTATTTGAACCAAATGTAGTTAGTTTTTATGTTTTTTAGGAGTAGGAAACCTTGTGCTATAATTTGAATTGAAAGTAATGTCTCTTGACTTTATTAGGACTTGAGAATAGTTAGTGCTTTAGTTGTGACGCTTAAGCTTAGGTTTTGACTCTTGTATAAGTACCTTAAACTGTATGATTTTAACTTTCCTTAACTACTTTGACTAAAGTGTCTTGAAGAGACCGATCCTGAGTGAGTTATGTGCCATATGTGTGTGAGGTTTTGTGTATTCTGTGTATTGCATTTGATGTCTAGAACTTGCCCTATGTGTTTGCAAAGCGAAATAGTAGTTTTATTCAGTCTTGGAAGTGATATAGGCATTTCTTTATTGAGCCAGTTATATTCTTTTACCCACCTAATTGTTATGTATTTTAATTAACCTTGAGAAGCCTGTAAGCCTGTTTCTTTGGCAACCACAGTACGAGCATTACCCATTTGTTTGAATTGACCATCTATTTGAACTTTTACCTCTCGTGGGCACTTAAATTTGTTATGAATTTTGTAAAAGCAGAAGTGTGGGGTGGTTGGTTTTACTTTTGAGCAAAACTAATGAAATAAGGAGAAAAGTGCGCTGTTTAAAAAAAGTAAGGACCACTTGAATTGAAAAAGAAAAGAAAGGAAATAGTGTATTATTGTGAAAAATATTCGTTGAAAGTAGTGACTCTTGATGTATTTGTGCCTAAAGAAGTTGGGAGTTAATGTATATTGATGTGAAGGTGGAGTTTTGGTTTGCTATAAGTGTGGGGTTTTGAACGGTTAAGTGTATATGTATTAAAGTTCTTAGGGAGGTGTAGTCACTCTTATATCTAAATGTATCCTGCCCGTCCCGTAGCCTACATTACAACCCATTAAAGAAATACTTGATCCTTGACTGAATGAGCTCTAATAATAAAGTAGTACACTACGGGCAAGCCTATGGTATGACTTTTGTGGCATATGAATGTTGTTTCAGAGAGTGAGTGAATTCTTTCTATATTGAGTTCCTAATTGTTTTTAAATTTCATTGTGTGTGGAACTACTATTTATTGTTGTATGATGGCACTTAATTCATGAAGGAAAGGTAATACTTGACCTCTGTGTAAGAGTAAGTGAGCGAGTTATAAATAATGCATGGTTATTGTGAGTCAAATCTTAAGGCGAGGATGTTACAGTATTGTGCTTAATCTGTTTTAAATACTATTGGTGCGATGAGTTATGAGAGTTGTTGAAAAATGTCGCGTACTATGTGAAGTGTAGTTGGATTGCTTGAGGACGAGCAATAGTTTAAGTGTGGGGTGTTGCTGGTAGGCTATAATTACGTATTTTAGTCGCTTGTTGCACTCTAATTTACTGCACTTTATTCATGTTTGAGCTTTAATTGATAGTGTTTTGCACGTATTGTGTGTTTTATGCCTTGTATGAGTGATTCAAAATGATGTAGATGTTATGGAATGAATTCAAGTGTTTTGGAGCTTTAAAGTCCGAGTAAAAGCCCAAGGGGTTATGCTGGGATCGTGTTCAGAGGTCGAGGACCAAGCCTGGACATCAAAATGCACAAAAAATCCGTACTCTTAGAAAAGTCCACTACTGCGGCGTGTGGCGCGCTGTGGCTGTACAATTTCCTGCTACCTTTCAGAACCAACTCTCTAGATTTTCCCACTAATGACCCACATGGCACGACGCCCCACGCGGAGCGCCTGTGCAATATCTACAAAGTGAAAATTCTAATTCGGCTAGGAGAAAGTGATTTCGTCTAGGTCCTACCCTACTTGGTATAAATACATAGAAAACCATTATTTTTTGGACTTTTGACACATATTCGAACGAAGGAGGCTAAGGAGGAGTTGGAATAATACGAGCACAAGGATTTTATTATTCCTTCCTCACTCAAGACATGAGTTTGGATTGAATTTATGTTTTCCTAACTTTTAATTATATTTGTGACGAATCTCTCCATATCTATGGAGTAGTTCTCTTTAGGGTTTGATGGATTTGGTGTATTGATGATTGTTTGTGGATTATAACTCTAGCTTTATGTATTGAAGCATTTTTGGATGATTTAATTGTTGCATCTATATTTACTAGTTCATATAATCGAGAAAGGCATAACTTGTGATATCTTTGCATTATACTGTTAGTTGAGTTCATTAATTCTTCTTAGTAATCGAAAAAGGCTAGTTGAATCATTGATTAAAATAAATTAGGAGAATAATCGATAGAGGTTCTCCTAAAGACCAATCCACTATGCATTCTTGCATATTTGCACGTGCTTAAATTGGTTCATCTTGCGAGGTTAAGACTTAATCGAGAGAGAAGTTTTTGATGAACGTTTGAACTAATAATTGAGTGAATTAGAGAGACTCACTTAAACATTATAAGTGAATTACCTAGAGTTAGATCCCAAATAATTATCTTGCATCTATCCTATCAACACCTATTTTCTCCCACTGATAGCTTCCTTGGTTACGTTTGTTGCGATAGTCATTAGTCAATAGCTTTAGATTCTTAGTTAATTATAGTTATTAATCATATAAATCTCAATTGTTGATTTTCTTGGATAGAAATCAAGTTAGAAACTACGAAAATATTATTTAACTCCAATTCATGTGGATACGATATTATACTATACTATCTTTGACTAGCCAGCATAATTTAAGTGTCTGTTTCGAGCTCGTCAATGTGAACCTAGAGCTCTGATACCAAGTTGTCATGACCCAATTCCTACTATAGGCCGTGATGGTGCCCAACATTGCCGCTAGAAAAGCCAACGGTGAACTATCTATGTAATTGTTCATTTTTATATTTTTAAAGTCATTGATTTTATTTAATAAGAGAACGATTGATAAGTGATTGTAGTAATGTAAAGTATAAAATAAACGAAAGGGTGAAGTAGTGAATTTAATAATGAAAACCATAGCATATCTACTACATCTCCCTAAACCCGGTATAACAAGTGCACGAGCAAACTAGTAGAATATACAAAACCTCCTATACTACTGTCTCGAGTAAGATAGACAGAAAATTAAATGCAACAAGAAGAGACTCCGGGCACTGCAGAATGGGCATAGAGAGCAGTTCACCACCAAGTCTCCAGGTAGTAGGGGTACGCGCCTGTATGGCCGCCAGATGCACATGCCTCAGATCCTGCATGATTCGTGAAGAAGTGTTGCATGCGTACATAAACAACATGTATCCAGTACGTATCTAGTCTAATCTCGAAGAAGTAGTGACGAGGGGTCGACATTGACACTTACTAAGGGTAAATAAATAATGTGCAAAAATTATAAATAAGCATGGAATACATCAGTAATAACGAAATAATGAACAATAAGTAAGTGTTTTTTAACTAAATATTAATTAAAAATCTCCAACTATCACATTCTAATTTCAACAAATAAGAGCCATCAAGTAATTGTAATTTCTCAACTGATGGAAGAAATATCAAGTACAATCGGACTCCAAGCAATATCACGCACAATTTATGCCGCGGTCGTACGACCCAATCCAGAATAGTGTGTACACTGACGGGGGCCAACCTATGTGAACCATAGATGTATCTATTATACTGCCGAGACGTTCTACCCGATCCACAGGAAGAGAGAATACTCTACGAACTTCGATTAACGACTACTACATGATGGTAGGCTATAATCACATGTTTTAGTTGCTTATTGCACTTTAATTCACTGTACTTTACCTGTGTTGAGCTTTAAGTGCTAGCATTTTATACTTATTATGTGTTTTATACCTTGTAGGAATGATTCTGAGTTATGTAGATGTTGTGATGTTAAATCAAATAATTGGAGCTTTGAAGTCAAGTAAAAGCCCAAGGGATTAAGCCGAGATCGTGTTCCGAGGTCGAGGATCACTTCTCGACGTCAAAAATCAAGTAGGAAGCAACACTCTGAGTAAATGCACTAATACGGCGCACCATGCGTAGCATTGTTCAGAAATTTAAGAAGTTCAAAGACTTGTAATTTTTGGGTCTAACAGAAAAATACACAAATGCTAGGCATAGTGCGTAACATCAGTACAAAATTCTGTCAGACAAGCTAAGTTGAGAGAGTTTACGACCGAGAAAATTGCACTAATGCGCTGCACTGGGCGTAGCATAGTGCGACACATGGAAAGCATTAAGTTTGCAACTTTTCCTATTTCGGCTAGAAAATGGAGATTTCGTTTGGGCCCGTTCCTACTTGGTATAAATGGAAAAACATTATTTTCTGAACATTTCATACATATTCGACCGAAGGAGGCTAAGGAGGAGTTGGAGGAGCAAAAGCACAAGGATTTCATCATTCCTTTCTCATTCAAGACCCGAGTTTGGATCGAATTTATGTTTTCCTATACTTTAATTATATTTGTGATGAATTGCTCCATATCTATGGAGTGTTCTCTTTTGGGTTTGATGGATTTGGTGTATTAATGATTATTTGTGGATTATAAATCTAGTTTTATGTATTGAAGCATTTTTTGGATGATCTAATTGTTGTTTCTATATTCACTAGTTCATGTAATCGAGAGAGGCATAACTTGTGATATCTTTGCATTATATTGTTGGTTGAGTTCATTAATTCTTCTTAGTAATCGAAAGAGGCTAGTTGAATCATTGATTAAACCTAGTTAGGAGGATAATCGAGAGAGGTCCTCCTAAAGACCAATCCACTATGTATTCTTGCATATCTTCACGTGCTTAAATTGGTTCATCTTGTGAGGTTAAAACTTAATCGAGAGAGGAGTTTTTGCTAAATGTTTGAACTAATAATTGAGTGAATTCGAGAGACTTACTTGAACATTAGAAGTGAATTATTTAGAGTTAGATCCCAAACAATTATGTTGCATTGATAATGTAATGACCCGACCAGTCATTTTTCTATATAGATCCACGTTCCCCTAAATAAGACTCATTGTTTCCCTAAATAAGACTCCCCGTATGTGCTTTTAATTTTTTATGACTTGTAGGGATGGTCAGTTTGGGTTTTGGAAGGGTTCAGGTTAGAATCAGAACACTTAGTTCCTTAATATTGGCTTTAAAAGGCTAAATTTGACTTGGGTAAATATTTTTAGTAAACGACCTATGAATCGGGATTTGACAGTCCCAATAGGTTTGTATGATGATTTTGGACTTGGGCGTACGTCCGTATTGGATTTTTGGATGACCCGGGAGCGTTTCGGCATCTAGAGTTGAAAGTTGGTCTATTGAAGGTTTTAAAGTGCTTTAAATTTAGGTTGGAGTAGGTTTTGGTGTTATCGAAGTCTGTTTGGAATTACGAGTCTGGGAATAGCTCCGTAAGGTGATTTAAGACTTGCACGCAAAATTTGGTGTCATTCCGAGTAGTTTAAGTATGATTCAAAGCATTTGGAGCAAATTGGAAGAACTTGAAGTTCATAAGTTGATTCGATTTGGTTTAGAGTGTGATTCTTAGTTTTGGTGTTGTTTTTCATGTTTTGTGAGGTCGAGCAGGTTTGTTTTATTATTTTGAACTTGTTGGCATATTTGGGCGGGGCCCCGGGTGCCCCGGATGCCATTCAGATTAGGCACGAAAATCATTTGGACTTGGAAAGAATAACGGAAGCATCAGAGTTCTGGTGAAATCTCACCTGCGGATGGCCAGTCATAGGTGCGAGCTCGCACAATCGAGCCAATGACCGAAGAAGCGAGGAAAGGGGCCGCATCTGGGAATGTGCAGATGTGAGGAAGGGATCGCAGAAGCGAGCTGGTGCGTAGGTGCGACACTCGTGCCGCAAAAGTGGGCCCGCATATGCGAGACTTTGCCCGCAGAAGCGGGGAGGGAAAACTTGGGAATGATCCGCATCTGCGTGGCTTTGTCCGCAAAAGTTGAGCCACAAATGCGGCCATGGAGCCGCAGAAGCAAAAGTGCTGGAGGCAGGGAGGTTCATTTAATACAGGACTTAGGCCATTTTTGACTCATTTCTTTCACTTCTTGGGAGGTTTTGGAGCTTCTTAGAGAGGGATTTTTACCTAGATATTGGAAGTAAGTAATTTCTATCCAATGTAAGTGAAATACATAGATTATGGGTAGATCTTAACATGTAAAATTGTGAAAATTATGGGTTTAGATGAACAAACCTAGGATTTGAGAAAAATGGAATTTAACCATGAAAATGATTATGGGATGGGATGAAAATTATATATTTTAGTTCGTAAGGTTATGGGTAATAATTATCTTCGAAGATTTCTGGAATTCGGGCACGTGGGCCCGGGGGTGAATTTTAGGAATCTTTAAGTTGGGGTTGGGTAATCACTCTAATAGTTAGATTATGAATTTTTGAACACGTATTGATTAATTTATACAACATTTGACTAATTTCGGGTTATTTGGTACCGAGTTGAGGATTTAGAGCATATTTGTGGATCGGAAGCGAGCTTTGAGACAAGGTAAGTTTCTTGTCTAACCTTGTAAGAGGGAATTTACCCCATAGCTGATTTAAATTACTATTTGCTCCTAATTGTGGGGGCTACGTACGCTCGAGGTGACGAGAGTCCGTGCATAGCTACTAATTATGTTTATGTCCGGATAGCTTAGGACCCGAATTATGAGATACTTGTAATGTTTGCATCCTATTTGTCGATTTAAAGTGCCTAAATTATATTAGAACTTGATAGAGGATTTGTAAAAGACTGACTCCCACTTACTTGAGTTTTGGCGGGATACTTGACCTTTAATAGAAATTGTGTTTCTTTGTGTATTAGCTATGTAATAGATTTAAACCGAATGTTTATAAAGTATCCTCTCTTATTGTGGAATGGGCCGAACGCTTCGACAGTAGAATATACGCATCTATGGTTCGTGCGCTCGACCCTCGACAATGTACACATTATTCTGGATCGGGCCATACGACCTCACCATAATCGTGCGTGAATAATACTCGGAGGTTAATTATATTTGATATTATTTTATGGCTTGAGCGGTTATAATTATTTAATGATAGAAATTGACTTGGAATTTATTATTAGTGAAAGAATTAATACTCACCGCTTGTTATTGAGTTATATTCATTATTTACATAATCCACGCTTATTTAGAATTTTTATATTTTATTGTTAGCCCATAGTGAGTGTCGATGTCGACCCCTCGTCACTACTTCTTCGAGGTTAGACTAGATACTTACTAGGTACATGTTACTTATGTACTCACGCTACAGTTATGCATTACCCGTGTAGGATCTGAGGCAGGTGCATCCGACAGTCATACCGGCGCACACCCCCGTTACCTTGAGGCCTAGTTGTGAGCTGCTTCCTGAGCTATCCTGTAGCACCTAGAGTCTCTCTTTTGCACTTACTTTCTGTCTATTTTTATTTTAGACAATAGTTAGAGTTTTGTATATTCTACTAGTTGGTCATACACTTGTGACACCAGGTCTTGGCACACATACTAGTAGACTTTGTGATTTTGGAGTATTTATATCACTATGATTGCCACTCAGTTGCTTTGTTTTATTTACTAAATTTTCTACTCCTTAATTGTTTTAATAAATAGAATTTAATCACTTGAAACTTATTAAAAGGATAAATCACATGGTTAGTTCACCGTTGGCTTGCCTAGGGCGATGTTCGGCGTCATCACAGCCTATAGTAGAAATTGGGTCATGACAACATGGTATCAGAGCACTAGGTTCATGTAGGTCTCACAAGTTATGAGCATGCCTAATAGAGTGTTGTGAATCGGTGCGTAGACGTCCGTGCTTATCTTCGAGAGGCTATATGGTGTTAGGAAACTACTCTTTCTTCATCTCCTATTATGCAGTTGATGTTGTTCTAATTATCTTTCTCTTATTTTTTGACAGATGGTGAGAACGCGCGTGACGGAGTTACCTGATAATGGAGGAGCTGCTCCCCCAACTGCTAGAGGTCGAGGGAGGGCTCCAGCCCGTGGTAGAGGACGAGGACATCCTAGAGTTGCCCCAGTTGTGCCACTAGTGGGTCTAGTAGAGGATCCTATTATTGAGGAGCAGGGCGAGGTGCCTACAACAGAGCCAGCCCCGGTGGATTTCATGTCCGCACCGGGATTCCAGGAGGTCATGGGCCGTATGCTGCGATTCATGGATTCTATGACTTAGGCTAGTTTATTTCCAGTGAACCCAACCATATCTCAAGTGGGAGAGGGAGCAAAAACCCCTAACGCTCAGGCTCCAGGGCATGCAAATGCCGTATATCAGACCCCGGGCGCACTACCCATGGGCGGAGCTCAGCCAGTTGCAGCAGCTGTACCTGAGCCTAGACCAGCTATGACCGGTGATCAACATAAGCTATTGGACAAATGGACCATAATACATCCTCCTGCCTTTGGGGTGAGTGACATGAGGACCCATAGGACTTTATTGATTAGTGCAGGGACAAACTGTACAACATAAGGATATTGGAGTCCCACAGGGTGGACTTTACCACCTTTCAGCTGGAGGGAAGGGCCCGTAGATGGTGGTAGTCCTACCTTCTTGGCAGACCAGCAGGTTCTCCTATCATGACTTGGTATCAGTTCACATGCCTCTTCTTAGATAGATATATTCCACCCTTTCATAGGGAAGAGTTGCGATTTCTGTTCGAGCAACTTCTGCAGGGTCAGATGTCGGTGATTGACTATGAGGCGAGATTATCTGAGTTTTCTCGCCATGCACTTATGATACTTCCTACCGATGCAGAGAGAGTGCGGAGGTTTGTTGCTGGTTTGCACTCTGGTATTCAGGCCACTATGGCCCGAGAGGTTGAGATAAGGACTTCTTACGTGCTAGTTGTGGAGATAGCTCGAAGGATCGAGGGTGTTTGTTAGTGGAGCCAAGGGCAGGCAATGAGGGATAAGTGGTTTCAATATTCTGGAGAGTTCAGTGGTGCCCCAGCTGGGAGCAGGGGTCAGTTCATGAGGGGTTAGTCTAGCAGGGTCACCTATCCAGCACCACCGCCTTCTCGGGGTGCTCCAGTGCAACCTTATTTCAGCGCCATGATGTAGATTTCCTACCGCCCACCAGCTATTCAGGGTTCCTCCAGTGGGTATTTAGGCCATCAAGGTAAGACTTCAGGTTAGTAGTCCACCATACCAAGAGGTTGTTTCGAGTGGGGGGATCTTAGTCATGTGCAGAGGTTCTGCACCAGGCTTCCGGGCAAGGCAGTGCAGCAAGGTCAACAACCTATGATTACAGAACCAGCTGCCACACCAGCCGTCCGGCCACCCAGAGGTGGAGGGCAGATGGGTAGGGGCCATCCTAGAGGTGGTGGCCAGTCAGGTGGTGCGCTAGCCAAGTTCTATGCTTTTTCGGCCAGACCAGATATAATGGCCTCAGATGCCATGGTCACAGGTATTATTTATGTCTGCGGTAGGGATGCTTTAGTACTATTTGATCCAGGGTCCATATATTCATATGTTTCATCTTTGTTTGCTCATTTCTTTGATGTTCCTCGTGAGTCCCTAGGTACTCCTGTTTATCTGTCCATGCCAGTGCGCGATTTTGTTGCTGTGGATCGGGTATATCGGTCCTGTATCATGACTTTCTATGGTTATGGGACTAGATTAGATATTCTGTTGCTTGATATGACCGACTTTGAGGTCATCCTGGGCATGGATTGGTTGTCCCCATATCACTCCATCCTTGATTTCCATGCCAAGACTGTTACCTTGGCGATGCCAGATCTTCCTAGATTGGAGTGGAAAGGTTCGTCTGTCACTGCATCTAGCCGAGTTATCTCTTTTTTTGAAGGCTTGACACATGGTCAAGAAGGGTTGTTTGGCTTATCTAGATTTTTTTCGAGATACTTCTCCAGATACACCGACGATTGATTCAGTGCCCGTGGTACGGGAGTTTTTCGATGTGTTTCCTTCTGATCTTCCAGGCATGCCACCAAATCGTGATATCAATTTCTATAATGACTTGGCTCCAGGTACACAACCTATCTCTATTTCACCTTACCGCATGACGCCAAAAGAGTTAAAGGAGTTGAAGGAACAACTTGAGGAGTTGCTAGCAAAGGGGTTCGTCAGACCAAGTGTATCGCCTTGGGGTACACCAATGTTATTTGTGAAGAAGAAAGATGGGACTATGTGGATGTTCATTGATTACCTCCAGTTGAATAAAGTTACCATTAAGAACAAGTACTCGTTGCCGTGTATTGATGATTGTTTGACCAGTTGCAGGGTGATAGGGTGTTTTTTAAGATCGACTTGAGATCAGGGTACCATCAGTTGAAGATTCGGGATTCGGACGTTCAGAAGATGGCTTTCCAGACTAGATATGGCCATTCTGAGTTTCTAATGATGTCCTTTGTTTGACTAACACCCCGGGGGCATTTATGGATTTGATGATCGTATGTTCAGGCCATATATTGATTCGTTTGTCATTGTCTTGATTGATGGCATTTTGATCTACTTGCGTAGCATAGAAGAGCATGAGCAACAATTGAGAGTGGTGCTTCAAACCTTGCGGGAAGAGAAACTATATGCTATGTTTTCCAAGTGTGAGTTCTGGTTAGATTCTATGGCATTCTTGGGACATGTTGTATCAGGCGAAGGTATTAAGGTAGATCCTAAAAAGATCGAGGCAGTTTAGAGTTAGCCTCATCCTACCACAACAACCGAGATCAGGAGCTTCTTGGGGTTAGCAAGTTATTACCATCGGCTTGTGGAGGGCTTCTCATCTATTGCATCACCTTTGACTAGATTGACCCAGAAGGGTGCTCATCTCCGATGGTCCGATGATTGTGAGGTGAGCTTTTAGAAGCTCAAGACCGCATTGACTTCAACACCGGTGTTAGTGTTGCCTTCCGGTTCAGGGATGTATACTATGTATTGTGACGCTTCACGCATTGGTTTGGGTTATGTATTGATGCACGAGGGGCGAGTTATTATATATGCTTCACGACAGCTGAAGCCCTACGAGAAGAATTACCCTGTACATGATTTGGAGTTGGCCGTGATTGTTTATGCTCTTAAGATCTAGAGACATTATCTTTATGGTGTGTCCTGGGAGGTTTACACCGATCATCGCAGCTTGTAACATTTGTTAAAGCAGAGGGATCTCAACTTGAGGTAGCGCATGTGGCTTGAGTTACTAAAGGATTATGATATTGCCATCCTTTATTATCCGGGCAAGGCGAATGTAGTTGTAGATTCCTTGAGTAGAAAGGCGAAGAGTATGGGTAGTTTGGCATTCATTTCAGTAGAGGAGAGGCCATTAGCTTTGGACATTCAATCCTTGGCTAACAGACTTGTGAGGTTGGATATTTCAGAGCCTAGCCGAGTTCTTGCATGCGTCGTCACTCAGTCTTCATTATTCGAGCAAATAAAGGCATGTCAGTTTGATGATCCGCACTTGTTGGTTCTTAGGGAGACGGTACTGCAGGGTGGTTCCAAGTAGGTCACTATCGGTGAGGATGATGTTCTACGACTCCAGGGTCGCCTATGTGTACCTAATGTTGATGGATTGAAGGAAACAATTTAGAGGAGGCACACGGTTCTCGATATTCTATTTATCCAGGTGCTACGAAGATGTATCGCAACCTGAGGCAGCACTATTGGTGGCAGCGGATGAAGAAGGACATAGTTGAGTATATAACGAGGTGCCTTAATTGCCAACATGTTATATACGAGCATCAGAGGCGAGGCGGCTACTCCAGCAGATGGTTATACCTGAGTAGAAATGAAAGCGCATTACTATGGATTTCGTAGTTGGGTTGCCGCAGACCTTGTGGATGTTTGATGCAGTTTGGGTCATTGTCGACAGGTTAACCAAGTTGGCGCACTTCATTCCGGTTATGATCACATATTTTTTAGAGAGGTTGGCCCAGATTTACATTCAGGAGATTGTTCGGTTGTATGGTGTGCCTGTTTCCATTATATTAGATAGAGGCCCTCAGTTTACTTCGAATTTATAGAGGGCAGTATAGAGTGAGTTGGGGACCCAGGTAGAGCTCAGCACAACCTTTCATCCGTAGACCGACGGGCAGTCGGAGCGGACAATTCAGATCTTGGAGGATATGCTCAGAGCATGTGTGATTGACTTCGGAGGGTAGTGGGGTCGATTCTTGCCTTTGGCCGAGTTTTCTTACAACAACAGTTATCAGTCCAACATCAAGATGGCTCCATTTGAGGATTTATATGGTTGGTGATGTCGTTAGCCCATCAGATAGTTTGAGTCTGGCGAGGCTAAGTTATATGGTATTGATTTAGTGAAAGATGCCTTGGAAAAGGTAAAGTTGATTCAGGAGCGATTTCGCATAGCACGGTCCAGACAAAAGAGTTACACGGATCATAAGGCACATGATTTATCATTTATGGTGGGCGATAAGGTTCTCTTGAAGGTCTCGCAAATGAAGGGAATCATGAGGTTTGGAAAGAAGGGCAAGTTTAGCCCAAGGTTTATAGGTCCATTTGAGGTGTTGAGACGAGTTGGGGAGGTTGCTTATGAGCTTACTTTGCCTCCCAGTATATTGGAAGTTCATTCGATTTTCCATGTGTCTATGCTTCAGAGGTATCATACCGGTGGGTCGCATTGTTAAACTTCAGCACGGTTCAGCTAGATGAGAGCATGGGTTATGAGGATGGGCCAACTGCCATTGTAGACAGACAAATTTGCCAATTGAGGTCCAAGAAGATTTCTTCGGTAAAAGTTGAGTAGAGGGGATAACCAGTAGAGGAGATGACTTGGGAGGCCGAGGAGGACCTGCGAAGCAGATATCCACACCTATTCAGCACCCCAGGTATGATCCTAGACCCGTTCGAGGATGAACGTTTGTTTAAGAGGTGGAGAATGTAATGACCCGACTGGTCGTTTTGCTATATAGATCCCCGTTCCCCTGAATAAGACTCCCCATATGTGCTTTTACTGTTTTATAACTTGCGGGGATGATTAGTTCGGGTTTTGGAAGGGTTCGGGTTGGAATCAGAACACTCAGTTCCTTAATATTGGCTTTGAAGGGCTAAGTTTGACTTGGGTTAACATTTCTAGTAAACGACCTCAGAATCAGAATTTGTCAGTCCCAATAGGTTCGTATGATGATTTTGGACTTGGGCGTACATCTAGATCGGGATTTTAGATGACCTAGGAGCATTTCGGCATATAGAGTTGAAAGTTGGTCTATTGAAGGTTTTAAAGTTCTTTAAATTTGGGTTGGAGTAGGTTTTGGTGTTATCTAGGTCCGTTTGGAATTCCGAGTTTGGGAATAGTTCTGTAAGGTGATTTACGACTTGCATGCAAAATTTGGTGTCATTCCGAGTAGTTGAAGTATGATTCGGCGCGTTCGGAGCAAATTGGAAGAACTTGAAGTTCATAAGTTGATTCGATTTGGTTTGGAGTGTGATTCTTAGTTTTGGTGTTTTTTCTATGTTTCGTGAGGTCGAGCAGGTCCATTTTATAATTTCAAACTTATTGGTATGTTTGAGCAGGGCTCCGGGGGGCCCGGATGCCATTCGAACGAGGTACATAACTCATTTGGACTTGGTAGGAATAGCTGAAGCATTAGAGTTCTGGTGCAATTGCACCTGCGGAGGGCCATCCACATGTGCGAAATTGCAGAAGTGAGCCAATGACCACAGATGTGTGGACTCATGGGCTGCCCAGTGGTCGCATAAGCTAGGAGAGGGGCCGCATCTGTGAAGGCCAAATGCGAGGAAGGGATCGCAGAAATGGGTTGGTGCGTAGGTGAGGCACTAGTCCCGCAAAAGCGGGCTCGCAAATGCGAGACTTTGCCCACAGAAGCGGGAAGGGCAGACTTGGGCATGATCCGCATCTGCGAGGCTTTGTCCACAGAAGCGGAGCCGCATATGCGCCCATGGAGCTGCAGAAACAGAAGTGGTGGAGGCAGGGGGTTCGTTTAATACGGGACATAGGCCATTTTGACTCATTTCTTTCACTTCTTGGGCGATTTTGGAGCTTCTTAGAGAGGGGTTTTCACCTAGCTATTGGAGGTAAGTAATTTCTATCAAATGTAAGTTAAATACACAGATTATGAGTAGACTTTAACATGTAAAATTGTGAAAATTATGGGTTTAGATGAACAAACCTAGGTTTTGAGAAAAATAAAATTTAACCATGAAAATGATTATGGGATGGGATGAAAATTATATATTTGAGTTCGTAAGTTTAAGGGTAACAATTATCTTCAAAAATTTCCGGAATCCGGACATGTGGGCCCGGGGGTGAATTTTAGGAATCTTCCAATTGGGATTGGGTAATCACTCTAATAGTTAGATTATGAACTTTTGAACATGTATTGATTAATTTATACAACATTTGACTAGTTTTGGGTTGTTTGGCACCGAGTTGAGGATTTAGAGCATATTTGTGGATCGGAAGCAAGCTTTGAGACAAGGTAAGTCTATTGCCTAACCTTGTAAGAGGGAATTTACCTCATAGGAGATTTAAATTACTATTTGCTCCTAATTGTGGGGGCTACGTACGCACGAGGTGATAAGAGTCTGTGCGTAGCAACTAATTATGTTTATTTCCTGGTAGTTTAGGACCCGAATCATGAGATACTACTAATGTTTGCACCCTATTTATTGATTTAAAGTGCCTAAATTATATTGAAACTTGATAGAGGAATTGTAAAAGACCGACTCCAACTTACTTGAGTTTTGGCGGGATACTTGACCGTTAATAGAAATTGTGCCTCTTTGTGTATCAGCTTTGTAATAGATTTAAACCGAATGTTTTGTAAAGTATCCTCTCTTCTTGTGGAACGAGATGAATGCCTTGGCAGTAGAATAGATGCATCTATGGTTTGTGCCGCTCGATCCTCGCCAGTGTACACATTATTCTGGATCGGGCCGTACGACCTCAGCATAATCGTGCGTGAATAATACTCGAAGCTTAATTATATTTGATATTATTTTATGGCTTGAGCGGTTATAATTATTTAATGACAGAAATTGACTTGGAATTTATTATTAGTGAAAGAATTAATACTCACTGCTTGTTATTGAATTATATTCATTATTTACATAATCCACGCTTATTTAGAATTTCTGTATTTTATTGTTAGCCCATAGTAAGTGTCGATGTCGACCCCTCATCACTACTTCTTCGAGGTTAGACTAGATACTTACTGGGTACATGTTGTTTATGTACTCACACTACACTTCTTCACTACCCATGCATGATCTGAGGCAGGTGTATCTGGCTGTCATACATGTAATGACCCAACCAGTCGTTTTGCCATCTAGAACCCCATTCTCCTAAATAACACTCCCCGTATGTGCTTTTTCTATTTTATTACTTGTGGGGATGGTTAGTTCGGGATTTGGAAGGGTTCAGGTTGAAATGGAAACGCTTGGTTCCTTAGTTGGTTTTAAAAAGGCTAAGTTTGACTTCGATCAACATTTTGAGAAAACGACCCCAGAATAGGGATTTAACTATTCCAATAGGTTCGTATGATAATTTTGGACTTGGGCATATGTTCGAATCAAGGTTTGGATAACCCGGGAGCGTTTCAACGCTTAATAGTTAAAGTTAGATATTTGAAGGTTTTAAGGTTCTTTAAATTTGGTTTGGAATAGGTTTTGGAGTAATTGAGGTCGGTTCAGAATTCCGGGCCTGGGAATAGTTCCGTATGGTGATTTAAGACTTGCACACAAAATTTGGTGTCATTCCAAGTAGTTTAAGTATATTTCGGCGTGTTCAGAGTAAGTTTGAAGAATTTGCAATTTCTAAGTTGAATCAATTTGGTTTGGGATATGATTCTTAGTTTTGATGTTGTTTTATGCATTTCGAGAGTTCGAGCGAGGCCGTTTTATGATTTCAAACTTGTTGGTATGTTCGGACAGGGTCCCGGGGGCCTCGGGAGTTAATCGGACGAGGCTCGGACCAAGTTTGTACTTAAGAGCAGTAGTTGAAGCTTCTAGTTTCTGCTGCAATCACACCTGCGCTTGGCCAGTCGAAGGTGTGAGCTCGCAGAAGCGAGACACGAGATGCAGAAGCAACCAAGAAGGGGGCTGTCAATGACCGTAGAAGTAGGGAAATGGACAACACATGTGAAGGCGTAGGTGCGAGGAAGGTTGCGCAGGAGCGGACAGAGGTCGCAAGTACGACACACGCACCACAGAAGCGGTCTCGCAGAAGCGAGCCGCTAGTCGCAGAAGTGAAGGAGCCAGCTAGGGGAAGGACTACATCTGCGAGGGCCTTTCCGTAGATGCGGTTGTTGAGCCGCAAAAGTGGAAATCACAGAAGGCAGAACCTTCATTTAAGTCGGGGCTCAACCATATTTTAGCCCATTTTCTCCATTATTGGGGGATTCTGGAGCTTTTTGAAAGGGATTTTCACCTAGCAACTTGGAGGTAAGTCAATTCTACTTATTGTGAGTTAAATACATAGATTATGGGTAGATTATAACATATAAATTGTGAAAATCAAGGGTTTAGATAAAAAACCTAGGTTTTGATAAAAATGAGATTTTAATCACGAATGGAATGGGATGAAAATTTTATATTTGAGTTCTTGAGATTATGGGTGACGATTTCCTCCAAATATTTCTCGAATCCGAGCATGTGGGCCCGGGATGAATTTTAGGAATTTTACCAATTTGGGTTGGGTAATTATTCTAATAGATAAATTATGAAATTTTGAGTATTTATTGATTAAATTATATAACATTTGGTTAGTTTCGGATTTTTCTGCACCAATTGAGGCTTTAACGCGGAATTGTGATCAAGAAGTGAACTTTGGGACGAGGTAAGTCTCTTGTCTAACCTTGTAAGAAGGAATCTAACCCATAGGTATTTTAAATAAATATTTGTTTCTAATTGTGGGGGCTACGTATGTACGAGGTGATGAGAGTCCATGCATAGCTACAATTATGCTATTGTCCAAGTAGTATTAGGACCCAATTCACGAACTATTTGAAATTTTGCACTAGTTAAATTTAAAAGGCCTAAAATATATTAGAACTTGTTAGAGAAATTTGTATTACCTTGGATATAAATCATTAATAATGTTTAAGTCAAATGCTTAAAATATCCTTCTTTTCTTGTGGAGTGGGCCGAATGCCTCGACATTAGATAGATGCATCTATGGATCATGCCGCACGCCCCTCGGCAGTGTACACGTCACTCTTGATTGGGCCGTACGACCTCGGCATAAATTGTGCTTAATAATAACAATTACACGATGCTTTGACATTTTATTGCAGCTTGTGAAGATAAACGATTTATTGGAAATTATTAAATTATGAGAGAATTATTTATTTCTGCTTGTTAAGGAAATTATTGTTATTCACATAAACCATGTTTATTTAAATATCTTTATCTTTATATTATTGACCCATAGTGAGTGTCGAAGTTGACCTCTCGTCACTACTTCTTCCATATTAGACTTGATACTTACTGGGCACACGCTATTTACGTACTCATGCTACACTTGCTGCACCTTTTGTGCAGGATCTGAGACAAGTGCATCAGGTGGTCCTTCCGGCGCGTACCCCCAATATCTCGAGGCCTAGTGGTGAGCTGCTTCTTGAGTCGTTCTGCATCCCTAGAGTCTCTCTCTTTTGTATTTCATATGTTGTCTATTTCATATGCAGACAGTGGTTGAAAGTTTGTATAATCTACTAGATGCTCATATACTTGTCACACTAGGTCTTGGCATACACATTAGTAGAATTGTGGTTTGAATATATTACTCTGGTTTTAAATTTATTAAACCTTTCATTTTCTTAAATCTTGCAAGTAAGGAAAGTTTAATTTCTCAAAAATATATTTAAGAGGATATATATGTTTAATTCACTGGTTGGCTTGCCTAGCGGTGATTTTGAGCACCATCACGACCTATAGGTGAAATTGGGTCGTGACAATACCGGCACACACCCCGTTACCCTGATGCCTAGTGGTGAGCTTCTTCCTGAGCCGTCCTACAACACCTAAAGTCTATCTTTTGCACTTACTTTCTGTCTATTTTTATTTCAGACAGTAGTTAGAGTTTGTATATTCTACTAGTTACTCATACACTTGTGACACCAGGTCTTGGCATACATACTAGTAGACTTTGTGGTTTTGGAGTATTTATATCACTATGATTTCCACTCACTTGCCTTTGTTTTATTTACTAAATTTTCTACTCCTTAATTTTTTTAATAAATGGAATTTAATTACTCGGAAACTTATTAAAAGGAGCAATCACATGGTTAGTTCACTGTTGGCTTGCCTAACGGCGACGTTGGGCGCCATCACGGCCTATAGAAGAAATTGGGTCGTGATAGATAACTTCTTTGCTTGTTCCTTGTTGTGATTGTCATTAGTCAATAGCTTTACACTCTTAGTTAATTTTAATTATTAATCATATAAATCTCAATTGTTGATTCTCCTGGATAGAAATCAAGCTAGAAACTACGAAAATACTGTTTAACTCCAATCCCTGTGGATACGATATTATACTATACTATCTTTGACTAGCAAGCATAATTTAAGTGTATGCTTTGAGCTCGTCAAATTTTGGCATCGTTGCCGAGGATTAGTAATCAATAGTATTTGAAATAGTTTGTAGTGCTAATTTAGGAATTTTTTTCTTTTTATTTAATTTTCTTTTTCTCTTTTTACGGTTAGTGGTCTTTGACTGTGCGCATGTGTGATGACCCAAAATGTCATCTTTAAATTTTATAAGTAATTATGTGTTCTAAGACCTTGAAAAGCACCATTTATCATTCCTCGATTGCGTGCACAGTCCATAAAATTTTTCAAAAAGTTTTTATGTGAAAAATAGATTAAAATGTGAAATAGAGCTTTAAAAACTCAACTGAGTTGACTCTAGTCAACATTTTGAGCAAACGGACCCGGATCAGTATTTTGATAATTTCGGTAGATCCATATCATAATTTTGGACTTGGGCGTATGCCCAGAATCGAATTCCGAGGTCCCTAGCTCGAGAAATGAATTTTTGATGAAACTTGTAAGACTGAAATTCTATGGATTTAAAGAAATTGATTAATGTTTGATCTCATTGGTATCGGACCCATATTTTGGTTCTAGAGCCCGGTACATGTTTAATATAATATATAAGTCATGTATGTGAAATTTGGTAGAAATCGAAGTTGATTTGATGTGATTCGGACGTCCGGTTGAGAAGATAGTAATTTTGAAATGTTCTTGAGCAATTCATGAGTTTTGGTGCTAAATCTATAGTTTTAGGTGTTATTTTTGTGATTTGATCGCACGAGCAAGTTCGTATAATATTTTTAGACTTACGTGCATATTTGGTTTGGAGCCTCGAGGGCTCGGGTGAGTTTCAGATAGGCTACAAAGTAATTTTAGAACTTAGAGAATTGCTGGTGTAACTGGTGTCTGTAGCAGGCCTCTGATCTCGCAATTGCGAAGACTGTCACAACCCGAAATTCCCACCTTCGGACCGTGATGGCGCCTAATATTTCACTTGCTAGGCAAGCAAACGTTAGAATAATAATATCTATTTTTAATAGGAGAGGCAACAATTATGCGAGAGGTAACAACAATAAGTAAAACAATAAATGCAGAAGTAATGGGAGAGGAACATACAGTGGGGGAATACAATATAAAGAGTGAGTATAATGTAAAGACATAATTAAACCGGAAATCCTTAAACGAATTGAGCAATTAAGACAACGAGGAAAACTGTACGGTATCACCCTTCGTGCTTTTACTCTCAACCTCACCAAATAACGAATAAGACTGCACGACATCACAATTCGTGCTTTTACTCTCTTCCTCACAATATAAATAAATTATGCACGGCATCACCCTTCGTGCTTTAAACTCTTCCTCACAATATAATTAAATTATGTACGGCATCACCCTTCGTGCTTTACACTCTTCCTCGCAATATAATTAAATTATGTACGGCATCACCCTTCGTGCTTTACACTCTTCCTCACAATTCACAGAATCAGTAACAACGGATAGAGAGAAGTTTCACAAGAAATCAATATTTCATAAATGATTACTTTCACAATTTAACATCTTAACCTCGAATCAATATTCACAATTTTATCATCCTTGGTGGAACCGGATACAAGTCTTCCAACATTTTAACAACAACAATAAGCATGGATAACAAGATTTAAGACTAAAAATTTGCAAGAAATGGATTTTCACTCGCATGCTATGACTCGACCACAACGTATAGATGCTCGTCACCTAAACTACACGTCGTATTCAACAACAAAACACGCAGAAAATACTCACACAATACTTATTCCCTCAAGCCAAAGTTAGACACCACACTTACCTCGCTCCGAAGGCCTCTTTATTCTCAATCACAATTTTTCCTTTGGAATTCACCTCTAAACCACTCGTATCTATTCAAAAATGACTCATTAATATCAAATATTGCTAAAGGAATCGATTATATTTCATAAGTTAAATTTCAAAAATTTTCCTCCAAAAAGTCAATAAAATCGACCTCGGGGCAGCTTGGTCAAAACCCGAGGTTTGGACCAAAATCCTCTTACCCATTCACCCCTGAGCTTGAATATGTAATTAGTTTTGGAATCCGACCCCGAATTTAGGTCTAAATCCTCAAATTCCCAAAATCCCTAGTTTCTACGCTAACCCCTAATTCTACCATGAAACTCTAGATATTTAGGTTGAATTCTAGTAGAATGAAGTAAAAGATTGAAAGAAACGAGTTAAGGAACTCTTACCTATGATTTGGGGAAGAAAATGTCTTTGAAAAATCTCCCTAGGCCTCCTATCCTTTTGAAAACGAGAAGAAAAATGGCTGGAGTCCGAATTAAATGCTCACTGCCCAGCGACCTTCGCACATGCGGTGCTTTGGTCTCACCTGCGCATCCGCTTGTGCGGACGGGATATGTGTTTCTATGGAAAAAAGGGCTGGGCCAAGTGGGGCTGCACCTGCGGACAGGGTTCTGCTTCTGCGGTTTTGCTCTTGCGAAGAAAAGTCTGCATCTGCGAATAAATGAAGTCTAGGCCTGGGTTGCATCTGCGGGACTTTCGCTCGCACTTGCGACCAAAGGCTCGTAGGTGCGGGCACACCAGATTTGGTGCACCAACCGCCTTGTTGAGGTTTGAACTCAACTCGCACATCGCCCGAATGGCACCCGAGCCCTCGGGGCACCAAAGTAAACATGCACGCAAGTCTAAATATATCATACAGACCTGCTCGTGCGATCAAATCGCCAAAATAACACCTAGAACTCTAAATTTAGCACCAAATCAAATGAAATTCTCAAGAACACTTTAAAATTTCTATTTCCTCAACTGGACGTCCGAATCACGTCAAATCAACTCCGTTTCTCACCAAATTTCACAGACATGTCTTAAATATCATAATGAACATGTACCGGGCTCCGGAATCAAAATACGGACCCGATACTAACAATGCCAAATATCAATCAATTCTTAAAAATAAATAATTTCCAAACTTTTAATTTTTATCAAAAATTCATAACTCAAGCTAGGGACCTTCGAATTCGATTTCGGGCATACACCCAGGTCCCATAATTCGATAGGGACCTACCGGGACTGTCATAGCACGGATACAGGCCCGTTTACCATAAATGTTGACCGAAGTTAACTAAAATCAACTTTTAACGCAAAACTTCTTATTTTCATTAGTTGTCAACATAAAAGCTTTCCAAAAACCTGCCCGGACTGCGCACGCAAATCGAGAAGGGTAAAATTGAGTTTTATAAGGCTTAAGAGTGCATATTCGAGTTCTAAAACATAAGATGACCATTTCGGGTCATCACATTCTCCACCTCTAAAATAACCGTTCGTCCTCAAACGGACATAGAAAAGTACATGGGCTTGTGAAAGGGTGGCGATATCTAGTCCGCATATTAGACTCAGACTCCCAAGTAGCTGCCTTAATAGGCTGACCTCTCCACTGCACTCGAACTGAAGGGTAACTCTTTTATCTCAACTGGCGGACTTGCTGGGCTAGAATTGCCACCGGCTCCTCCTCGTAAGTCAAATCCTTGTCCAATTGGACAGAGCTGAAATCTAATACATGGGACGGATCACTGTGATACTTTCGAAGCATGGACACATGGAATACCGGATAAACAGCTGCTAAACAAGGTTGCAATGCAAGCCTGTAAGCCACCTCTCCCACTCTCTCCAGAATCTCAAAAGGCCCGATATACCTAGGGCTCAACTTGCCCTTCTTCCCGAACCTCATTACACCCTTCATGGGTGATACCCAAAGTAACACTCTCTCTCCGACCATGAGTGCAACCTCATGAACTTTTCTTTCTGGACTGAGCTGTGCGAAGTCGATCCTGAATAATCTTGACCTTATCCAAGGCACCCTGTACTAAATCTGTACCCAATAATCGAGCCTCCCCCGGCTCAAACCACCCAACTGGCGACCTACATCGTCTACAATATAATGCCTCATAGGGATCCATCTGAATGCTCGGCTGGTAGCTGTTATTGTAGGCAAACTCCGCTAACGGCAAAAATTAATCCCCAAAACCTCCAAAGTCAATAACACAGGCACGAATCATATCCTCCAAGATCTGAATAGTACGCTCGGACTGCCCGTCCGTCTGAGGATGAAATGCTGTGCTCAACTCAACCCACGTACACAACTCACGCTGTACTGCCCTCCAAAAGTGCGAGGTAAACTGCGTACCTCAATCAGAAATGATAGACATAGGCACAACGTGAAGACGGACGATCTCCCGAATATGTATCTTTGCCACCGCTCCGAGGGATAGGTAACTGCCATATGAATGAAATGCGCTGACTTAGTTAGCCTGTCCACAATGACCCAAACTGCATCGAACTTCCTCTAAGTCCGTGGGAGTCCAACAACAAAGTCCATAGTGATATACTCCCACTTCCACTCAGGAATATCTAACCTCTGAAGTAAACCACCAGGTCTCTGATGCTCACACTTTACCTGCTGGAAATTTAGGCACCGAGCTACATAGGCAACTATGTCCTTCTTTATTCTCCTCCACCAATAATGCTGCCTCAAGTCTTGATACATCTTGGCGGCGCTCGGATGAATAGAATACCGGGAACTGTGGGACTCCTCAAGGATCAACGCACGAAGTCCATCCACATTAGGCACACAAATACGACCTGCATCCTCAAAAATCTGTCATCTCCAACAGTAACCTACTTGGCACCCTCGTGCCGCACTCTGTCTCTAAGGACAAGTAAATGAGGATCGTCATCCTGCCGATATCTGATGTGCTCAAACAAAGAAGACCGAGCAACTATACAAGCTAGAACACAGCTGGGCTCAGACACATCTAACCTCACGAACTAGTTGGCCAAGTCCCGAACATCCAATACAAGCGGTCTCTCCCCAACTGGAATATATGCAAGGCTACCCATACTGACTGACTTCCTACTCAAAGCGTCGGCCACCATGTTGGCCTTCCCGGGATGATACAATATGGTGATATCATAGCCTTTCAATAGCTCCATCCGCCTCCTCTGCCTCAAATTGAGTTCCTTCTTCTTGAACAAATACTGCAAGCTCCGATGATCAGTGAATACCTCACATGGCATGCCGTAAATAACTAAGTTTGAAATGTTCGACGGGATAGGTGATCCAAAGGTACATCTAAGGACGTATTGCGACAAGCTCGTAGGGGTTGGTAAAGATGAAAGAATCTGTATGAAGCTGTTCATGAGGAGCCTCACTGGAGACGCCCTATCCTGGTACATCAGTCAAAATCCAAAGAAGTGGATTAATTGGGTAAGCATGGCATTAGATTTTATGGATCAGTTCAGATTCAACACAGAGAATGCACCAGACGTCTTCTATATCCAGAATCTTAAGAAGAAGCTGACAGAAACTTTCTGCGAGTATGCTACTCGGTGGAGATCAGAGGCTGGAAAAGTAAGGCCAGCATTGGAAGAAGAACAAATGAATAAATTCTTTGTCCGGGCCCAGGATCCGCAATATTATGAGAGGTTGATGGTTATTGAAAATTATAAATTCTCCGACATCATCAAATTGGGAGAAAGAATAGAAGAGGGAATGAAAATCGGGATGGTAACACATTTCGAGGCACTCTAGGCTACGAACAAAGCCTTGCAGTCGGGGAGGGGAGGGTATATCTAAAAAGAAAGAAGTAGGTACTATGATGGTAGCCCAAGGTCCGAAGTCTCCTCTTACATACCAAACACCTCCACCCACATATCAGCCTTCACCTCCTAGATATCAACAACCCGCTACTGCCTACCACACTTACAACACTTTTCCAACATATTACCACCCACCACCAGCACGCCAAAACTACCAAAAACTCAGGCCAAATTTTGACCGTAGGCCGCCCAGACAATACACTCCTATTGGCGAACCTATTGACCAGTTGTATAAGAGAATGAAAGCTTCCGGTTATGTCACTCCCATTCCCGTTGTCGCCATGGAAAATTTCTCTCAATGGGTCAATTCGAATAGGACATGTGCCTACCATTCGGGCATGAAGGGTCATACTATTGATGAATGTCTCACTCAGAAGGATAAGATCCAGACGTTGATTGATACCAAAGTTATACAGGCAAAGGAGACTTCACCTAACATCCGCAATAATCCCCTACCGGATCACAGGGATGAGAGGGTAAATGTGATAGAAACTGATGAAGAATGGGACCCGAAGGGGTCAATTGGGCTCATTCGAGAAGAGGATGATCCCAAAATGCCTCCAGTCACTCTCACGCCTATTGTGGTACAAATACAGTCACCGATTGAAGTTGAGGTAGCCACATCGACTCCGTTCGAGGTTGAAGTAACAACGCCCTCAGTCACGCCAACTCCGTTCAAAGTAGAAGTGACCACACCATTCATCGTAACGGTAGCACCCACACCATTCTTTAATTCCAATGCTGTGCCCTGGGACTATACTGCAGAAGCGAGAAGGAAAGGAAATGGGAAAATGGAAGAAACTGGTGCAGCACAAGGTATGACCAGAACTGGTAGGGTTTACATGCCCGAGCATTTGGGGGGAACAAGTAAAAAAGCCGCTTCCAGGCAGCCTATCATTGAAGCCATCCTGGCAGATCTTTGGAGAAAGGTGCAAGCAAGAGAGTATTCTATTGTTGATCATTTGAATAAAACCCCTGCTCAGATATCTATTCTATCACTACTGTAGAATTCTAAGGCACATAAGAACGCGTTGATGAAAGTGTTGAATGAGGCTTATGTACCCACCAACATTACCAGTGGAGAGATGGCCAACATGGTAGGACAAGTATTGGAAAGCCATAAGATCACTTTCCACAAAGATGAATTGCCACTATAAGGGTTAAGCCATAACAGGGCGTTGCATATCACAGTACAGTGCGAAGATAAATTCATTGCCAGGGTCTTGATAGATGGGGGTTCAAGTCTCAACATCTGCCCGTTGACTACTTTGAAGAGGTTAGGTAAAGGTTTTCATGAGATACGAGCAGGAACTATGAACATAAAAGCGTTTGATGGGTCTCAAAGAGCCACAATCGGAGAGACTAACCTCTGCTTACAAATGGGTCCAACTTGGTTTGATATTGAATTCCAAGTGCTCGACATATCCACCTCATACAATCTGCTATTGGGATGACCTTGAATACAAGCCGATGGGGCTGTAGCATCTACTCTGCATCAGGTTGTGAAGTTCGAATGGAATCATGAGGAGGTGATCATTCATGGAGATGAGAATAACCTTATTTACACCAACCAGACTGTCCCGGTTGTGGAGAATAAAAGGAAGTTAAGGGGAGAGACTTACCATCGCATTGAGTATTTTAACACGATCGAGAAGGACAAATTAGGGAGTAGCAAAATAGAAAGCATATTGGCATAGACTGGGTATGAACCCGGTAAGGGTCTCGGCAAGAATCTCCAAGGGATCACCAAACTAATACAGTTAAAATGTCACGGCACGAACTTTGGACTGGGATATCAATACACCTGGTACGAGTATCAAAATTGGTCACCACCATGGCGTGGTCCTTATTACCCTCTTGAGCAGCCGATACCACATTTGAGCCAATCCTTCCATCAGGTTGATATGATGTGGGGATCCGAAGAAGATGAAGCGCTAGCTGGTTTAAGGAATCTATTCTTGGAAGATGAAGACATGGACTGCAGTGTAATAGTTGAGGAGGAGGAGGAGGAAGGCCTCGTCATCCAGACAGTGGAGAAGGGAGCTATTCTCAGGAACTGGACTAACACACCATCAAGGGCCCGCAGAGCTCCGGGGTAGCCTGGTTGCTAGTGTTATTTATTTTGAAAACAATTCTTATGAGCATTTTAAAAACATTTTCAGTATTTTGTTTTGAAACATTTGTTTGAATCATTAAAAAATCTCCTTTGTTTGACATCTTGATAATTATAAATGGTTTGCTATTTTATTATTTATTACTATTCTCTACATTTTTCTCTCTACAACATTATTATTTCTTATTGTGATGAACCAACAACTGTGACATGTAATGAGACAACGCAACATAAGGATAGTGACTCAAAAGAAATAGAAGAAGAAGATATAATACCTGAGGAAATTGTTAGAGAAGTTGAAGATTTTGAGAACAAGCCTAAGTCCAACCTGGACGAAACTGAGATAGTCAACTTGGGAGATTCTGAAACAGTCAAAGAAACTCGCATAAGCATTCACCTGTCACCATCAGAGAAAGAAGAATACACCCGTTACCTGAAAGAATCTGAAGACATTTTTGCATGGTCTTATGATGATGTGACTGGTTTGAGCACGTCCGTAGTGGATCATAAACTACCCACCAACCCAATGTGTCCGCCAGTAAAGCAGAAACTCAGAAAGTTCAAGCCAGGTATGAGTCTAAAAATCAAAAAAGAAGTCACCAAGCAGATCAAAGCTAAGGTTCTCAGAGAGGTTGAATATCGAACTTTGTTGGATAACATCGTGCCAGTTTTGAAGAAGGATGGGAAGGTCAGAGTATGCGTCGATTATCGGGACCTAAATAGAGCAATTCCCAAAGATGATTTCCCGTTACCCAACATACACATACTGATCGACAACTGCGCCAATAATGAACTCCAATCCTTTGTGTATTGCTTCGCGGGATATCATCAGATCTGGATGGATGAAGAGGATACCGAAAAGATAGCTTTTATTACACCGTGTGGGGTGTACTGCTATAAAATGATGTCGTTTGGTCTGAAGAATGCTGGGGCCACTTATATTAGGCCATGACAACTATTTTCCACGACATGCTATACAAGGAGATAGAGGTATATGTGGATGACGTCATCATCAAATCCAAGAAGAGTACAGATCACATAGCAGACTTGAGGAAATTCTTTGATTGGCTTCGAAGATACAATTTGAAATTGAATCCCGCAAAATGTGCCTTTGGGGTCCCCGGAGGAAAGTTGTTAGGATTCATCGTCAGTCGCCGAGGAATTAAGCTAGACCCATCAAAGGTCAAGGCTATCCAGGATTTGCCACCTCCAAAGAACAAGAAAGATGTGATGAGCTTCTTGGGACGTCTTAATTACATCAGCCGCTTCATAGCACAATCAACCATGATCTGTGAGCTGATTTTCAAAATGTTAAAGAAGGATGCCGCAACCAGTTGGACTGAAGACTGCCAGAAAGCTTTTGACAGAATCAAAGAATATTTATTCACATCGCTAGTCCTGGTCCCGCCAGAACCTGGTAGACCACTGCTACTCTATCTCTCCGTATTAGATGGGGCTTTTGATTGTGTCTTGAGACAACATGATGAGACGGGAAGGAAAGAACAGGCCATACACTAACTGAGTAAGAAGTTCACACCCTACGAAGCATGGTATTCTTTGTTGGAACGCACATGCTGTGCTTTGACCTGGATAGCCCAGAAACTGAGGCACTACTTCTATGCCTATACCACATATCTCATATCAAGGATGGATCCTCTAAAGTACATCTTCCAGAAACCCATGCCTACAGGGAAGCTGGCAAAATGGCAGATATTATTGAGTGAATTCGACATCGTCTATGTAACTCAGAAGGCGGTTAAGGGACAAGCATTAGCGGATCATCTTGCGGAAAATCTTGTAGGAGGAGATTACGAACCACTAAAAATGTATTTTCCTGATGAAGAAGTATCATTCATAGGAGAAGATATCGCCGAAGCCTACGACGGATGGAGAATGTTTTTCGATGGAGCCGCAAACTTCAAACGAGTGGATATTGGAGCCATTTTGGTGTCAGAAATAGGTCAACATTATCCGATATCCATGAAACTCAGATTTCCGTGCACCAATAATATGGCAGAATATGAGGCTTGCATATTGGGGCTCAATTTGACCGTTGACATGAATATCTAGGAATTACTGGTAATTGGTGATTCAGATCATCTAGTACATCAGGTGCAGGTAGAATGGGCTACAAAGAATACCAAGATATTACCATATCTATATCATGTTCAAGAGATGATGAAGAGGTTCACGAAGATAGAGTTTAGACATGTCCTGAAAATCCAGAATGAGTTCGCAAATGCATTGGCCACTTTGTCCTCCATGATACAGCATCCGGACAAGAATTTCATCGACCCCATTCCGGTAAGGATTCATAATCAGCCAGCTTACGGCGCTCATGTTGAATAAGAAGCAGACAGGAATCCATGGTTCCATGATATCAAGGAGTACTTGGCAAATGGAGAGTATCTGAAGCATGCAAATCATACTAAAAACGCATGCTCCGAAGATTGTCCAACCATCTCTTCCAAAGTAGAGGAATTCTATACAGAAGGACTCCATACCTAGGGTTATTATGGTGTATTGATGCCAAGGAAGCTTCCAAACTGCTCGAAGAGATACACTCTGGAACTTGCAAACCACACATGAATGGTTTCATTTTAGCCAAGAAGATACTGAGGGCGGGTTATTTTTGGATGACTATGGAAATAGACTGCATTAGGTATGTCCAGAAATGTCATCAGTGCCAAATACACGCATATATGATACGGGTGCCGCCAAATAAACTCAATGCAATGAGTGCACCTTGGCCTTTTGCCACTTGGGGAATGGACGTCATTGGACCAATCGAGCCCGCCGCTTCAAACGGGCACAAGTTCATTTTATTGGCCATAGACTACTTTACAAAATGGGTCGAAGCTGCATCCTACAAAGCTGTAACCAAGAAAGTTGTCGCAGATTTTGTGAGAGATCGTATTGTTTGCCCATTCGGGGTTCCAGAGTCCATCATCACCGACAATGCCGCCAATCTCAACAGTGATCTAATGAAAGCTATGTGCGAGCCCTTCAAAATAAAGCACAAGAATTCAACAGCATACAAGCCTCAAATGAATGGAGCCGTGGAGGCCGCAAACAAGAATATCAAGAAAATACTGAGGAAGATGGTAGACAACCACAAGCAATGGCATGAGAAGTTACCATTTGCCTTATTGGGGTACCGTACCACAGTACGCACATCAACCGAGGCAACTCCCTATTTGCTGGTCTACGGTACCGAAGCTATCATTCCTGCCGAGGCTGAACTTAGTGATGCAGAATGGATAAGAAGCCGCTATGAACAATTAGCTCTCATTAACGGGAAAAGAATGAATGCAGTGTGTCATGGTCAACTGTATCAGAATAGGATGTCCAGAGCTTTCAATAAAAGGGTCAAACCTAGACAGTTCGCATCGGGGCAGCTGGTACTGAAGCGGATCTTCCCGCATCAAGATAAAGCCAAAGGAAAATTTTTGCCCAATTGGCAACGGCCCTACATGGTTCACAGAGTACTAACATGAGGAGCACTCATACTCATAGAAATGGACAGAGAGGTTTGGCCAAAGCCTATCGATTCAGACGCATCCAAAAGATATTATGTTTAGAATGTTCGCATCTCTTCATCTGATGTATTTGAACTACGCTCGACCTTATTCCCATTTAAGAGGGGATACGTAGGTAGCCCTATGGGTTCGATCACAATTCAACAAAATTTTAATTTTCCCCACAACCAGAAAATGGGGTAAAATTTTGAGGAGGACCCTCAAAATTGCGGAGCAAGTCCAGCCAACGTCATCATATACAAAAAGGTCAGAGAATCGCCTAAGTAAACTGGGGCAGAATTTTGAGGAGGACCCTCAAAATTCTAAGGAAGTCGCAATGTCTCTAAAGTGTCACAGTCATTGGTTCATCTAATTTATCCGATATTGCATACTAATGTATTTTAAATAACTACATTCATCATATGCACGCACATTTTCGAAAACTTTATTTTTATGGAACAACCAGATGCTACCCATGGTAACTCAAGCAGGACTACGATATAGAGCAAAGCAAAGTAGGCAGGCAGAGGCACGAACCAACCTTCCCCCGTAAAACTCACGATTGTCCTTTGGATACAGGAATAAGAAATATTATCAAATTCGGGCACACCACAGAATCACTATCTTCATAACGACAAAGCTGCCAAGCGCAAACACATTTCCAGCTAAGAAATACTCTACTATTACTTATTATCTGTTCATTGCATGAGATTAAGCATTGTCTTCATCTTGCATGAGGCTAAGCCCTACCTCCTTAATTGCATAAGGCTAAGCACTACCTTCCCCTGCATGAGACTAAGCATTGTCTCCATCTTTGTATGAGGTTAAGCCTTGCCTTCTCAATTGCATAAGGCTAAGCACTGCCTTCCCTGCATGACACTAAGCATTGTCTCTATTTTGCCTGAGGCTAAGCCCTGCCTCCTCAATTGCATAAGGCTAAGCACTGCCTTCCCCTACATGAGACTAAGCATTGTCTCCACCTTTACATGAGGCTAAGCACTGCCTCCTCAATTGCATAAGGCTAAGCATTGCCTTCCCCTGCATGAGACTAAGCATTGTCTCCCACTTGCATGAGGCTAAGACCTGCCTCCTCAATTCCATAAGGCTAAGTATTGCCTTCCCCTGCACGAGACTAAGCATTGTCTGCCACTTGCATGAGGCTAAGCCCTACCTCCTCTTGCATGAGACTAAGCATTGTCTCCCATCTTGCATAAGGCTAAGCCCTGCTTCCTCCTTGCATGAGACTAAGCGTGTGAACAATGGCTGCCAGCTCTAGGTCATGAACATGGTAATTCTTCTCGTGAACCTTCAGCTGCTGCGAAGCATATGCAATAACCTTGACACCTTGCATCAATACTGCACCTAGACCAATACGAGACGCGTCACAATATACTGTATAAGATCCTGAACCTGTGGGTAACACCAATACCAGTGCCATAGTCAAAGCAGTCTTGAGCTTCTGAAAGCCCGCTTCACACTCGTCTGACCACCTGAACGGGTCACCCTTCTGGGTTAATCTGGTCAATTGGGCGGCTATGGATGAAAACCCCTCCACAAATCGACGGTAATAGCCCGCCAAACCCAGGAAGTTACGAATCTCTGTAGATGATATGGGTCTAGGCCAGTCCTGAACTGCCTTAATCTTCTTAGGATCCACCTGAATACCCTCTACTGATATAACGTGGCCTAATAAAGCAACTGAACTCAACCAAAACTCGCATTTTGAGAACTTAGCATATAACTGCCTGCCTTTCTGAGTCTGAAGAACGACCCGAAGGTGCTGCTCATGCTCCTTTCGACTGTGGGAGTAGATCAAGATATCATCAGTAAACACAACCATAAAGGAATCCAGGTAGGGTTTGAACACCTAGTTCATCAAATCCATGAATGCTGCTGGGGAATTTGTCCGCCCAAATGACATCACTAGAAACTCATAATGCCTATACCGAGTCCGAAAAGCTGTCTTAGGAATATCGGATGCCCTAATCCTCAACTGATGGTAGCCAGATCTCATATCAATCTTTGAAAACACCTTGGCACCCTAAAGCTGATCAAATAAATCATCAATCCTCAGCAATGGATATTTATTCTTGATGGTGGCTTTGTTCAACTGCCGATAATCTATACACATCCTCATCGATCCATCTTTCTTCTTCACAAACAACACAGGTGAACCCCAGGGCGAGACACTAGGTCTAATGAAGCCCTTATCAAGCAAATATTACAACTGGTCCTTCACTTCCTTCAACTCTGGCAGGGCCATGCGATATGGCAGAATGGAAATAGGCTGAGTGCCCGGAGCCAAATCAATTCAAAAATCAATATCCCTGTCGGGTGGCACTCTCGACAGGTTTGCAGGAAACACCTTTGGAAACTCACGAACAACTGGCAACGAATATATGGAATGAACCTCCACACTAAAATCACAGACATAAGCCAAATAAGCTAGACACCCCTTCTCGACCATATACCGAGCCTTCACATAAGAGATAACTCTGCTGGCAGAATGGCCAAGATTACCTCTCCACTCTAATCAAGGCAACCCTTGCAAGGCTATGGTCACTGTCTTGGCGTGACAATATAATATAGCATGGTAAGGTGACAGCCAATCCATACCCAGTATGACATTAAAATCAACCATGTCGAGAAATAGAAGATCTACTCAAGACTCTCAATGGTGACCACACATGAACGATAAACACGATCTACAATAATAATATCTCCCACTGGTGTGGACACATACACAGGAGCACTTAAAGAATCACGGGGAAAAACCAAATAGGAAGCAAAATAGGATGACACATAGGAGTAAGTGGACCCCAGATCAAATAGAACTGAAGCATCTCTACTGCAAACTGAAATAGTACATGTGATAACAGCGTCAGATGACTCAGCCTCAGGCCTAGATGGGAAAGCATAACACCGGGGATGGGCCACACCACCCTAAACTACGTCCCTGGGATGGCCTCTAGCTGGCTGGTCTCCACCTCTAACGGCCTGACCTCTACATCTAACTGTCCGGCCTCTACCTTTGGCTGCCTGACCCCTACCTCTGGCTGGCTGAGCAGGTGGTGCAGTAACTAGTGCCAGAATGATGGCACGAGAACTCTGATGCTGTGAGTTGCCCGTTGCCCGAGGGCAAAATCTAGTAATGTGCCTCTGATCACCACAAGTATAACATAACTTCGGCTGCTGTGACTGCTGACCCTGAAACTGATCCTGCCGACATGAATAACCACCCTGATAACTCTGGAGTGGAGGTGCACTAATAGTAGCTGGTGGCGCATTATAGGCTAGCTGGTCGGAATAATGCATCTGAGGCCCACGACCACCTGAGGCACCATGGGATGCCTGGAGCGCTGAATGAAACGGCCTGAGAGGATGGCCTCTACCAAAAGTACTCCTGCCTCTAGATGAGGTACCGCTAAACTCACCGGAATGACGAGGTCTCTTGTCAGACCCCTGACCTCCCTGAGTAAGAACCCGTTCGACTCGTCTGGCGACATTAGCAGCCGCCTGAAAGGAAATCTCACTCCCAGTCTCCTTAGCTATCTGCAATCTGATAGACTGAGTAAGTCCATCAATGAACCTCCTCACCCTCTCTCTCTCGGTGGGAAGCAGAAAAATAACATGACGGGCCAAATCCACAAAATAGGTCTCATACTGAGTGACAGTCATACTGCCCTATTAGAGACACTCAAACTGACGGCGACGCTCCTCTCTCAATGTGATAGGCAGAAATTTTTCTACGAAGAGCTGAGAGAACTGGTCCCATGTAAGAGCAGGAGACTCAGCTGATCTGGTCAACAAGTAATCTCTTCACCATTTCTTGGGGGAACCAGTCATCTGAAATGCAACAAAATCGACCCCATTGGTCTCCACTATACCCATGTTCCATAAAACCTCATAACAACTATCAAGATACTCTTGGGGATCCTCTGAAGGAGCACCGCTGAAGTGAATAGGAAAGAGCTTGATAAACCTGTCCAATCTCCATAAAGACATAGCTGGCCCATCTCCGACCTGTGCCACAATAACCGGCTGAACTAATCCGACTGGCTGAGCTGCTGAAGCCTGATACTGGGGAACTATCTGCTCCAGAGTGGGAGTGGTAGGAGTCTAGGCTCCCCCTCTAGCCTGAAAGACTGCTAGTGCCATGGGAAATGCGCCAGTCTGGGCCACACTCTCCATAAGGTCCACCAAACGGACCAAAGCGTCCTGAAGTACTGGGGTAGAAATGAACCCTTCCGGAACCTGAGTTGGTCCGGCAGGAACAGTCTGGGCTGGAACCTCCTCGTCAAGCTCTATCCGAGGCTCCACTATTGGGGATGCTACTCAAGCCCTAGGCTGAGCCCTGCCCTACCTCGGCCTCTGGCACGACCTCGGCCTCGAACTCTGCCCTACGTAGGAGCTGTCACTGGAGGCTCTGGCTGTTGCTCAGCTGAGGAAGCGGTACGTGTTTTTGCCATCTGCGAGAGAATAAGAGTAGAAGAGTTCAATCAGTATTGAGAAAGCAAAATCGCACGATAGAGAAGAATAGAAGTGAAACTTGTTCCTAAACTTCATAGCCTATGGAAGATAAGCACAGACGTTTCCGTACCGATCCTCCAGACTCTAGTAACCTTGCTCGTGAATCGTGAGACCTAGGCCACCTAGTGCTCTGATACTAACTATCACGACCCAAAATTTCCCACCGACGGGATCGTGCTGATGCCTAACATTTCACTTGCTAGACAAGCTAACGTTATAGAATCATTTACCAATTCATTATTTCCATTCAGTAATTAACATTAATTAACTACAATAAAATATAACAAGTGCGAAATATCATAAATTTGTATTAACTACTACCACCCGGATCTGAAGTCACAATTGACGAGCATTCTAGAATTTACAACAAGTAATAGTCTGAAGGAAATACAACTATCTGAATGAAAGAAAATAGTAAGACATAAAGGATAGACGGGGACTTCAAGGTTTATGAACGCCGACAGATCTACCTTGAGTCTCCAGACATCGGACCAGTAGCAAATCTCGATCAACCTGAGCTGATATCAAAATCTGCATAGAAAGTGCAGAGTGCAACATCAGTACAACCGACCCCATGTACTGGTAAGTGTCGAACCTAACCTCGGCAAAGTAGTGATGAGGCTAGGACAAGACACCCACATATAACCTGAATAGTATAATCATGCAAGAGGCAACAACAATAAGTACAACAATAAATTCAGAAATAATGGGAGGGCAACATACAGTGGGAGAATACAACATAAAGAGTGAGTATAATGTAAAGACATAATTAAACCGGAAATCCTTGAATGAATTGAGCAATTAAGACAACGAGGAAAACTGCATGGCATCACCCTTCATGTTTTTACTCTCAACCTCACCAAATAACGAATAAGACTGCACGGCATCACCCTTCGTGCTTTTACTCTTTTCCTCACAATATAAATAAATTATGCACGGCATCACCCTTCATGCTTTACACTCTTCCTCACAATATAATTAAATTATGCACGACATCACCCTTCGGGCTTTATACTCTTCCTCGCAATATAATTAAATTATGCACGGCATCACCCTTCATGCTTTACACTCTTCCTCACAATTCACAGAATCAGAAACAACGGATAGAGAAAAGTTTCACAAGAAAACAATATTTCATAAATGATTACTTTCACAATTTAACATCTCAACCTCGAATCAATATTCACAATTTTATCATCCTTGGTGGAACCGGATACAAGTCTTCCAACATTTCAACAACAACAATAAGCATGGATAACAAGATTTAAGACTACAAATTTGCAAGAAATGGATTTTCACTCGCATGCTATGACTCGAACACAATGTATAGATGCTCGTCACCTCAACTACACGTCGTATTCAACAACAAAACATGTAGCAAATACTCACACAATACCTATTCCCTCAAGCCAAAGTTAGATACCACACTTACCTCGCTCCGAAGGCCTCTTTATTCTCAATCACAACTTTCCTTTGGAATTCACCTATAAACCACTCGTATCTATTCAAAAATGACTCATTAATATCAAATATTGCTAAAGGAATCCATTATATTTCATAAGTTAAATTTCCAAAATTTTCCTCCAAAAAGTCGAAAGAATCGACCCCGGGCCCGTTTGGTCAAAACTTGAGGTTCGAACTAAAATCCTCTTACCCATTCACCCCCGAGCCCGAATATGTAATTAGGTTTGGAATCCGACCCTGAATTGAGGTTAAAATCCCCAAATTCCTGAAATCTCTAGTTTCTACCCTAACCCCTAATTCTACCATAAAACTCTAGATTTTTAGGTTGAATTCTAGTAGAATGAAGTAAAAGATTGAAAGAAACAAGTTAAGGAACTCTTACCTATGATTTGGGGAAGAAAATGTCTTTGAAAAATCGCCCTAGGCGTCCTATCCTTTTGAAAACGAGAAGCAAAATGTGCGTTTCTACGGAAAAAAGGGCTGGGCCATCTGGGGCCGCATCTGCGGACAGGGTTCCGCTTCTGCGGTCCTGCTCCTGCGGAGAAAATAATTTTTTCTTAAATATCAATGCCAAATATCAATCAATTCTTAAAAATAAATAATTTTCAAACTTTTAATTTTCATCAGAAATTCATAACTCAAGCTAGGGACCTCCGAATTCGATTTCGGGCATACGCCCAAGTCCCATAATTTGATACGGACCTACCGGGACCGTTTACTAAAAATGTTGACCGGAGTCAACTAAAATCAACTTTTAATTCAAAAATTCTTATTTTCATTAGTTTTGAACATAAAAGCTTTCCAGAAACCTGCCGGACTGCGCACGCAAATTGAGGAGGGTAAACGTGAGATTTTTAAGGCTTAAGAGCATAGATTCGAGTTCTAAAATATAAGATGACCATTTTGGATCATCATAAGATCAATCTCTCAAGTTTATAAACTTCAAACTTCGAACCAAGCATCCGATTCAAGCCTAACCAATCCGGATTGAACCTAAATTTTTCACACAAGTTTCAAATGACATATCGAACATATTCCCACTCCTGGAACAATAATTTGAACCCGATAACATGAAAGTCAATTATCGGTCAAATCTATAACTTTCCAAACCTTCAAATTGCTAACTTTTGTCAAATAGTATTGAAACCTTCTAGAAACATCCAAATGCAAATCTGGGCATACGTCCAAGTCCATAATCACCATCCTGACCTAACGGAACCATCAAATTCCAATCCGGGATCAAATACATAAAGTCAAACTAGGTCAACTATTCCAACTTAAAGCTTCCTATTTAAGAATCATTCTTCCAAGTTATTTCGAACAACCCGAAGACCAAAACCGACGATACACACAAGTCATAATACACCATCTGAAGCTACTCATGACCTCAAACTATTAAGTTAAGTGCAAATTCTCAAAATGACCGGCCGAGTAATTATATATTCATCATTATTTAGTTCAATTATCATCAAAATATCATTTTAAAAGATAATTTATCTTAAAGAATAATTGGCTTTGTAGTGTTATGCTAGTATATAGTCACTTAAATATGTACATGACTATGAATTTCATATACTTTAAAAAAGCCCGAAAAAACCATATGACTCAATTGGATTGGTTTGGTTCTAATGTTGGAAAAATTGACTTAATTTGTTTGGTTTTCTTTTAGGAGAAAACTGATTGAAAGTCATAAAGAGCAAATAAATCAGGTAAGCATGTAATTGCAATTTCAACTATAATCAACGCAAGGTATAAATAAATCTAGAGGCCAAATTAGTGTAAGTATGCTAAGGTCAAAACCTAAGTGGGGTTTCCCCAACAGAGTTGTCATGTTGTTGCACCCTATTTTGCACTAGTCAAGACAGGATTCAACTTGTGGTTTCTCTGTTGTTGATGAAAGAGAATCCCCACCTAATATTTAAAGGTATACTAGGGTACCTATTTAATTACTAAGTTATGTTCATTATAGGTCTGTGAACCAGTGAGATTATGGGTAAGGGTTTTTGTTCTTCTAAGGGGAAGGTATTAGACACCCCTTAAAATCTACCTGAGGTAGCTCCATAGGACTTAGACTAATTTTAAGGAATCAATTATTTATACTATACTTAGTTACTACTAAGACATGGCTTACTATATACCGAAGTGAATGTATATGTGTAAGAATTTAAGAAGGGTATGAGATTAAAAGAGTTATTGAAGGTTAATAGAGTTTTGAAAGTGGCCTATAATTTAAGGCTTGTAATTATTAAGTTAAGAAAGTGATTACCTTTGAAGAACAAATGTTTGTACAATTTTAGAAGATGTACACAAGAAAAAGCGATTCTAAATGTACCTCGATTTTTATAAAAATTCTGAAGAAGGCGAGTCTTTGAAAATTTATTTAGGTGATCATTTCATTACTGCTTTTCATGAAAAATCTGGTTTTGTTCCTTGTTAGCAAAAACCAGTGATTCTTTTCTAATTTCTCTTTGAAAACGAGATGTTGTTTGATTATGGATATGAGCTTCAAAAAATCTTTAAGAAAGGTGAGTATACAAGATGAGCAAATCCTAATTTACAGGGGCGAAGATTAATTACCAATTAATTCTCTTAAGTCCTATATTAGTTAAGGTTTGCCTATGTTTCATATGATAATGTACGAAGATAAGTCACATAATTTAATACTTGAGTGTTAAATACATGAGAACAAAACATGATAAAACAACGAATGCAGTGAGCGAAAAATAATGAAAGCATTAATCTAAACTATGGAAATAATGAGCAGTAACGAAAGAAGTAAAAGAGAGAAGACTGGACTGTGATGATTGAGCCTCAATAAAGTAGGCCCCGCAATTTGAGAGGTGCGTCTATAGCAAATTGGACTCTTCAAAGATGCAGCAAAACTGGTTTGGGCCTGAGTTCCTTAGGAACTCAGCAGACCCAAATGTATACATTCCCAAAAGAATAAAAGAAGGTCATTAGAAGTATGTTCCACATTCTCAACGTATTCAAAACATTTATGACATGTACATTAAATAACAATTGGAACAAGAAAATAATCAATATTGTGGGAAATTATATTAATGTGGTGGTTCTACTTAGCAAATAATTCACATTGAAAACCTTTCGTTGTCATTAAACATTAAACCCCCCCAAAACTAAATGCGTCAATGAATTAAGGGCTAAGGAGGAAACTCAACTCAAGGTAGATGATCCCTTTGAATCCCCCGACACTTCAAAGTTCCCAAGGGACTCAAGGCTTAGGGTAATGCTTGTGCCGGGGAGGGCAGCCCAACCTAGAGTCAAACTCCACTCCCAAATTCCCTTAAACACTAATAATATGTTTTCCTTACGGGTTTAAATGCCAATAAGGCCCTTTCAATGTAAACTAAATGCTATAGCATAGCCTACCACAAAATATATACTTTCCCTCCTAACATAAAAACATATAGTCTATACCGGATTACCAAACAAACATATATCACATGAATTCTAAAGATCTGATTCTAAACACATATAGGTTAGGGGCAGAAGCATCATAATCATATTTCAAAAGTCTAAATTTGGAGTAGAGTAATATTCCAAGGAAAATTAAAGCTATGCAGCAACAACTCAACATATACAAAGGTTTCAAAGATATCTAGGACTGTCACGATCCTAGTTTTCCTCTGTAGGATGTCGTGACGACACCTAGTTTCTAAGACTTGGTAAGCCTAAAATTTACTGAATTAATAGAAGAATTCAACCATCAATTGATAAATATGAAATAGAAATCCTTATAAACAACTTAAAATCCCAAAACCAGTAGTACAAGTCATAAGCTCTACTGAGTTTGCTATAAAATTCCTAAATACAACTATTCAAAATATAATTTACTCTGAGGCCTGCAAACGCGACGTCAAGTCTACCTTGAGTTTCCACGAGGTACCAAACCTCAAAATCACAAATCACGGGTCCCAATTCGTTAACCCTAATCACTTGGCATCTTGTGCCCACATTACAATTCATAACAACATTGCCCAAGGAATGACAATATCTAATATCCGCACAGACCACTCACGTGCCAACAATAAGAATGACTCATGACTGCACGGACAACTCACATGCCAACATGAGAACTCCCACACATAAGGCAAGTACATGGGGTACATGTAAATGGTCAAAATATTAGGATTCATCTTCTTAGACCGATATGGGTGATTTATCTACGTGTATGCTTGTGAAAGTGTTCTACCACAATTCATGTCAACAAGTAAGAGTAGAGACAGTGAATGGCACATAAAAAATGATCACCACAGAATGTACAGTGTAATAAAGTCAGCAATGAAATTGAAACAACGAGTAATACCACAAGATTAGATACACAGAACTAAGCAAATAGTGCAACACAGAGAAAGACAATTAGTAGTATAATAAGGAAACAACAATCAAAGACAAGTACAAAAGAATGGGGGAAATGTCAACAAGAGTCACTACCGAGGTATCGCCTCGTAGTCTCAAATCATAAAATGAATCACAATCTTTCCTTATATCACCGTGTGAGCCTTTATATTTAGTTTTGAAATATCAGTTTTCCTGAAATAGCATCCCGCATTTTACCCCACTTTATCATACAGCATGGCTTCTAGTAGTTCCCCTACTAGCCATGCGTATCAAGCCCACCTTATCTCACCGCATGCGTTTCAACACTCAGACCTTATACCACCACATGCGTATCAATAATAACAATAACATGGCAGAAACCTCGTGCAAATATGAGAACAATAGCACGGCAGAAACCTCATGCAAACATCATAACAACAACATGACAGAAACCTCGTGCAAACATCATAACAATCCTCTTAACAATAACATGTGTGCCAAAACATAACAACTCAACAAAATGACTTTCATAATATGTGCCCATATACCACAACATTTCCTCAAACAACTTCAATATCACAACCACGCATAGCCCTCAGCTCAAAAATACTGAATATAACAGCAACAACAATAATAACACGAGGATACGACAAGTAAATCAACTTAGAAACTTTAGAACACAAGGAAACTGTAGAACGAGCTCACAAAAAAGGCACAACAGAGAATAATGGTCTCAACAAGAATAGATTAACAAGGAAGAGATAATGTGTATTAAGGATTCCACAAAAGTATAATTCGATGATAAGAGAGATAACATGAATCAATAATTCCAACTAAGGATAAGTCAACAGTGAAAAGGGATAACAAAACTTCATTTAAGGTTGAGCAATTACGGAAGAGATACAACAAGCTCAATTAAGGATAAGCAATTACTGAAAAGATAATAATAACTTCAATTAAAGATAGACAAGTACGGAAAATATAGCATGGCAATAAAAGAGGCAACAACTTCAGTTCAGGCAGATAAGAATTTAATCGACAATAAGGGTAGAACATGAAGCAATTAATTCCAAAAAAGATACGTAAGGGTGAATTTATTAAATGTGGGATTTAACATGGCAAAACAACTTCATATCTAATGAACATAAGAACTTAAGAGTCCTAAACGGTCAAATTCCACAAATAAGCCGGAGCACGTACTCGTCATCTCGCATACACGACCTTCACATGACACAATTAGCACAATGACTCAAATCCTAAGGGGTAGTTTCCCCCACACAAAGTTAGGCAAGATACTTACCTCAAAGAAGTTAGATCAATACTCTAAAAGGAACTTCTCAAGTGAAATAGCCTCCTAACGACTCAAATTTAGCCAAAATAACTTCAAATCATAAATAAAACTCATAGAAAACAATTCCAGATAATAATGTTTTGATCTTATTAAAACTAAAAAGTCAATCGAAAAGTCAACTTTCGGGCCTGCGTCTCGAAACCCGACAAAAATTCTGAACACCCATTCGATAACGAGTCAAACCATACAAGAAATACCAAATTCCGATATCAATTCGTCATTCAAATTGCCATTTTACATTTTTGAAGGTTTTTCTCAAAATCCTCATCCCCCCCCAACTCAAACCACTAATTAAAAGATAAAAATAAAGATGGAATTATGAAATATAATAAATTCCGTGTGAAGAACACTTACCCCAATGATTTACTTGAAAAACTCATGACAAATCGCTCATATTCGAGGTCTACAACTCAAGATATGATAAAAATGGCCAAACCCTCGATTTTGGAAAATATATTCTGCTGCCCAGGTATTTGCACATGGCGATCGCAGAAATACACATGCGATCGCGAAGAAGAAACAATGACTGCCACAAAAATGCACTACACGATCGCGAATGAATCCATGTGATCGCGAAGAAGAAATGGCACTACCCCACGAAGCTTTACTATGTGATCGCGGAAGAAGAAAGGCGCACGCGGTTCATCAATGCCTCAAAGTAAGCAATCGCGCACATAGATGTTATTTAACATAAAAGCCTTCGTAAAGGAGTTCAAATCAAAATAAAAGTGCAGAAGAAAAAGCTCGACATCGGGGTGTCACTAGTCATGAGCATCTACTACAATCTATCTAACAATATCAAAGCTAACTCAGCCTGGAAAATAGCTAAATACAACTAGAGGAAGATAAGAGGGAGAAGAGCATGGGCTGCGATCTCCAAACAGCTACCATGCTATCTCCGAGAAAATCTGCAACCAGAACAATCAACAACTGCTACCGTGTCCGGCTACACCTAGATCTGCACACAAGGTGCAGGGAGTAACGTGAGTACGCCAACTCAGTAAGTAACGACAATAAATAAAGACTGAGTAGTAGTGACGAGCAATAAAGCATATAACGTTCATATCATGAAATCTCAGTAAAATACCTCATGCTTTTAAAATCAGGATTTGAATCAAAATATCTCGTTTAAACACAGTTCCGGAAAAAAAAATCATTTAAGGATATTTTTCAACAGCTTTCAAACAGAGAAAAAATGCAAAGGTAAGCAAAAATGATGAACTCATAAACAGACCCTCGGGCAAAGAATCACTCGTATACAGCCCCTCGGGAAAACCTCACAATCACTCATGCCTCTCGGGCATACCTCATAATCACTTTTGCCACTCGGGCATACCTCACAATCACTCATGCCTCCTAGTCACTCAGCACTCGGCACTCAGCACTCGCACTCAGTAGGTACCTGCGCTCACTGGGGGTGTGTACAAACTCCGGAGGGGCTCCTTCAGCCCAAGCGCTATATCAAGACAAATCATGGCATAAATCACTCAGGCCCTCGACCTATATCAAACATGCTACGACGTGCAACCCGATCCCATAAATATGTAACATGCTGCAACGTGCATCCCGATCCCATAAATATGCAACATGCTATGGCGTGCAGTCCGATCCCATAAATATCCTCACAAATCAGGCCCTCGGCCTCACTCAGTCATAAACCTCTCAAGCCACTCGGGCATTTCAGTAAAAACAGGGTGCTCAACCCAAAACAACATTTATATGCATCAAAATCGAGTAATAAAACTGAGTTATGAAGTAAACAGGTATAACCATGACTGAGTATAGATTTTCAATCGAAAACAGTGAGAGGATGGTAAGAAAAGACCCCTAAGGGTCGAAACAGTACTGGTTCAAGGCCCAAACATGTCATTCAACCCAATTAACAGAAACTCTTTCTAAAAACACATAAGTATCATATAATGTCCACAAAATATGCAACTTTACAGTTGCTACGGGACAAACCAAGTCGTAATCCGCAACAGTGCACGCCCACACGTCCGTCACCTAGCATGTGCGTCATTTCAAAATGGTAGAATGATATTAAATCCGAGGTTTCATACCCTCAGGACTAGGTTTACAATCGTTACTTACCTCAAACCGGTCAAATATCTAACCCGCAATTCTCTTGCCTCTGGACTCGGCCTCCAAATGCTCCAAATCTATTTACAATCAGTACAATACCATCAATATACGCTAATGGAATGAATTCCACAAGAAAAGCTACAAAATTAGACCAAAACCCAAAATTGGCTCAAACCCAGCCCCCGGGCCCATGTCTCGAAATCCAACAAAATTTATAAAACTAGAAAGCCCATTCACTCACGAGTCTAACCACACCAAATTCATCAAAATCCGACATCGTCTGGTCCTACAAATCCTTAAATTACTCTCCAATAATTCCAAGCCCTAACCCTTCATTTTCACTAATTACATGATTAAACAGCGGGAAATCACCATATATACGAGTATTAGGGCTCAAGCAACTTTCCTCACTGATAGCCCTTGAATCACCCTTCGGCCCAGGTTTCTGCCCAGGTTTTTCGCACATGCGGCCTTTTACTCGCACTCGTGAGACCGCACCTGCGCAACTCACTTATTTTCCAATACTCCGCATCTTCGACATACCCGTCGCACCTGCGCGTGGTGCGCCGCATCTGCGAAGTCCGCCTTCTCCCTTGCTTCCACATCTGCGCCCCAGGTCTTGCACCTGCGGGCTCGTAGATGCGATACCCTTATTGCACTTGCGCATCTTGCCTAGCCCACCATTGCCTGCACCTGCAAACTCCCCACGCGCACCAGCCGCCTGGCACCTACGACTCCTCCTTCCGCAGGTGCAGAAATAGCAGAATCAGCGGCTCCAGCTACAAATTCCAACTTCGACAAATCCGTTAACCACCCTGAATCACACCGAGGCCCTTAGGACCTCACCCAAAAATACCAACAAGTCATATATCAACATACCAACTTAGTCGAACCTTCGAATCACTGAAAACAACATCAAATCATCAAATTACCCTCAGATTCAAGCCAAAGAACTTCTAAATTTCCAAATTCGGCAACCGATGCCGAAACCAACCAAACAACGTCCGAATGACCTCAAATTTTGCACACACATCACAAATGACACTACAAACCTACTCAAACTTCCGAAATTCCTTTCCGTCCTAGATATCAAATTTTCCACTGTCGACCGAAATCGCCAAATTTCCAGTTTTACCAATTCAAGCCTAATTCTACCACGGACCTCCAAATTATGTTAAGGACGCACTCTTAAGTCCAAAATCACCTAACGGAGCTAACAAAACCATTAGAATTCAAATCCGAGATTGTTTACACATAGGTCAACATCCAGTTGACTTTTCTAACATAAGTTTATACTTAAGAGACTAAGTGTCTCAATTCACTTTGAAACCACTCCGGTCTCGAACCAACTAACCCGATATAATATAATATAGCTGAATAACACAAAAAAGTAGAAATGGGGAAACTGGGTCTATAACTCTCGAAACGACCGGTCGAGTTGTTACATCCTCCCCCTCTTAAACATCTGTTCGTCCTCGAACGGGTCTAGAAACATACCTGGAGTCTCGAATAGGCATGGATATCTGCTCCGCATCTCCTGCTCGGTCTCCAAGGTGGCCTCCTCCACAGGCTGACCTCTCCATTACACCTTCACTGAAGCTATATCCTTTTACCTCAACCTTTAAATCTGCCGATCCAAAATAGCACCGGCTCCACATCATAAGTCATATCACCCTCCTACTGAACCGTGCTGAAATCCAAAACATGGGACAGATCTCCAATATACTTCCAGAGCATAGAAATATGAAACACTGGATGCACACTCGACAAGTTGGGTGGTAAGGCAAGCGTATAAGCCACCTCCCTTATCCTATGAAGCACCTCAAAAGGACCAATGAACCGGGGGCTCAACTTGCCCCTCTTCAACAAAATCTTCTCCCCAACCATAAAAGACACATCACGGACATTCCTATCCGCGTAGATCTCCTGCCTATACTGCGCGGTGTGAAGCCACTCCTGAATCAATTTCACCTTATCTAATGCGTCCTGGACCAAGTCTGTACATAAGAGCCTAGCCTCACCCGACTCAAACCATCCAACCAGAGATCTACACCTCCTCCTATATAAAGCCTCGTACAGAGCCATCTAAATACTCGACTGATAACTGTTGTTATATGCAAACTCCGCGAGTGGCAGAAATTGGTCCCATGAACCCCCAAAGTCAATGACACAAGCACATAACATGTCCTCCAATATCTGAATAGTGCGCTCGGACTGCCCATCCATCTGAGGGTGAAAAGTTGTGCTTAACTCAACCTGAGTACACAACTCTCGCAGCACGGCCCTCCAAAACTGCGATGTGAACTGAGTACCCCTATCTGAAATGATGGAAACTGGGCCACCATGCAGGCGAACGATCTCTCGGATGTAAATCTCAGCCAACCGCTCTGAAGAGTAAGTAGTACCAATTGGAATGAACTGCGCGGACTTGGTCAACCAATCCATAATAACCCAAATAACATCAAACTTCCTCGAAGTCCGTGGGAGACCAACTACAATGTCCATGGTGATCCGCTCCCACTTCTACTGTGGGATCTCTAATCTCTAAAGCAAGCCACCCGGTCTCTGATTCTCATACTTAACCTACTGACAGTTAAGACACCGAGCCACAAACCAAAATATATCCTTCTTCATCTGCCTCCACCAATAGTGCTGCCTCAAATCCTAGTACATCTTCGCAGCACCCGGATGGATGGAATACCGTGAGCTATGGGCCTCCTCAAGAATCAACCCTCGAAGCCCATCTACACTAGGCACACAGATCAGGCCCTGCATTCTCAGCACATCGTCATCACAAATAGTCACATCCCTAGCATCACCTCTCCGAACCATGTCCTGAAGAACGAGAAAGTGGGGGTCATCATAATGACGCTCCTTGATACAGTCATAAAGAGAAGACTTGGAGACCATACAAGCCAATACCCGACTAGGCTCCGAAATATCCAATCTAACAAGCTTGCCCGCTAAGGCTTGAACATCCAATGCCAAAGGTCTCTCTGCTGCTGGAAGATATACTAAACTCCCTAACTCTCTGCCAGGCGACTCAAAGCATCGGCCACCACATTGGACTTCCCTGGATGGTACAAGATAGTGATATCATAGTCCTTAAGAAGCTCTAACCATCTGCGCTGACGCAAATTAAGATCCTTCTGCTTGAACAGATGCTCCAGACTCTGGTGATCAGTATAGATCTCACAAGGAACCCCATACAAATAATGATGCCAAATATTCAAGGCGTGAACAATGGCTGCTAACTCAAGATCATGGACAGGATAGTTCTTCTCATGGGTCTTCAACTGGCGTGAGGCATAGGCGATCACCCTACCCTCATGTATCAAAACACAACCAATGCTTATCCTCGAGGCATCACAATACACGGTGTAAGAACCTAAAGCTGATGGCAGAACTAACACTGGAGTTGTGGTCAAAGCAGTCTTAAGCTTCTGAAAGTTGTCCTCACACTCATCCGATCACCTGAATGGAGCACCCTTTTGCATAAATTTGGTCAAGGGCGATGCAATAGATGAAAATCCTTCCACAAAGCGACGGTAATAACCCGCTAAACCAAGAAAGCTCATAATCTCCATGGCGAGGACGGTTTGGGCCAACTATGCACCGCCTCTATCTTCTTCGAATCCACATGAATACCCTCACTGGTGCTGAAGTCGGAGGTTGACTCCTCTGCTGAGATAGACCTCCATGACGATGAGGACAATTCCTCCACATATAACCAAGATCCCCACACTAAAAAAAACTCCCTGGTGCTGGTGGCGAAAACTGAAGGGAACCCCTAACACCGGGATGACTGGTAGAAGAACCTAGCATGGAAGAGCCCTGAACAGGTGGAGCACAGGACAAACTCTGAGCTAGAAGGGCACTAAGTGATTAGTGGCCCTGATGAGAATTGTGAGAACCATGGCCAGATGATGCACCCCGATGAAATGGCCGAGCTGACTGAGCCTGTCTGAAATGACGACCTCTCCCGTGCTGGAACTGACCCCCAAAAGGAGCACCGCTGAATCCACCCTGACCAAGAGGCCTCTTGGCCTCCCTCTCAACCATCTCCTGACCGCAAACCATCTCAATCTATCGAGCAACGTCGACAACCTCATCAAAGGTAGCACCCGAAACCCTTTCCCTGGTCATGAGCAACTGTAGCTGATAAGTGAGACCATCAATAAACCTCATGATCTTCTCCCTGTCCGTGGGAACCAACCAGATCGCATGACGGGCCAACTCTAAGAACCGCATCTCATACTCTGTCACAGACATATCACCCTGGTGAAGCCGCTCAAACTGTCTGCGCAGCTCCTCTCTGCGGGATAGAGACACGAACTTCTCCAAAAAGACCACGGAGAATTGCTGCCAAGTAAGGGGTGCTGCGCCAACATGCCTATGCCTTTCGTAAGTCTCCCACCATCTGGGTGCAGCCCCAGAAAACTGAAAGGTAGTGAATGAGACCACACAAGTCTCCAGAATACCAGCAGTATGAAGTATCCTCTTACACCTGTCCAAAAAGTCCTGAGCATCCCCTCTCTCTGTGCCACTGAAAGGTGGTGGCTGGAGTTTCCCAAACCTTTCCAACCTATTCTGATCATCCTCAGGCATAACAGGAACCGCATAATTCTGAGAAACTACAACCGGCTGGGCTGGTGGTGCCTCCGGTATCTGAAGCCCCTGAATAACTTGCTCGGGTGTGCGATCGACGGGAGTCTGAGTGCCTCTCCCTGACTGAGAAGTGGCTGCGGCCGTCGAAATAGAGACCGCCTGAGCAAGGCCAGTACATGCTGTCAGAATTTAAGCTAGGGCCTCCTGAAGGCCTGGAATCACAATAGGCATAGGTGGTGCCTGAGCTGGTGCATCAACAACTGGAACCTGGTCCTGATCTAGGACAACCAGTGGATCTACAGGTACTTCCCCTACTGTTGTACGAGCTTCACCTCTGCCTCTACCATGACCTATGCCGAAGCCTCGACCTCTCGTGGACCTGGCTGGTGGTATTGGTGGCTGGCCCTCCTGACCAGTAGCACGAGTCCTCACCATCTGTGAGAGAATGAGACAACAAATATTTAGTTACTAGAATCAACAGATTCGCACGACAAGAATTAAAGAATGTGGAATTTCCTAAAGGTTCTGTAGCCTCTCGAAGATAAGTACAGACGTCTCTGTACCGATCTGCAAGACTTTACTAAACCCGTTCATGACTTGTGAGACCTATGTAACCTAGGCTCTAATACCAATCTGTCACGACCCAAACTAACCCCTGTCGTGATGGCGCCTATCGTGGAACTAGGCAAGCTGTCTCATTTCCAAAACAAACCGATATTTTCATTTCAAAGATAATTTCAATGTTATGTAACATAAAAGACTTCGTAAAGGAGTTCAAATCAAAATAAAAGTGCGGAAGGAAAAGCCCAACATCGGGGTGTCACTAGTCATGAACATCTACTACAATTTGTCTAACAATATCAAAGATAACTCAGCCTGGAAAATAACTAAATACAACTAGAGGAAGATAAGAGGGAGAAGAGCAGGGGCTGCGATCGCCAAACAGCTACCTTGCTATCTCCGAGAAAATCTGCAACCAGAACAATCAACAATCGCTACCGTGTCCAACTACACCTGGATCTGCACACAAGGTGCAGGGAGTAACGTGAGTACTCCAACTCAGTAAGTAATGACAATAAATAAAGATTGAGCAGTAATGACGAGCAATAAAGCATATAACGTTCATATCATGAAATCTCAGTAAAAAAGCTTATGCTTTTAAAATTAGGATTTGAATCAAAATATCTCGTTTAAACCCAGTTCCAGAAAAAAAATCATTTAAGGATATTTTTCAACATCTTTCAAACAGAGGAAAAATGCAAAGGTGAGCAAAAATAATGAAATCATAAACAGCCCCTCGGGAAAAGCATCACTCATATACAGCCCCTCGAGCAAACCTCACAATCACTCATGTCTCTCAGGCATACCTCACAATCACTCTTTCCACTCAGGCATACCTCACAATCACTCGTGCCTCCCAATCACTCAGCACTCCGCACTCGCACTCAGTAGGTACCTGCGCTTACTGGGGGTGTGTACAGACTCTGGAGAGGCTGCTTCAGCCCAAGCGCTATATCAAGCCAAATTATGGCATAAATCACTCAGGCCCTCGGCCTATATCAAACATGTTGTGGCGTGCAGCCCGATCCCATAAATATGCAACATGTTACGGTGTGCAGCCCGATTCCATTAATATGCAACATGTTGTGGCGTGCAGCCCGATCCCATAAATATACTCACAAATCAGGCCCTTTGCCTCACTCAGTCATAAACCTCTCAAGCAACTCGGGCATTTTTAGTAAAAACAGGGTGCTCAGCCCAAAACAACATTTATATGTATGAAAATCGTGTACTAAAACTGAGTTATGCAGTAAACAGGTATAACCATGACTGAGTAAGATTTTCAATCGAAAACAGTGAGAGGATGGTAAGAAAAGGCCCCTAAGGGTCCAAACAGTACTGGCTCAAGGCCCAAACCTGGCATTCAACCCAAATAACAGAAACTCTTTCTAAAAACACATAAGTATCACATAATGTCCACAAAATATGCAACTTTACAGTTGCTACGGTACGGACCAAGTCGCAATCCCCAACAGTGCACGCCCACATGCCCGCCACCTAGCATGTGCGTCACTTCAAAATGGTAGAATGATACGAAATTCGGGGTTTCATACCCTCAGGACTAGATTTACAATCGTTACTTACCTCAAACCGGTCAAATATCTTACCCGCAATGCTCTTGCCTCTGGACTCAGCCTCCAATTGCTCCAAATCTATTCACAATCAGTACAATACCATCAATATACGCTAATGGAATGAATTCCACAAGAAAACCTACAAAATTAGACCAAAACCCAAAATTGGCTCAAACCCAGCCCCCAGGCCCACGTCTCAAAATCCGACAAAATTTACAAAACTAGAAAGCCCATTCACTCACGAGTCTAACCATACCAAATTTATCAAAATCCGACATCGTCTGGTCCTTCAAATCCTTCAATTGCTCTCCAATAATTCCAAGCCCTAACCCCTCATTTTCACTAATTACATGATTAAACAGCGGGAAATCACCATATATACGAGTATTAGGGCTCAAGCAACTTTCCTCACTGATAGCCCTTGAATCACCCTTCAAAAATCACTCCAAAAGCTCCAAATACCGACTTGAAATGGTGGAAATGAACCAAATTCGCGAAGGGTTCTGTTAATGGTTTCTCCCCAGGTTTTTCACACCTGCGGCCTTTTACTCGCACCCGCGCGACCGCACTTGCGGTCCAAGGAGCCGCACCTGCGCAACTCACTTATCCGCCCATACTCCGCATCCACGACAAACCGTCGCACCTGCGAAGCCCACCTTCTCCTTTGCTTCCGCATCTACACCCCAGGTCTCGCACCTGCGCATCCTGCCTAGCCCAGCATTGCTCGCACCTGCGAACTCCCCACGCGCACCAGCGGCCTCGCACCTGCGACTTCTCCTTCCGCAGGTGCGTAAATAGCAAAAGCAGCAGCTCCAGCTGCAAATTCCAACTTTGAAAAATCCATTAACCACCCGAAATCACCCCGAGGCCCTCGGGACCTCACCCAAAAATACCAACAGGTCATATATCAACATATCAACTTAGTCGAACCTTCGAATCACTCAAAATAACATCAAATCATCAAATTACCCTCGGATTCAAGCCTAAGAACTTTTAAATTTCTAAATTCGGCAACCGATGCCGAAACCAACCAAACCACGTCTGAATGATCTCATATTTTGTACACACGTCACAAATTACACTACGAACCTACTACAACTTCCAAAATTCCAATCCGACCCCAATATCAAATTTTCCACTCCCGACCGAAATCACCAAATTTCCAATTTCGCCAATTCAAGCCTAATTCTACCACGGACCTCCAAATCATGTTTCGGACGCACTCCTAAGTCCAAAATCAACTAACGGAGCTAAAGTAACCATCAAATTTCAAATCTGAGATCGTTTACACATAGGTTAACATCCGGTTGACTTTTCCAACTTATGTTTTTACTTAAGAGACTAAGTGTCTCAATTTATTCTGAAACCACTCTGGTCCCGAACCAACTAACCCGATATAATATAATATAGCTGAATAACATAAAAATAAGCATAAATGGGGAAAATAGGGCTATAACTCTCGAAACGACCGGCCGAGTCGTTACATAAAGGCTCTAGGATTTTAGAGGATTCAAAATCATATAGTGGAAGATGATGATTACCTGTCGATGTAAGCAAAATAGAGTGGAAATCTAAGAGATAGAGGTGAAAATCAGTAAGGGTTTTTACCTGAGAGGATAGAAGTCGACAATTGAAGGCAACGGCCTTCAAATAAAGCTTCAATGTCTAGAGGTCACTGCGTTTGACCTCTGGCCCTCGAATAACCATGATTAAATGCTGAGATATGCTCATACATGCCATAGATTCAACAAAACAGAGGAGATTTCAGATATTTGACCCATGCACAATTTGGTCTAGGGTTTTCAGATTTGGGGTTTTGAATATCTATAAACGAAAAATGAAAGAAAACAAACTTCATCATAACCCAGAGACAAAACGTGATTTTCTGAGTTTGATTTGAAAACAAAGGAGGAATGGTGTTTCAAGTTTGAGAGGTTGGACTCTGATGATACAAAGTCAGTGAATAAAAGGGGAAATAACAGTGGGATTCTGGCTAAGGAAGCAAAAAAGGGTGATTTGACGAGAGCTTACACGACCTTGCATGGATTTATGCAAGGTTTTGTTGACTGATGTTCATGGTGGTCTGAGAGAATAAGGACGAAAGAGGAAAGGGGAGGCGACTGTGAAAGATACAAATGAATTAGGGTCTTAAGTGTTAGACTGGTTGGTCTCTAGGTTAAGAATGAGGGAATCGTTTTGGGCCGTTGATCATTTAGATCGACAGTCCTCATATTTAGGGATTTAACAATTCTTTGTGGGGAATTTCGGTGTCCGTTGGATCCCTGTGTTTAGCAATTAAAGGGAAAATGGAGTGAAAATCATGGGCCATTGATCAAAAGAATGAATATCCCAAATGATTTGTTTTTGTTCTGTGAGTGATAAGGACGGGTGATGTGGCGTGCTCTCACTGGCTAAGAGAGGGTGGCGGGGATGCCAACTTGGAATGAGATGAGGCGTTTGGACTGGGTCAGGTCCGGATTGTGCCTTGTATTTGGGCTAAAATAATTTAACTAATAGCAACTTTGTAATTAGTTAAGGAATTGCAATCGTAGCCTTTTAGTCTTTATCTCTTTTGAAATTCATTTAAATAAACTTAATTATTTCAATAAAATGTAGTAAAAATTATAATTGTTAAATACTACTAATTATTGTAATTAATTAGTTGTTAGTAAAAATACTTTATTATGACATTAATTTTGAATTATTGAGATAGTAAACTAATTACCTAAAACATTAAGAAATAATTTATTGAATTAATTATAAAACCTTCATTTAGAAATTATTTTTAATAACCTAAAATAGTAAATATATTTATAACTACATAATGTCAATATTACATAATTAACTTTGAAACTAATGCTTGATTAATTTTAAAATAGATATATTCATTACTGGAAAATGCTTTGAAATCATTTATTGCAAATTATTAAGTATAAATAAATTATTTTAAAAGGGAGGGTCAAAATTGGTCGTCAACAATACCAGCTCGGCATTCGGAGGCCTCAGAGTCACCTTCACTTATTCTTTTATTTCTGTTGTATTTCTTATTCAGATAATGTTGTAGTAGATTTTCTAGATTTTTCTATAGAGCTTATGACTCAGTTCCTCCGGTTTGAGAGAGACATTGTTGAGATCTTATTTTGGGAGTTTATATGTCACGACTCGAAATTACCACCTCCGAACCGTGAGGGCGCCTAACATTTCACTTTCTAGGCAAGCCAACGTTAGAATAATATTATCCATTTTAAAACAATTTTTAAATTTATTAATATCAAAGAAACAAATGTAGAAGCAAAGTCTGAAATGTAGTGAAAAATCTATAATAATAGCGGTGTCTAAATACCATCCCAGAACTGGTGTCACAAGTGCACGAGCTTCTAGAATAATACAAATAAAGGTCTGAATAAAATAAAGCTATCTGGAAACAAACACACAGCTAAGGTAAAGTAGACGGGGACTTCAAAACTGCGGACGCCATGCAGTTATACCTCAAGTCTCCTCTGGAAACTGAAATCCGAGCAAGTCTATGGTGCGTCGTTGAGACAAACTCTGTTGAGTGTAGTATTAGTACAACCGACCCCATATAATGGTAAGTGCTGATCCTAACCTCGGTGAAGTAGTGACGAGGCTAATGCGGGTCACTTACATTAACCTATACACAATATTAGTTACAACAACAAATAATATAAATAAATCAGGTAACTCATTTATAATAGTTGGCCAACTCAACAGTCATAACCAATTATTATTTCAACCAATTTCCGTTGCAACGTGCAAAACACTCCCACAATATATTCATTTTCAATCCTCCAATATATTTATTTTAATCAAATATATATAGACTTTTAAATAAGTCTGTTGCGGAGTGCAATTTGATTCCCCAATATTGAATTTTAAATAAGTCTATTACGACGTGCAATCTGATCCACACACACACACACACACACACACACATATATATATATATATATATATATATATATATATATATATATATATATATATACTTTCATTTCCGTTACGGCGTGCAACCCGATCTTCCAATATATCAATTTATCAATTCTTATAAAAGAAATTGCCCCAATAAATGCAATAATTAATATAAAATCTTTAAGAAAACAAGAATACAATAATTATGATTTAATTATGAAACAAACAATGACAAATAGCAATTTATTATGGAAATCAGGGAGAAAATAGGCAGTTTAATATTTAGTATGCTAAATGTCAAATAACAATTAAGACACATAAATCAATTAACATGTAATAATTATTGCAGAAATTCAAGAATCAATATTTGACAAAGAATAAAAGGAAAATAATTATTATAATAATTAATTCGTGATTTAAAATAATTTATGATTTTTAAATAATTATGCAAACAATTAATTTTGACGACGTATAGACGCTCGTCACCTCGCCTATACGTCATTTACACGCATTTCACATAACAAATAATTTAAGAGTTCTATCCCTCAAGTCAAGGTTGATCACGACACTTAGCTCGCTTTGCAAATTCCAATAAACTATTCGACCGCAAATTTTCCTTTTGAATTTGTCTCCAAAAGCGTCAAATATATTCACAAATAATTTGATATACTCAATATGAATCATAGGAATTAATTTCATATGAATTTACTAATTTTCCGGATAAAATTCCGAAATTCATTTAAATACTTGACAGTGGGACCCATGTATCAAATCCCGAAAAAACTCGCGACATCCAAACACCTGTTCCGCTACAAGTTCAACCATACAAAAATTATCCAATTCCGATGTCAAATGGACCTTCAAATCTTAAATTTTCGTTTTTGGAAGATTTTATATAAATATGATTTTTCTTCCATAAATTCACGGATTCATGATGTAAATGAGTATGAAATTATGAAATATAACCAATATAGGATAAGTAACACTTACCCCAATGTTTTCCCGTGAAAATCGCCTTACCCGAGCTCAAAAATTGGAAATGGTTAAATATGGGTCGAAATCCCATTTTCAGAACTTAAGTTCTGTTTTTCAGATTTTTATCCATCGCGATCGCGGAAATTTGTTTGCGATCGCGAAGACATTTTGGCTGCCCATTTTATAAACTCTACGCGATCGCGTAAATGGCCATGCGATCGCAGAGAACATTTTCTCAACCTTACGTGATCGCGTACAGGCTTATGCGATCGCGCATCACAAATTCAGTGCCTCAGTGTCTGCCTCATTTCTTCTATGCGATCGCAGCTTTGCCCACGCGTTCGCGGTGCACTGGGAGTTAGCCTTCCGCGATAGCATGCCTATCTTCGCGAACGCAAAGGGTAAAACTCACAACTCACAATTTCATCTTCACGATCGCGAAGCACATTACACCAGAGGACAACAGAAGCTCAAAAATCAGATTTTCTAAGTTCAAAATCATCCTGTAGCCTATCCGAAACTCACCCGAGCCCCCGGGGCTCCAAACCAAACATGCACACAAGTTCTAAAACATCATATGAACTTGCTCGCGCGATCAAATCGCCAAAATAACACCTTGAACTATGAATTAAACCCAAAATTAAATGAAATTTTCAAGAAAACTATAAAACTTATATTTTCACAACCGTACGCCCGAGTCACGTTAAATCAACTCCGTTTCTCACCAAATTTGGCAGACACATCATAAATATTATAGTGGACCTATACCGGGCTCAGGAACTAAAATACGAACCTGATGTCAATAAATCCAACATCAGTAAATTCTTAAAAATCATTAAGCTTTCAAACTTTTAATGTTTTATCAAAATTCCATATCTCGGGCTAAGGACCTCGGAATTCGATTCCTGGCAAATGCCCAAGTCCCAAATCACAATACGGACCTACCAGAACTGTCAAAATACTGATCCGAGTCCATTTGCTAAAATAGTTGACCAAAGTCAACTCCATTGAGTTTTAAAGCTCTATTTCACATTTTAATCTATTTTTCACACAAAAACTTTCCGAAAAATTATACGAGTTGCGCACGCAAGTCTAGGAGTGATAAATAGTGCTTTTTGAGGTCTTAGAACACAAAATTAATTATTAAATTTAAAGATGATATTTTGGGTCATCACATTCTCCACCTCTAAAACAAACGTTCGTCCTCGAACGAAGTTAGAAAAAAAGTACCTGAGCTGGTGAATAAGTGTGGATATTTACTCCGCATGTCTGACTCAGACTCCCAGGTAGATGCCTCTACCGGCTTACCTCTCCATTGCACCCGAACTGAAGGATAACTCTTACACCTCAATTGTCGGACCTGCCAGGCTAGAATAGCCACCGGCTCCTCCTCGTAAGTCAAATCTTTGTCCAATTGGACTGAGCTGAAATCTAGCACATGAGACGGATCACCATGATATTTCCGGAGCATAGACACATGGAACATCGGATGAACCGTTGATAAACTAGGTGGTAATGCAAGCCTGTAAGCTACTTCACCCACCCTTTCAAGAATTTCAAAGGGTCCGATATACCTAGGGCTCAACTTTCTCTTCTTTCCGAACCTCATTACACTTTTCATAGGTGAAACTCGGAACAATATTTTTTCTCCAACCATGAATGCAATATCGCGAACTTTACAGTTAGCATAACTCTTTTGCTAGACTGAGTTGCGCGAAGTCGATCCTGAATAATCTCGACCTTATCCAAGGCATCTTGTACCAAATCGGTACCCAACAACCGAGCCTCTCCCGATTCAAACCAACCAACTGGCGAACGACATCGCCTTTCGTATAATGCCTTATATGGAGCCATCTGAATGCTCGACTGGTAGTTATTATTATAAGTAAACTCCGCAAGTGGTAAGAGCTGATCCAAAGAACCTCCAAATTCTATAACACAAGCGCGAAACGTATCTTCCAATATCTAAATGGTGCGCTCTGACTGTGCGTTTGTCTATGGATGAAATGCTGTACTCAACTCAACCCGTTGTAACGACCCGACCAATCATTTTGAGTATTACAACCCCGTTTCCTCATTTACTTCTCAAATTGGGCTTTATAGTTGTTTTATGACTTGCCGGGGCAATTGGTTCGGGTCCGGCGAGGTTTTGGAATGAATTGGAACATTTTGTTAGAAGGTTTAAAGCTTAAGTTAAAATAGTGACCGGATGTCGACTTATGTGTAAACGACCTCGGAATTTAATTTTGATGATTCCAATAGCTCTGTATGGTGATTTTGGACTTAGGAGCGTGTCGGAAAAATTATTTGGAGGTTCGTAGTGGAATTAGGCTTGAAATGCCGAAAGTTAAATTTTTCGCAAGTTTGACCGGGGGGGTTGACTTTTTGATATCGAGGTCGGAATCCTATTCTGGAAATTGGAATAGCTTTGTTATGTCATTTATGACTTGTGTGTAAACTTTGAGGTCATTCGGATTGATTTGATGTATTTTGGTACAAGATATAGAACTTGAAATTTCAAAGTTCATTAATCTCAAATTGGGGCATGATTCATGGTTTTAGCGTTGTTTGATGTGATTTGAGGCTTCGACTAAGTTCGTATTATATTTTAGGACTTATTGGTATATTTGGTTGAGGTCCCGAGGGGCTCGGGTGAGTTTCGGGGTGGTTTCAGACCATTTCTAGGCCATTCTTCGTTGCTGGTTTTTGGCTACAGAGGTATACATCGCGATCGCGAAGAGAAATTTCGCTGTTTGGGCACTGTGAATCACAATCGCGGAAGCCTTTTCGCGATCGCGTAGAGGAAAATCCTGTTGCATTGACCCAACTTTGGAAGCTTATATCTCGCAATCTATAAGGAATTTGGAGATGATCCAAAAATGAGAGTTGTAGACCTTGATGTATAGTTTTGAGAAATGTAAACCATTTGTCATTTGGATTTGTGTACGAAACTTTATGGTGGATACACTATAGGCTGTCTGAGAAGAGTTTGAAAATCTCTGTTGTGCAGGGCTGACTTTGGAAAGTTATATCTAGCAATCTACAAGGAATTGGGAGATGAAAAACAAATGAGAGTTATAGCCCTTGGTGTCTAGCGTTCAGAAAGTTAAACCATTTGAAATTTAGAGTTTTGTACGAAATGTTATGACCATTATACTAGAGGCTGTCTGGAAGAGTTGGGGAGTTTGTTCTTTGCAATTGCAAAGCCTTTTCCGCGATTGCGAAGAGCAATTTTGAGGCTAAAAAATTTAGTGCTTCGCAATCGCAAAGAGTAAATACCTGGACAAAAGACATATTTTGAGGTTTCGGCCATTTTAACACATTTGGACCTATGGAGCTCGGATTGAAGCTATTTTTGAGGTAGTTTTCACCATATGGATTGGGGTAAGTGATTCTAACTCGATTTTGGTTAAATTACACGAATATATTATTATTTTTATCAACAAATAAGTGTTTTCGGTTGAAAATTGTATAAAAATACATAGCCTTTAATTGAGGATTTGAAGACCGAGTTGTGGTCGGATTTGAGTAATTTTGGTATGGTTCGACTCGTAGTTGAATGGGGGTTCGAATTTTGTAAGTTTTATCGGATTTCGAGACGTTCGGACCATGAGTGATTTTTTGGGGCGTAATTTCGGATTTTTGAAAAATATTAGTATTTTGATATGGAATTAATTCCTATAATTTTTGTGAGCTGAATCAAATTAATTGTTACTAGATTCGAGCTGTTTGGAAGTTGATATGCGCATAATGGAATTTCTGGAGCATTGCTTAGCTTGCTCGACATTGGATTTGGCTTGTTCGAGGTAAGTAACTCTTCTAATCTTGGAGCTGAGGGTATGAACCCTGAATATATGTATTATCTAAATTGTTGGGAGGTGACGCACATGCTAAGTGACGAGCGTGTGGGCGTGCACTATAGAAATTGTGACATAATTATTTCTATGGAATTTTGTAGTTAAATAATCTTGACATTTTCCATGCGGTTTTATGTGTTAAAGAAATTGAGCTGAAAAACATATTAAAAATTATGTTGAGGCTATATGCCAGTATTTTGGGACCCGCATAGGTCTTATTGTTGTGGATTATTTGTTTTAAATTAAAAATTCATATTCAGTCATATTCATTTCATTACATATCATATCTCAGTCTCTGTTATTATCCATTGATACATCATATCATCATTTTTGGGCTATTCTCATGAGATTTTGAGCCCATGAGAGAGAGACTGGTGAGATTGATGACCGAGGGAGGCCAAGAGCCTGATTGTGAGGGTATTTTGGGGATCGAGATGCTCTCCGCAGCAGGCCATGTTGGCTTTATATATATTATTACTATTATATGGATCGGGGTTGCTCGCCTGCTGCACGCCTTATTGTCTTATTTTGGCACGTGAGTTGTCCGTGCAGATTCTGATATGATATTATAACACGTGAGTTATCCGTGCAGCACGTGAGTTGTCCGTGTAGATTATAGCACTTGGGCTGAAGGAGCCCCTCCGGAGTCTGTACACACCCCTAGTGAGCGCATGTACCTACTGAGTGCGAGTGCCGAGTGCTGAATGACTGGGAGGCATGAGTGATTGTGAGGTATGCCCGAGGGATTGTTTACGAGTGATTGTGAGGTATGCCTGAGGGGCTGTTTATGAGTGATTATGAGGTATGCCCGAGGGGCTGTTTACGAGTGATTGTGAAGTAAGCCCGAGGGGATATTTATGATTTTATCACTGAGTTGCATCGCATTGGCATGCACACATGACATACATGCATAGAGATGTATTTTCCTCATGCTGTAAAACATCACATCATTCATGATTTCTCACACATTTTGACATATGGGCATAGTGATGCATTTATTTTTACACGGGTTATCTGAAAGGAAAATGAAACATCTCATTTATTATTGAAAGGATTTTTGGGAAAAATTATTGTTTTCAAACTTACTCATTTTTTTTTGACAACTTCGGCAAACGATTTGGGTTTTCACTTATGTACTTGAAAGGAAGAACTATTATTTTTTGAAATCATGATTTGGCTGAGCATTTTATCTCTGAGTTACTTTTGGTATTATTTGCTTTATGTTGTTATGGACTGTTGTGGACTAGTGGTTTTGGACCCGACCTTGGTAGAAGCTCGTCACTACTTTCAACCTAAGGCCAGGTTTGTTACTTACTCACTATATGGGGTTGTACTGATACTACACTTCTGCACATTGCATGCAGATGTTGGTTGCTATGCTCGATAGTTGCTGGATTTGAAGATGCACCCGCGTTCCTATTGTAGCTGCCTCTTGTTCATAGTAGCCTTAGATTTATAAAAGCTTTGTTTATGTATTATTCAAATAGATTATGTAATTATTTTATTTCCACTTTGTATACTCTATTCTTAGAAGCTCATGATTGGTACTACTAGATCTTGGGGGATGAATAAGATTAAGATCTTTATTCACTTAAATTGCTTTAATAATTGTTATTGGAATTGGATAATTGAAAGTTGGCTTACCTAGCGCGTTGGGTTAGGTACCATCACGACTAGTTGGATTTTGGGTCGTGACAAGGTGGTATCAGAGCCCTAGGTTCATAGGTTCTACAAGTCATGAGTTAGTGTCTAGTAGAGTCTTGCAGATCGGTATGATGATGTCCATACTTATCTTTGAGAGGCTACAGGGCATTTAGGATATATACTTCCCATATTTATTTCCTTATCGTGCGGGATTGATTCAGCTCGGGACATAACTCTTTGAATTCCTTCCATGTATTCGTATGCGCACATGAGCACTCGGTATCAGTTGTGCATTGTTGGCTTGTGATTCTATAAACGAGGTTCGAGGTGAGTATTCCGTGTTTTGGTGATGGGCCAGTCCGGAGGACTTGGGGCCATGGTTAGACTATAGCTTGAGCTCGGTAGCTTCAGTTGTAACCTGTACAAAATGACTCATATGTATGGTAATGACCTTACAGTGGAATTTGTGGCTCAATGAGCGGTGGAATGGCTTTGTGATGAGTATGATGTAACTGCAGGATGTGTTAAGACAATTTGAATGTGACGAGAAGTGTTTCCTTGAAATGTAAAGGAAGGTCATTGGGTGCTTAATTTTCGTTTTGATGTGACATACAATCTCGAGTGTGAATGTTTTGAAGGATCTTTCATGATTGTTAAATTTTGGGACAAATTAAATTCTCATGTCTGGTTAGTGAGTTTGGACTCAGATAGACTAAGTGATTGCATAGTAATTGTGACTGCGAAATGGTATATCAAGATACCAATTTGAGGTTAAGCAGGTGGGTTATTCCCTGCGGAGTAATCTACGTAGGTGTATTCCTTATAATGTGAGTGGAGAGTTTCTTTTCTGCTAGTGGGGCATATGTGCGGAGATTTGAATTTGAATCTGGCTAAGAAAGTTGACTTGAGTGTCAAGAGAATGATTGCGAGTTTAGCGGATGATTTGGGGCATTTTTATGGTTGGTGTTGCATGAGTTTGAGAACAAGTTTCGTTGAACTGACTGTGGCATTATGACAGTAATAGAGTATTGGTATTGTGAGTTATGGAATGTTTTAATCTATGGTTTTGAGCCAAGTGGGGGAGCTTGTTATTGATTATTCAATTTCATGATTATATGTAAAGGTTTAGTTTTGGGCTGAGGCAACTTGTGGGTTAGTTATGACTTGCAAAAGTTGAGATCCACGATGGCTCGAATAAGGAAATTCCTGCATACGGGTTATATTTCACTTATGAGTGTATGAAAATCGTGGGATGAGTGAGTTATTATTTGTGAATGATGTAGTGCGCACGGAGTATGAATTTGATAGGTGGTATTAAAGTAGAGTTACTTCTTTGAGAGCTGTTGTGCTAATGGGGCACATGTCTTTTGACCCATTTGGGCGGTGTAATGTGGATTTGAACAAAGGGGGTGATTCTCGAGAAAGTTCTAATGGATTCAAGATTTATATGTAACAATTGAAAATTTTTGGCGGATTTGTTTGCGGCTAAAATCTGAGATTTAAATTTGATGGTGCCGAGACTTATGGAATTTTTGTATATCATTATAGATTTTATATTTTGGTATCAGGAAGGTGAATGAAATGGCCTTAGACTCAAATAAGGTATTTTCACAGTGGGTTTTTCGGTTGTGATATTTATATGGGTAATTATGATGTGGTGAGACTCTACAGATGTTTTGGTGGTAATATTATTGGGTTTGGTGACCTACGTAGTTTGGTCGAGTTAGAGGAATTTAGTTCTAATAGCTTGGTTATGTGCAAATGAATTTCAAAGTGTTCTTGATGGTTTCTACCATGGTTGGAACCAGATATTTTCTATTAGTGTGAGAAACGTGTTGTGTATTGTGATTTCTTCTTGGAAGAAAGCAAGATAAAGGTTTCTAACTAACCGTATATGTAATTTGCTGGTGACCAGAGTTGATAATGAGATTCTTGTATTTTTCACATGATGGCAAGATAGTTGTTATGTGTTGTGTGGAAGTTAGATTTGTATGTACAAGGTGGTAGTTCAGTCTTGAAGGAAGGTAGCGAAGTTTGGGCAGAATGGTCATGAATTCTTAGACAACATGGGCGGTTCTAAATGACTAGATGAATACGATTACTACTAAGTGTATGAGAAGGGTGCGTATTTCAGAAGGCGCATTGTATTTTGACTTACAGATGTTTAATTAGTATTGCGGTACTCACATGGTTGATAGACTGCTGATATTCAAATTTTGCCAAGTGGCACGGAAGAACTTTTAAAGTATTTCTCGTGGGATGATCGTGTATGAGAGAGGTGTTAGGCATTCTGGCGGTGGAGATGGAATCAAATATGGTGATTCGCGTGTTCTATGGATTTGGAGATTTGGGAGTTCGCATGAGCAAATTGTTTCATGGTTGTGGACTGTGAAGTTGTGGCCGGAGCTAGCCAGATGATAGAATGTGTTGTGATTCAGTCATTATAGATTTTTGGAGGGATTGTTATTTATTTGTGGGTAACCCGAGTTGATTTGGGGGTCCGTTGGTAGGCCCAATTAAGATGTGTATTCTACACCGAGCCGGAATGGTTGGCTCCATACTGCTATTGTTGAGAGATATGTCATTCGGTTGATGTTGAACTTATTCGTATTCTGAAATGATTTGTGAGTTACTCCTTTATGCTACGAGGAGTTGTGATTCATTGGTTATGTGCACAGATGGTGCGGTTCTATTTGAGCTTTATAGCAAAATTTGAGCGTGATGCGTATTTGGGTATTGCATGATCGATTGCGTAATGGTTATGTTCTTTCAGCTTTTGTGTGGCATTTTTGTCATTTGCCTCTCTGTGGTTATTGATTTTGAGCGGGGTGGACAAGGTATATATTATGGACCAGCATTTAGATGGGGTCACGTATTGCAACAGAGTTATGTTAAGATATGAACCTTGTGTTAGAATCGGGTGATGGTTCTACGGTGTATGATGAATTTTCAGCATTTTGTTGTGGAGGTACTTGTTAATCTGGCGGGGCAGATCTCTCATTTGAGTCATTTTTCATGACTGGGTACATTTGAATTATTATGTATTGGTGCACGTATAGCACGGGATGTGGCTCTGCGTTATATTGGTGCGACATGTCTATGGAACAGTTGTGTTTAGTAATATAAGGCCATTGGACCTATAATGGGTAGTATCAGGTTTGATTTCGGTATATTCGGGAGTATAATATTGAGAGTTGGCTCAGAAAGTGAGTATGGTTCTGGTTGGGGGGAGAGAGCTCCGTGACTTGTTGATCTAGTAAGTGGTCATGAAATTTCGCATGTTTCTTTTATTATCAATAGTGTACGAAGGTTTTGGGATGAGGTTTGGTTCGATATGGGATAAAACTAGTATTTGGTTGGTGTTTGGAGTAGTCACTTTAGTCAGGAATGGTGCTATGAGCATGCGAGTTGTGTAATATGTTAGGTGATTATGTCCGTGGTTATGGTTATGGTTATGGCTTGATACAGCTTGTTCAAACTCATAAAGAGTGTAAATATAAGAGTCGTGTCTTGAAAGAAATTCTAAAGGTTGGAAATTAAATTCCAAGGTTTATGGGATAAAGTTAAATCAATGATTTCAGTTGTATTGTGTTATCAAGCTCATATGGAATAGGGTGACGTGGGTTCACCCCTATGTATGTGTGTGGTAAGATGGAACAATGATTTGATGGTTTGAAAACAAATCTTGGCATGTTCGAGGACAAACGTATGTTTAAGTGGGGGAGAATGTAACGACCCGACCGATCATTTTGAGTATTACAACCCTGTTTTCCCATTTACTGCTTAAATTGGGCTTTAAAGTTGTTTTGTGACTTGTCGGGGAAATTGGTTCAGGTCCGGTGAGGTTTTGGAATGAATTCGAACACTTAGTTCCAAGGTTTAAAGCTTAAGTTAAAATAGAGACCGGATATCGATTTATATGTAAACAACCTCGGAATTTAATTTTGATGATTCCAATAGCTCTGTATGGTGATTTTGGACTTAGGAGCGTGTCCCAAAAATTATTTGGAGGTCTGTAGTGGAATTAGGCTTGAAATGCCGAAAGTTGAATTTTTGGAAAGTTTGACCGAGGGTTGACTTTTTGATATCGAGGTCGGAATCCGATTCTGGAAATTGGAATAGCTTTGTTAAGTCATTTATAACTTGTGTGCAAAATTTGAAGTCATTCCGGATTAATTTGATATATTTTGGCACAAGATATAGAACTTGAAATTTCAAAGCTCATTAATCTCGAATTTTGACATGATTTGTGGTTTTAGCGTTGTTTGATGTGATTTGAGGCTTCGACTAAGTTCGTATGATATTTTAGGACTTGTTGGTATATTTGGTTGAGGTCCCGAGGGGCTCGGGGTGAGTTTCTGACCATTTCTAGGCCATTCTTAGTTGCTGGTTATTGGCCACAGAGGTATGCATCGCGATCGCGGACAAATGGTCGCGATCGCGAAGAGCAATTTCGTTGTTTAGGCTATGTGAATCGCGATCGCGGAAGCCTTTTCGCGATCGCGTAGAGGAAAATCCTATTGCACTGACCCAATTTTGGAAGCTTGCATCTCGCAATCTATAAGGATGGAGATGATCCAAAAATGAGAGTTGTATACCTTGATGTCTAGTTTTCAAAAATGTAAACCACTTGTCATTTGGATTTGTGTACAAAAAGATATGGTGGATACACTATAGGCTATATGGGAAGAGTTTGGAAATCTCTATTGCACAGGGCTGACTTTGGAAACTTATATCTAGCAATCTACAAGGAATTGGGATATGAGCAACAAATGAAAGTTATAGCCCTTGGTGTCTAGTATTCAGAAAGTTAAACCATTTGCAATTTGGAGTTTTGTTCGAAACGTTATGACCATTATACTAGAGGTTGTCTGGAAGAGTTGGGGAGTTTGTTCTTCACGATCGCGAAGAGCAATTTTGGGGCTAAAAAATTTTGTTCTTCGCGATCGAGAAGAGTAAATGCCTGGACAGAAGATATATTTTGAGGTTTCGGCCATTTTAACACATTTGGAGCTATGGAGCTCGGATTGAGGAGATTTTTGAGGCTATTTTTACCATATGGATTGGGGTAGGTGATTCTAACTCAATTTTGGTTAAATTACACTAATCTATTATTGTTTTTATCAACAAATTAGTGTTTTGGGTTGAAAATAGTAGAAAAATGCATAGAATTTAATTGAGGATTTGGAGGCCGAGTTATGGTCAGATTTGAGTAATTTTGGTATGGCTGAACTCGTGGTTGAAGGGGGGTTCAAATTTTGTGAGTTTTATCGGATTCTGAGATGTGGGCCCCACATGTATTTTTGGGGTATAATTTCGGATTTTTGAAAAATATTAGTATTTTTATATGGAATTAATTCATATAATTTTTATGAGCTGAATAAAATTAATTGTGACTAGATTCGAGCCATTTGGAAGTTGATATGTGCATAATGGAATTTATGGAGCATTGCTTAGCTTGCTCGACATTGTTGGAGCTGAGGGTATGAACCTTGAATATATGTATTATGTGAATTGTTGGGAGGTAACGCACATGCTAGGTGACGGGCGTGTGTGCGTGCACTATAGAAATTGTGACATAATTGTTTCTGTGGAATTTTTTAGTTAAATAATCTTGGCATTTTCCATGCGGTTTTATGTGTTAAAGAAATTGAGCTGAAAAAATATATTAAAAATTATGTTGAGGCTATGTGGGAGTATTTTGGGACCCGCGGAGGTCATACTATTGTGAATTATTTGTTTTAAATTTAAAATTCATACTCAGTCATATTCATTTCATTACATATCATTTCTCAGTCTCTGTTGTTATCCATTGATACATCATATCATCATTTTGGGCTATTCTCATGACATTTTGAGCCCATGAGAGAGAGACTGGAGAGATTGATGACTGAGGGAGGTCGAGGGCCTGATTGTGAGGATATTTTGGGGATCGGGCTGCACGCCACAGCATGCCATGCTCGCTTTATACATATTATTACTATTATATGGATCGGGGCTGCTCGCCTGCTGCAGGCCTTATTAGCTTATTATGGCACGTGAGTTGTCCGTGCAGATTCTGATATGATATTATAGCACGTGAGTTGTCCGTGCAACATGTGAGTTATCTGTGTAGATTATAGCGCTTGGGCTGAAAGATCCCTTCCGGAGTCTGTACACAACCCTAGTGAGCGCAGGTACCTACTGAGTGCAAGTGCCGAGTGCTGAGTGACTGGGAGGCATGAGTGATTGTGAGGTATGCCCAAGGGATTATTTACGAGTGATTATGAGGTATGCCCGAGGGGCTGTTTACGAGTGATTGTGAGGTATGCATGAGGGGCTGTTTACGAGTGATTCTGAGGTAAGCCCGAGGGGTTATTTATGATTTTATCACTGAGTTGCATCGCATTGGCATGAACACATGACATACAGGCATAGAAATGTATTTTCCTCATGATGTACAACATCACATCATTCATGATTTCTCACACATTTTGACAGATGGGCATAGTGATGCATTTATTTTTACACGAGTTATCTGGAAGGAAAATGAAACATCTCATTTATTATTGAAAGGATTTTTGGGAAAAATTATTGTTTTCAAACTTATTCATTTTTTTTCACAACTTCGGCAAACGATTTGGGTTTTCACTTATGTACTTGAAAGGAAGAACTATTATTTTTTGAAATCATGATTTGGCTGAGCATTTTATCTCTGATTTACTTCTGGTATTATTTGCTTTATGTTGTTATGGCCTGTTGCGGACTAGTGGTTTTGGACCCGACCTTGGTAGAAGCTCGTCACTACTTTCAACCTAAGACTAGGTTTGTTACTTACTTACTACATGGGGTTGTACTGATACTATACTTCTGCATATTGCGTGCAGATGGTAGCCTTAGATTTATAAAAGCTCTGTTTATGTATTATTCAAACAAACTATGTAATTATTTTATTTCCACTTTGTATACTCTATTCTTAGAAGCTCGTGATTTGTACTACCAGTTCTTGGGGGATGTATAAGATTAAGATCTTTATTTACTAAAATTGCTTTAATAATTGTTATTGGAATTGGATAATTGAAAGTTGACTTACCTAGCGGGTTGGGTTAGGTGCCATCACGACTAGTTGGAATTTGGGTCGGGACACCCGCGTGCCTAACTCACGATGTACAACCCTTCAGAAGTGTGAGATAAATTGCGTACCTCGATCTGAAATAATAGACACGGGTACACCGTGAAGGCGGACAATCTCACGAATGTAAATTTCAGCTAACCTTCTGAAGAATAGGTAACTGCCACTAGAATGAAATATGCTGACTTGGTCAACCTGTCCATAATGACCCAAACTGCATCAAATTTTCTCTGAGTCCGTGGGATTCCAACAACAAAATCCATAGTGATACGCTCCCATTTCCACTCAGGAATTTCTAACTTTTGAAGCAAACCACCAAGTCTCTAATGCTCGTACTTAACTGGTTGACAATTCAGATACCAAGCTACATATGCAACTATATCCTTTTTTATTCTCCTCTACTAGTAATGTTGCCGCAAATCTTGATACATTTTGCGGTACCTGGATGAATAGAATACCTGGAACTGTGGGCCTCTTCCAGAATTAATTCATGAAGCCCATCCACATTAGGTACACAAATACGACCCTGCATTCGTAGAACTCCATCTTCCCCCACAACAACCTATTTGGCATCACCGCGCTGCACTGTGTCCTTAAGGACAAGTAAATGAGGATCTTCATACTGTCGCTCTCGGATATGCTCATATAAAAAAGACCGAGCGAATGTGCAAGCTAGAACCCGACTGGGTTCTGAAACATCTAATCTCACTAACTGATTAGCCAAAGTCTGAACATCTGCAACTAATGGCCTCTCACCTACCGGATTATATGCAAGACTGCCCATACTCACAACCTTTCTACTCAAAGCATCGGCCACCACATTGGCCTTTCCTGGGTGATACAAGATGGTGATATCATAATCTTTCAACAAATCCAACCATCTTCTCTGCCTCAAATTAAGATTCTTTTATTTGAACAGATACTGAAGGCTACGATGATCAGTAAATACCCTCAAATCTTCACCACATGAACAATGGCTTCCAATTCTAAGTCATGAACAAGATAATTCTTCTCGTGAACTTTCAACTGTCGCGACGCATATGCAATTACCTCGCCATCTTGCATTAATACTGCACCAAGCCCAATGTGAGTTGCGTCACAATATACCGTATACGATCCTGAATCTGTGGGTAATACCAACACTGGCACCGTAGTCAAAGCAGTCCTGAGCTTCTGAAAGCTCAACTTACACTCGTCTGACCATCTGAATGGGACACCCATATGGGTCAGTCTGGTCAATGTGCTTGCTATAGATGAAAATCCTTCCACGAACCGACGATAATAACATACCAAACCCAGGAAACTCCGGATCTCTGTAACTGAAGTAGGTCTAGGCCAATTCTGAACATCCTCTATCTTCTTAGGATCCACATTTATGCCTTCTTCCGATACAACATGCCCCAAAAAGGCAACTGAGTCTAACCAAAACTCACATTTTGAAAATTTGGCATATAACTGATTATTCTTCAAAGTCTGAAGCACACTCCGAAGATGTTGCTCATGTTCCTCTCGACTACTGGAGTAAATCAAGATATCATCAATGAATACAACCACAAAAGAATCCAAATAGGTCTTGAACACCCGATTCATCAAATCCATAAATGTTGATGGGGCATTTGTCAACCCAAATGAAATCACTAGGAATTCGTAATGCCCATACCGAGTCCGAAAAGTTGTCTTAGGGATATCAGATGACCTAATCTTCAATTGATGGTAACCAGACCTCAAATCAATATTCAAAAATACCTTGGAACCCTGAAGCTAATCAAATAAGTCATCAATTCTTGGCAACAGATATTTGTTTTTGATAGTGACCTTGTTCAACTGCCGATAATCTATTCACATCCGCATAGAGCCATCTTTCTTCTTTACAAATAATACTGGTGCACCCCAGGGCGAGACACTGGGTCTAATGAATCCCTGATCAAGAAGGTCTTGTAACTGCTCCTTTAATTCCTTCAACTCAGACGGGGCCATACGATATGACGGAATAGAAATGGGCTGAGTGCCCGGAGCCAAATCAATACAGAAGTCAATATCTCTGTCGGGTGGCATCCCCGGCAAATCTGCAGCAAATACTTCTGGAAATTCACGAACAACTAGTACTAAGTCCATAGAAGGGACATCCGCACTGGGATTGCGAATATAAGCCAAATAGGCTAGACACCCTTTCTCTACCATATGCCGAGGTTTCATATAAGAAATAACCCTTCTGGAAAAATGACCAGGAGTTCCTTTCCACTTTAACCGAGGTAACCCCGACATGGCTAGGGTTACTGTCTTGGCATGACAATCCAATATAGCATGATAGAGTGACAACTAATCCATACCCAAGATGGCATCAAAATCTACCATATCAAGAAGTAGAAGATCCACACTAGTCTCAAGACTACCAATAGTAACCACACACAAACGATAGACATAATCTACTATAATAGAGACTCCTGCCGATGTAGATACACACACATAAGCACTCAGAGAATCACAAGGCATAACTAAATATGAAGCAAAATTGGAGGACACATAGGAATAAGTAGATCATGGATCAAATAGAACTGAAGCATCTCTATGGCAAATTGGAATAATACCTGTGATCATAACATCAGATAACTCGGCCTCAGGCCTAGCTGGAAAAGCATAAAATTGGGGCTGAGCCCCACCACTCTGAATTGTGTCTCTAGGACGGTCTCTAACTGACTGACCTCCACCTCTAACGGTCTGACCTCCACCTCTAATGGCCTGACCTCCACCTCTAGCTGCTTGACCCTACCTCTAGTTGGCTGAGCAGGCGATGAAGCAACCAGTGTTGGTATGATAGCACGAGAATCCTACCGAGATCTGTTACTCGCCAACCTAGGGAAAAACCCCTGATGTGACCAATGTTCCCACACTCATAACACCCATCCTGATGCCATGGCTACTGAAGATGAAGCTGACCCAAATAAGGCGGATAACCGCTATAGTAACTCTGGAGTGGTGGTGCACTGATAGGAGCTGAATGTGCAATGAATGTTGGCTGCCCATAGTAAGGCATAACAGGACCGTGACTCCTTGAAGTACCGTGAGATGCATGAAGTGCTGAATGAAATGGTCTGCGAGGATGACCCCTACCAAAATTACCCTTGCCTCCAGACGAGGCACCACTGAAACCACCAAACTGACGAGGCCTCTTATCAGACCTCTGCCCTCTATCCTGTGCAAGAACCATCTTGATCCTCCTCGGGACATTAGCATACGCCTGAAAAGAAATCTCACTTCCGGTCTTCTTGGCCATATGAAGCCTGATAGGGTGAGTGAGTCCCTCAATAAACCTCCTCACTCTCTCTCCCTTAGTAGGTAGTAAAAGGAGAGCATGATGGGCCAAATCCACAAAACGAGACTCATACTGAGTAACAGTCATACTTCCCTACTGTAGACGCTCAAATTGCTTCCAGAATTCCTCTCTCAGTGTGATAGGAAGGAACTTCTCCAAAAATAGCTAAGAGAACTGCTCCCAGGTAAGTGCAGGCGATCCAACTGGTCTGGTCAATGTATAATCTCTCCACCACCTCTTGGCGGAACCCGTCATCTAAAATACAGCAAAATCAACCCTATTGGTCTCAACTATACCCATGTTCCGCAGCACCTCGTGGCAACGTTCAAGATAATCCTGTGGGTCCTCAAAAGGTGTGCCACTAAAGTGAATTGGAAAGATCTTGGTAAACTTATCCAGTCTCAATAAAGCCTCAAAAGACATGGCGGGCCTATCACCGATTTGTGCCGCAACAACTGGCTGAACTACCCCAACTGGCGGGGCTGCTAGAGCCTGATTCTGGGGAGCTATCTGCTTCGGAGCGGGAGTAGTGGGAGTTTGTGCTCCTCCCCTAGCATGTGAGACGACTGGTGCCATTGGAAATATACCATTTTGGGTCACACCCTCCATAAGACTTACCAAACGGACTAGAGCGTCCTGAAGTACTAGAGTGACTATGAATCCTTCTGGGACTTGAACTTGTCCAACTGGTACATTCTGAACTAGAACTTCCTCCTGAAAGTCCACCTGAGGTTCTACAACAGGTGCAGCTGCTCGAGCTCTGGACTGAGCTGTACCTCGGCCTCTAGCATGACCTCGACCTCGACCTCTACCCCTGGCCATGGTTGTCACTGGGGGCTCTGGTCCCTGTCCATCGGTAGATGTCTTACGTGTTCTTACCATCTGTAAGAGAATAAGAGTAGAATGGTTCAATCATCAATGATAGAATAAATTCGTACAAACATCTCCGTACCGATCCTTCAGACTCTACTAAGTTTGCTCGTGACTCGTGAGACCTATGTAACCTAGGGCTCTAATACCAACTGTCACGACCCAAAATTCCCACCTTCGGACCATGAGGGCGCCTAACATTTTACTTGCTAGGCAAGCCAACATTAGAATAATATTATCCATTTTAAAACAATTTTTAAATTTATTAATATCAAAGAAACAAATGGGGAAGCAAAGTTTGAAATGTAGTGAAAATTCCATAATAATAGCGGTGTCTAAATACCATACCAGAACTAGTGTCACAAGTGCATGAGCTTCTAGAATAATACAAATAAAGGTCTGAATAAAATAAAGCTATCTGGAAACAAACACACACCTAAGGTAAAGTAGACGGGGACTTCAGAACTGCGGACGCCATGCAGTTATACCTCAAGTATCCTCTGGTAGCTGAAATCCGAGCAAGTCTATGGTGCGCCGCTGAGACCAACTCTGAAATCTGCACAAGAAGTGCAGAGTGTAGTATCAGTACAACCTACCCCATGTACTGGTAATGTTTGATCCTAACCTCGACGAAGTAGTGACGAGGCTAAGGCGGGTCACTTACATTAGCCTGTAAGCAATATTAGTAACAACAACTGAGGGTGCCTATCTTCGCGAACGCGAAGGGTAAAACTCACAACTCACAATTTCCTCTTCATGATCGCAGGAATGGCTTCGCGATCGCAAAGCACAATACACTAGAGGATAGCAGAAGCTCAAAAACAGATTTTCTAAGTTCAAAATCATCCCGTAGCCTATCCGAAACTCACCCGAGCCGTCGGGGCTCCAAATCAAACACGCACACAAGTCCTAAAACATCATATGAACTTGCTCGCGTGATCCAATCGCCAAAATAACACCTAGAACTAGGAATTTAACCCCAAATCGAATGAAATTTTCAAGAAACTATAAAACTTTTATTTTCACAACCGGACGCCCGAATCACGTCAAATCAACTCCATTTCTACCAAATTTGGCAGACATGTCATAAATATTATAGTGGGCGTATACGGGGATCTGGAACCAAAATACGGACCCGGTATCAATAAATCCAATATAAGTAAATTCTTAAAAATCATTAAGCATTCAAACTTTTAATTTTTCATCAAAATTTCATATCTCGGGCTAGGGACCTCGGAATTCGATTCCGGGCATACGCCCAAGTCCCAAATCACAATATAGACCTACTAAAACTGGCAAAATACTAATCCGAGTCCGTTTGCTAAAAATATTGACCAAAGTCAACTCAGTTGAGTTTTAAAGCTCTATTTCACATTTTAATCCATTTGTTACACAAAAACTTTCTGAAAATTATACGGGTTGTGCACGCAAGTCGAGGAATGATAAATAGTACTTTTTAATTTCTTAAAACACAGAATTATATGGGTTTATCAGGCTTACTTTAATATTTCTGTTGATTATTTCTGTTAAGTTATTATTAAATATTAGGCTTACCTAATCTTAGAGACCAAGTGTCATCACGACATCCTAAGGTGGAAAATTGGGGTCGTGACAACTACTACCTATGTTAAAAAGGAAAAGAGAATAAAGTTTCCAAAATTTGAGGAAACATTCAGTACTAAACAAGGCTAATACCAATATGCTTGGATTTGGAGGTCGTTACCCCTCCAATGTTGTGTTGGTTTTTTATCTAATATAATAAAGATGTGTGAATGAGAAATAGAGGAAAAATAATTAGAGGAAAACAAAAAGTTTGAAGTGCTCCTTTTACTAAGTCACTTTGTCCCTCATTGAAAAATGAAAAGAATAGAAGCACATATTTTAGCTCTTAAAAGAGCTAAGAAGAAGTGGTGTCCCGCGGTGTCGTCACCATCGCTGGCTCACCTCGGATTCAGATTTGGATTCAAACAGACACCTATTTTCGAACATGCACTTATGCATCTGTTCAAACTCCAATCTGTTCACTATAAATTCATAGGCTTGGCCACAAATGTTTTTACTCATCGAATATCTGAAAACACTTTCCCCTCTCTCTTTTGTGTATTGCATAGTATTCCAGAGCAAACTTGTAAGTGCCCAGTGTGATTTGTAGTCGTTTGTTGAGTTCGATGAAATTCTATAATTTTCAGTGCCGGTATTACAGAGTATTTGTTATGTTCTATCTAAGGAAACAAAGTTTTCTATTGGGCTCAGAATATTTTAATTCTCCTACTTCTATTTCTGGTTTTATTCATGCAGAATTTATTTTAGAACATAATTTACTAACGAACTTAAGGAATTTGATTTATATTTTTCTTACTCCCCTTTTTGAGATTAAAATCTTTGGATTTTCTGCTCCAGATTAATATTAAAGTTTTTCTGACATTCTACTCAAATCCGAGATTAAAATCCTTGTGATTTTCTACTCGATTGTTTGTATTTGTTTTGAAGATATAAGAACTTCAATGGTTTACTAAATTTGTTTGTGTCTTGATAGAAAAATGACAACCAATACTGAATAATAACATGATTATGGTGCGACGACAATTGCTGCAATAGCTACAACACCGACTACTGAAGCATTCTGACTTCTTACGCAAAAATTACATCTTAAGTTGTTTAGAAGATGACTTGTATAACGTTTATAGTATCATAAAAACTTCGAAAGAGTTCTAGAACACTCTTGAAAGGATGTACAAGACGGAAGATGCCAGACTTCAAAAGCTTATTGCCGCAGAATTTTTATACTTTAAAATGGTTCTGTAACGACCCGACCGATCGTTTTGAGCTTTAGCGTTCCATTCGGTGGTTTAAGATTTTGAGTAGTTTCATATGATGTATTATGACTTGTGATAGATTATTATAAGTAGCGAAATCTATCCCGGTATCAAAATCAGATATAATCTAGATAATTATTATATTTGGGGTTTCAAGGGTTGCCTCTTGAAGCGTGAACAAAGTTCCTCTATCATGTGAGCCTCCAGTTCTATAGCAACTCAATGAAATCTCCAACATCAGCACGATCACGATTCTTGAACGTTCCATGGTCTTCTACTGTATTACCTAAATAATATCTGAAAATAGTAATTTCGTGTGGGCAAATTTTCTAGGAAAACTTGGCTGAAATTTTCAGCCATCGTCTATTCCTTTTTCTAGGTGGAAAACCTTATGTATTTATAGCACAAGTTTTAAGGCACAACATGGACCACAAAATTTAATTAATAAGGCTTCCAATTATGGAATTAATTTCTAATTTTTGAAATTAATATCCACCATAATTAATTACGAATTATTCCACTAAAAATTCGTAATTGCACTCCTTATTCAATTTCAAAATTCATCCCTTAAATTTTATTTAACTTCCCATGTTAAGATTCATATACTAATCAGTTAAATTAAATTAATAAAAAATTAATTTATTAATTATTTCCTTTAGACTTTCTCTTAACTTATTTCTTGTGTTGGATACAAAATCCACCGGCCGGGTTTACACATAAAAACTTAGCTTTCATAAAGGTTTATCATCAATCTCTAAACCGAGACATGGATTTCATCAACTAACTATTATTTCACCAATGTACATTATTATTATCCAATTTATCAGGCATATTGACCCATAGAAAAATCTCACCTTTTAATAAATTAAAATAATAATAATATACACAGCTAATAATAATTATATCAAGATTAAGAGTATAAGTACATTAATGGCTAGAGGGTTTATTTTATTAAGTCAGTATAAAATACTTATCTCTACTTGGTCCATTTAATACATACAAAATGTACTAGCACAAGAAGTTGGAATTAAACCATTCCCATAATCAAGATAAGTTATATTTAATCTTGTGCTACAATCGTTCCTGATGGTTTATCCAATTCCATCATTAGATTGTGAACTCAAACTTTTTACTTATAAGAACCGATGATTTAATCTCCTGTGTATAAGCTAAACTCTATACACTAAATCGTATATTATATAATCAAAGGATATAGACTAATATATGATCTATTTAAAACTTTATTAAAATTGAATAAATAATTGTTTCATAATAAATACTATATCCAAACCAAACCCCATGGTTAATAGTATATATCCCAACAATCACCCACTTAGACTTTTAACCATAAAAATTGATAGAATATACTACATCCAAATGCATCGTTATTAGTATATGCCCCAAAAACTTGAGTGTATGGTCGGTTTTGGTTTTCAAGTAGTTCGGGATTGATTTAGAAGAATGACTCTTGATCTGGAAGCTTTAGGTTGGAAGAGTTAACCAAGGTTTGACATTTGGGTAAATAAACTCAGAATCGGGTTTTGATTGTTTCAATATGTTCGTATGATGATTTTGAACTTGTACGTATGTTCGTATTTGATTTCGAAAATTCCTAGAAGAATTCGACACTATTTGTCGAAAGTTGGCAATTTGAAGAACTTAAGAGTTCATAAGTTTGACCAAGAGTAACTATGATGTTATTAGACTCCAATTGGTGTTCCGAGACTTTGGATAGGTCTATATATTTGAATTGAACTTGTCTACAAAGTTTGGAAGTAATATGAAGTGTTTAAGTATGATTCGCGCACTCTTTTGAAAGAATGAAGATTTAATAACTTAAGAGAAATTCTATTTGGATAATATATTTTTACTTGTTGGTATGATTGGATGGGGTCCCGAGGGGCTCGGGTGTGTTATTGGTTGAGAAACTAGTTAAGTTAAGGATTTGAAGGTTTACATGGTCAATATCGGGTCAAGATGACATATTTTCGGTATTTTGAGTGCCCAAACAGGTTCGTAGCATATTTTATGATTGAAATACATATATGGTTTGTTTCCGGGAGGTTCCGAATGAGTTTTAGGTGCTAAAACGAAAATTATCTTATTTCTAGTTTTTTCTAGTGTAAATAATTACAAAAATACTATTTATGTCCCTTAAATTATCAAACTTCCTTTAAAATTTCAAAACATCATATTTTCCTCATTTTAAGGCCAAATTGGGTGATTCAAAAGGCTATCTTTGGTGTAATATCACAAGTATAGTGTTGATTTTATCAAATGTGAGTTTCGAGATCATCTAGGATCTGATTCGGGCTGGGACAACTGCTGCATTTTTACTTATTTTGGAATTTAGTTATTTCTCTTGCAAGGTTTTGGAACTCGGTTTTGGGCGATTCTAGAGGGGATTTTTACTATTTGGATTGGGGTAAGTATTTTTCACTTGGATTTGTTTAAATTTCATGAATCCAACCTTGAATTGAGCAATTGATTGATGAATGGAATTGAAGAAATTGGGTATTTTTGTAAAAGTTGTTCTAAATCATAAATTGCTGATTTGAAGGCCGATTTGATGTTGGAATTGGATAAAATTGGTATGGTTGGACTCGTATCGGAATGAATATTCTGAAGTTGTGTATTTTGTTGGGTTCCGGGGTGCGAGCCCAGGGTTGACTTTTTGTGTTGACTTTATGATTTTAGTAAAAAATCGAAGCTTTATATGCAGTACATGGGGGATCTCCCGAGTAAACGCCTCATAGTCCCAAAGTATATATGCAGTACATGGGGATCTCTCGAGTAAACGCCTCATAGTCCCAAAGTAAATATGCAGTACATGGGGATCTCCCGAGGAACCGTATCGTAGTCCCAAAGTAAATATGCAGCAGGTAATCGAAGGAAAACACAAATTTTCATCAAGAATCTTACAGTTAAAGATTTAATTCAAATCAAGGAAAGCAGGTAATTCAACTAAGCATGTTGCACAAATTGCAAGTAAGAGTTAAGGCACGTAGACATGCGGTGCTAGACTAAACATGATCACTACATATACTAAGGCAACTCAGTTAATGCATTTTAAAAGAAGATAACTCAATTAATGTATTTTAAAAGATGAGAAATCAGCAAGAACCAAATTTTCCACAATCATCCGGCGTACACACTCGTTATCTCGCGTACACGGCGCTGACATATCACAAGTCACTTACCTCAAATGTCGCTCAATCAATCGGTCAGAATGCCTTTCCCTCGATTTTCCGACTCTGAATGGCCCAAATCTAGCCAAAAGAAATTTCATAACATGAATACAATTACAAGTAACTAATTCAAATAATAAATCTATGACTTTAGCAAGGAATCGAAAAGTAGCCCTAAAAAGTCGACCTGGGCCCGCATCTCGAAATCGGGTAAAAGTCACAAAATATGAACACGCATTCAACCACGAGTTCACCCATATCAAAATTACCAAAATCCGACACCAAGTTGCCACTCAAATCCCCAAATTACACTCTCCAAATCCCTAGCCTCAAACTCCCACATTCCACCTTAAACACACATAATCTAGGTGGGAAAATCAACGGGGAAACAAGATTATTCATCAAAAATAAGCGCAGGGTACTTACCTCAAGTAATCCCTCAAAAATGCCCTCAAATAGCGACATACCCATGCCCAAATGTCCAACAAATGATAAAAATCTCGAGCCCTTGAATTTATAGAATCTGCCTAGGCTTTCCGCTTTTGCGGACCAAATTCTGCTTCTGTGATGAAGTCTCCGCATCTGCGGACTTCACTTAAATCCCCATGTTTCACACCTGCGCAAATCTCTGCATCTGCGGATGCACTTCTGCAGTCCCCAGTCCGCTTCTGCAGAAGCCTCCCCAAGCACTCACCCGCTTGTGCTATCGATCCCCCACAGAAGCAACTCTACTTTTACGGCCCTCACACCGCACCTGCAACTACTATCTAATTCCCCAAGCTCTGTACCTGCGCCCCATTGCTTGCATTTGCGGGCTCACACCTGCGGTCAACCTTGCGCAGGTGCGATTATACCAGAACCAGCCCAGCACCAGAAAATCTTCTATGTCCAAATATGATCTGTTAACCATCCGAAACTCACCTGAGGCCCCTGGGACCTCAACCAAATATACCAACTAGTCCTAAAACATCATAGGAACTTAGTCGAGCCTTTAAATCACATCAAACAACGCTAAAAACATGAATTTCACATCGATTCAAGCCTAATGAAATTCAAGGTTTCAAACTTCTACATCCGTCGCCGAAACCTATCAAATCAAGTCCGATTGACCTCAAATTTTGCACACACGTCATAATTGACATTACGGACCTACTCCAACTTTCGGAATCGGAATCCTACCTCGATATCAAAAGGTCCACTCCCAATCAAACTTCTCAAAAATCATCATTTTTCCAACTTTCGCCAATTAGCACTAAAAGGACCTATGAACCTCCAATTCAATATCTGAACACGCTCCTGAGGCCAAAATCACCCTACGGAGCTATAGGAACCATCAAAACTCCGTTCCGAAATTGTCTTCACACAATTCGAACTATGGTCAATTCCTATGACTTAAACCTCCATTTTAGAGACTATGTGTCCCATTTCACTTCGAAACCAAAATAAATCCTTCTGGCAAGTCACAGAACCCAAAAATATATTAGAGGGAACAATAAATAGGGGTTCGGGGATAATTTCTTCAAAATGACCTCCCGGGTCGTTACATCCTCCCCCTCTTAAAACATGCGTTCATCCTTGAATGAGTATAGAGACATACCTGAAGTGGTGAAAAGATGAGGATAACTGCTTTGCATATCATGCTCGGTCTCCCAAGTTGACTCCTCGACCGGATGACCCCTCCACTGAACTTTTACTGAAGCAATGTTTTTTGACCTCAACTTTTGAACCTGCCTATCCAAAATGGCCACTGGCTCCTCAACATAAGATAGATCATTGTCCAACTGGACTGAGCTGAAGTCTAACACATGAGACGGATCGCCGTGATACTTCCGGAGCATGGAAACATGGAACACTAGATGAAATGCAGAGAGACTAGGTGGCAGTGAATGTCTCTAAGCCACTTCTCCAACCCTCTCAAGAATCTTTAAAGGCCCGATATACCTAGGGCTTAACTTGCCCTTCTTTTCGAACCTCATAACACCCTTCATGGGATAAACCCAGAGCAAAACCCGCTCCCCAACCATGAATGCAACGTCGCGAACCTTCCGATCCGCATAACTCTTCTGCCTGGACTGGGCTGTACGAAGTCAATCCTAAATCAATTTAACCTTCTCCAAGGCATCCTAAACCAAGTCTGTACCCAATAGCCTGGCCTCTCCCGACTTGAACCAACCCACTAGAGACCGGCACCGTCTACCATACAAAGCCTCAAACGGCGCCCATCTGAATGCTCGACTGATAACTGTTGTTGTAGAAAAACTCCGCAAGTGGCAAGAACTGGCCCCCAAGCACCCCCAAAATCAATCACACACGCACGAAGAATATGTACCCCGGTCAGAGATTTTGTTCTCAACTCCTCACAACATCCAATATCTGAATAGTGCACTCGGACTGTCCATCCATATGAGGGTGAAATGTTGTACTCAACTCCACGCGAGTACCCAACTCACGTTGTATGACTCTTTAGAACCGTGATGTAAATTATGTACCCCGGTCAGAGATGATAGATATCGGTGCGCCAAGAAGTCTGACAATCTCGCGGATGTAAACTTGAGCTAGCTGCTCCGAAGAGTAAGTAATAGCCATCGGAATGAAATGAGATGGCCTTGTCAATCTATCAACAATCACCGAAATCGCATCAAACTTCCTCTGAGTCTGTGGGAGCTCAACAACAAAATCTATAGTGATCCGCTCCCATTTCCACTCTGTAATCTCCATCTTCTAAAGTAATCCACTATCGCTAATTCTCATAATTCACCTGCTCACAATTTAGGCAACGAGCTACATATTCCACTATGTCCTTCTTCATCCGCCTCCACCAATAGTGTTGCCTCAAATCCTGATACATCTTCGCGGCACCTGGATGAATGGAGTACCGCGAACTGTGAGCCTCCTGGAGGATCAACTCACGCAAACCATCTACATTAGGCACACATAGCCTGCCCTACATCCGTAATACACTGTCATCTCCAATAGTGACTTCCATGGAATCATCGTGTTGAACTGTGTCCTTAAGGACAAGAAGATGGAGGTCATCATACTGACGCTCCCTGATGTGATCATAAAGAAAAGACTTAGAAACTACACAAGCCAAAACTCTGCACGGCTCGAAAACGTCCAATCTGACAAATTTGTTGGCCAAGGCCTGAACATCCAAGGCTAAAGGCCTCTCCGCTACTAGTAGATATGCTAAACTGCCTCTCCGCCTTGCAACTCAAGGCATCGACCACCACATTGTCCTTCTTGGGATGATAGAGAATGGTGATGTCATAATCCTTAAGCAACTCCAACCATATCCGTTGCCACAAGTTAAGATCCTTCTGTTTAAACAGATATTATAGACTCCAGTGATCGGTGAAAACCTCACAAGGAACACCATACAAATAGTGCCGCCAGATCTTCAAGGCATGAACAATAGCTGCTAACTCGAGGTCGTGGACATGATAATTCTTCTCATGTAACTTCAACTATCTAGACGTGTAGACGGTCACCCTACCGTCCTGCATCAACACCGTGATGAGACCAATGCGCGACGCATCAAAATACACCATATAGGACAGAAATACTAATACTGGGGTTGTAGTCAAAGCAATCTTGAGCTTTTGAAAGCTCTCACCACACTCCTCGGTCCACCTGAACGGAGCATCCTTCTGGGTCAATCTGGTCATATGTGATGTAATAGATGAGAAACCCTCTATAAATCGACGGTAATACCCAGCGAAGCCAAGAAAACTTCGGATCTCCGTAGCTGAGGACGGTCTGGACCAACTCTACATTGCTTCAATATTCTTCGGATCTACCATGATCCCCTCACTCGATACTACATGACACAAAAATGCCACTAAATCTAGCAAGAACTCACAATTCGAAAATTTTGCATATAACTTCTTCTCCTTCAAGGTCTGAAGCGCAGTCCTCAGGTCCTGCTCATGATCCTCTCGACTCCAGGAGTACACCAGAATGGCGTCAATAAACACAATGACGAAGGAGTCAAGATAGGTCTGAAATACACTGTTCATCAAGTGCATGAATGTTGTTGGGGAATTGGTCAGCCCAAAGGACATCACAAGGAACTCGTAATGACCATAGTCCTGAAAGTAGTCTACGGGATATCTGGCTCCCGAATCTTTAACTGATGATAGCCTGAATGCAAGTCGATCTTAGAGAGCACTCCGGCACCCTGAAGCTGATCAAATAGGTCATCAATACGTGGTAAGGGATACATGTTCTTCACTGTAACCTTATTCAACTAGCGATAATCAATACACATTGGCATAGAACCATCATTCTTCTTTACAAACAAGATAGGAGCACCCCATGGCGACATACTAGGTCGAATAAAGCCCTTATCGAGCAACTCTTGCAACTGTTCCTTTAACTCTTTCAACTTTGCTGGGGCCATACGATAAGGTGGAATAGAAATGGGCTGAGTGCCCGGTAACAAATCAATGCCAAAGTCAATATCTCTGTCGGGCGGCATGCCCAAAAGATCTGCTGGAAATACACCTGCAAAATCCCTCACTACCGGAACTGACTCGACAATAGGAGTATCAACACTAACATCTCTCACATAGGCTAGATACGCATTACACCCTCCTCAACCATTCGCTGAGCTTTGAGAAATGAATCAACCCTGCTAGGAACATGATACAAGGTACCTCTCCACTCTAGTCGCGGTAGACCTGGCATAGCCAACGTCATTATCTTGGAATGACAATCAAGGATAGTGTGATAGGGCGACAACTAGTCCATGCCCAAAATAACATTGAAATCCACCATACTGAGCAATAATAAATTGGCTCTGGTCTCAAAATCACTATGAACGATCAAACACGACCGATACACACGGTCAACAACAATGGAATCACCCACAGGTGTAGATACATAAACATGTGAACTCAGAGAATCACGGGATACACCCAAATACGAAGCAAAATAAGATGACACATAGGAATAAGTGGAGCCTGGATCAAATAAGACTGATGCATCTCTATGATAGACCAGAACAGTACCTGTGATAACAGAATCTGATGCAACTGCCTCTGTCCTAGCAGGAAGGGCGTAATATCTTGTTTGGCCTCCCCCTCTATGGTAGCCTATACTTGTCCGACCTCCACCTTTAGCTGGTTGTGCAGGTAGGGTGGTAGCTCATGCTGTAATTATAGCCCGAGGACCCGATGGAGCACGTGATGCCTGAGAAATCTATGGAAGTGCACCCCTCTTGAATCTGGGGCAATCCCTCACCAAATGACTAGTGTCGCCACACTCAAAACAAGATCTCGGAGGACGTGGTTGTTGCGACTGGCTCGGGCCTGATCGACTGGACTGACCACTAGAAGCACCTCATACAGGAGGCATACTAGACACTGGCGGTGCATAATAAAAATCCTGGGGCCTAGTAGTGGCCAGAACACCGCTGGCAGCTGGAAGTGCTGAATGACCAGGGCAACCCATATAACATTTTCCCTGACGAGTTGTAGCCGGGGCACAAGTACCACTGTAATTATGATCCCTTATGGCCTCTCTCTCCTCTCTATCCCGAGTCAGCATACCCTCCAACTTCCTAGCAACCCACTCTCGAACAGTAGCGACCATGCTGGTGCATGCCTGGCTAAATCACTTAATCAGATTGCATACTCTGACACAGTCATAGCACCAAATCGAAAATGTTCAAACTACACACGCCAAGTATCCCTGAGACTCTGGGAACATACTCCCTCAGGAACATATCTGAGAATTGAGTCCAGGTGAGTGAAGCTTCCTCAACCGGACTATCCAACTCGTATGCACGCCACCATTAGTAGGCTGCTCCTCTAAGCTGGAATTAGTGAAAGAAACCCCACTAGTCTCCGCAACACCCATAGTACGGAGGATACGGTGGCACTCCTCAAGAAAACCCTAGGCATCCTCTGATGCCAAGCCATTGAAATTAGGTGGGTGGTACTTCTTATACCTCTCGAGCCTGAGCTGCTCTTCCTTAGAAGTTGCTGCCCTGGCCTCGGGCTCAACTTGAGCTACTGGCTATATCGGTATGATCTCTGGATCCTAGTCTACCTGAACCCACTGCTCTGGGATACCGGCAACATGAGTCTGTGCTCCTCCCCCGGCCCGAGATATGGCAGGAGCAAGAGGTATAAATCTTGCCTAAGCCAAGTTGTTGAACATGCTCAGAAACTGGGCTAGAGTCTCCTGGAGAGCTGGTGCAGTAACAGGCGTCTTGGGTGTCTGTCCTCCAACTGGAGCTACTGGTGGCTTCTCTATAGTAGCTCGTGCGGGTGCTCTGACTTCACTACATGGACATCCTCAACCTTCTACCCCGGCCCCGGCCTCCGGCGGCTCTAACAGGGGGCGTGGGTGTTTGATCGTACGATCCAGTTGTACGTGTCCTCACCATATATGAGAGAATACAAAGGCAGAAATTTAGAGTCCGAAGTCAAAATCCCGCACGATAAGGAATCAAAGAAAGTGAAACTTTTCCTAACAATTCCATAGCTTCCCGAAGATAAGTACATACGTCTCCGTACCGATCCGCGAGACTCTACTAAACCCGCTTGTGAGTCATAACACCTATGAACCTAGTGCTCTGATACCAACTTGTCACAACCCCATTTTTCCCTTCATAGGACATCGTGATGGCACCTAGTCTCTAAGACTAGGTAAGCCTACAAATTTCCGAAATCAATGAATAATGAACTGAACTCCAATCTCAACTCATGATATATAAATATAAAATTTCCATTCAATAATTTCAACTCCTAAAACCCGATGGAAATAAGTCACAAGCTTCTAAAAGAAATACAAAGTGTCTCTATACATCAAGTCTAAGGAGAATCATGGAAATAACATAATAAGGATAGAGAGGGACTTCGAGGTCTGCGGACGCTGGCAGATATACCTTGAAGTCTCCATGTGCGGTCCAACTTACTGGTATCTGATATGGTGGGAAGAACCCGGATCTGCACAAAGAGATGTGCATAGTGTAGTATGATTACGCCACAACAGTACCTAGTAAGTGCCATGCCTAACCTTGGTAGAGTAGTCACGAGGTCAGGTTAGGGCCCTACTGGTTTAAAAGCAAAGTAAGGCAGAAAATATAATAATATTTTGATTGAGAATTTAAACAATAAGAAGTTTCAGAAAATATCAGCACAATAAATAAAGGTACGCAGCAGGGGCACTCACGAGGAACCGCCTAGTAGTCCAAAAGTAAATATGCAGCAGGTAATCGAAGGAAAACACAAATTTTTAGCAAGAATCTTATAGTTAAAGATTTAATTCAAATCAAGGAAAGCAGGTAATTCAACTAAGCATGTTGCACAAATTTCAAGTAAGAGTTAAGACACGTAGACATGCAATGCTAGACTAAACATGATCACTACATATGCTAAGGCAACTCAGTTAATGTATTTTAATAAAAGACAACTCAGTTAATGTATTTTAAAAGATGACAAATCAGCAAGAATCAAATTTTTCATAATCCGCTCATGTACGCACTCGTCACCTCGCATACACGGCACTCACATATCACAAATTGTTACAACAGTACCAAATCCTAAGGGGGATTTTCCCTACACAAAGTTAGACAAGTCACTTACCTCAAATGTCACTCAATCAATCGGTAATAATACCTTTCCCTCAATTTTCTGACTCTGAATGGCCTAAATCTAGCCAAAAGAAATTTCAGAACATGAATACAATTACAAGAAACTAATTTACATCATAAATCTACGACTTTAGCAAGGAATCGAAAAATAGCCCCAAAAAGTCGACCTGAGCCCACGTCTTGGAATCGGGTAAAAGTCACAAAATACGAGCACCCATTCAACCATGAGTTCACCTATACCAAAATTACCAAATTCTGACACCAAGTCGCCACTCAAATCCCCAAATTACACTCTCCAAATTCCTAGCCTTAAAATCCCACATTTCACCTTAACCACCATAGTCTAGGTGGGACAATCAACGGGGAAACAAGATTATTCATCAAAAATAAGCACAAGGTACTTAACTCAAGAAATCCCTCAAAAATTCTCTCAAAAATCGCCAAACCCGAACTCAAATGTCCAACAAATGATAAAAATCCCGAGCCCTTTAATTTATAGAATCTGCCTAGGCTTTCCGCTTTTGAGGACCAAATTCACCTTTTACGGTGAAGTCTTTGCATCTATGGAGTTCACTTAAATCCCCAGGTTTCATACCTATGCGCAAATCTCCACAGCTGCAGATGCGCTTCTGTGGTCCCTCGTCCGCTTCTGTGGAAGCCTCCCTAAGCACTCACCCGCTTCTGCAATCAATCCCCCGTAGAAGCGACTCCGCTTATGCAGCCCACACACCGCACCTGTGACCACTGGCCAATTCCCCTAGCTCTGCACTTGTGCCCCATTTCTCGCATTTGTGGGCTCGCACCTGCGGTCAACCTTGCGCATGTGCGATTACAACAGAACCAGCCCAACACCAGAAAATCTTCTAAGTCCAAAAATGATTTGTTAACCATCCGAAACTCACCCGAGGCCCCCGGTACCTCAACCAATTATACCAACTAGTCCTAAAACATCACACGAACTTAGTCGAGCCTTTAAATTACATCACAAAATGCTAAAAACACGAATTACACATCGATTCAAGCCTAATGAACTTCAAGGTTTCAAACTTCTATATTTGACGCCGAAACCTATCAAATCAAGTCCGATTGACCTCATATTTTGCACACAAGTCATAATTGACATTACGGACCTACTCCAACTTTCGGAATCGGAATCCGGCCTCGATATCAAAAAGTCCACTCCCGGTCAAACTTCTAAAAAATCATCCTTTTTTCAACTTTCACCAATTAGGGCTAAAATGACCTACGGACCTCCAATTCAACATTCGAACACGTTCCTAAGACCAAAATCACCCTACGGAGCTATAAGAACCTTCAAAACTTTATTCCAGAGTCTTTTTCACACAGTTCGAACTACAGTCAATTCTGATGGATTAAACCTACATTTTAGGGACTATGTGTCCCATTTCACTCTGAAACCAAAACAAATCCTCCCTGCAAGTCACAAAACCCAAAAATAAATTATAGGGAACAGTAAATAGGGGTTTGAGGCTAATTTCCTCAAAACGACTGGTCGGGTCGTTACAAATCCTCCCGAAATTGGTAGATAGCCTTCCCAAAGATCCACTTAAACCTATCCATAACACATACCGTCAGTTGTCTAACTTTGGCCATATCCTTATAGTCCACAACCAAGGAATAGTCCACCTCTGAGACTCCTAGACACCATTCACAAGAATACATAAATCTCCATATTCGATTCTAATTCGACCACCCAAATGATTGACACATCTATCATGCACAATCATCTCACGAGAAATATTTCCATAATTCTTCTATGGCACATAGCAAAATATGAACATCAATAGTCAACAACCCCAACCAGGCAATTACCGTAATTCCAGTCAAGCATCTACAAGTCAAAACATAGTACGCCTTCTGAAATGCGCACCCTTCTCAGGTGATACCAATTAGTGCCATCATTCCTCTAAACATCTGAAATCGCCCATGTTGTCTAGAACTCATTACCTTCCTTTCTAAACGGAACTACAACCTTGTACATGCAAACCTGAATCCCACACGTCGCACTACATCTATCATTCCATCATATGAAAACACGAGAATCCTATTATAAACTCTGAATCACAAGCAGCATACACACTCCATCAGCCAAAAACCTTCCACTTGACCCTATCCAGGAGAAAAATCACTACACACAACCTACTCCTCATACTTGTAGAAAACATATATCTCAAGCCGTGGTCGACACCATTGAAACCTCTTCGAAACCCATTTGCACATAACCAAGCCATCAGAATAGAATCCCCCTAACTCAACCAAGTCACACAAATCTCCCAACCAACGAGTATTACCACAAAACACTTGTAAAGCCTCACTACACCGAAAGAATCGATCATTTCTATTACTATGCTGATCCAAACCACCACAAAGTTGACCTATTTCCTCGGGTTCCTCTCGAATTGCCTTCAAGTTAAAACTCCTCTTTGTCAATACACTAAGGTCCATAACCAAAGCTCACCCCAAGAGATCCTAGTATGCAACAGCATCATCCTAAGGCCCATAAGCCCCTATATTCCCTCTTAAACACCTACTAGTACCGCAACCGAGATGCTCACTCTGAAGAGACCTTCTGTTAATTTGAAGTTTTTTTACTAACCTCTCTAATACTAAAGTGTATAATCACTAATGATACAAAATTACCACAAGTCTCTACACCATCTAATGCAAATCTCAGATCTTAGGCATATACAAATCCAGGAAACCTTCAAATACCACATATGAATCTTGAACTCATTAGAACCTTCTCGAGAATCATCCACTCTGCTCTAATCCCCAATGCACATCCAATACACACTGAATGAACTATGTTTCACCATCACATGAATAACCAAAAACAAGCAATCAAGTGATTCCTTTTCCTTTCTCACTACGTCCACCAAGAATAACAATCCTGAATCATTCTAAGATTTCCATATGCCCATAAAGTATAGAACATCATGCATCCGGCAATTCCCTTGCTCAAGTCATCCTCAAACCAACCTCTTCAAGTCGTAACGGATCCACAAATATGCCTCAGACTGAAACTAATATAACACATAACCATGCAATCAGATCCTCGATAGCGAAATCCCCCACTTGGCTCAAAGATATAGAACACAACATCCGATAATCCGCAATACTCTTACTCCATTATTTCCATAATCCCACACTGTAATTCCACTGAATCCTTCATAAGTCCATGTAGAACTTATCATAAACTGCCTCAAATCATCTGCTAAGCGTATATCCATCCTTGCGACAGTCATGCGAACTTCCTCAAACGATACAAACCCAAATTGCAATACATAATATACTAATAGGAAGGTAATTGTCCACATAAACATCATAACAATCACACAACCTTATAACATCCCGCATGAGCTAACCCACCTGCTTAGCCTCAAACTGGCATCTCTTTATGCCCTTTCATGGCCGCAACCACAATGCAGTCACTTAATCCTCCTGATTCTAAGCTCGTCAACAAGACATAACAATCCACTTCATTCCACAAATGTACAACATGAAAGACCCCTCAACACGTACATAACTTGAGACCATATAACACATCAAGATAGAAATCAAGAACACGTTGTCCTTATCACATCCCAAGAAAACTCTTCTTGTCATATCCAGATCATCTAAGCCTAGTTCTATGTCACAACCCAAAATAACATGTGCCAAACATGATTTGAATCACACCCAAGGCCCCCCATACCTCAACCAAACATACCAACAAGTCCTACAATATCATACGAACTCGCTCGAAGTGTCAAATCACATCAAACAATACTAAAACCATGAATCACACATCAATTCAAGCCTAATAAACTTATAAACTTCTAGCTTTCAAAAATAATGTCGGAACATAAAAAACCAACTCCGATTAACCATTTTTCGCCGTCACTGTAGCAGTGAACAGCGCCGTGAACAGTGACTTTGTTACTATTCATCGCTGACAAGCTGGAGCTTTAGGCTTCAATGGCCACAATGGCCGGCGACCAGCCATATTTTCCAGCTGGTCTGCCCTCCCCCAGCATTGCACAACAACATACAACAACTAACCCCAACCAAACTCCTCTAGATTACTCTAAGATTTTGAAACCAAATTCTTTAAATCCTCCGGTGATGGCTACTACTGCAGCTGCAATTCAACTCATTCCACTGCGATGAGCAGTGTATTTGAATGGCCAACCAGTGGTTAAATTCACAGAGGCAAAAGTAGATCGAATGAACGTAATTGAAGGCCTCAATATGCTATCGTTGGCAGGCTTTCTTATGGATCTCCGAAGATTCACGAGCTTCGCTGAATAATTCCAACTCAATGGGGTATCAAAGGTGAGTGTAATATCAGATTCCTTAGAGATCGTCATGTGTTAATATTAACTATGTAGCAAGACTTCCTCGATTTTACATCTAAGAGTACGTACTATATCAAAGCCAAAGATGGGTACGAATACCAATTGTGTACTCTTATCTACGATGAAATATTTAAGGCGGGTGAAGAAACTCTGATGGCGATGGCGTGGATTTCTTTTCCTGGACTGTTGCCTACCTTTTTTGTAAAGGAAACTCTATTTTCTTTGACTATAGCTGTGGGAAGGCCAGTGTGTCTTGACGCGACAACTACAAACAAAACTAGGCCGAGTTGTGCAAGAGTAAAAGTTCTTGTCAATTTGTTGGCCGAACTACCTAAAAAGGTGCGATTGGATATTGATGATGAAGCTTCTGGTGGTGTTCGAACATAATGGGTGAGAATTCAGTATGACATGCTACCAAAATATTGTAAGGAGTGTAAACTACAAGGACATGATGAAATTGAATGTTCGCGTTTGCACACCGAGCTTAATGAGAATCGAAGTAGCGAGAAAAGGAATGATCTTGCTGAGTTGAACAACTGGAATACTGCTGGTGATGAACAAGGAAAAACCAAAAATCACACTACCCCTTTAATGATTCTCATGAGTGGAAAAGTAGTCAGGAATGTAGGTGAATAGTGGAAGGAAGTTCTGGATAATCGGGGAACCAACAAAAATAACAAAACTCAGGTACAAGGGCAAACTGGCAATGCAATCGTGCCAGTGAATGCTGGTGTACAGTAGATGCACAATAACTTTGCACTGGTGGAGGTCGAAGAAGATCAGACAAACAAGGTTCAAACAAGGAATAAATTTGCAGTATTAGAAGAGGAACAAAGTGATATAAACGAGAACAACCAACTAGTTTTAGTGGGGGAAAACCAGTCTTCAGTTCTACAGATGGTCCTACTCCTTCTGGGATTCAGTCCACAATCGACTGGGTTCATAGAAGGTTTGGCACTAGCAAAGAGGAGCTAAAACAACTCATTGTGACCACAAACCAATCTTGTCATGAGATTCCATCTAAAACATTTAAAGATTCTAGGCAGATTGAGGATCTTGATGAGGTAAACTCTACAAAGGTCTTATGGAGCAATGAAGTTGAGGTTAAGGATGACCAGCTGGGTAAAACAAAGACAACAGAAGACAAGGTGAAGAAGGACAACAAGCCAAGCTCACCTGGAGATAGGCTGGCGACGCCAGGCATAAATCCAGGCTCACCTGGCGATACCAGGCAAAAAGCCAGGTTCCCCAGGCATTAGGCTGGCGACGCCAGGCCTAAAGCCAAATTCACCTGATGAGGCAGCTACAATAAACCCCAACCTTAGTGCCACTGGAGAGATTTTGGCCTATGTAGATGGTGTTCCGTCGTATGCATCAGAGAACAAACTTGATGGAGATGTTGATGTGAATATTAGGGATGATATAGTGGGTTCAGACCAAATTTTAGGCAATGGGAAGGGTGGAGATATCAGTAGAACATTGCTTTTAGAGCAGACTGCTGTAGTAACTCCTGGGCTAGGCAATGTCTATGAGCTACAACTCAAGGAGTATGAACAGGCTGATGAGCAGGCAATTGTTCCAAGAGCATCTAGGGAAATAGAGGAAGTGCCTATGGAATCTGGCACTGATCAAATTATGCAACTACATCTTAATGTTCCACTTAAGACTCATTTACAACAGTTACATGATTTAGTTACATACAATGTGACACCAATTGATGAAGACCTATTGAGATAAAATCCAATGGAAGATGAAGGAAAAGATGAATCAACTGAAGAAAACTTCAAACAAGTGGTTAGGGAAGGGGATTTATCACCCACAGCTAGTGCTAAAGGAGGTAAGAAAACTAAGAAGCATCAGAGTAAAGATCCACCACAACCTTTAAGAATAATGCCCAGGAGGGTAGCTTCTCTATCTATATGATGATGATCAAAACATTAATATGGAACATAAGGTCTATGAATACACAACAGGACTTTCCTAGGGTGATCAACATGAATAGGGAGCATAATTTTTATGTAGTTGCATTGATGGAGCCTTTTCAAAAGAAGGGACTCATTGATAGATATAAAAGGAAGTTGAATATGGAGACTGCTTATGCAAATATTAATGTGCAAATATGGTTGTTCTTCGATGCAGTGGTGGAATGGGAATTAGTGGAGGATACTGAGCAACAGGTGACTGTGAGAGTGTTTCACCATGACCTGTGGCAGCACATGATGATGATATTTGTTTATGCAAAATGTTCAGCAATAGAGAGGTTGGATTTGTGGGATCACTTGTATTGCTTAGCAAGTGATATGGAATTACCGTGGTTGGTAGGAAGGGATTTCAATGTGGTATTTCATGAAGATGAGAAAATAAGGGGACTTCCAGTACACCCTCCTAAATATGAGGATTTTGCATTTTGTGTAAACTCGTGTGGTTTGTTTGAACAAGGTTTCAAAGGAAATCCATTCACATGGTGGAATGGGAGATCCAATGCTGAGTGTATATTCAAGAGATTGGATAGGATTTTTGTGAATTTTCCATTTCAGAACATGTTGCCAACTTTTGAAGTTGAGCATCTAATCAGAACTTGATTAGATCATGCACCATTTCTAATGACATGTGGGGTGCAGACAACCAATTTTGTCAAGCCTTTCAGATTCTTGAACTTTTGTACAAAGCATGCTATATTTATGGATGTGGTGAGTCAAAATTGGGAAGCTGATTTCATAGGGGATCCATTTTTTATGTTCAAGCAGAATATCAAGAGAGTGAAGGCAGCACTCTCAAAATGAAGTAGGGAAACATTTGGTGATATCTTCAAGCAATTGGCTATTTTGGAGGACATTGTTAGGGTGAAGGAGATGTTTTTGAAGAAGAGACTACAACTGAGAATAGGATTGTGCTTCAAAAGGCTCAATCTGAATTGAAGAAATACTTGAATATTGAGGAGCAGTATTGGAAGCAAAAAGCTGGGATGACTTGGTTTTCTGAAGGAGATAGGAATACAAGTTTCTTTCACAATCATGTCAATGGCAAAAGAAAGAAATTACAACTGAAGAGGATCAAAAGTGGCGGTGGGGTATGGATTGAAGACCAGGAGCAATTGGAAACTTCATTAACAAGGTCTTGTCTAGGGTGTTACATGACAGATTAGAGAGTTTTTTGCCATCTCTAATAACTCCTAATCAATCCAGATTTGTAAAGGGTAGGAGTATATTTGAGAACATCTTGTTTACTTAAGAAATTGTCACTGACATAAGGTTAAAGGGAAAGCCAGCTAATGTGGTGATCAAGATTGATATGGCTAAGGCCTATGATAGGGTTTCATGGAAGTACTTCATGTGCTAAGGAAGATGGGATTTTCTGAACACTTCATCAACATGGTGTGGAACTTGATGTCAAATAACTGGTATTCAGTATTGGTGAATGGGAAATCCTCAGGGTTCTTTAAGTCGACAAGGGGTGTGAAACAAGGGGATCCCCTATCTCTAGCATTGTTCATTCTGTCAACTGGGGTAATTTCCAGGTCTTTGAATAAGCTCTTTGAAGACAAGTCATTTGTGGGATTTAGAATGCCTAAGTGGTCTGATCCTTTAAACCGCTTGGCATATGCTGATGATATGATAATCTTTGCATGCTCATCCTCCCTCTTTGAGCAAGATTATGGCAGTGTTGGGGAACTGTGAGAAGATATCAGGCCAAATGATCAACAAAGATAAGAGTTCATACTACATGCATTCAAAGGTTGCTAATGGATTGTTTAAGGCAGTTGGAACTATTATATGATTTGTAAGAGGTAAATTCCCCTTCACATATCTAGGGTGTCCTATTTTTTACACAATAAGGAGGAAGGACTATTATGAGGATCTTATCAAGAAGGTGAAGGCTAAATTGTATTCTTGGAAAGGAAAGTTGTTGTCATTTGGAGGAAAGGCAACACTCATCTCTAGTGTGTTGCAAAGTATGCTAGTTCATATGTTATCAGTCCTTGATCCACCAAACAACATCTTGAAGCATCTACATAAGACTTTTGCTAGGTTCTTTTAGAGCAAAAAGGAAGAAGGGGAGAAGCAGACACTGGGCTTCATGGCAAAATCTTTGCCTTCCTAAAGAGGAAGGGGGCCTAGGTTTTAGGTCCTTACATGATGTCTCAAGGGCACTGTTTGCTAAACTATGGTGGAGATTTAGGACCACAAAATCATTGTGGTCTAATTTCATGTGGAATAAGTATTGCAAGAAGGAGCTACCAACAGTGGTGCATTTTAGGGGAGGGTCTCATGTTTGGAGACAAATACTGAATGCTAGGGAAGAACTAGAATATGAGATCGTATAGGAATTGAAGAGTGGAACCACTAATATTTGGCATGAAAATTATACTGGATTGGGTGCACTTTATCACGTATTACCTGAAGACTTTCCAATCAATGAAGGTCTTCAGGAGGTGGCAGAACTGCGGAAATGGGAAGCATGGGATGAACAGTTGCTTGATCAAACTTTCAATGAGGAAATTGCAGAACATATAAGGCTAAATGTGCACTATGAAGGCAGTGAAGGATATTAGGATAGGCCATACTAGATGCCAACTCCTTCAGGCAAGTTCAGTGTTAGGAGTTCTTAGCAAATATTAAGGCATAGGGATGATCCTAATCAGGACTTCAAGTTAATGTGGATTAAGCCATTCAAGATATCCTTTTTCTTGTGGAGATTATGGAGGCAGAAAATAGCCACTGATGACATGTGGAGGAGGCAAGGGCAAATGGTGATGTCTAAGTGTTGGTGTTGTCAGCAGTCCCAAGAGGAATCCATTGAGCATATATTTGTCACAAGTCCTACTGCCTCTAAGGTATGGAACTTGTTCATGAGGACTGCTGGAATTACTGTGCAATCAATTCAATTAAAGCAGATTATAAGGCATTGGTGGTATGCTCAGTGTTGTCCAAAATTAAAGCCATTATTTCAAGCAGTACCAGCTATCATCACTTGGGATCTTTGGAAGAGAAGAAATGCAGGTAAACATGGGGGTTTAGGGTTCACAAATAGGGTGATTCATGAGATAAATAGGACATTGCATTAACTGGCAAGGGTGAGGTATGCTTGGATGCCTAATATTCCATTGTTATGGCCATACATGATTCAATACTTTGAAGGATATAAACCTATACTGATCACTATAAGAGTAACATGGCAGCTTCCTTTTCATAGTTGGTACAAATGTAATACTGATGGAGCTTCAAAGGGCAATCCTGGACCAAGCTCCCTAGGCTTTTGTGTGAGGGATGATGAAGGTGATGTGGTGTATGCTAGGGCAGTAGACCTAGGAGTGACAACTAAAGTGGTAGCTAAAGCTAAGGCTATTCTTCAAGGGTTGGAATACTGTATGGAGCATTATTTTCACCCTCTCATATTGGAGACTGATTCATTGGTGATGAAGAAGGAGATAGAAGGGGAATGGGATCCTCCTTGGGTAATTGCACAGGATATGAAGAAAATTATAGAGATAAAGGACAACTTCAATATGATCTTTCAACATGTGTTCAGAGAAGGCAACTTAGTGGCGGATTTTATAGCTAATATTGTGTTCTCTTTTGCAGGTACATCTGAGTTTCACTCATTCTCTGAACTGCCTAGTGTAGGGAGGAGGTTGATCAATCTAGACAAATCCCAATCACCTAACCTTAGGGTTAGGATAGCAAAGACAAGAACCCCAGACTGATGGCTTTACAGGATTGGACTCTGCACAAACCTGCATGTTTCTTTGTCTCATTCAGTATGCTATTAAGGTACTTTCCAATGGTATTAGCATGGTCCCATGCTCATTATGGGGGTGCTTTGATAGTGTACAGAAAAAATGCGATAAGCAGGTGTGGGATGGTACAATTTATCCTACTTCTAATATGTCCAAATGCTAAGGAATATGTTGAACCCATCATATGGTATTTTTAGAGATTGTTGAATCATTTCTCAGTGGTATTAGCATGCTTTCATGCTCAATCTGAGGATGGTTTAGCAATGTTTAGAATGATGTCTATATTAAAGGTTCTAGTAGGGAAGGACCTGAGCTTACAAGAGCACAAAAAGGAACAATTTCAACGTCTGGCCTTTGCCTTGCAAAGCCTGCTTAAAGCTAACTCATTCCTGGCTTTTGCCTTGAAAAGCCTGGCTAAAACCAGCTTATGCCTAGTTTTTGCCTTGCAAAGCCTGCCTAAAGCTAGCTCAAGCCTGGCTTTTGCCCTGCAAAGCCTCCCTAAAGCCAGCTCAAGCCTGGCTTTTGCCTTGCAAAGCCTGCCTAAAGCTAGCTCAAGCCTGGCTTTTGCCTTGCAAAGCATGCCTAAAGCTAGGCTCCTCTTCTACACATTAATTTTGATGAGTGACCACATGATTAATACTTGGACAAAATCAGTCCACTACATATGGAGATCATATAGTCGCGGCACTTGGAAGACTATGCTGGCTTCAACTTTGTGGTGGAGATGTTTAGCAGTATACCCTAGCGCCTGGTGAGAGCTTGATAGGTGTTGCTTGGTATTTGCCAATGATAATTGGATTCACATACACTGATAAGAGAAGGAAGCATTCAACTTATTATGTTGTAATTGCTAGTTCATTAGATTTTAGCTTTTCTATCTTTTTTAATAGCTATTAGCTTCATGCAACTTCTATTTTGGTTTGGACATCTTGTAATCCTTGGACCCATTTTGGGATTTTATTTATATATTAGCCTAGGCAAGTGATGTCGAGTGGTATAGTTACTAAACAAAAAACTCTTATTAACCTCAAATTTTGTGCACAAGTCATAAATGACACAACGGACCTATTCCAACTTCTGGAAAAAAAAAACTAAACCCACTAACCACAAAGTCAACTCTCGGTCAAACTTCTCAACTCTCCAAACTTCTATTTTTTCAACTTTCGCCAATTCAAGCCAAAATCGACTACAAACCTCCAAATCCATATCCGGACACACCCTAAGTCCGAAATTACACGATGGAGCTATCGAAACTATCAAAACTCCATTCCATAGCCATTTACACATTAGTCAACATCCGGTCAACTCTTTCAACTTAGGCTTCCAACCTTGGGACTAAGTGTGCTAACTCATTCTGAAACATCCCCAGAACTGAACCAACTACCTCGGCAAGTCACATAACAATAATTGAGCACAGAATAAGTAGTAAATAGGAGAACGGGGCTACAACACTCAAAATGACTGGCCGGGTCATTACATCATCCCCCTCTTAAACGAACGTTCATCCTCGAATAGGTCTAGTACCTGGAGTCTCAAATAGGTATGGATATTTGCTTTGCATCTCCCGCTCAGTCTCCCAAGTAGCCTCCTTAACTGGCTGACCTCTCCATTGCACCTCCACTGAAGCTATGTTCTTCGATCTTAAATTTCGAACCTTTCGATCCAAAATGGCCACCGACTCCACATCATAAGTCAAATCACCATCCAATGGAATCGTGTTGAAGTCCAAAACATGAGACGGATGGCCAAAGTACTTCCGGAGCGTAGAAACATGAAACACTAGGTGAACACTTGATAGACTAGGCGGTAATACAAGCTTGTAAGCCACCTCTCTAATCCTCTCAAGCACCTCAAAAGGCCCAATATACCGAGGGCTCAACTTGTTCTTCTTACCGAACCTCATAACACCCTTCATGGGTGAAACTTTGAGTACCTTCTCCCCCACCATGTAATAAGCATCACGGACCTTCTGATTGGCGTAGCTCTTCAGTCTGGACTGCGCCGTGCGAAGCTGAACATGGATATCCTTTTACTGTCTAAATCATCCTTAACCAAGTCAGTACCCAATAGCATAGACTCAACCAGCTCAAACGAACCCACCACAAACCAACATCGTGTCCCATACAAAGCCTCATATGGAATCAGCTGAATGCTCGATTGGTAGTTGTTGTTGTAGGCGAACTCTGCACGCGATAGAAACTGATCCCAAAGCCCCCGAAATTCATGACACAAGCGCGTAGCATATCCTCTAATAACTAAATAGTGCGCTCGGATTGTCCGTCTATCTGAGGGTGGAATGTTGTACTCAACTCAACCCATATGCCTAACTCCCGCTATACTGCTCTCCAAAACTGTGATGTAAACTATGTGCCCCGATTTGAAATGATGAACACCGGCACACCATGAAGGCGAACAATCTCGTGAATATAGATCTCAACCAACCACTCCGAAGAATAAGTAGTCCCAACTGAAATGAAATGCGCGGACTTGGTCAACCGATCCACAATCACCCAAATAGAATCAAATCTCCTCGAAGTCCGTGGGAGCCCAACTAAAAGGTCCATGGTGATACGCTCCCATTTTCCCTCTAGAATCTCAAGCCTCTGAAGCAATTTGCCCTATCTCTGATGCTTGTACTTCACCGACTGAAAATTTAGGCACCGAGCTATAAACCCCACTATATCTTTCCTTATACTCCTCCACCAACAGTGCTACCTCAAGTCTTGATACATATTTGCGGCACCCGGATGCATGGAAAACCTTGAACTGTGGGCCTCCTCAAGAATCAACTCAAGTAGCCCATCCACATTGGGCACATAAATCCGACCCTGCATCCGCAATACTTCGTCATCCTTAATAGTAACCTCCTTAGCTTCATCGTGCTGATCCTTAAGGACAAGCAAATGGGGATCATCATACTAACGCTATCTGATGCGATCATATAAGGAAGACCGAGAAATCACACAAGCGGTCTCTCACCTACCAGAATAAATGCAAGGCTACCCATACTCACCGCCTTTCTACTCAAGGCATCGGCCACCACATTGGCCTTCCAGGGATGATGCAGAATATTAATATCATAGTCTTTTAGTAGCTCCAACCATCTTCGCTGCCTCAAATTTAGATCATTTTGTTTGAACAAGTGCTGGAGACTCCAATGATCAGTAAATACCTCACAAGACACACCGTAGAGATAATGCCTCCAAATCTTCAATGCATGAACGATGGAGGACAAATCCAAACATGAACAAGGTAGTTCTTCTCATGGGGCTTCAACTGACGCGAAGCATAAGCAATCACTCTACCCTCCTGTATCAAAACACACCCAATACCAATCTGAGAATAATGACAATACACTGTATAAGAACCCTACGCTGAAGGCAAAACTAGAACTGGAGATGTGGTCAAGGCAGTCTTGAGCTTCTGAAAGCTCTCCTCACACTCATCCGACCACCTGAATGGAGCACCCTTCTGGGCTACCTGGTCAAAGGCATTGCAATGGACAAGAAACTGTCACGGCCCAAATCCTAACCTGTCATGATGGCTCCTATCGATGGTACTAGGCAAGCCGACATTTCCAATTATTCCAAATATTTAACAGAAAAATAATTCAAGATATTTGAAATAGGCAAAGTTTTCATAAACAAGGGGGTAAAACCCAAAACACAAGTGCGAAAATAACTCCCAATATCGAGGTGTCACTAAACCATGAGCATCTATACATAATCAGTCTAAAAATATAATAAATGTAACAATTTGGATCCAAATACAACAAAAGAAAGGATAAGGAAGGAGAAACAAGGACTGCGAATGCCAGCAGCTACCTCAGTAACTCCAACAGTCATCTACGCAAAATATCAACACTCTCCACTTCCAAAAACTTCTGGATCTGCACACGAAGTGCAGGGTGTAGCGTGAGTACAACCAACTCAATAAGTAACAATAATAAATAAGGAACTAAAAGATAGTGATGATCTACACAGTTATAATTCATTTTCAATATTCTCAACAAGAAAAGTAGACATGCTTTCAAATCCGGCAAATTAAGTCAAATCAGTTTATTCGTGCCAAATTCAAGTAAAAACCATATGAAAGTATCCATCAGAGGTTTCCAAAATCAGTGATATATGGCAACTATGTGCAACAACAATGAAATCATATACAGCCTCTCAGGGGCAACAATCACTCAGTGCTCCCAATCACTTCAACCTCACAATCACTCATTCCTCACAGCCACTCATTCCTCACAGTCACTCAGTACTCGGCACTCGGCACTCGTACTTAGTAGGTACATGCGCTCACTGGAGGTGTGTACAGATTCCAGAGGGGCTCCTTCAGCCCAAGCGCTATATCAAGCCAAATCATGGAAATCAATAAAAACATGTTACGGCGTGTACCCTGATCCCATAAATATCCTCACAATCAGGCCATCGGCCTCACTCAGTCAGCAATCTCTCCAGTCTCTCGGGCTCTCAGAAATCAGGAAAATCATCCCAAACAGCAATAGTATGATGTATCAACAACAATAATAGAGACTGAGATATGATATGCGAATAACACTAAGATTGATTACAAATAGCATTTAGCAGGTAATCAAACATGTAACGCGGTCTCTATGGGTCCCAACAGTACCAACACATAGTCTAGTTATGGTCTTTAACATGATTCACAGTCAAATTTCTATAACACATGAAGAGCATATAGTTAACAACAAGTTTATTCAACTTCTCAGTTACACAGAGTGGATCAAGTCACAATTCCCACGGTGCACGCCCATACGCCCGTCACCTAGCATGTGCATCACATCCAAAATAATCATATAACACCAAAATCTGGGGTTACATACCCTCAGGACCAGATTTAAAACGGTTACTTACCTCAATCAGAGAAAAACTCTACTCCAATATGCCTTTTCCTCACGAATCAGCCTCCAAGCATCTCGAATCTAGCCACAAGCAGTACAATATAATCAATACAGACTAAAGGAATCAACTCGAGAAGAAAAATATGAAATTATAAGCAAAAATTCGAAATTGGTCAAAAGTCGGCCTCGGGCCCATGTCTCGAAATCCAAAAAAAGTTACAAAACCCATAAGCCTATTCACTCACGAGTCTAACCATACCAAATTTACTCAAATCCGATAATAAAATCCCATTTAAAACCACAAAAATCTAACTCAGGAACACTTTCTCTTTTTGTTTTCCCAATTTTCCACCCCAAATCAAAAATTATATGATGGAACTAAGTACATAATCATGGAATTAGCCAAAACCAAGTAAGAATCACTTACCACGATCAACTCCGCGAAAATCCCTTCAAGAATTGCCCAAATCCGTGGTCTCTTAGCTCAAAATATGAAGAATGGGTTCAAACCCTCATTTTTTGAAATTAAATATTATTTCCCATATTTCCTTCTTCGCGAACGCGACCGTCCTCTCGCGTTCGCGTAGACCAATTTGACTGCCTTTTAGTCTAACTCTTCGCGAATGCAACCAACTCTACGTGAACGCGATACTTTACCAACTCTGACCTTCGCGAACGCGTAGACCAAAAGGTTGGGGGTCCCCATCAGCCTCACTCATCTTCGCAAACGCGACACCACTCCCGTTGTAACGACCCAATCGGTCGTTTCGACTTTTAGAACCCTATTTACCTAAATAAGACTTCCTATATGTGCTTTTACTAATTTATGACTTGCGGTGATGGTTGGTACGGAATTTGGAAATGATAGGGTTAAAATCAGAACAATTGGTTCCTTAGTTTGGCTTTAAAAGGGCAAGTTTGACTTCGGTCAACATTTTGAGAAAACGACCCCAGAATTGGGATTTGAGGTTTCAACAGGTTCGTATGATGATTTTGGACTTAGGCGTATGTCTGAATCGAGTTTTGGATGACACAGGAGCGTTTCGATGCCTATTGTGGAAGTTGACATTTTGGAAGAATTTCATAAATTTGGGTTGAAGTACATTTCGATGTTATCAATGTTCGTTTGGGATTTAGAGCCTGGGAATAGCTCCGTATAATGATTCTAGTATTGGGAGCGCGTCCGAAAGTGGATTCGGAGGTCCGTAGATCATTTTGGAGTCATTTGGCGAAAGTTGAAAATTTGGTTAATTTTGGAAGTTTGACCGGGGAGTTGACTTTTGATACCGGAGTCGGAACTCAGTTCTGAAAATTTTCACGTTATGTCAATTATGACTTGTGTGCAAACATTGAGGACAATCGGACGTGATTTGATAGGTTTCAGCATCGATTGTAGAAGTTGAAGTTTCAAAGTTCATTAGGCTTGGAATGGGGTACGATTCATGCATTCGATGTTGTTTGATATGATTTGAAGGCTCGACTAAGTTCGTAATGTGTTTTGGGACGTGTTCGTATAATTGGTTAAGGTCTCAAGGGCCCCCAGGTAGATTCCGGGTGGTTAACGGATCAAATTTGGAATTTGAAGAAGAGTTGAGGCAGCTGATATCTGGTATGATCGCGGGTACAAAAAATCCATTGCGGGTGCGAAGCCGCATGTGCGAAAAATCCATCGCAGGTGTGAAGCCGCAGGTGCGAAAAATCCATCGCGGGTGCGAAGCTGCAGGTGCGAAAAATTTTGCCGCGGCCACGATGATCGTTGGGCAGTGAGTGTTTAAAGTAGGGATTTGAGCATTTTTGCTCATTTCTTCATTCTTGGACGATCTTGGGAGCTTCTTGAGAGAAGAATTCACCTAGAAACTTGGAGGTAAGTTAATTCACACATATTTCAAGTTAAATAAATGATTTATATATGGATTTAGACATGAAAATTTGTAGAAATTTGGAGTTTTGAAGGAAAACCCTAGAAATTGGTATTTTTGATTTTCCACCACGGAAACGGTTATGGAATTGGATGGAAATTATATATTTGAGTTTTTGAGATTATGGGTAACGATTCCTCCGAAAATTTCTGAAATCCGAGCACGTGAGCCCGGGGTGAATTTTAGGAATTTTACCATTTTGAATAAGGTAATTTATTTAGTAGATAAATTTCGAATCATTTAGCATATATTAATTATTTTGTATAATATTTGGATAGTTTCAGATTTTTCGGCGTCGAATCGAGAATTCAACGCGACGTGGTAATCGGAAAGTGGACTTTGAGACGAGGTAAGTCTTTTGTCTAATCTTGTAAGGGGAAAATTACCCCATAGGGATTAAATTAAATAATTGTTGTCTTTTTGTTTTTTTTTTTTGCCGAGGGTCTTTCGGAAACAACCTCTCTAGTCCTTCGGGGTAGGGGTAAGATCTGCGTACACACTACCCTCCCCAGACCTCATTAGTGGAATTTTACTAGGTTGTTGTTGTTGTTGCTAATTGCGGGGGCTACGTACGCACGAGGTGACGAGAGTCCGTGCGTAGCTACTATAAATATTAAAGTCCGGGTAGTTTAGGACTCAAAGCATGAATTACTTGTGTAAATTGTATTCTTTATTAATTAAATTATTTGGTGTGTATATTGTGAATTGTTATGAAAGGTAGTAAAAGATGAAATTTTCATATGCTTAATTTTTTTGTAGATTAAATAAATTGTTAAAAGAAATTGTTCATCCTCTCGAATTTATCTTATAATAAACATACTCTCATTCCCGGAGGTACATAAGAAAAATGTCCTCTTTTCTTGTGGAGCGGGTCGAACGCCTCGGCAGGATAGATGCATCTATGGATCATGTCGCACGTCCCTCGACAGTGTACACGACACTCTGTATCGGGTGGAACGACCTCGGCAGAAATCGTACTTAATAATAATAATTACACGATACCTTAATAGTTTATTTTAGCTTGCGAAGCTAATTGATAAATTGGAGAATCCTTGAAATTTAATGAATTATTATTCCTGCTTATTAAGGAATTAATTGTTATTCCTGTAAATGAGATTAATTAATAAATTGGAAATTTTTTGAATTGAAGGAATTTAATTAATATATTGAGAATTGTTGCATTTGAAAGAATTTGATTATTTCTGCTGGTTAAATAAATTATTATAAATTCTGTGAATCATGTTGATTTAGATATTCTAGTTTTATTTAAATTATTATTATTGACCCATAGTGAGTGTCAAAGTCGGCTATCTCGTCTCTTCTACTTCGAGATTAGGCTTGATACTTACTAGGTACACGTTATTTTCGTACTCATACTGTACTTGCTGCACATTTTATTGTGCAAGTACATATATGTATAGCGGCCTTGTGGGCGTAGAGGTGTGGTTAATAATTGTGGGGACATAGGTGAGCTGTATTCTATATTACGATTCGCAGCTAACAGAGTCTCCTTTAGAGTTATTATATTTTCCTGTCTAATTTGTATTCTTGACAGATGTTGTATTTTATTTTAATTCCCTAGTAAATGCTCATGCACTTGTGACACCGGGTTTTGGGAATGGTTGTGAATTGTTTAAAAATTTAGTTGCTAAAAATATTTATCATTTACTCTATGAGTTTTATCTTTACTATTTCATTGAAAAAACATTATTTCAAAAATACTAAAATGGGTAATTAAGTTAATTGATTATGGTTGGCTTGCCTGACAGTGGTGTCCGGCGCCATCACGGCCTTTTTGGATTTTGGGTCGTGACACCCGCCTTCGCGATGCACACACAGACCACACCCTCGCGTTCGCATCCTCTTATTCGCGAACGCGAAGAACAAAAAAGTCCCAGCTCACAAACACCTTTCGCGAACGCGAGACTCCTCTCGTGAACGCATAAGAGGAAACCAGAAAAACACACCAACAGACATCAGCCATCAACCAAGGTCCACAAATGATCTGTTAACCACTCGAAACTCACTCGAGGCCCCCCGGGACCTCAACCAAATATACCATCAAGTCCCAAAACATCATATGAACTTAGTCGAACCCTAAAATCACCTCAAACAACATCAAAACGCGAATTACACACGGATTCAAGCCTAATGAACTTTGAAATTTCCAAATTCTACAAATGATGCCGAAACCCATCAAATCACGTCCGATTGACCTCAAATTATTCACACAAGTTACAAATGACCCCACGAACCTACTGCAACTTCCGAAATTGAAATCCGACCCCGATATCAAAAAGTCAACCCCCTGGTCAAACTTCCAAAAAAAATTAACTTTCGCCATTTCAAGCCTACTTCTACTCCCGACCTCCAAATCACAATCCAGACATGTTCCTAAGTCCAAAATCATCCAACGGAGCTAACGGAACCATTAAAATTCCAATCTGAAGTCGTTTACACATAAGTCAATGTCCGGTCGACTTTTCCAGCTTAAAATTTCAATTAAGAGACTAAGTGTTTGAATTCACTCCGGACCCGAACCAACTAACCTGGTAAGTCATAAAACAACAGTGAAGCACAAATATGAGCAGAAAAGGGCAACGGGGCTACAACTCTCGAAACGACCGGTCGGGTCGTTACAGAAACCCTTTATAAAGCGACGATAATACTCGGTCAAGCCGAAAAATTTTTAAATCTCAGTAGCTGAAGATGGTCTAGGACAACTCTGAACCTCCTCTATCTTCTTTGGATCCATCTTAATTCCTTCACTGGACATCACGTGCCCCAAGAATGCCACCGAACTGAGCCAAAACTCACACTTAGAGAACTTAGCATAAAGCTTCTCCTCCCTCAACGTCTGTAGTACAATCCTCAAATGTTGGGCATGATCTTCCTGGCTACGTGAGTACAGTAGGATATCATCAATAAATACTATGATAAATGAATCAAGATATGGTCGTGATGGTAGGCTATAATTGCGTATTTTGGCCATTAATTGCACTCTAATTCGTTGTACTTCACTAGTATTTGAGCTTTAAATGGTATTATTTGTCTCTGAGTATGTGTTTTATGCTTTGTAGGAGCAATTCCGAGTTACGATGAGGTTGTGGAGCTAATTTGAGCTATTATGGATCTTTGAAGTCTGAGTAAAAGCCCATGGATTAAGTTGGGATCATGTTCGGGGATCAACGGACAATAGTGCATGTAACGAAAGAAACGAAGAAGTGAGCAGGAAGCCACCCCATGTACGCGAGCACACACTGGGCGCGCAAGTAGAGTAGAACACTATCCAAAATGCGCGGCCATATGCGCGATCATTTTCCCAGGTGCGCGGCCGCGCACGTCCAGTCCGAAAACTTTCCCAAGCCTATTTTTATAATTTTGGAGGCGACTCCTCTTGACCTATATGAAGCCCAGCTCATCTAAAAAGATGGTATCTTGGATTTTGAGAGCACCTTTTGGGGATAGAAGAGGGAAGGAAGCAAGGAAAATGCAAAATACTTTATCCAAGTCATTCATTACGAAAGTTTGTTTGATTTTGGGAATTGTAATGTCTTCTTGTTCTTCTAATACTCTTGTGATGAATAACTTCTCCACTATGGAGTAATCTTCCTTAGGGTTATTGACGGATGTCATGATTTAACTATTGTTTTGGTTTAAATTTTGTTGATTACCCGAATTCATTGAATGAGTTATTAATTTAATTGTAAGGCTTATTATGGTTTTACTTTAATAGAAAGAGAAGTGTTGCCGCAATTTGCATTGTGCCATATTGTGTGGGTTGATTTTATGCCTCTTCTAGGTAATCGAAAAAGCTTAGGGAGTTATCAATTAACCTAGTTTAGAAGAATAATCGAGATGTATTCTTCGAAGGATCACTCATTCATTGTATTTATGCATATGTTAATAGAACTTGTTATTAGGTTGATTAAAGGACCTCTCATTCATTCGGAAAAAGAATTTGAATCCCTAAGGTAGCCTAATCATTTGTTGAAATCAAAAGAGTCAATAGAAGTTAAGAGTGAACTTAACACAGAGTTACCCGGAATAATAGTTGACCACATATCTTGTCACAATCCTTATTTCTCACCTTGATATTCAACAGTTGCTACTTAGTCATTAAATTGTCATTAGTTTATTACAATAGATAATCGTAGTTTTATTAATAGTCGATAATAATATAAATCAAAGGTTTATTATCCCGTATAGTGTTGAGTTGAAGATTTATTAGAATATTATTTAAACCAATCCCTGTGGAGACAATTTAATAATATACTATCTTTGACTTGCGAGCCTAAGTTTTATACACCGGTTTTGTGCTCGTCAGGCCGGAATACAATGTTCACCATATGCATGAATGTTGTTGGGTAATTGGTAATCACAAAATACATCACAAGGAACTCATAGTTACCATGATGGGTCCTGAATGCCATCTTTAGAACATCCGAGTCCCGAATCTTCAACTAGTGATACCCAGATGCACCGCCCCGCCATCGCACCTATTAATTTTTAGCAAAACCAGCGATGGAGAGCCTTGTCCGAGCTCAACTCTCGGACTGCCATCAGTGGGCCATGGTTGACATCATATCCCACAAAGTCTTCCTTTCCAGCTTTTCATGCAGGAATCCAGGCAGCTTTCCATGCTGAAATCTAGGCAGCTTTTCATGCTGAAATCCAGGCAGCTTTTCAGGCTGGAATACACCAGGCTGCTGCAACAGCCTTTCCAGCCCTGCCAACTACCCCCTTTGTATAGCCATTTTTGTTCTATAAATAGGCTTTGTATTCATTCTTTGTAAGGCATCATATATTGAATAACACAACAGAAAATTGGCACTTGCCTCCCAAATTCGAGTCTCTTTCTTTCATAGCTTTCTTGCTTGTTTCATGTGATTGCCATCGCTTTAGCACGATTGTGCTATTTATTGTCTAAGGGCTGAAGCTAAGTAGCAGTCAGGCTAACTTTGTTGCCCTCGCCGAACCCTCAGAAAAACGGTTCCGCGATAATTGGTACCAGAGCCTAGGTTCTTGCATGGCTAAGAACTCACAGCGTAACATTGAAGAAACCCACATTGAAGAGAACCCAGAACCACAAAGAGGCATGGGTCGAAATCGCGACAAAAGTAGGGCCAGAGACGCATCTCCACTTGAAAGCGAGTTGCTGCCCTATGTAGTACCCAAAACTTCTCAAGCTATATCTCTCGATGAGAGAGTTTGTATGATAGAAAAGGGTCTAGAGGTCGTACATCGTCGTATTTCCGCTGCAGAAATCAATATTTGTTCACTTGAGTCAGTTGCCCTTGATGGACTTCAAGAAGTCAAAGGGAACGTTCAGGAGCAAGACGACGGGCTAAACAACCTTGAACTCAAGCTCACTGAGGCTTTGTCTTCCTTACAGGCAGAAGTTGAAACTTTAAAAGTGCGTCTAGAAGAGACAGCAGGAACCACTGGGCGAGGTCCCATCACTGTCTGAGAAACACATATTGAGGCCCCTAAACCCAAAGAATTTCGGGGTGAAAGAAGCGCTCAAGACGTGGAGAACTTCTTGTTGCAGCTGGATGCTTATTTCGAACATGTAAGCATTACCAACGATGCTGCCAAAATCCAAATGGCAGCCATGTATTTATCAGAAACCGCCATACTTTGGTGGCGCAGAAAGAAGACAGATATGGAGAAAGGAACGTGCTCCATTGACACTTGGAAGTAGTTCAAAGAGGAGATAAAATGGCAGTTTTATCCTCAAAACGTTGTACACGAAGCTCGCCGACAGTTGAGGGAGCTTAGGCAAACATCCTCCATCCATGAGTACGTAAAGGATTTTACGAAACTCACCCTTCAGATCCCCAACTTAACCAGTGAGGATTTATTGTTCCATTTCTTGGATGGCTTACAGTATTGGGCCAAACAAGAATTGCAAAGGCGACAGATCGACAACGTCGATGAGGCTATTGTAGTAGCCGAATCATTGGCAGATTTTCGGACCGGAGCGTCTAAGGGAAATAACAATCGGAGCCAAGCGACAGCTGCTCCAAAGACGGACACCCACTGAGGCAAAGGCAGATTTGTTCCCAATCGAAACAATGATAATCGAGGTAACCGCAACCACTCTTCTAATTATCGCAAGGATTACGATGAGAAGAGAAAAGGAGGCACACCGAAGGCTGCTCAGCGAGATATTTGCTATCTTTGCGGAGACCATTCTCATGCTGCTCGAAATTGTCCTACTCTGAAAAAATTAGGAGCAATTGTCGCAGCACACCAGCAGCAAGGACAAACTGCTGCGTCTACTGACAGGCAACCCGAGGAGCGAAGAGCACCAGCTGATGGTGCAGGATAAGGGAAGAACAAGGCTATAGGCTTGTTCAATCATATGGCCTTAATAAACCATATGACCATTGCCGATGTTGCTGCCCAACCACCTCATGTGAGGCCCCGTGAATCTTTATTTGTCGATGCCAAGTTAAACGGCAAAGACGTACGCATCATGGTAGATACAGGTGCGACTCATAATTTTGTGACAGAAGAATGAGCTAGGGAGCTTGGACTTGTCTTTATATCCAGCGACACGATAATGAAGACTGTCAATGCCCTTCCCACTACCATTCATAGCTTTGCTCCTAACGTACACATTGCTTTAGGAGGCTGGCAGGGATTGATGGACTTCACCGTTGCTCCCATGGATCATTCTGGGATTGGACTTTTGATACGAGGTCAACGCACTTATTGCTCCACGTATCAACCAGCTTCACATAAGCGATACTGGAGGTTCGTGTATTGTGCCCCTTGTTCGGGTACCACAAACTGGAGTGCATCTGTCAGCGATGCAACTTGTGAAAGGTTTCAAGAAAGGGGAACCAACATTTCTTGCAACCTTGACGGGAATCGTTGAGCATTCCCTTGAGGCAGTAGCATTGCCTCCCCGCATTGAGCAAGTCCTTGATGATAATAAGGATGTGATGCCGGAAGAACTTCCAAAACATTTGCCACCACGGAGGGAAGTTGATCATCAGATCGAGCTGGTTCCAGAGGCAAAGCCACCTGCCATGTCGCCTTATCGCATGGCGCCCCCGAAATTGGAGGAATTGAGGAAGCAACAAAAGGAGTTGCTAGAGGCTGGCCACATACGACCATCCAAGGTACCTTACGGAGCTCCTGTCTTATTTCAGAAGAAGAAGGAGGGTACCATGCGGTTATGTATTGATTATAGGGCCCTTAACAAGGTCACAGTGAAGAACAAGTACCCTATCCCTCTCATTGCTGATTTATTTGACCGCTTGGGGCAAGCCAAGGAGTTCACCAAAATGGATTTGACGAAAGGTTACTACCAAGTGCGGATTGCCAACGGAGACGAGCCCGAGACAACTTGTGTTACACGGTATGGGGCTTTTGAATGGTTGGTAATGCCATTCGGTTTGACAAATGCTCCTGCAACCTTCTGCACTTTGATGAACAAATTATTCCATCCTTTCTTGGATCAGTTCGTTGTCATCTATCTAGATGATATTGTGGTTTACAGCAACAATATGGAAGACCATGCAGAACACCTTCACAAGGTATTCAAGGTACTAAGGGAAAATGATCTGTGCGTCAAACGTGAGAAATGCAGCTTCGCACAACCCATAGTACAATTCCTCGGGCATACAATCAGCCATGGGGAAATCTAGATGGATAGGGACAAGGTGGAAGCTATCCAGGATTGGGAAGCTCCTACAAAGGTACAGGAACTTCGGTCCTTTCCCGGCTTAGCCAACTATTATCGGAGATTCATCTTCGGTTACTCGGCTATTGCATCCCCCCTCACTGACTTGCTGAAGAAGGACAGAGAGTGGGAATGGAGCGACATCTTCCAGAAGGCATTCGAGAAACTCAAGGCAGCAATCACCAAGGAACCCGTATTGGTACTGTCTGATTTCTCGAAAGTCTTTGAAGTCCAGACTGATGCGTCTGACTTTGCTATAGGAGGCGTACTGATGCAAGAGGGCCATCCTATAGCCTTTGAGAGTCGAAAGCTGAATAACGCTAAAAGGCGTTACACGGTCCAAGAGAAAGAAATGATTGTTGTAGTCCACTGCCTAAGGACTTGGCGTCATTACTTGTTGGGGGCACATTTTGTTGTCAAAACTGACAACGTTACGACAAGCTACTTCCAAACACAGAAGAAGCTATCTGCCAAGCAGGCTCGTTGGCAAGATTTCATGGCCGAATTCGACTACACTCTGGAATATAAACCGGGGAGAGCTAACGTAGTTGCCGATGCTTTGAGTCGAAAGACAGTATTAGCAACCATAGTTAGCTCAGCAAGCAGTGGCATCATCAAGACCATAAAGGAAGACATGCAACATGACCCCGTGGCGAAACAGCTTCTTGCCTTGGCCAGTCAAGGCAAAACTCAGCGATTTTGGGAAGAAGATGGTCTCTTGTACTCTACTGGCAAAAGAGTTTACGTGCCCAAATGGGCAAATCTCCGGCGTACTCTGCTGAAAGAAGGTCATGACTCTGCCTGGGCAGGTCATCCAGGGCAAAAATGCACATTGGCCCTGATCGAGTCTTCTTATTATTGGCCTCGGATGCGGGATGACATCGAGGTATATGTACGCACTTGTCTAGTTTGTCAACAAGACAAGGTAAAATCCAAGCTTCCTGGGGGTTTACTTGAGCCGCTGCCAGTTGCGGCGAAGCCATGGGACAGCATAACCATGGACTTCATCACGTGTTTGCCAAATTCGGAGGGATTCGGCACCATTATGGTGGTTGTCGATAGGTTCACCAAGTATGCAACATTTTCGGCCACCACTGCCGGTTACAAAGCTAAAGAGGCATCACGTATATTCTTGAGGGACATCGTGAAATATTGGGGCGTGCCTAAGCACATCATAAGTGATTGAGATCCTCGGTTCACCGGCGCATTCTGGAAAGAATTGTTCAGCTTGTTGGGAACTCAACTGCACTTCTCAATAAGTTTTCATCCACAAATAGATGGGCAAACAGAAAGGATTAATTCCTTGCTTGAATGCTACCTGAGGCATTATGTCAGCGCCAATCAAAGAGACTGGGCTAAGCTACTGGACATAGCTCAGTTCTCTTACAATTTGCAACGTAGCGAGGCGACCGGGAAGAGTCCCTTTGAGCTTGCAACTGGGCAACAGCCCAACACTCCTCAATCATTGCCCGCCAACGTCGGATTGAAGAATCCATGGGCTTTTCACATGGCCAAGTTTTGGGAGGAACAAGCCGATCTAGCCAGGTCATATCTTGATAAGGCATCCCGCAAAATGAAGAAATTTGCGGATAGGAAGCGTCGTCCAGTCAACTACAGGATTGGAGACAGGGTCATGGTGAAATTAAATCCATGGCAGTTCAAATCACTGCGAGGCGTACATCATAGTCTGATTCGCTGATATGAGGAGCCATTAAAAATTGTTGCCAAAGTGGGGATAATATCATATTGACTGGACATGCCGCGTCATCTAAAAATCTATCCAGTCTTCCATGATAGCCAATTGAAACCATATTTTGAAGACATGGAAGACAAGGATCGGGCGCAGTCCAGCCGAAGCCAAATGTTTGCTACTCCGCCAGCAACAGACAAGCAACTGGAAGCCATCATAGACCATCAGTTGGTCCGTGGAAAAGGATGGGGCAATTCGAGCGCACAGTTCCATGTTCACTGGAAAGGAACTTCGCTAGAGGAGGCATCATGGGAGAAGTATGAAGATTTGTGGCAGTTCAGGGTACAAGTCCACAATTATCTTCAGTTGTGTGGCGCCGGGATCGTCGCCATTTCAAGTGGGGAGCGTGCACCGCCCCGCAATCGCACCTATTAATTTTCAGCAAAACCAGCGATGGCGAGCCTTGTCCGAGCTCAACTCTCGGACTGCCATCAGTGGGCCATGGTTGACATCATATCCCATAGAGTCTTCCTTTCCAGCTTTTCATGCAGGAATCCAGGCAGCTTTCCAGGCTGGAATGCACCAGGCTGCTGCAACAGCCTTTCCAGCCCTGCCAACTACCCCCTTTGTATAGCCATTTTTGTTCTATAAATAGGCTTTGTATTCATTCTTTGTAAGGCATCAGATATTGAATAACACAACAGAAAATTGGCACGTGCCTCCCAAATTCGAGTCTCTTTCTTTCATAGCTTTCTTGCTTGTTTCGTGTGATTTCCATCGCTTTAGCACGATTGTGCTATTTATTGTCTAAGGGCTGAAGCTAAGTAGCAGTCAGGCTAACTTTGCTGCCCTCACCGAACCCTCAGAAAAACGGTTCCGCGACACAGACCTCAAATCAATCTTAGAGAACACACTCGCTCCCTGAAGCTGGTAAAATAAATTATCAATGCATGGCAAAGGATACTTGTTATTGATTGTAACTTTGTTCAACTGCCTATAATCGATGTACATTCGCATAGTACCATCCTTCTTCTTCACAAACAGAACCGGCGCACCCCAAGGTGACACACTAGGCCTAATAAACCCCTTATCAAGAAGCTCTTGAAACTGCTCTTTCAATTCCTTCAACTCTGGTGGTGCCATACAATACAGAGGAATAGAAATGGGTTGAGTGTCCGGCACCAAGTCAATACCAAAATCAATATCTCTGTCGGGTGACATGCCCAGTAGGTCTGCAGGAAACACATCCTGAATGTCTCGTACTACCGGAACAGAATCAATAGTAGGAGTATCAGCACCAATGTCCCTCACAAAGGCTAAATATGACAGCCACCCCTTCCCAACCATCTGTTGGGCCTTCAGATAAGAAATCACCCTGCTAGTGATATACTCTAGAGAACCTCTCCACTCGATCCTCGGCAATCCTGGCATCGCCAATGTCACGGTCTTAGCGTGACAATACAGAATAGCATGACATGGGGACAAACAATCCATACCCAAAATCATGTCCAAATAAACCATACTAAGCAATAAGAGATCAACTCTAGTCTTCAATCCCCCAAAAGTCACCACACATGACTGATACACACGTTTCACAATAATAGTATCGCCCACCAGGGTAGATACATGAACAGGTGAAACTAGGAACTCACAGGGCATATCCAAATAACGAGCAAAATATGATGATGCATACGAATAAGTGGAACCAGGGTCAAATAATATAGAATCATCCATGTAGAATACTAAGACAATACATTTGATCACTGTGTCTGAAGCAACAGCCTCTGGCCTGGTAGGAATAGCATAGAATCGAGCTCGACCGCCACCTGATTGGCCTCCCTCTCTTGGGTGACCTCTAGCTGTATGAGCCCCACCCTGAGTTGGTTGAGCGGGTGGTGAAGTAACTGGTGTGAAAGTCGCCACCTGAATCCTCTATTGAACTTCACCTCCCAAAAGGCGGGGACAATGCCTCTTCACATGACCAAACTCTCCACACTCAAAGTAACTCCGCTCTGACAATGGCGGCAAGTACTGAAGCAGACCCCGAGAACTAGACTAACTACTAGAGGGGCCTAGAACAAATGAACCCTGAACTGATGGAGCATAAGATGAACTCTAAGCTGGGAGAGCACTGAGAGATGACTGACCTGGGTGAGCACTGTATGAACCATGGATAGCTGATGCGCCATGATGAACCGGACGATCCATCTGAGTGGGCCTATATGGATGAACCACGAGGTTTCTTGGCCTCCCACTCCTCACGCTCCTGACAACGGACCAGCTCTAGCCGCCGAGAAATATCAACCACCTCGTCGAACATAGCACCTGATACATTCTCCCAAGTCGTAATAAAACGCAGTCCATAGTTGAGGCCATGCGAAGAATCTATTGGCACCTATCCAAGAATACAAGAAAGTGACATTTTCCTAATGGTTTAGCAGCCTCTCGAAGATATGTACAGACGTCTCGTACTGATCCACAAGACTCTACTAAACCTGATCATGACTCGTGAGACCTATGTAACCTATGCTCTGATACCAACTTGTCACGACCCAAAATCACATGTGCCGAACATGATCGGAATCACACCCGAGGCCCCCGAGACCTCAACCAAACATACCAACAATTCCTAAAACATCAAATGAACTTGCTCAAAGAGTCAAATCGTATCAAACAACACTAAAATGACGAATCATGCATCGATTCAAGCCTAATAAACTTATGAACTTCTAACTTTCAAAATAATGCTGAAACATACCAAACCAACTCTAATTAACCTAAAATTTTGCACACAAGTCATAAATGACACAACGGACCTATTCCAACTATCAAAACTAAAATCTGAGCCCAGTAACCACAAACTCAATTCTCGGTCAAACTTCTCAATTCTCCAAATTTCTATTTTTCCAACTTTCACCAATTCATGCCAAAATCAACTATGGACCTCCAAATCCATATCCAGACACACTCTTAAGTCTGAAATCACCCTACAAAGCTATCAGACCCATCAAAACTCCATTCCAGGGCAGTTTTCACATAAGTCAATATTCGGTCAACTCTTTCAACTTAGGCTTCCAACCTTCTGACTAAGTGTCCCAACTAATTCCGAAACATCTCTGGAACCGAACCAATCACCCCGGCAAGTCATATAATAACAATTGAATACAAAATAAGTAATAAATGAGGGAACGGGGCTACAACACTCAAAATGACTAAATGGGTTGTTACATTCTCAATCACACACAATACTCATTATGCAGCCATCCAACCACTCTTAGGGACACAACTGAACATATGAGTCTATAAGAACATACTCATAAAACTAAAACCACCTAGCCCAAGCTGCGTTTTAAACCTAACCTCGAGTCCTTCAGACTGGCCTCTTAACTCTACAACACATAGAATACATCTCGCACCTCATCCATGACATTACATGTCGATAGTGCACTACTGATATTGAGCGCTCAACATAACATACGAGTGAGTGGAAGGAACTCAAAGAGATACACTTCAAGCCGAATCACTATCGCACAGTAAGGAAAGAAAGATGGGAAATTTTCCTACACGCCCTGTAGCCACTCGAAGATAAGTATGGATGTCATCATGCCGATCCCCAAGACTCTACTAAACATTTGCTCATGACTCGTAGAACCTATGAACCTAAAGCTCTAATACCAACTTGTCACGACTCCAAAATTCACCTAGTCGTGATGGCACCTAACCCAACCCGCTAGGAAAGCCAAATAATAATCAACACAATTCTAATGAAATAAAAGTGGTCAACAAATGAAAATAACTTAATTTCCATACAATAACCCAAGGACTGGTAGTACAAGTCGTGAGCCACTAAGACTTAGAATTATAAAGTTGGTATAAATACAACCTCCATTTGGAATATACATAAGCATTTTACAAATCTAAAGCTACCAAGGGCAAGTGGTAGCTATATTCTGAAAGCAGGTACATCTTCAATGCCAACTCTTGCCATGCACAACAACATCAACTCCAAGATCTGCACGCAAGGTACAAAAGTGTAGTATGAGTACAACCAACCTCATGTACTCAATAAGTAACAAACCTAACCTCATGTTAAAAGCAGTGACGAGCTCGGAAGATGATCAGAGTTCAACACCAACGGCTAATAATAAGTCATAATAATATAATAAGGACAGTAAAGGTAAATAACACAAGAGATATTATGCTCATCTCGTTCACCATTACGGGTAAGTAGACATGCATTTTGTATGTATAACAATCAAAGTCCAAATCCTACCACAGAAAATCAACTAAACATGAGTTTATCAAAATAACTGTATATTTCCAATTTCCCAACATCAGATAAGAATTTTTTGTTTACCAGTTAGCATGAGGAAAATACATCTCTACACCTACGTGCCAATATACATGCCAAGTCATCAAAAGTCATAGTACCGTCTAGCATGAGAAAAATACATCTATATGCCTATATGTCAAATCGTCAAATATCATATTAACGTCTAGCACGAGGAAGATACATCTCTATGCCTACATGTCAAAGATACATGTTAAATCATCAAATGTTATATTATCGTCTAGCATGAGGAAAATACATCTCTATGCCTACATGTCAAGTTAATGATTTCACAGTGATATCATCAAGTACACTCACTCTCATCACACTCTAGGTGCTTGGCTCAAATGCCCCACTTCATCACACACTCAATCACTCAGCACTGTATGGGTACCTAGTATCAATACCCCTCACCAAAGCAAGTGTATATATCATTGTGCTTGCACCCACTGTTGGCATGTAAGACTCCGGAGGGGAAGATCCTCCCTAGGCGTTAATCAAAAGCCAATATGGCATGTTGCAGCGTGAAACCCGATCCAACATAACTCTATGGCCCATATCAGTCATCAATCCGCTCAAGTCTCAACGGCTCACATCTCACATAAACATAATCCAATTATACAACACGGAGTATCATAATGTGCTACAAATTCAGCTCAAACGCGTATCACATACAAGGACACCAATAATAAGTGAGACAACATATCAAAAGTGCACAAAGACAAATATATAACATGCGAATATAACTATCATGACTGAACAATATGACTACGGCTAATGGAAATAGCTCAACATGGCAAAAATAACCCTATCATATCTCAAACAATTGAATAGGTAGCCTAGACATGATTTCTAGCATAAATAATATTTCACGTAGTCATATAAATAGAGAAAACATGATATCAAAGAAGCATGATAGCAAAAGAAGGCACATAATAGCCTAAGAACTACCCAGATCATGAATACTTTGGTGCACACACACACACCCATCACCTAGTATGTGCGTCATCCCCAACCCTTCTCAAGTATCATAGTTCTAAGGGATATTTACCCTCAAATCTAAGTTTAGATATGTTACTTCTATGCTATGGTGAATTGTGAGATTGTTGACTATTTACACACGTGATGTGGTTCTATTTGGGCCCTGTGGCAAAATTCGAGCGAGATGGCTCTTAGGGGTGTTGAATGATTGATTTCACCTTGGTTATGGTCTTCCTGTTGGTGGTATATAGTGATATTTGTTTCTCTATGGTTATGGCCATGCGCTTTGCGTGTTTGTTGATTAGTACACATATGGTTGTTGATAATGAGAGTTATGGCTCGAGTTAATCCTTGTGAACCGGTACTTGGATTGGGCACCCATCGCAGTGGAGTTATGTTGGGATGTGATCCCTTATGCTTATTTTGCGTGCTTGTTTCTCCTTGGTGTAATGGGTTCATAGCAATTATCTTTAGTGGTATTTGTTAGACTTGTTTGGTAGTTCTCTTATTTGGTTCTTTTTCCATCTTCAGCTATATTCGAGTTGTTGCTTGTTGGGTACGGATTGCGTCGTATGTGACTAGGTGGCATTTGATGTGGCTCGACGGTCGAATAGTTTCCACTGAGTGAGTGGTTATGAGTTTCTAAATATTTCTTACATCATTAGCAGTGTTGTAAAGGTTTGGAGCAATGTTATATTTGATATGAGGAATGTTACTGGTACCGGGTTTGGTAATGGGCAGCTATCATGGTCAGATATATTGTTGCGCACATATGAGCGATAGGTTACGTCGTGTGGTTATATCTCGGGGAAATATTTATTATTTTCTATAGCTTGTTGAGTTGTATATATTATGTATATACGAGAATTGGATTGTATCAGGAATTTCGAATGTTGAAATTTGGTTCTATGGCTGATATATTAAGGTTAAAGAAAGAATCTTCAGTTAGGTTGTGTTGATGGGCATATATAGGTTGATGTGATATGGTATCACTCATGTTTATGTGTAGGTCAAGTTTATACAATAATTTGATGGCTTTGGAACGACACTTGGAACGGTCAAGGACGAACGTATGTTTAAGTGGGGGAGAATGTAACGACTCGACCGGCCGTTTTGAGCTTTAGCATTCCATTCGATGGTTTGAGACTTTGAGTAGCTTCATATGATGTATTATGACTTGATTGTATGATCGGTTTTGGTTTTCGAGTGGTTCGGGATTGATTTGGAAGAATGACTCTTGGTTTGGAAGCTTTAAGTTGGAAGACTCAATCAAGGTTTGACTTTTGGGTAAACGGACTCGGAATCGGGTTTTGATTATTCCGATAGATTTGTATGATAATTTTGGACTCGTACATATATTAGGATTTGGTTTCGGAGATTCCTAAAAGATTTCAACACTATTTGTCAAAAGTTGGTAATTTGAAGAACTTAAGAGTTCATAAGTTTGACCAATAGTTGACTTTGATGTTATTAGACTCCAATTGGTGTTCTGAGACTTTGGATAGGTCTATATAGTTGAATTGAACTTATTTGCAAAGTTTAAAAGTAATCTAAAGTGTTTAAGTGTGATTCGTACACTCTTTTGAAAGAATGAAGATTTAACAACTTAAGAGAAATTTTATTGGGTTTGATCCTAGATTCTTTGTTGTGATGTTCTCGTGGGTGTTTTGAGGCTTTATATAAGTTTATATAATGTATTTGTACTTTTTGGTATGATTGGATGGGGTTCCGAGGGGCTTGGGTGTGTTATTGGTTGAGAAACTAGTTAAGTTAAGGATTTAGAGCTTGACCATGGTCAATATCGGGTCAAGATGACCTTTTTCGGCATTTTGAGTGCGCGAGCAAGTTCGTAGCATGTTTTATGATTGAAATGCATATATGGTTTGTTTACGGGAGGTTCTGAATGAGTTTGGGTGCTAAAGCGAAGATTATCAAATTGTTGGTTTTTTTTCTTGTGTAAATAATTACGAAAATACCATTTATGTCCCTGAAATTTTCAGACTTTCTTTAAAACTTCAAAGCATCATATCTCACTCATTTTAAGGTCAAATTGGGTGATTCAAAAGGTTATCTTAGTTGTAATATCGCGAGGATCATGTTGAGCTTATCAAATATAAGTTTTGGGATCATCTACTATTGGAGGGGATATTCTTTACTTGGATTGGGGTAAGTATTTCTTACTCGGATTTGTTTAAATTTCATGATTACAACCTTGAATTTAGAGATTGGTTGACGAATTGAATTGAATTGAAGAAATTGGGAATTTTAGTAAAACCCTTTTTAAATCATAAATTGATGATTTGAAAGGCCGATTTGTAGTCGGAATTGGATAAAATTAGTATGTGTGGACTCGTATCGGAATAGGTATTCGAAAGTTATGAGTTTTGTCGGGTTCCGGGGTGCGAGCCCTAGGTTGACTTTTTGAGTTGACTTTTTTTATTTTATTAAAAATTGAAGATTTATTATTTTAAATTATTTCATGTGCCTTTTATTTATGATATTAAGTTATTTTGGCTAGATTCGAGTCGTCCGAAGGTTGTTTCGTGTGGGATGACATTTCTAGAGTATTGTTTGGCTTGCTCGGTATTTGATTTGTCTTGTTCGAGTTAAGTAACATATCTAAACTTTGATTTGAGGGTAAATATCCCTGAGAACTATTATATTTGAGATGGGTTGGGGGTGACGCATGTGCTAGTGACGGGCGCGTGTGCGTGCACCAAAGTATTCATGATCTGGGTAGTTCTTAGGCTATTATGTGCTTTGTTTTGCTATCATGCTTATTTGATATCATGTTTTCTCCATTTATATGACTATGTGAAATATTACTCATGTTAGAATTCATGTCTAGGCTACCTGTTCAAATGTTTGAGACATGATAGGGCTATTTTTTCCATGTTGAGCTACTTGCCTTAGCTGTAGTCATATTGTTCAGTCATGATAGTTATAACTGCATGTTATATCTATGTCTTTGTGTACTTTTGATATGTTGTTTCACTTGTTATTGGTGTCCTTGTATGTGATACAAGTTTGAGTTGAATTTGTGGCACATTGTGATACTCCGTGTTGTATAATTGGATTATGTTTCTGTGAGATATGAGAAAATTGATTACTGATGTGGGACATAGAGCCGTGTTATGAGTTATGTTGGATTAGGTTGCAATGGATTGTTATTTGGATCGGGTTGAACGCTGGAATGGATTGTTATTTGGATCGGGTTGTACGTTGTAACATGCCATATTGGCTTTTGATTAGCGCTTGGACAGGATCCGCCCCTTCGGAGTCTCACATGCCAATATTGGGTGCAGGCGCAATGATATATACACGTGCTTTAGTGAGGAGCATTGATGCGAGGCACCCGTACAGTGCTGAGTGATTGTGTGTGCGATGAAGTGCGACATTTAAGACAGGCACCTTGAGTGTGCTGAGAGTGAGTGTACTTGATGATATCATTGTGAAATCATTAACTTGACATGTACATTTTACATGTAGGCATAGATATGTATTTTCCTCGTGCTAGACGGTAATATAACATTTGATGATTTGACATGTATATTCGATATGTAGGCATAGAGATATATCTTCTTCATGCTAGTCGGTAATATGACATTTGATGATTTGACATGTAGGCATAGAGATGTATTTTCCTTATGCTAGACGGTAATATGTCTTGACATATATATTGGCATGTAGGCATTACGACGTATTTTTCTCATGCTAACTGGTAAACGAAAAATTCTTATCTGGGAAATTGAAAAAACACAACCCTTTTGATAAACTCATACTTAGTTGATTTTCAGTGGTAAGATTTGGACTTTGACTGTTATACTTACAAAAATCATGTCTATTTTCCCGTAACTATAAACAAGCTGAGCATGATATCTCTTGAGTTATTTACCTTTACTGTCCTCATTATATTATTACAACTTGTTCTTCGCCATTGGTGTTGGACTCTGACCATCTTCCGAGCTCGTCACTGCTTTCAACCTGAGGTTAGGTTTGTTACTTATTGAGTACATGTGGTCGATTGTACTCATACTACACTTCTGCACCTTGCGTGCAGATCTTAGAGTTGATGATGTTATGCATGGCGGGAGATGTACCTGATTTTTGGATATAGTTACCACTTGCCTTTGGTAGCTTTAGATTTGTAATATGCTTATGTACATTTCAAATAGAGGTTGTATTTATACCAGCTTTGTAAATCTAAGTCGAAATACAATAATCTCCCAGAACTGGTCTAAATAGACGTACAAGTCTGGAATACAAATAGCAATACTATCTGAATAAAGACATAAAAGAGACATCAAGATTTCGGTCGAGATGCAAATCTACCCCATCTCTCCAATGTGCTCACAACAACATCTCATAGCTAGCCACAACTCGGTCCAACGCCTAGATCTTCACAATTGAGTGCAGAGTGTAGTATGAGTACAACCGACCCCATGCACTTAGCAAGTATCATAACTAACCTCGGCAAGGTAATAGAAGAAGAATTATAAATAATACTCGCTATTCACCTGTACATTTCATAAATCTCACAAGTACAGAGCAATAATATGATCAGTCATGAATCATAGATAAATCCACCTTGATAACAAGAAACATAACATAATCTACTCAGTTAATAATCCAGCATGTAAGGAAGATATGCAAATAAAACAGGTAAACAATCACGAAAATTGCAAGTAAAGAAGAAATGCAATAACCAAATCAAACACTGGCCAGTCTTTCCTCATACCGCATGTACACCATCAAGAGAGAAACATGAGAGGGTGACCTTAGGAGGGTGGATCCTTATCCACACGCTTCACGAAAAATTCATGTGTTGCACGGACAACTCACGTGCCAATAGTAACAATATCTCAAATATGCACGGCAACACATGTGCTATAATATCTCAACCGCACGGACAACTCATGTGCCAATAATCACAACCGCACGACCAATTCACGTGCTACCAGTCTAAACCTTATCACACAGAAAGCAGATATACAAGAATACATGTACATGAACAATGGATATCAAATTTTATACTCATGGATTGGTATAAGTGACATGCTAAGGTGTATTCATGTGCAAATTGTGCTACCATATCTCAAATCAGGAAATTCCATCACGAAAGTAGCAATTATCAGGTTTAATCACGAGATTAACCTCTATGTAACCTCAAACATGGTTCAAATCTCTCACAAAAAGGGGTATAAATATAGGAAACATTACTGTATGAAGCTTAGCAATCAATTCAAGGCGTATCACAGCCTAAGCACTACTCCGAGAATGAATAATACCCCGGTACACATACATGGGCTCAACCCCACACATGTGCATCACCCATAGCACGTAGTTATCACAAATAATTGAGGAAACTAGTGCCTCAATCAAGTTTAAGTAAGATACTTAACTCAAGAAAGCTAAATCGGTACTCTAAGAATCCCTTCCCGATGAATCAACCTCCGTACAGCTTGAATCTAGCCAAAATAACTTAATAACATCAATACAAGCCATAAGAAACAAGCTGAACAATTAAATCTAAGATCTTGATTCAATGATACAAAGTCAACCCCGGGCCCGCACACTGGAACCCGATAAAACTCAAAAATTTCGAACACTCATTCCGATATGAGTCAAAATATATATGTTTCATATGTGATCCTCACTTAACCGCCCGACCTCCCGCTTTTAGGTCCCTCAGTCGCATCTGCGGTCACTGCTCCTCTAGCCCAAAACTCGCATGTGTGCCTCCAAATTCGCACCTATGACTTCACATATGCGATCAGACTTCCACAGATGCAAAAACACCAGACTCAGCAAAACTTTAGCAATGCAACTCAATCCAAAATGATCTAAAATCAATCTAAAACACACCCGGGACCCCGTCCAAACACACTAACGATCCAAAAACATAACACGGACCTAATCGATGTCTCAAATAGTACAAAACAATATCAAAACTATGAATCGGACCTCAATTTAAGCCTAAGGAACTAATCCAAATTTTCAAGTTCATAAAATTCCGTCGAACATGCCTAAACAACTCAGAATAACTTTAAATTTTGCATGCAAGTCCCAAATGACACAACAAGCCTATTCCAACTCTCAGAACCACAATTCAAACTCGATATCATCAAATTCAACTCTCAATCAAACTTATCAACCTTCCAAACATTTAACTCTCCAACTTTCACCAAATAGAACCAAATCAACCTAGGAACCTCCAAACCCAAATATAGACATACACCTAAGTCCTAAATCCCCATACGAAACTATTGGAATCATCTGTCACGACCCTAAAAACCCCAATTTAGGGTCGTGATGGTACCTAGTCTCTAAGACTAGATAAGCCTAATACATGCTGAGATTTAACAAAAATAAATAACTTAGCTATTACAGTAAACTGATAAATAACATAATAAAGTTGAAACCGAATGATAGTAATATATGTCCAAATCCGGTAGTACGGAGTCATAAGCTCTAGTGATAGTAAACTAGGAATATCAATTACATCACTATCATAACCCAAAATCCACAAGTCGTGATAGCACATAACCCAACCCTCTAGATAAGCCAACAGTCACATGATTAACAATGAAAATGAAATAACATAATCCAATACCTAAACGGCATAAGAATACCATAATATATATGAGAATCAAGTCAAATTGCTACTAGAACTAACCCCAAAATTTGGTGTCAACAAGTACACGAGCAGTACTGAATAACAAGTTACGAAATAAATCCTTTAATACAACTGTCTGAATATGATAAATAGTAAAGATAAAGATAACAGGAAGAAAGCGTCAAGGACTGCGGACGGTATGGCAGCTACCTTGTAGTCTTCCAAATAGTTGGCACGACTCAAGCCTAAAAATCACCTGGCCGGATGTACCTGGATCTGCACACGAAGTGCAGAGTGTAGTATGAGTACAACCGACCCAATGTACTCGATAAGTAACAACACTAACCTTGGGTTGAAAGCAGTGACGAGCTCAAAACAATAATCAAATGCCAGTACCAATAACCGATAACAGTTCATAAAATACATGACAAACCATAGAAATAGTAAATCAATGATATCAAGTACAACTCGTTCTCATTTCATAAATTTAGGCATGCTTTCAAGTATAACAGTTTAAAACCCAACACGGATAAAGCAGGTCAATTACAAGTTAGAATGATAAAAGTACATCTTTATGCTTATATGTCAAGTATACACGTAAATTAACAATATCATAGAGTATTTACACTTAGCATTGTATGGGTGTCTGACATAACTGCTTATCATTAAGCATATATATGAAACATTGTGCCTGTGCCCACTGCTGGCATGTCAAACTCCAGAGGGGCGGATCCTGCCTAAGTGCTAATTATAATCACTTATCCCAATAATGAGGCCTGGTGCACGCGTCGCATCAAAATCAGTACCAAACTGGCTCTAAGGCTCAAGCTCAGTCATTTACCGTTCAAATCTCAGATGAACTCATCTCAAATATTCAATAAAATAGTTTTAAGCGATATCAGTAACATGTGAGGAATCAAATAAGAGGTACTGATAAAACAATATCATACACGAATATAGTATCATGACTGAGAACATGCGTGAAAATAGGGTATATAACTCAGAAACAAGAAGAATAGTTGTATCAAGTCTCAAGCAGTTAGCACATAGCCTAGACATGATGTCTAACATGATTCGCAGTTCAAATAATCAAACAAGTAGAGGGGACGCGGGGATAACATGATATGATAGAAACACAAGCCAGGTATTAGCCTAAAGGCCTCCCCAAACCATGAACAAACTGATGCATGCACACACGCCCGTCACCAAGCGCGTACGTCACCCCAATATCTTTCACATAACATAGTCCTTAAGGTTAAATACCTTCAAATAGAAGTTTAGAAGTGTTGCTTACCTCAAACCGCGCAAATTACAACTCCAACAAGCCCTTCCCACATGTATCGGCCTCCAAACGACTCGAAACTAGTCACAAACAACTCAATATCAAGAAATAATGATGTAGGAAACAACTTCAAATAATAAAGTTTCGATCTTTATCAAAATTAAAAAGTCAACCCAAAAAATCAATCCTAGGACCATGACTCAGAACCCAACAAAATTTACAAAATCCGAACACGCATTCAATTACGAGTCCAACCATACCAAAATCATCCAATTTCGACCTCAAATCGACCTTCAAACCTCTAATTTTCATTTTTGAAAAATTTCCACAAAATCTCCCATTTCTTCACTTTAATTCACCATTTAAATGCTAAAAACGAAGATGAAATAATGAAATATTAACAAATCCAAGTCAAAAACACTTACACCGATCCAAGACATGAAAATTCCATCCAAAATCGCCCAAAACCGTGCTCTATAACTCAAAATGTGAAATAATACTCTAACCCTCGATTTAGGATTTTAAATATTATGCTGCCCAGTTGTTCCTCTTCACGATCGCGGAAGTTCTCTCGCGATCGTGAAGCACAAAAATGCTGCCCAAAAAAATACATTTCGCGAACGTGAAGATTCAATCGCGAACGCAGTGCTTACTAGGTCTAACTCTTCGCAAACGTGAGCCCAACTACGCGATCGCATAGGCTTGAAGCCTTACATTCCAGTTGACCACTCCTCTTATGTGAACGCGTGATCCTTCTCGCGTTCGCGGTGACCTGAGACCACAAAGCTTCCCGAACTCACTCCAAGAATCATGAACGCGATGTACAATATTTGAAAGACCCTTCACAATCGCGGACCTTCCCTCGCAATCGCGTATAAGAAAACCAGATGCATCAGCAGTCCAACTAGTCCAGAATTAGTCGAACATGATCTGAATCACACCCGAGGCCCATACAAGCATACCAACGGGTCCTAAAACACAATACGAACTTAGTCGAAACCTCAAATCACATCAAACAACACCAAAATCACGAATCACACCCCAATTTAAGCCTAATGAACTTATGAAATTCTAACTTCTAAAACTAATACCGAATCATACCAAACCAACTCTGATTGACTTCAAATTTTGCATACAAGTCATAAATGACACAACGGACCTATTCTAACTTTCGGAACCAAAATTCGAACCTGATATCAACAAAGTCAACTCTCGGTCAAACTTCTCAACCTTCCAAACCTTCAACTTTCCAACTTTCGCCAATTCAAACTAAAATGACCTACAGACCTCCAAATCAACATCCGGATATATGCCTAAGTACAAAATCACCATATGAAACTATCAGAACCATCAAAATTTCATTTCAAAGTCATCTACACAAAAGTTAAACTCCAGTCTACTCTTTCAACTTAAACCTTCAACCTTGGGACTAAGTGTCACATTTCACTCTGAAACATACCCAGAACCAAACCAACTACCCCGACAAGTCACATAACCATAATTTAACATAGAAGAAGCGATAAATGGGGGAACGGGACTACAATACTCAAAATGACCGGTCGGGTCATTACAATCACTATTTTGAAATGAAAGTAAACAGTAGTAAAGTAAAGTTTCAGAAGGTGACTATGAGGCCTACGAGTGTAATGGCAGGTATACCTTGAAGTCTCCGTAGCAATTCTCAAACAGCTAACTAACATTCAGCACGCTCTGAGGTACCTGCATCTCCATAAAAATGTGTAGAAACGTAGTATAAGTACACCACAAATGGTACCCGGTAAGTATTAAGACTAACCTCGCTAGAGTAGTGGCAAGGTTCAAGTCAAGACACTCACTAGACATGAAAACCTGTGGAGAATTTTAATATAAAGCTAACAACGGAAAGTTAAAGCAATAAATAGCAACAAGGAGTAAACATGTAACAAAATAGCAAAATGATCAAAAACACAGTTAAATACAAGTGAAATAAATTAAAGAAAAGCAATAATAGTTCAAATAATCAAGTCGTTCCAACACAAAATATACAATAAGAATCATCACGAGATACCACACCTCATAATCACAAATTACAAATCTTCCTAATAACGCCACGTGAGCCTTGCATTTATTTTTAAAAATATTTTTCCCGAAATATATTCACGCGCTTTAGCCCCCTTATCTCGTCGGGTGTGCTTCAAAATGAAGTAACTCCCCTTGCTAGCAACACGTGCATAAAAACCCCTTATACCGTTGCATGCGCATTAATATACCACCTTTATGTCGCCGCATGCACATCTCATCACAACACAATAATCAACTCGCACCACACGTGCCCATATGCCACCACCTTACCAAAACAACAATACCAATATCAAAACAATACATAGCCCACAGCAAAACAACAGTGCAGCTCGTACAACAGCTAGAGTAGCACCTGCAGATCCATCAGTTGTCTCAGCTCAGGAGCAGGTTCCAGATGTGGTTGAGCCGGTAGGAGGCACCAACTGTGCCAATTGTGATTCCGGCTTGTATGTTCTAACCTACTTGTTGTAAAGCCCGACATTTTTGAATGTTTTATTTTGAACTAATTACAACTTTAGTTACATGTTTAAAATATGCTCGAAGTGTTAATGAAGCTATAGAGTGCTTTAAAGTTACATTATTGTTACTTAATTTCACTCTTTAAATTTTGTGAATTCACATAAATTTGGCAATGTTCCGCTTTTATGCTTGTGGCTAATAGCAATGGCATATCAAGGTATTTTAGAAAGTTATCTTCTTTTAGATTCTGCTCATACATTTGCATCAAAATTCTGCACATTTATTCCTCTTTTATAGTCCGCACATATCCCTATTCGTGTGATCATATTGAACACCATGCATCTCTAACACATTCAAGTTACCCCATTTTTATATGCCAGTGGCATATGTAATTGTTTCGAAGTCTAATTTTATGTTCTACATCAATCCCTATGTCGTTTTGTTCGAGATAAATAGTTCAATCGTAAAAATGAATAACAAGCAATGAGAAATTTATTTAGCTTCATCAACTCCTTCTTGCCACGTCCATTGGTTCTCTGTGTGTTCCATACTTGGCACCTTTCATTGTACGTTTATGGATTAGTGACTTTTTAGTGTCTTTCTTTTTCTTTTCATTTGTTAACTTCTTCATCTATGTTTCCTGATCCTGATATTAAGGAAAAGCATTGGATTGAATCTTTGACATATTCTCTATTCCAAAAGTAAAAATTTTATGTGGTATCCAGTTTTGCGTCGCTCATCGAATTTGTATTCATTTTTTCAAAAAAAGTTTAACTGTTACCCAATTTTTAGATAATTTCAGACACATTCACTTTTCTTTTCTTTTCTTCTTTGCTGCTATTTTCTTCTTCTTTGTGCTTAGAGTTTCTTCTTCTTCTTGATTGCAAAATGAGTTTGTTATTTTTATTGTTGTTTTGATAATTTGATGATTGAGATTTGTTCTTTATGATATTTCAATTTTCAAAGTTATCTTTTAAATTTGAGCTCATTCGGAGTAAATTAGGCATTGAATCGTGTATTGAATTGTTGAAATTCGAATAACAAGTTTATGTTTCAGAACTTAAGATTCGAAATCTGAAGTTGCATTTCAATATTTCAATAGATTGAACTAATTCAGATTCGAATTTCTAAAGTTGCATTTGAAAGATAGAAAAACTTCAGATTTGATTTTTGAAGTTGCATTGAAGAAATTGAACTACTACAAATCCGAGCAGGTACACTTTGCAAAATTTTATGCAATGCAGGTTCAACTTCAATAATGGCCCCCAAAAGTGGGTATATATATATGAAAATACACCTTCCAGAACTTCATTTTCTAAATAAAGAGGAAATAAAGAATTGGCCTGTACCGCGAAAGCTTTAGGTCAATACCTAAGTACTTCTGTCCATATTTTCACCTTTCATAATTCATAAAAAGGACAGTTCAGTGGCAGATACAAAATTTGAATGCTGTGATTCTGAGTTGAAAAATAAGTTCTGAAATGCACATCCAACTCTATCTGTATTTGTTATTCATATATATATATATATATATATATATATATATATATATATATATAGGATTCGAGCACGAAACTCTGAGTTCTACTGAATCTGCAAACACGCATTTTGATTCGCCACTGTTCAAATTCATCTCATTGGATGGTAGAGATATGACTACAGAGCTGGGAATTTGTCAATAACACGAGGGGTTGCACTAATATTAACAGAAGGTAACTGATCTTCAATTGAAGAAAAAAAAAGAGAGATAATCATCACTGTAATACTAAATATATGAAGGTGTGAAGTCAATCCTATGAATCAATTTTACAAGAAAGAATTCTATTGGTGGTGTCAAAATCTAAGAAAATTATGGAAGTGTTATCTTTTGTGCGCAATGTTCTGGCTTCGTTCAACAAAGAATTTGCTATTTTTTCTGCAGAAATTTCTTCATCTGTTGAGCTTCTCTCCTTTGTCTGCACATCATAAAATTTCAGCATATGGTTAAAGAAGCTATAGCTTGGGAAAGAATCGGGTGCCTCCCTCCTACACACAAGAGAATCATACAAAGTGCTCGTACCTGCTGGACTTGTTGAACTGCCTTCTTCACATTAATTACGTCCCAGAAGCCATCACTGGAGCAAATCCACAAGCATGTTTTAAGCCAAAAGTATAGTTTATCTATTAATCTATAGCACATATTGAAGAATCGGTAAGAAATGTACTTATTGATGTCCTAGAGTTCGACACAAGTATGTCAAGCCAACCCATGTCAGATAGATAACAAGATGGAAGATCACATACTTGACAAAGTTCATTTTTTCTTTAATTTCAGTAGAGGGTGAAGGGGAAACGAGGAGAAGGGAAAAATCAGGATAGAGAGAGAATGAAACAGCTCTGCCGCAATACATGAAATGACGTCAAATAAAGCTGGAATTACCTAGCTAACAGTGCAAATCCTTTGCTAGCTTGATGTATGTACACAACTTGACTAATATAAGGTTCTGAACTGAAGCGAGCATCTTGCTGTTTAAGAAATTTGTCTCCGAGCATACGAGCAAGGTTTAAACCTAGTTAAGAGCAAGCAAATCAGTTGCTGGTTGATCATTGAGGTTCTACAGGGGATATACAAGAACAACAGAGAAAAAAAAAATTTGGAAAGGATCAGAGACAAAAGATTTTACTCACCACATAGTCTTGTTTCCCCATCTTTTAAAGGATCCCCTGTTGCTTGGATACGCATCCTTTCAGAGTAACTAGTTATTCTGTGATCTTCAGTCATTTTTGTCAGCTTCCCGTCAATACTGCCTCAAACAAAAACAGAATGAATGAGTTTAAACTAATAAGTGGTTTATAATAAGTATATATCTTAAACTGCTTCTAAACCTTCACCGGCATGAGTTGACAAGGTATTGCATTAAGACAACTTATAGCTGCATAACATCTCACTAAAGCATAGTCCATACAAACATGAACTACGAACTGTCAATCAATCAACAACTAATCCTCAACTAGTTGGATCAGCCATATGAATTCTAGTTATCCATTGCGCTCTATTCGAACCCATTTTATTCTAATGCTAAATAGTATTTTGTTTTATAAGTGAATTAAGGATGCTCTAAAAGTAAAGGTTCTCTAAATCTCCCACTATCTCCAAACTAACAATTTCTTTAATAGCAACGATGTTTGTGCCAAGTTATACACACATTGACTACTTACACCAATATAGATACCAGGTAACTCTACCCACTAAAACGTAGGCAGATGGGAAAAATCACCGTCTATTTTTTCCTCTGTTAGGATTCAGACTCTGATCTCCTATGGTTCATAATTCCAGCTTTATCGATGGCCAGACCACACCATGGGAAGCAGTCCAAGTTAACATATAAGTCTTGAACCACATAAAAATTTCATGAAAACAGTGGACCTGATGCAAGAAACAATATTTGGATCTAAATCCTAATTGGTTGGTATTGCTTGTATAGAACCTTTGCTTCCATTGTGTTGTGTTCTTAGGATAAGTCCACATCAAAGTTCAGTGTCACGCAGTCACACCTACAAAACCGATGCATCTGGACGTCCATATAAGACATGGTGAAACCATTTCAGGCAAACTACTCCTAATTTTTCTTCTATGCATGTTGTTTGGAACCTTTTGTCAAATGAGATCATCTCTAATCTTGTACGATTGCAGATCCCTTCTACGACACTCATTTGATGAATATGTTGGGCTTTTGAGTTTTGAGGCCCAATATTAACTCTGATATAACATTTTTGGTTTCACACAATGTATGATGAAATTTTGCAGACTGCATATTAGGCCAAGTTAGAGCTGCAACATATTAACAGATAAATGGTTTATGTTTCTGTAACATTGCAAAATATTAAAGCTCAATCTCTCTAATAAAGATAAATGTCAATATTACCAATTCAAGGCATAAATCTCGAAAGTTGGAATTCATAGTTCGAAGAATCGAGGTATTAGTCGTCTGAGCAGAAGTAATTGAGAAGATAAAACTATGAGAACTATAGAAAATTAGACTATAGATCATGCAAAGTAAACAAAGATCATTATTACACACAATACAAGAATGAAGAACGCCTAAAGCAACCAAAGGCCATATGGAAATGCAGCCAGTTAGCAAATGAAATTACTGATGAAAGTGTGGGGACGCACTTTACAACACAAGCTGAATCTCCAACATTTGCACATTGCGCATAAAAGTTTTCATGATCATCAGCCCAAACCAGAAGCACTGTTGCAGTACATCCCTAACAGATTTGATTGTCATCAATAAGGAAAATATTAGTAAATCCAACAAACTAAAACCTTTTAACAGCTTTAATGTGCAGCACGAACTTAGTAATCAAATAAAAACAATTAATATCCTGTAAGAATGCAAATAAACATGAGAACAAGGGAAAGCTGCATCAGCGCATGGACTTAACCACAAAATTCTTCGCTCAACTCACAACATTCATATAAATAAACTTGTTACACACAGAGATAAAGCTTTAACCAGGTGAATAAAGCTTATAAGATATACTACAAAATAAGTCTAGGTAAAAACCTCATAGTGGTGATCTATACTCGCTTCAGTTTGAGAGAATGCTTCTCTAAGAACATCTGAAGCATCACATTGTGACAACACCCTCTCCCTTCTAAATGAATCTGACAAGATGCTAGCAACTATCTGAGGCATTATTCTGTATAGGGACAACAAAAATCCACGAAGATAAATTAGCACATAGGGGTGACAAAGAATTTGCTCACCTAGCAAAGACAGTAACAATGAATTCAGTAAATCCAACTAAAGATTTAATTTTTAAAATTTCATTCCAAAATTGCAATGAAAAAAGAAGATATGATATGATCCAGAATAAAGAATGTTTTCGAGAAAATTTTAGCCTATGCCATTTTTCAGCAGAAAAAACAACCAATTGCTTTGTGACTGTTAAATTGAAGAAAACATCATGTATGATTTCTTTGGGTCAACATTACCTTTTATTTTTACTGGTGGAGTTACATAACACAGTGATTATAACTTACTTGCTGACAGACGTTGCAGCACCAGCTCCTCCGTGTCCATCGCATATCCCAAACAATCCAAACTACAATGGCAAATATACAAATTTCTTGATCATTATCTTGACTGGTAAGATAATATAAGCCTTTCAATTGTCCAAACCTTATCCGTCCCGGGAACAGGCCAATGGTAATAACAAACATCTTCCATAGGCAGCTTCTTTCCTCCTCGACGTACGGCCATGGCATCTGATGCGACACCAATCCCAAATGGGACCTGATGCTCACTTTGGGATCTAATTTGTACCTGAAAGAGAAAATATTACATGGCAATGAGCACCTACGTTCACGCTTGCAATCATACATTAGTTAAACGTTACATTTATTATTCTCTTTTGGTTTGTCTGGAAAACATGTAAGCTTTTCTCAAATGGCAAATCGTAAGATTTTAAACCAAGGATAATGGTATAATTTTGTGATTAATTGACTCCAATATAGGTTTTCTGTCAAAATATTAGTAACTTCTAAGTCACACAGCTCAAACTTTTCTTCATGATGTCTATCCGAAATCAAACCAGACTGTTAAATAGTAAGAGGTAACACATTTTAGAGAGATTTTCTTCTTTACTGCCATTGAAAAAATTGGTTAAGTCACATAGGACTCAGCTTATGAATTGGAAATTATGATTGCCAGCCTTTTAGCTCGAGACAGGATAAAAAGCCTCACTATAAATAGAAACAGCCGGGATAATACTTACCAAAATAAACACAATTACAGTAACAGTAACAGCTTAAACATGAATAGATATACGAAGAGAACTAAGGTAAGAACTACACAGTATTGTGCAATTAAAGACAATTGACAACAGACGATGGTAGGTTGCTTGAGAGGTCATGGTTGTTCACTAAGACTATGAGTCTATACAACAGTACAATAAAAAAAAGGCGTACTATACCAGAATATTGTACACTCCCCACTACTGCCTCTGTTCACTAACACTATGAGTCTATACAACAGTACAATAAAAAAAAGGTGCACTATACCAGAATATTCAAAGAACTAATTTGGATTACAAGGGCAAAACCGACCAACTTTGGTCCAGATTTAGGTATTGAAAATTTTACCTTTCTGGTAATAAAACGTGTAAATTTTGAGCTACGTGTAAAGACACATCCAAACACAAAAGCTAGAATCTAGAAATATCAAATTGTGGTCAAAGAGGATGGGTTCACTCCATAATGTTAGTAGGTAAATCTTCCTGTGAAGGTAATATAAACCTGTTAGAAATCACTCCTTCCCACTCTATCCTCGACTCATTTGTTTCACTAACTCGTCCTTTGGTTCCTTCATAGGCCATACTGTGCAATCCAACAACAACAACAACCCAGTATAATCCCACTAGTGGGGTCTGGCGAAGGTAGTGTGTACGCAGACCTTACCCCTACCCTGGGGTAGAGAGGTTGTTTCCAATAGACCCTCGGCATCCTTCCCTCCAAGAACTCCCCACCTTGCTCTTGGGGTGACTCGAACTCAACCTCTTGGTTGGAAGTGGAGGGTGCTTACCACCAGAGCAACCCACCTTGTCCATACTGTGCAATCCATCTTCTGGAAATATCAGATATTAGTTTTTTATGAAAGAACATACAAATGTTATTTTTTTATTAACTAAATAGTATTTTCAATAACGGTGATGTTCAGGCCAGCGCGTTCGTGCACCTCAAGTAATTCATTGAGCACCCACAGACTCCAGTAGCACTAGTATGGGTGGGATAAAGCCAACCAAGACTTAAGCAGATGCAAAGAATTACTAGGTCGCCTCTGTTGAGATTCAAACCTTGGTTTCAAGGTCATCACCTTGCACCTCTACGACCACTAAGCCACCCCGTCCGGAAAATTATTAAAAGAAAATTTGATACGTTATTAGATCAACTTTTTCTATTGAAAAACCAAGCTAGGATTCCTTTACCGCGTTTGTATCATGCAAAAAAGGTTATTTTAATCTGTTTCTAAATCCTACTTTGCTATTCCGTATTCACCTTGTCGTGATTGGTTTCAACTCTCATTTAATCAGGCGAGATCAAATTAGCCATGTTCAGTAGAATAAGGGGCAAACTGCAATTTTCGTGATCCATCTGTAGCTAATCCTTGTATACCTATAACACTTAAAGCATCCAAATTTCAGTCACATGAAATGAGCCTATTTGGTTTCTTTCACATGAAATATTAGTTCTGGAAGCTGCTAGAGCATACGAAGGACATTAGTGCCATGAAGTTTCCCTTCTTGATGGTGCTCCTTGACTATAGTAGTCCAATTGTTTTATAGCAACTTCTTGGTTGTAAATTTTGCAACAAATAAATTTTATTAGCTTTTCAAATAGCCAGCATTGGATATAGTTACACATGAAAGTATTAGAAAGCAAAGATACTCTGTCTCCATTAGAAATTGGTGCCTTTATTTAGAGGGGAAGGATCACGAAGGAATTGGTTATCTTTTTAATATATTTTGTGGGAGGAGGGATGAGTCCATCTTCAAAACAAGAATCTTAGTAAAATGACAACAGCACAAAGCCCATACGCACTTACAAATATTTGCGAAGTTGTGCCAAGCGTTATTATGTCTCCATTTGCAAGCTCAACTGGATCGCCCCACTGTCTGCTCCCAGAATGAGGACTATGGACAGCACGGGAATTAACTAGTGTGCCGTTCAAGCTACCCATATCAACGAGCTCCCACCTCAATTTCTGAAACAATAGAAGTGAAATGTGCCTTCTACTTTATTTTCTTTCGTAAATAAATAACTAAGAAACATAACAATATGTTATTAACATCTGCCAAGATCCATATGAAACCACAGATTTTCAATGGGCGTACATTTATATTCCAGTTTATCATTGCATGCTTGCCAGAAATTTCTGAATCCTTGAGCAAGATATCACTAGGTGTCACTCTTCCAAGAGTAAGTGGAAGCCTAGATGTATTTGTTGATTGCATTGAATGTTGAAGACCTTGACAAGGTCCCGAGATAACCTCCAGCATGAGGATGCTTCCTGCACTTCTAAAAGAAAAATATGATGACACTGTTTACACATACTGTCAATCAAAAAGTGTAGAAAACATCAAGCACTTGTCACAGTGATAGAAGAAATTACTTTGATCTTTAGTATCTTTTGGAGCAAAATCTCCAAACTTTTCATTCTGTATTGCCACATTTGGTCTGTACTTTACATCTTCCGATCTTATGTGTTTCTGCTCTTCTGCTAACTGATTAATCACAAATGGACGCTTAAGCGTCTGGCCAATAGAAATATCTTCTGAAGTATCACAAACATCCAGAACAAAACTGTCGCCTGGAAAAAGCAATTTAAGTTATGATCTATAAAGAACAAAAAGCCAATCAACAAGGAAGGAAGCGTTATATACTATGCATTAATTGAGGATTTATGGAGGTCAGCCTTTGTTTATGAACAAGTCCCTGAGTCCAGGGTGAACCATAAGCCCCTTGATTCTGGTGACTGCCTGCATCGTGAGCATAACTTCTAGAATATTCATGACTCTGGCTTTCAATAAGATGCAAATCATCTGAAATAAGAGGCCTCTCTACATCATCAGCCTACATAAAAATATAATTACAGCAATTTCAAAAGAATGCACAAGAAGGGGGTGGAGGAAGGAAGGGCCAAGCTTATACTTTATAAACAAGAATTATGAAACAACTAAGAAGACATTAAGGTAACCACAGGATAAGTGGTAGCTCCATTAGCATCATTTGTAAGTGATTCATATCAGTCAGTCAATAGTAACATAATTTTGCATAGGATCAAGATAGTCCACACCCTACATTGAGAGAGTCCTTTTCTTTGTGTGTGTGTGCACGTGCGGGGGGGGGGGATTTAATTAATTAGTAAATACATTGGAATTTTTGTAAGGACTAAACGAACATTCACCAAGAGCAACGCCTAAAACGACCAAAGCATAACGTTCAAAAATTTATCTCTGTGCTTTTATATGTTAAGCATTGTCAGATTTTAGAAAGCCAGGGCACTGGGACAAGGCAAGTACTAAAAAGTTTGGCTGGCCAACTAGATCTCTTAACAACTTCAATATTGGATATCTTACAGTTTAAAAACAAGAATAAACTTGGAAGAGGTGGGCAAATAAAGTAAGAAAAGTATAACGTGGAAAAGGAACGAGTAGTGTAGACGTGATCGGACACCTTCACTCAAACGTTAAAGTCAATACACATAAATTGTTGCAATCTATAGAAGCTCTGTTTCATCTTCTTCTTTTTTTGATAAGGAAAGCTCTGTTTCATCTTAAGAAGTTTTATAAATAGGAGTAGTAGAGTGCAGAAGAATTAATCCCTCACCAATATCCACGTACTATACTTTGGTCAAAGAGTGATACTTGAAGAGCTGAATTATCTATTTATAACATTATGTTGATAATCTAGAGTCTCTAGGTGCTAATATGATCTATCAAATCATCTAGAATTAAGAATCTAGCATTGCTTTTTCAAAATATACGAAATCCCTCCATCGAAAATTGAATGTGCATTTGACTTTCTTAGCATCAGATAGGAATCTCCTAATTAATGTTACAGTCTTTACACACTATTATAACCAATAAAGCTTTAGATAATAGCAGCTAAATAGAGATTAGTTTCTTCTGTATAATCATGCAAAGCAGAAAAAATAATAACTAATATTACCATAAAAATAATCCATAAAGACCTTAAATATTCAACTGTAAGATCCAATTAGAAACAAATGAGATATCAAGTGTTTTTTCAGTAACGCTAATAGAAATATATTCAAGAACACATTTAGATAGATAAAAATATCCCTTTCTTAACACTATAAACTTTTGAATGAAGTGATCACACAATTCAACACAAAAACAAAGCAAGCAAAAATCCTAGTCAAGTCTCCCATCACCCATCAAAGATTTTTCCACGTGCTAAGAAAATAATCTTACCACACACAAAGAGACATCTTGACGAGATAATTAAATAGGACGACCCCACTTCAACAACTTAACCTTTTAAATGAAATAGTCACACAGTTTTAGAGCAAACATATGTCCTAGGTTAAAATCCTCACTACCACTCATCATCAAATTTTCACATACTTACACTAGGATAAAGAATCCGATCTCACGTGAAGGGTGTTACATCATAACTAAGTAAAATTATCCCCATCTAGTAGCTTAAACTTTTAAACGAGGCGGTCACACAATTCAACCACCAAAAGTACATTATTACTTGAGTTTTCTACATGGTTTTGCAAGGTAAATGAGAAAATACTAACTTTCAGCAACATTTAGAGCGTCAAATCAACTAAAATTTTGTATTAGCTCAATAATCCCCTCTGGAAATACTACTCCTAGAATAGACAACTGCAAACACTTCACTCTATCGACGTACAAGAGTAATGAGACATATTGGCAACACAGACAACACCACCAACAGAAAAACATCTACAAGAGATTGTCGTATAACTCTGGAACCTTTTCCTTTATGCTAATTTCCAAAAGTTATCCTTAAAAAAAGGGTGCAATAGCATTTGACTTAGTCCTTGCATCCATATGATAGGAATTATTACTTTGTCAACAATGTGTGTCACCGGTGCTTATGCTTGATTTTTTCCTTTTTCCGATAAAATACAGCCATTAAGAAGACAGTTAAAACAAAAGATCCATATAGGTGATACCAACTAGTTAGGACTAAGTCTTAGGGATCTTTTATTTATTTTTTGGGTAATAAGATGGGATTAAGACTTAGTTATTGTTGTTTAACCCGTATTAGGCCTGTGCCAGTCAGGAGTTTTTTATTCTGGTCAGAGACAATCATGTCTATGTAAGTACAATTGAAAGGTTTAGAGAACACCTAATTTGCCTTAAAAGAGAAATTATTTAGTACATGAAATTGGTGTGGAAAGAGTGAAATGAATATAGAGGATTAATTCAGCTGACCACACCTAAATTAGAACTAAGTCTTGGTCGATTGATCGATTGATATTGATAATACAACAGTGCATGATATCTAGGTCGCCATCTAGATAGTCAATATCTACTCTTCTTTTTTTTCTCTTGGGCCTTACTCATAAAAATAAAATATATATCTAGATAATGAACTAAATATATTATAAGCCTATGCTAGCTGAACCTGTCATTTCCCTTCACATCACATGATGGATGAGGTAGGAAATAGGTATTTGTAATAATTTTAGTACTTCAGATGGATTCTCCAAACGCCTCAAGTGTACCTTTGCAGATACGTATCATGTCTAATACCACATTAGGGTCCCCAAAACGAAATTTTGAACTGTGAGTATCCAACTACTAGCAAGTAAAATCTCACCGGAGGTACGGGTAAATCACCTCTTAGAACCACCTAGGTGACATACATAACAATGCAGTTAACTCTTAAAGAAAACAAAAATAAGTTCCTCATTTCCTTGAAACTTTAATTGCACTGAAGTTTTGGGATCGCATTGGTGTTCACAGTTCCTAATAGGGCATGAGAAACTTTTCCAAGAGTAAAGTTTCTCCTCTGTCCAAGCTCGCTCGAAACTCAAATGCAATGTGAAAAACATGGTCTCCCTTAATAAAGGAACCAGGCTGAGCTGCCCACTTTCAACCACTGAACTAGGCAACTATACCAACTTCCAAAATTAAGAAAGTTTCAAACTTTGACATCCTCTAATACAATTGAGCAGAACCAACATGATCCATCAATCACATTACCATCTCCTTAAAACTACAATCAATGAACTACACCTCAAGCCCAAACAAAGATGGATAGGCTATAAGAATCCTCTATAATCTTTTCCTTCTATTCGGCCCCACGAGAACTATAAACCCTAGCAAATTTATTCCAAGCAATAAAAATTACAATCTTGTTTATATTTCACCCACATTAGAAACAAATATAATTAGAGTCAGGCATAAACAAGAATCAAAACCCTATGACCAAATTACAGAAAAGACCATTTCTTGTTATATTTGCAATCATCCTAAAAACATTTAAGGTCAGGCATAAACAATAAGCAAAACCCCTACAACCCAATTGCAAAAAGACAATTTCTTGTTATATTTATATCATCGAGCAATTTTGAGGTAGGCATAAGAAATAAGCAAAACCCCTTCAACCGAATTGCAGAAAAGATCATTTCTTGGCAAATTTACATTTAAAAAAAAAATGGAAATGGGGCTAATCTAACCTTGATGATGTTCTTGTTGCGAAAGACGGAGTTGGAGGAGACAGGAGAAGAGTAAAAGAAACGCCATGGCTTATACTTGCAGGCGATAAGGATAAATAAGAGGATCAAAAGGAGCATAACAATAATAACAATAAAAATGCCCTCTTTCGATAAGACAATGTTGCTGCTGCTAAGAGTGGTCATGTTCATGGTATCATCAGCACCTGGCATTGCGAGAAGCTCGCTTTGAAAATTGAAAATGATGAGAGAGAAAAAACAACACCCTAAATTCTATTTCAACTCTATTCCTATTAAAATCCAATCAATCTTCTCTCGGCTTTGCGACAACCTCGCTTTGAAATGGTCGCATTTATTTTTCTCCTCTTTGTTTTCTCCATCCAAGAATGAACCCCTTTTTATATACTGTAATAATTTTTTTCTTTTTATTTTTTGGTATAAAATACTGTACTACTCTAGTTTGATCTGATTTACTAGTAATATTAAAAGTATATGCATACACGTATTATTACAGAACTTGTAGAAGAAATGAGAGAGTGGTTCTTTTGGATTTGCATTAACATACACACATGGAACTGTCATGTGTCAACGATCTAAATCTGATAGTGGCAAATGTTAATGGACCTTACTTGGCAGATGGGATTTGCCTCAATTTTGTTTCTTACTTACTCCCTCTCTTCAATTTTATTCGTTAATAAATTTTTATTTTTATTTGTCATTTATGCATATTAAGTGAACATAAATTTTTTTTTCTTGTTTTACCCACAATATTTATTACTTATTTTAAATTATTTTCTTAAATTCAATAAAATATCCATTAATTAATATGAATATCATAATAAATTATACACTTCATTTATTATTTCTTACGGGGCGTGAAAAATCAAAACGCATCAAGTAAAAGTGAACGAAGGGAGTACATATCTTGCTTCTATCTTTAATAATTTCATAAAATGAAGTGTTTTTTATTATTGATCCTTATTTATGCAATTAATTTTCTTCTACCTAATTTCAATTCCGTCAAAGAATTACAAGTCTATATTACTGAAGATCTACAAGTTAGGCAATTCAAAAGTATATTTTATGAGTATTATATTAGTGTTTGGAAGGGTGCCAACTAAGGGTGTTCGTGTTTGATTTAGTTCGATTTTTAAGAAACCTAACGGTATTTCTCTTCTCTTCTTCTTCTTGTAATCAAAAAATAAATTCCCTCCTTTACCAACTTATAATCCTTTTTTCCAAAAGTCTCATAGAAAAGCTTGGTCCTAGTGAAAGGAATAATTCCTAGTCATCAGTATATTCTATGGCTGACAGTTTATAAGAAGTTATCAAGGCTCCAGAAATGGGGAATTCATGTCACGATCCAAATTTCCCTCGTTAGGATGTTCTGACGACACATAATCTCTAAAATTGGGTAAGCCTAATACTTATTGAATTAATAGAAAAATTTGACCAACAATTAATAATTTGGAAATAGAACCTTATTACACGACTTACAATTCCCAAAACCGATATTACAAGTCATAAGCTCTACTGAGTTTACTACAAAAACCTCTAAATACAACTATTTGGAAATAGAGATAAACAGTGCAAGTACAATACATAAGGTGACTCTGAGGCCTGTGAACGCAACAACATGTTTACTTGAGTCTCCACAACAAGATCCGTACAACTAGCTAGCAATCGACTAACTCTGAATTACCTCGATCTGCACAAAAATGTGCAGAAGTGTAGTATGAGTACATCACAACGGTATCCAGTAAGTATCAAGACTAACCTCAGTGGAGTAGTGACGAGGGACAGTCAAGACACCTACTGGACTAGATAACGTGAACAAGTATAGGTATTGGACTAATAGAGTATGATATATCTACAGAACTATGCATAATGACAACAATAATACGGTGCTTGCAATAGGAAATAGAAACAACAATTTGCAGCGGGACACCACAAGTGATAACGCAGTAGAGTAAGCTGGACACTGTTTAAATCTGTGAAAAACAAATAAAGGAAAGACAAGTAGCAACTTGATAAGAATAACCGCTTTCGCACCAGGTTTATTAAATAATCCCCACGAGGTACCAAACCTCAAAACTCACACAATTCATGGGGCCCAATTCATGAACCCTAATCATTTGGCATCATGTGCCCTCATTACAACTGATGACTGCACGGACGACTCACGTGCCAATAGAACAAATCTCACATATAAGACAGGTAGACGAAGTACGTACAAATGATCGGTAGCATCAGTGTTCATCTTCTTAAACTGATAGGGTGATAAAGTACATGTATGCTTGTGCAAGTGTTCTATCACAGTTCGGGCCAACGAATAAGAGTGGGGGAAAATGAACGGCACATAAGGAACGATCCCCACAATTTTCACCAAGTAAAACTCACACATGTTAGGCACGCCACTACACAAATATCAACAACAACAACAACAATGCCCCAGACCATCACAAGTCATCACAAATCAGTTCCCGACATAGCCCACCATGTCTCAACACGTGCGCAAACCCACATATATAGCCTGCCTTGTCACGCCACATGTGCATATATCAATAGTAATAACGGCACGATAGAAACCTTATGCAAACACCTGAACAAAACCTCCCAATAATATCACGTGCCAAAAACACAACATTTCATCTAAATAGTATCAATACCACAACCGCGGATAGCCCTCGGCTCAACAAGCCGAGTACAACAGCGATAACAACAACAATAGCATGAGAATACGACAAGTAAATCAACTCAAGAGCTTTGGATCACAAAGAAGTGGTAGAACGAGCTCACAAAAAATAAACACAATAGGAAATACTAGTTTCAATAAGAATAGCTCAACAAAGGAGAAATGATATGTAACAAATGATTCCACAAAAGTACAATCCGACATAAAGGGAGATAACATGAGTCAATAATTCCAAATAAGGATGAGGCCACTACGATCAAGGATAACTAGCTTCATTTAGGGTTGAGCAATTACGAAAGAGGTACAACAAATTCAATTAAGGATAAGCAATTAGGAAAGGATAGCATGGCAATCAAAGAGACAACAACTTCAGTTAAGGCATACAGTAGTCAAATAGGCAATAAGAGTTGAACATGAAGCAATCAGTTCCAATTAAAATACGTAGAGGTGAAGCTAGTAATTGGGGAACTTAACATAACAAAACAACTTCATATCTAATGAACATAAGAACCTAAGAGCCCTAAAAGGTTAACTTTCCACAAATAAGCATGAGCACGAACTCGCCACCTCGCGTACATGGACTTCACATGACACAAGTAGCACTAAAGACTCAATACCTAAGGGGTAGTTTCCCCCACACAAAGTTAGGCAAGATATTTACCTCAAACCACGTTCAATCAATCAATTAGAAGGTCTTTTCCCTCGATTTCCAACTCCGAACGACTTGAATCTAGCTAAAATAATTTCATACTATAATTATAACTATAGGAAACTAATTTAAATAATGAAATAATGATCTTAGCTAAAAATTGAAATATCGCTCCAAAAAGTCAACCCAGACCCGCGTCTCGGAATCCGATCAAAATTATAAAAACCGAACACCCATTCGATATCGAATTCAACCATACCAAAATTATCAATTTTCGAGCTCAATTCATCCTTCAAATCATCATTTTATATTTTACAAATTTTCCCAAGTATCCAACTTAATTCACTAATTAAATGATGAAAATAACAATGGGTTCATAAAATATAACAAGATTCGGGTAGAGAACACTTACCCCAATGAGTTGCTTGAAAACCCACAAACAATCTCCCAAAATCGAGGTCTAGAACTCAAAATATGTTAAAAATATCAAACCCTCGACATATAAGTGTTTTGCCCACAACTTCCGTATTTGCGGACAAGGAAGCGCATATGCGCTCTCGCATTTGCGAGAAAACGTTCATATCTGCGAACTCAAGTGGCCATCCCAGTGGCCGCATCTGCGCAAAGGGAGTCACACCCGCAACACCGCAGAAGCGGATAGCTTCGCATTTGCGATCAATGGGCCGTAAAAGCGGCCATCGCATCTGTGATAAATTCTCCGCAGAAGCAAATTCCCCCCCCCCCTCCCCCACATGCCTCAATATCGCAGAAGAGGCTCCGCATCTGCGATCAAACCTTCGTAGATGCGGATACACCAAACAGACCTGATCCCAAGCAATAAAATCATCTGAAACTCGTTTGAAACATACTCGGGGTCCCCGGGGCCCCGCCCAAATATACCAACAAGTTCCATAACATAACATGGACTCATTCGAGGTCTCAAATCACATAAAAATAACTTCGAAACTACAAATCACACATGTAAGACCCCGTAAAAATTTTGCAAAAGAAAATAATGTTTCGTGGTGCCGAATTGGTTTTACGTGTTGAGGATTATAGAAATCTTTTTGGGTTGAACAATGCACTGAGGGATAAAGGAAATTTTTTGGCAAAAAAATATATTTCTGCGGTCCATTATGTGACTACAGAATCACTCTTCGGGTCGCATAATGGCCGCAAAGTGAGGCAGGAGAGGGGGAATTTTGGATGTTATTCTGCGGTCGATTATGCGACCGCAGAATTGTTCTGCGGTTCATTATGCGACTGCAAAATGGGTCTGCGGGCTGCATAGTGACCATAGACCTAGGCAGAGTTTTGGCTAGCTTTGGACACCAATTATGCGATAGATATGTGGTCCGCATATCGATTATGCGATCGCAGACCTTGTTCCTAAGCTTCATTTTTTGGGTTTTTAAAACTCGATCCTACTTCGTTAAATACACGCTTTGGGCCATTTTTTATCTAAAATCTAATATTTTGGAGTGAGAGAGAGTGCCCTAGAGTGAGAAGGTGTTCCTCAATAATTGTTCTTCAATTCTTGCTCAAATTCTGGAAGATTAAGAAGGGAAACTCACTAGGTCTTCATCCTAGAGGTAAGATTCTATACTCTAACCCTCAATTTCAATTTTTTTCTAGAAATGGGTAATTAACAAGATAATGTTTGGGCATGAGAGTTGTTTATTTTACATGCATGTGTTATCAAAGGGTGTAGGAGGATTATTGAGATAAAAATGGTAAAAATTGGGTTGTGGGATGATGGAATCCTCCATAAAAGGACCTTGAAACCTTATTGCACACATAGTGTTTGATAAAATGCTCAAATGAGCTAGAACCATGAGCATCCTCCTAATTTTGGTTCAATTTGTTATATTTCTAAAATAGATTGAAGTTGCTAAGAATTCTGGAACATTTTAGAGTTTGAGGAAGCTCCATTGAGATATGATGGCTAAACTATTCTTTAAGAATTGGAACCCCAATATCCTTGTAAGTTCCAAAATATTTATTACAAGTTGAGTATTTTGAATAAGTTTTGTGACAAAGGTATATGTTCAATTCATGTTTCAAATGTTGTTATCATATTGTATTATATATTGAGGATGTGTTCCAAACTATGGATTGTGTAGCTACGTGTTATGATTCCAAGTCGTGATTTATGTGGGAAACTGATCACGCCCAACTATGCCTTGTAAAAAGGACTAAGTGGTCGCTGCAAATATAATTCGGTTCAAGTCCGGAGTCGAATCCCACAAGGAACTAACCTATTTACTATAACTTTTAACAATGCTAATGATAAGCTCAAATAATTTTCGGATGCAAGATTTTTAATAGACTTATAAGTGGAATTTATTTATCTAATGAAAAATGACAACAAAATTAGCAATAATCAAGAATAAGTTTGAATTCAAAGGTAAAAGGATCTAGGGCTATTGATTTTCCCAATCACCGGACTAATTCCTGACATGTTAGCTATAATCTCGCCGTAATACTCTATGAGGATTATGAGTTCCGGGCTATCGTAGTTATCTCTCGATCAATTACGATAATTTACTAGAAGCATTCTCTCGAACTGTCACGACCCAAAAATCCAAATAGTCGTGATGACACCTAACTCAACCCGTTAGGTAAGCCAACTACCAAATATCCAATTCTAATAATAATTATTAAAGCAATTTAAGTGAATAAAGGATTTAATCTTATACAATCCCCAAGAACTGGTAGTACAAATCATGAGCTTCTAAGAATAGAGTATACAAAGCGGAAATAAAATAAATACATAGTTTGTTTGAATAATACATAAGCAGAGCTTTAATAAATTTAAGGCTACCCTGAACAAGAGGTAGCTACAACAGGAACACAGGTACATCTTCAAATCCCGCAACCATCGAGCACAGCAACAACAACAGCCAACATGTGCACGCAATGTGTAGAAGTGTAGTATCAGTACAACCAACCCCATGTACTGAGTAAGTAACAAATCTAGTCGTAGGTTGAAAGTAGTGACGAGCTTCCACCAAGGTCGGGTCCAAAAATAATAGTCCACAATAATCCATAACAACAGAAAGTAAATAATACCAGAAGTAACTCAGGGATAAAATACTCAGCCAAGTAATGATTTCAAAAAAAATAGTAGTTCTTTCTTTCAAATACATCGGTGAAAACCCAAATCGTTTGCCGAAGTTGCCAATAATATGAATAGTTTGAAAATAATAAATTTCTCCAAAAATCTTCTCAATAATAAATAATATGTTTCATTTTCCTTCCCGATAACCCGTGTAAAACAAATGCATCACTATGCCCATCTGTCAAAATGTGTGAGAAATCATGAATGATGTGAAGTTGTACAGCATGAAGAAAAATGCATCTCTATGCATGTATATCATGTGTGCATGCCAATGCGATGCAACTCAGTGATAAAATCATAAACAGCCCCTCGGGCAGAACATCACTCATATACAGCCCCTCGGGCAAACTTCACAGTCACTCGTGTCACTTGGGCATACCTCACAATCACTCTTTCCACTCGGCATACCTCACAATCACTCATGCCTCCCAGTCACTCAGCACTCGGCACTCGCACTCAGTAGGTACCTGCGCTCACTGGGGGTGTGTACAGACTCCGGAGGGGCTCCTTCAGCCCAAGCACTATAATTTGCACGGACAATTCACGTGCTGCATGGACAACTCACGTGCTATAATAATAAAGTATGTTGTAGGCGGGCAACCCAGATCCACACTCATCCCCACAATCAGACCCTCGACCGATATCAAATATATTGTGGCGTGCAGCCCAATCCCATAAATATGTAACATGCTGCGGTGTGCAGCCCAATCCCATAAATATCCTCACAAATTAGGCCCTCAGCCTCACTTAGTCATAAACCTCTCAAGCCACTTGGGCATTTCAGTAAAACAAGGCATTCGGCCCAAAATATTTATATGCATAAAAATAGAGTCATTAAACTGAGTTATGATATGCAATAAAATGAATATGACTGAGTATGAATTTTCAATTTAAAATAAATAATTTACAGCAATATAACCTTTGTGGGTCCCAATAATACTGGCACATAGCCTCAATCATTAAATTTTTATTATGCTTTTCAGCTTAATTTCTCTAACTCATAAAACCGCATGGAAAATGCCAAAATTATTTAACTACAAAATTTTACAGAAATAATTATGTCACAATTTCTATAGTGCACGCCTACACGCCTGTCACCTAGCATGTGCGTCACCTCCCAACAATTCACATAATACATATATTCAGGGTTCATACCCTCATCTCCAAGATTAGAAGAGCTACTTACCTCGAACAAGCCAAATCCAATGACGAGCAAGCTGCAATGCTCCAGAAATCCTATTATGCGCGTATTAACTCCCGAATGGTTCGAATCTACCACAATTAATTTGATTCAGTCCACACAATTTATAGAAATTAATTCCATATCAAAATACTAATATTTTCCAAAAATCCAAAATTGCGCCCCAAAAATCACCCGTGGGGCCCACATCTCGAAAACCGACGAAACTCATAAAATACGACAACACATCCAATTACAAGTTCAACCATACTAATTTCACTCAAATCCGACTCCAAATAGGTATTCAAACTTGAAATTTTCGTTTCGTGACATTATAGAAATTTCCTTCTATTTCTCTTGAAGATTCAATAATCTTACACCAAAAATGAAGATTAATTCATGAAATATAATCACAAGGGAGTTAAGAACACTTACCCCAAGTTGTGTGGAAATATTTCTCTCCAAAATCGCCCAATCCGAGCTCCAAAATCCGAAGAAAATGGGTGAAAATGTCGAACCCTCGAATTTAAGGTTCTGCCCCAGCGATCTCCGCATCTGCGGACAAGATTTGTGCACCTGCGCCTCCGCTTGTGCGAGCAAAATGTCGCATTTGCGAAGTCGACTCGCCTGCCCAATTTCCGCTTCTGCGCGCATCCGTCCGCATCTGCGACCAATGCCTCACAACCCTCTGCCTGCATCTGCACTCTTTCACGCGCAGGTGCGATTGCGCACCTGCGAAGCATCTTCCGCAGAAGCGCACCTCGCTTCAGTGCACCCCTACTCTCACTTGCGAGCTCGCACCTGCAACCACTTTTGCGCAAGTGCGATTACACCAGAAGGCTTCAGTTCCAGCATTCTTCCAAATTCAAAAATCAATTCGTTAACCATTTGAAACTCACACGAGGCCCCCGGAACCTCAACCAACTATATCAACAAGTTTCATAACATAACACGGACCTACTTGAGGCCTCAAATCATACCTAACAACCTCAAAAATACGAACTACACACGAATTCAAGCCTAATAAATTTCCAAATTCTACAAACGACGGCGAAACCTATCAAATTACGTCTGATTGACCTCAAATTTTGCACACAAGTCATATTTCACATTACGGACCTATTCAAATTTCCAGAATCAAATTTCGACCTCGATATCAAAAAGTCAACCCCACGGTCAAACTTCCCAAAATTTCATCTTTCGGCATTTCAAGCCTAATTCCACTACGGGACTTTAAATAATTTTTCGGACATGCTCCTAAGTCCAAAATAACCATACGGAGCTATTGGAATCATCAGAATTAAATTTTGAGGTTGTTTACACATAAGTCGACATTCGGTCACTATTTTAACTTAAGATTTAAACCTTAGAACTGAGTATTCCAATTCATTCCAAAACCTCATCGGACCCAAACCTATTACCCCGGCAATTCACATAATAACTGTAAAGTACAATTTGAGTAGTAAATGGGGAAACAGGATTGTAATACTCAAAACGACCGGTCAGGTCGTTACATTTTCCTCCACTTAAACATACGTTCGTCCTCGAACGTGCCAAGAGTTTTTTCCAATCCATCAAATCATTGTTCCATCTTACCACACACGTACCCGGGGGTGAACCCACGTCACCCTATCCCATATAAGGCTTGACTACACAATGCAACTGAAAATCATTAATTTAACCTTAGCCCATAAACCTTGGAATTTAATTTCCAACCTTTAAAATTTCCTTCAAGACACAAATCTTACATTTACACACCGTATAAGTTCGGACAAGTTGCATCGAGCTATAACTATAACCACAGATATAATCAACCAACATATTACACAACTCGCATGCTCGTAGCACCTTCCTGATCGCAGTGACTACTCCAAACCAGCCGCATACTAGTATTAAACTCATATCGAACCAAACCTCATCCCAAAACCTTCGTACACTATTGATAATAAAATAAACACGCGAAATTTAATGACCCCCTTACCAGATCAACAAGTCACGGGGCCCTCTCGTCCCAACCAGAACCATAATCCCTTTCTGAGCAGACTTTCGATATTATACTCCCGAATATACCGAAATCAAACCTGATAGTACCCATTCTAGGTCCAATGATCTTATATTACTCAACACAACTGTTCCATAAACATGCCTCACCAATATAACTCAGAGCCACAACTCGTGCCATCCGTGCACTAATACGCAACAATTCAAATGTACCCAGTCATGAAAAATGACTCAAATGAGAGAACTGCCCCGCCAGATTAACAAGTACCTCCACAACGAAATACTGATAATTCATCATACACCATAGAACCATCACCTGATTCTAACACGAGGTTCATATTATATACTCCGAGCCACCCTGATCCAAACTAATAACGACGGAGAGGAAAATGACAAAAATACCACACAAGACCTGAAAGGACATAACCATTACGCTATCGATCATGCAATACCCAAATACTCATCACACTCAAATTCCGCTATAAAGCTCAAATAGAACCGCACCATTTGTGCACATAACCAATGAATCACAACTCCTCGTAGCATAAAGGAGTAACTCACAGATCATTGAGAACACGAATAAGTTCAACATCAACTGAATGACGCATCCCTCAATAATAGCAGTATGGAGCCAACCATTCCGACTCGGTGTAGAATACACATCTTAATTGGGCTTACCTATGGACCCCCAAATCAACTCAGGTTACCCACAAATAGATTAAAAAACCTCCAAAAATCCATAATGACTGAATCATAACACATTTTATCATCTGGCTAGCTCCGGCCACAACTTCACAGTCCACAACCATGAAACAATCTGCTCCCGGGAACTCCCAATCTCCAAATCCATAGAACACGCGAATCACCATATTTGATTCCATCTCCACCGCCCGAATGCCTAACACCTCTCTCATACACGATCAGCCCACGAGAAATACTTTAAAAGTTCTTCCGTGCCACTTGACAAAATTTGAATATCAGCAGTCTATCAACCATGTGAGTACCGCAATACTAATTTATACATCTGTAAGTCAAAATACAATGCGCCTTCTCAAGTACGCCCCTTTCTCATACAACATAGTATTCATCTAGTTATTTGAAATTGTCCATGTTGTCCAACATTCGTTACCTTCTCTTCAAGACTGTACTGCCACCTTGTACATGAAAATCTAGCTTTCGTACAACACATAACATCTATCTTGCCATCATGTGAAAAGCACAAGAATCTTATTATCAACTTTGAGTCACCAATAATTTACATACCATTTTAGTTAGAAACTTTTCCCTTGCTTCTTTTCAGGAGGAAATCACAATACACAACACGTTCTCTCCACCGGTAGAAACCATCAAGAATACTTTGGAATCTATTTGCACATAATCAAGCCCTTAAAACTAAATTCCTTTAACTCGACCAAGCCACGCAGGTCGCCAAGTCCAAGTGTATTGCCACAAAGCACCTATAGAAAACCCCCACATCATAAGCACCCCAAAGAACCGATCATATCCATTACCATACTGATCCAACCTACTACCCAGTTGTTCTATTTTCTCCGAGTCCCTTCCGAATTTGTCTTCAGATTGATACTTCTTTTTGCTAAAATGCCATGATCTTTAACCATAACTCACCCTACAAACCTTAGCATAGAACCACAACGCCCTACGGCCCATAATCAACTGTATTCTTCTTAAGCACCTTCAAAAATACCATAACTATAACACTCACTCTGAGAATACCTTATGTGAATTTGAAATTGTTCTTCTTTCCCTCCTTATACTAATGTAGAATACCTAGTAATATAGAACTTTCGTAAGTCCAGGCACCATCAAATACAAATCTCAGGTTTAATCCATACACAAGTCCGGAGAAATTCTCAATTGCTATATAGAATTCTCAAACCCACTAGAATTCTCTCGGAAGTCACCCACTTTGCTCCAATCTAAATTGCACCGCCCAAATGGGCCAAGGAAACGTGCCCCATTAGCACAACAATACTCAAAGAAGTAACTCTACTCTAATACCCCCAATCAAATTCATACTCCGTGCGTACTACATATTTTGAAAATAACATTTCACTCACCCCATGATTTCCACATACTCATAACGTACAATATAACCTGTATCCAAGAATTTCTTTATTCGAGTCATTATCGGTCTCAACTTTGCAAGTCATAACTGACCCACTAGTATGCCTCAAACCAAAACTAAAATTTAATATATAACCATAAAATTAAGCCGTCTGCAGCAGGCTCCCCCACTTGGATCAAAGCCATAAATTTAATCACTCCATAACTCACAATATCCATACTCTACTACTGCCCTAATACTTTCGTCAGTTCAACGAAAAATTCTTCTCAAGCTCATACAACGCCAACCATAAAAATACCCCAAATTATCCGCTAAGCTCGCAATCCTTCTCTTGACACTCAAGTCAACTTTCTCAGCCAAATTCAAATTCAACTCTCCACATATACGCCCCACTGGCAGAAAAGAAACCCTTCACTCACATTACAAGGAACACACCTACGTAGATTACTCTCCAGGAGATAACCCACCTCCCTAGCCTCAAATTGGCATCTTGTTATATATTTTCGCAGCCACAATTACTATGCAATCACTTAGTCTATCTGAGTTCAAACTCACTAACCACACATGAGAATTTCAATTGGAAAGCATTAACACTTGATATTGTACATCACATCAAAATGAAAATCAAGCACCCAATGGATTTCCTTTACATTTCAAGGAAACACTTCTCGTCACATTCAAATCATCTTAACATATTTCACAGTTACATCATACTCATCACAAAGGTATTCCACTGCTCATCGAGCCACACATTCCACTGCAGGGTCATTACCGGACATATGAGTCTAATTATACAGGTTACAACTGAAGCTACCGAGCTTAAGCTGCGGTCTAAACCTGGCCTCAAGTCCTCCAGACTGGCCCATCACCAAAACATAGAATACTCATCTCGAACCTCGTTTATGGAATCACAAGTCGGCGATGCACAGTTGATAACGAGTGTTCATGTGCGCATACCAATACGTTGAAGGAATTTAAAGAGTTATGTCTGAAGATGAATCAATTCCGCATGATAAGGAAAGAAATATGAGAAGTATATAACCTAAATGCCCTGTAGCCTCTCGAAGATAAGTATGGATGTCATCATACCGATCCGCAAGACATTTGCTCATGACTTGTAGAACCTATGAACCTAGAGCTCTGATACCATCTTGTCACGCCCCAAAAATCCAAATAGTCGTGATGGAACCTAACCCAACCCGTTAGGTAAGCCAACTACCAAATATCCAATTCTAATAAAAATTATTAAAGCAATTTAAGTGAATAAAGGTCTTAATAATATACAATCCCCAAGAACTGGTAGTGCAAATCATGAGCTTCTAAGAATAGAGTATACAAAGCGGAAATGAAATAAATACATAGTCTATTTGAATAATACATAAACAGAGCTTTTATAAATCTAAGGCTACCCTGAACAAGAGGCAGCTACAACAGGAACGCAGGTATATCTTCAAATCCTGCAGCCATCGAGCACAACAACAACAACAACCAACATCTGCACGCAATGTGCAAAAGTGTAGTATCGGTACAACCGACCCCATGTACTGAGTAAGTAACAAACCTAGCCGTAGGTTGAAAGTAGTGACGAGCTTCCACCAAGGTCGGGTCCAAAACCAATAGTCCACAACAATCCATAACAACATAAAGGAAATAATACTAGAAGTAACTCATGGATAAAATACTCAGCCAAGTAATGATTTCCAAAAAAATAGTAGTTCTTTCTTTCAAATACATCAGTGAAAACCCAAATCGTTTGTCGAATTTGCCAATAATATAAATAGTTTGAAAACAATAAATTTCTCCAAAAATCTTCTCAATAATAAATAATATGTTTCATTTTCCTTCCAGATAACTCGTGTAAAATAAATGCATCACTATGCCCATCTCTCAAAATGTGTGAGAAATCATGAATGATGTGAAGTTGTACATCATGAGAAAAAATATATCTCTATGCATGTATGCCATGCGTGCATGCCAATGCGATGCAACTCAGTGATAAAATCATAAACAGCCCCTCGGGCAGAACATTACTCATATACAGCCCATCGGGCAAACCTCACAATCACTCGTGCCACTCGGGCATACCTCACAATCACTCTTGCCACTCGGGAATACATCACAATCACTCATGCCTCCCAGTCACTCAGCACTCGGTAATCGACAATCGCACTCAGTAGGTACCTGCGCTCATTGGGGGCGTGTACAGACTCCAGAGGGGCTCCTTCAGCCCAAGCGCTATAATCTGCACGGACAACTCACGTGATGCACAGACAACTCATGTGCTATAATAATAAAGTATGTTGCAGGCGGGTAGCCCCGATCCACACTCATCCTCACAATTAGGCCCTCGACCCATATCAAACATGTTGCGGCGTGCAACCCGATCCCATAAATATCCTCAAAAATCATACCCTCAGCCTCACTCAGTCATAAACCTCTCAAGCCACTCGGGCATTTCAGTAAAACAGGGCATTCGGCCCAAAACATTTATATGCATCAAAATAGAGTCATAAAACTGAGTTATGATATGCAATAAAATGAATATGACTGAGTATGAATTTTCAATTTAAAATAAATAATTCACAGTAATATGACCTTTGTGGGTCCCAATAATACTCGCACATAGCCTCAATCATGATTTTTTTAATATGCTTTTAAGCTTAATTTCTCTAACTCATAAAACCGCATGGAAAATGCCAAGATTATTTAACTACAAAATTCCACAGAAACAATTATGTCACAATTTCTATAGTGCAAGCCCACACGCATGTCACCTACCATGTGCGTCATCTCCCAACAATTCACATAATACATATATTCAGGGTTCATACCCTCATCTCCAAGATTAGAAGAGTTACTTACCTCGAACAAGCCAAATCCAATGCCGAGCAAGCTACACAATGCTCCAGAAATCCCATTATGCGCGTATCAACTCCCGAATGGTTCGAATCTACCATAATTAATTTGATTTATTCCACACAATTTATAGGAATTAATTCCATATCAAAATACTAATATTTTCCAAAAATCCGAAATTGTGCCCCAAAAATCACCCGTGGGGCCCACATCTCGAAATCCGACGAAACTCTCAAAATACGACAACTCATCCAATTACAAGTCAACCATACTAATTTCACTCAAATCTCACTCCAAATATGTATTCAAACTTGAAACATTCGTTTCTCTTGAAGATTCAATAATCTTACACCAAAAATGAAGATTAATTCATGGAATATAATCACAAGGGAGTTAAGAACACTTACCCCAAGTTATGCAAAAAATTTCCTCTCCAAAATCGCCCAATCCGAGCTCCAAAATCCAAAGAAAATGGTTGAAAATGTCGAACCCTTGAATTTAAGGTTCTGCCCCAGCGATTTCCGCATCTACGGACAAGACTTGCGCACCTGCGCCTCCGCTTGTGCGAGCAAAATGTCGCATTTGCGGAGTCGACTCGCTTGCCCAGTTTCTGCTTCTGCGTGCATCCGTCCGCTTCTGTGCTCACGCAGGTGCGGAATTTTCCCTCGCACCTGTGACCAATGCCTCACAGCCCTCTGCCCGCATCTGCGCTCTTTCACACGTAGCGCACCTCGCTTCAGCGCATCCCTGCTTGCACTTGCGAGCTCGCACCTGCGACCACTTTTCCGCAGGTGCGATTACACCAGAAGGCTTCAGTTCCAGCAGTCTTCCAAATTCAAAAATCAATCTGTTAACCATCCGAAACTCACCCGAGGCCCCCTGAACCTCAACCAACTATATCAACAAGTCCCATCACATATCACGGTCCTACTCGAGGCCTCAAATCATACCTAACAACCTCAAAAATACGAACTACACACGAATTCAAGCCTAATAAATTTCCAAATTCTACAAATGACGCTGAAACCTATCAAATTACGTCCGATTGACCTCAAATTTTGCACACAAGTCAAATTTCACATTTCAGACCTATTCAAATTTTCAAAATTAGATTTTGACCTCGATATCAAAAAATCACCCCCCCTCCCGGTCAAACTTCCCAAAATTTCATCTTTCGGCATTTCAAGCCTTATTCTACTATGGATCTTTAAATAATTTTCTGGACACGCTCCTAAGTTAAAAATTACCATACGGAGCTATTGAAATCATCAGAATTAAATTCCGAGGTTGTTTATACATAAGTCGACATTCGGTCACTATTTTAACTTAAGATTTAAACCTTGGAACTAAGTGTTCCAATTCATTCCAAAACCTCACCGGACCCGAACCTATTGCTCCGTCAATTCACACAACAACTGTAAAGTACAATTTGAGCAATAAATGGGGAAACGGGGTCGTAATACTCAAAACAATCGGTCGGGTTGTTACACGAACTACTCTAGTTTACAATTTATGCAACTCAGAATTATCCTATTAAAGCTTCGTTATTTCTAACCCCACTGTTTAATTCAAGTAATTAATCTCTTAACTTACCCAAAAGTGGTATTGTGCAATAACAATCTAACCAAGTGTTCTTTCTCAAGCAACACAAGGTAACTAGATACGATTAATCAAGGGCTCTTTCAATTAATCACAACACAACACATAGTTGAACAATCATAGAATAAGAATGGCTCAATTATATCTAAACATAGTCAAAACTTCATCCAACAATTGGTTCCATCAACCCTAGATGATGGGTTTAGCTACTCATACTAATGGATAAAAATTCACTATAGCAATTCTTAATCAACAATGAAAGTAAGAAGAAGAAAACTCTTAGGAAATTCTTCGTCTTCTCTCTCTTGTTCTTGCCTCCAAAAACTCCTAAAAACAACCCCCTTTCTCTTCTGGGCGAATTAGGCTTCATATAGGTTTAGGTTAGTTACCTTAGAAATTACCTAATTACCCCTGAGTTATTGGCCTCCGTCCGCCCGTCCGCGGATTCGACCGCTGATCCGGCCGCAGATTTCAGCTAGTGTTTTGCCTCCAGTGCGCCTTCCAATCCGCGGTCAACTCCGCGGCCGTGCACCTGGAGGGGACCTCCCCGCTTGCTTTTCTCACTTGTTTTTGACCGGGCTAACCTTTGATTGGCCTTCCACACTACATATTGACTCCAAATTATTCTTTAGCTTCCTCCTAGCTCGGAGTGACTCCTGCAAAGCATAAAATTCTTAATTAGAGCATTTTATTATCTTTTAGCATTCAAATATTAATAAAGTGCGGCTAAATTAGAGTATAAATAGTGTCTAAATTGCATAAATATAGCCTTCTATCAACACCCCACACTTAAACCATTGCTCGTCCCCGAGCAAACAAACCACACTCTACAGAGGCCTAACTTCACTGAGCGACTTCCCTAACTCGTCACACCTAGAAAATTTCACATAGTTTGAGTATACATTAGGGTAACATCTACACCTCAAAAGTAGACTCCCGCGAGCCATGCAATATTCCTAACCGGCTTACTTACTTTATTTAGAGGTCCAGACTTACCTCTCCTACGTGATTCAAGTGCCTGCTCACTACAAAAGAGACTTATTCCACAATCAATAAAATTCACGCACACTGAGGAACTTCAAAATAAATAGAATTCACTCACCCTCAGAAATGATATTCTTGTGCCACAGAAAACGCTCCATAGGCTTGCCCGTAGTATACTACTCTACTAATTGAGCTTGTTTAGTCTAGGATCAAGTAGGACTTTATTTAGCTGTAATGTAGGTTGCGGGTCGGGTAGGATATATTTGGATATATTAGTGACTACACCTCCCCAAGCACTTTAATACATATATTTTATAATCAAGCCCACACTTAAGTTAAACCAATATTTTCACCTTCAACACAACGTAAATTACCCCACACTTCCTTGAGCACAATCACCTTAAAAGCCACCACAGAATATTACTAATCAACTTGATACACTATTAACACATGATACTTTTTTTTGAATAAGTAAGGTGCACCTTTTTCCTGATTTCCCTAGTTTTACTCAAAATCCCACCAACTACCCTACACTTTATCCTTTATAAATTCATAGTAATTCAAGTGCATACGAGAGGTAAAGGGTTCAAAAAGATAGTCAATTCAAATAAAGGATAAAGCTTGTAATGTGGTTGCCAAAAAAACAAGATTACAAGCTCAACGGGTTTAACTACGATACATAACAAATAGGTGGGATGAATATGTATATATATGGTTCAACAAAGAAATGCCTATATCACTTTCCAGACTAAACAAGACTACAATTTCGCTTTGCAGACACACATGGCAAGTTCAAGACATCAAATATCGTGTACAGAACACAACAAGCCTCACACACACATGGCACATGACTCACTCCAGATCGGATCATCAAACACTTAGATCAGAGTACTTAAGCCAAATTAAGAACATACAGTTTAAGGCATTCTTACAAGAGTCAACAAATGAGCCTAAGCGTCACACTAAGTACCCGCTATATTCAAGGCATTACGAAGTTAAGAGATCCTATTCTAATTCTGCCCATAGTCCATAAGTTTCTAACTAAAAAATAAAAACTAACTACACTCGGTTCAAATAAAACCCTTGAAAAAGAACTGTGGTTTAAAGAAAAACCAAGGGGGAATTGATACACTACTACAAAAGAAAATCCACGCTCACCGCACCATTTTTTTTATTTATAACAATTTTTTTTCTTTCGACTTTAGTCCCTCAAGAAACCCATCGAATGATATCCATCGTCGGGACAAGTCGAAAATGATTTATGTAAATAAACTACGAAACTATTCTACATACAACATACAACAAAGTATCCCCCACCCCACACTTAAAAAGATGGCATGTCCCCATGTCATACAAATAAAGTAATGCGAGGTAAAGGAACTTCCCTGGTGGATCAGTCTTGATCGGAGACAGTGCCAGGGCCGAGATGGCACGCCCTCCCTAGAGCACGCAGCCAGCCCATGATTTTATTCTCTGACTTTGCATTTTGGGTGGCCAAGGCATCAACTCGAGCCCCCAATTCCATGACGGAAGTGTGCAGCCCTACCATATCCTGTTCTAAGGCTGTCATCTGTGTACTCAGTCTGACCTAGGATGGTCTTTGAGTCGTTGCATCTTGTTCCTGTTGGGGTGAGGCAGGTTCAATCTCTTCCTGCCCTTCATCTCTCTTCTCCGGCGCATCAAAATCATCACTATGAGTTGCCCCAGGTGCAACCGAGTCTTTCCCGATGGTCACTTTGTCTGCCCGGAACTTTGCTTCTTTCTTCACCATGCCATCCGCATTTGGGTTCTCAGGCACCTTTGCTGCCCAACACAATCTAGTGACCAGAGAGGGGAAAAAGAACCCATACCTCTTCTGTGGTGAACGGACGAACATCTCAGACTGAATAACCTGGGCCACATCAAAATCGTGGCCATTCACGAAGCAATAGATCAAGGCAGCTCTCGAACCATTTACCTCTATGGTGTTGTGGGAAGACAGCAACCGACTGTTGATGATGTACAACTAGCACTTTCCTTCAAAAGTGAGTGAGGCAGACTGTAGCTTCAATCCCGGCACAACCCACACTACCTATTTATCTGGTGCACAAATAGTTCTGAAAAAACTATTCCATGTGATGGGTTCTCTCTTGTAAGTATTATAGAAATCCTCTTCCCTATTGAATACAGGCAATCGATACACTCTCCTGATGGCTTCTATCGAGGCATCCACCCTCGTGTGTCGCACAATGCATATTTTATCCCCCATGTTTGAGGCAGTTGGCATAGAACTCCCGGACAAGCATCAAGTTACCCTCCTCCAGCTCTTCGAAAAAGTTGTCCAACTTGCGCCTGATCAACTCCCGATACATATTCGGGCATTCATCCTGGAGGTACGCCCTGTCAATACCCCTTTCTGGTACATTTTTTTAGTGGCCTTCAAACTGAAACGGTCTTGGGCAGCTCTAGAGACAAACCTGGTACGATCAAACTGAGCTGCACTGGCCGGTGCCCGTGCTCAGGATGAACCTCCATGACCACTTGACGAGTCTCTGGTGGTGCGTCTCTTCTTTGAAGGTGTCATGGTACCTAAACAACAGACACTATTATCATTAATCGGCGGAATATGGGAACCAATGGCGGTTACTCAGACTTCACTCGCACAATTGGTCACAATTTATAATCAAACTCATTGTGGCAATTCAACAAACACTTAAGGTGCATATACCCCCTAAGTTACCCAAAGCCCTAATTAAACTTCCATTCCTCACAAACTCAACAATGTCTTCCCCCAATTCAACCAAATCTATTAGCCTCACATGCCACATATATACTACAATCCTAAACCAAGACAAGAGTACCCATGATTCTACTATCCTACACATACAATAGCAAAGGAAAAGAATGGAAAAAATAAAAAATTAAAAACAAAACAAATACTAAGAAAGAGGAATAGAATCATGTTACTTACTTGGAGATCTTGGGAGGAACAGAGATTGGGGATTGGATGAGTAGAGAAGAGGGGGAAGGAGAAGAAGCTTTGTTGATGAGAGAAATTTTGAGGGAGAGAGAGAGGGAGCGTGTGTTTTAGGGGAAGAGGGAAGGGTTTTAGATTTTGTTAAGGGGGAAGGGAAAGAAGGAGTGGGGAGTGGGCGGTTGGGGGGGGGGGGGGGGTAGGTTAAGTAAAAAAAAACTAATTAATAGGAAAGAAAAGAAAAGAAGAGAGAAGAAAGAGAAAAAAATTAATAACTAATTCTGAACCTGGTACCGCCTAATCTGCGACCTACTCCGCGGCCGTGGATGAGGATCAGTGAGGGGGACAAAATCCGCAGTCAAGTCCGCCGGCGCAGACGGGGACCTCCCCACTAGCTTTTCTCACTCATTTTCGACCGGGCTAACCTTCGATTGGCCTTCCACACTCCATATTGACTCCAAAATACTCTTTAGCTTCCTCCTAGCTCGGAGTGGCTCCTGCAAAGCATAAAATTCTTAATTAGAGCATTTTGTTATCTTTTGGCATTCCAATATCAATAAAGTGCTGCTAAATTAGAGTATAAATAGTGTCTAAATTGCATAAATATAGCCTACTATCAGCAACTATTATACCAAATTATGTAGAGATTGTGATTGGGGTTACACCTTCACCCGCATATATTGGAGTGAGGCGGAAGAACCGCTTGGTGTATGATTTTGGTATTGTTATTGCACCACCACCCACATATGCATATTGGGGTAAGGCGGCATGTCCGCTTTGTGTAGGTATTGGTATCGTTGATGCATTTTCACATGCATATATATTGGGGTGAGGCGGCATGGCCGCTTTATGTGAAAATGGGTATTGTGTTTACACCTCCACCTACATACATTGGGCTGAGACGGTAGGGCCGCTTGAGTAGAGTTATGGGTATTGTGTTTAGACCTCCACCCGCATACATTGGGGCGAAGCGGCGGGGCCGTTTTGTGTGGGAACGGTTACAGAGGATCTCATCTTAAATTCTATAAATGATAATGACAACTCTTGATAAGCTGGCTTTGGTTTAAACGGTTAACTATGTTATTCTATTGTCGCCCTGGTTCATCATATTTATATTGTATTTCCGAATTCTTTAATTGGTGTTTGGTTTTCATGCTAGTACTATTCTACATGTACTAATGTCCCTTTTGCCGAGGGCGCTGCATCTTTAATGGATACAAGTGGTTCCACGGCGGAAGATTTTGACCAGTGATAGCGGTGCTCATTCTTCCCAGCTGACTTGGTGAGCCCCATCTCATTCATGGGTTGTGCATCTTTTGTTTCGTATGTGTTACCGTATTTTGAGATATAGCCGGAGCCTTGTTGCCAGCACTATCATTGTACTCTTTGGTATTTTAGAGGCTCCGTAGACATAAGTATGGGTTGTGTATTGGTGCTGGGAAAGTCAAATTATATTGTATTACTTGTTCTATTTAAGACCCTTAAATGATGGAACTATTGGTAATGAATTGGTATTGTAGAAATGAACATCTTATTGTCTAATTCACGAAGATGTGTATCCTATTTATTTATGGATTAGTTTGGGTAGAAGAAAATCTAATAGGCTTGTTCGGTTGGGTTCACTCGGTTGAGCGCCGGTCGCGCTCCCCGATTTTGGGGCGTGACAGCACCATGAATCGAACTTATGAAATTTCGAATATTCCAACTTCTAAAACCCATGCCGAAACACATCAAATCAACCTGGAATTAGGTCAAAAATTTGCATGCAAGTTTCAAATGACATAAAGGAGCTAATCCAACTCTCGGAATCGCATTCCGAACCCAATATCACCAAAGTCAACTCTCGGTCAAACCTCTCAACCTTCCAAAAACTTCAACTTTCTAATTTTCGCCGAAATGCTTCAAATTAACCTACGGACCTCCAAATCCAAATCCGGACGCACGCCTAAGTCTAAAATCACCATACGAAACTATTGGAACCATAAAAATTCCATTCCAAAGTCGTCTACACAGAAGTCAAATTCCGGTCAACTCTTACCGCTTAAGCTTCTAAAACACGAATCCTTCTTCAACTTCAATCCTGAATCACCCGAAGTCCAAACTCGACTACGCACGCACGTCATAACACATAATACGGAGCTGCTCGAGACCTTATGCCGCCGAACGGGATTTTAATTCTCAAAATGACTGATCGAATCGTTACAATTCAGGTGGTGCAGGACTGTGGCCTATGTAACACAACTACAGTGGAGACATTGGAGCACCTTTTCTTTTGTTATGACTATTCAAAGTCTATATAGAGCTCATTGCTACACTGGCTAGGGGAGAGGAGACCAATAAGAGGATGGGATGAGGAGGTCATATGGGCATCCAAGAGAACTAATAACTCTAGAGCAAGAGCATGCATCATTGGCTTCTTATTTGCGGCAAGTATCTATCACATATGGGCTGAGAGGAATGCAAGAAGATTCAGAAACCAAAGACGAGAAAGAAGGCAGCTGATCAAGGAAATTATACTTCAACTACATATCTATGGTCAGAAGAATGGAAAATGGCAACAACAACTGAATTGCCTGAATAGTTACCGAGTATAGTTCTGAAAAGTGTTGAATTTGTTACCACTAGATAGTTTTAATAGTTAAAGTAGTTAGCTGGATAAGGAACAATTAGAACAGTTACAGAGATTACTGAGATCTGACTCATGAGTCCAATGAGTCAATTGTACTTATTTATATAATTGGTTAAATAAAAATTTTAAGTTTAACAAAAAAAAAACCTTATAATCCTTTATAACCTTTTTATTGTAGTGGCTATTATTTTCTTAGATTATTTAAAAAATCTATTAAAAGCATGAAGGCACTGAGCAAAACATCGTTCGCCTTTTTACCCTTTAATAATATATTTTATAATGGACAAAGCAATAATTTAAGTTATTTTTCTAATATGTAGGAATAGGTATTTAATTATTTTTCTAATACTTAAGGACAATTATTTAATATTAGCCTAATATTTAGGATTTTGATTTGAAAAATTATATAATTATTTAACTCGAATTCTTTTAATTTTCTTCCGTGTCTAGGAGTCCTTCACTACCAAATCCGTTAAAAGATGGAAGTATTTTATAAATTTACGAGTATTATTTTTTTTTTGTAATTTTTTTCTTAATAGCTTTTTTTAGGTTTACAAGCTCTTTTTATTTGGTTAAAAAGTTTTAGGTTTAGTATTGCGTATTTTCCTTTTATTTTTCTTTTCTAGAACTTATTTTCTTTGTATAATTATATAATTTGATTATATAAAATGAGCTACCATAATTTATTTATTTTCTAATCTATTGGAAATAATTTATAGGAGTATATAATATTGATTGCACAAAATGAGCTACCGTAATTTATTCTTTTTCTAATCTATTGGAAATAATTTGTATAATATTTATTATTAATTAAAAAAAAATCATTTTACCCTTGCATTGTTTTTCAATCAATTTGTTAATCCTGTTTGAGTCGTCTAAAATGAACTTGTGAATAACTCTTCTTTCAAGGATTATATGTGATTGCTGAAATTTGAAAAGAAACATGACAACTTATGAATTTAAAGTGATTGAATTAAAAACAAAAATAAATTTTTAGTTGAATTTATTGACCGATAATTGAGAGCTTGTATGGAGATTTATTATTTTAGGGAATATTAGCTTTTATTTTATCACTTAAACATGATAATTTTAAAATATTATTTTAATAATATTTTAAAATTATTTCTTATTGAGATAGTGTATACGTGCAAAGGGCGTATCATAAGACTAGTATCTTGAAATCTAAAGCTTTAATCAGGTGAAATAAAGTTTATAAGAAATACAAAAAGAAAAAAAAAATCTAGCTAAAAATCTCATATGTAGTTGTGTTTCCACATAAATATGTTTGGATTCATGGATTTTTTTAGGAAATGGACTTAAGGCTTAAAGTCCATTAGCCTATTAGAGATAAAATTGATAGTACAAATAAAATTTTGATGAAAAAGTATACAAAATATTAAAAATTATTCATAAAACTTAATATATCGTATTTATATTGTAAGCATTAAAATTTTATCGAATTTAAATCGATAAAATTTTATTATGTTATGGACTAATATAATTGAATTAATTATGTAAATCCAATACATATGGGTTAATTAAAGAAGTCCAAATCTATTGGGCTAGCCCATTTAATTGGACTACAAGTAATGAGCTCACTTCATTAGGCCTAAATCTTCCTAGACGCCCAGTTTGGTGTCACGCGTGTGATGACGTGGCACACAAAGTCAAACGAAAGAGCCAATAGGATCGCGCCACATGTCAAAATGACAAGGCATGCCAAGTCAAATCAAAAGGCCAATGAAACCGCACCTCGTGTGCAAGTGACATGTTCTCGCCAATCAAATGCGGCCTTATCACACTTCAATTTGATTGGTCGGAAAGAGTTTGTTCTTATCAAAATTCTTCCCTCCCACAACTATAAATAGGGATCTTCATAACTCAGAAAAGAGACCATAAGTTATAACAAGAAGCAAGAGGGAGCTCGTGGATCAAATGCTGCGGATTTCTCTAAAAGCTACAAGCATTCAAGTGTTCTAAGGATTAAAAGATCAAGATGAAGATTCAAAAACAAGCTGCAAGCCCTTGGATTAAAAATACGTCAAAATCAAGATCAAGCTTCAAGCACTTGGATTAAAATAAAATTTAAGATTAAGCTCAGAGGCTCTTTTATTAACTGTTGAAAAGTAGAATCAGAGGATCGATAGAGATTGTAACACTCAAATATTTGAAATAAAATACTACGATTGTTGTAATATTTTTTTGTCTTGATTTTATTTTCTCGATGCAAATCTATTGTCTAAAATTTCTGGCATGCCCAGTGGGACAATCTCTACCTCTCATCTCAACTTCTCAATCACCAAAGTTCAAGAACTTTGAAATGGCTTCAAAGAAAATCAACTCCATTTCAACTTCCACCAAGGCTACTAATTCCAGGTTCTATGCTGATGTGGAAAGCATCCTCGATGTTACTTTTGGAAGCTTTGGACCAGTTACGAGGAGCAAAGCAAGCTCGTTAGGACAACAAACACCCCAAGTGTCATCCGCATCAACTATAGTTTTTGGATCTTCATCCTCAAAAGGAGGAAGATCTTTCACAAGTGCACCCGAAGGAGGAAGCGATGTTGCTAAAAAGATCAAAAAACCTCTTTCTCTGCTTGACCTCTCCGAATCCAAGCACTCTGCTTGACCTCTCCGGATCCAAGCACTCTGTTGTGAAGGAAGATGATGATGCTTCAAGTGATGGATCCTTCCCACTTACACCACATAGCGTGAGCCAATCAAGGATCAATTTGTGTGAAATTCATGCTACTCTCCATCGTCCACGACAATCATGCAAGCCATGGTGACAAACACTTCATCAGGAGCAGTTGGCAAACTTGGCGGAAGCAATCGCTGGCTTGACCAAGTGTATGCAAAATCAAGATGCTAGAATCGACAAGTTAACAGATAGGGTAGGAATCTTGATGGAAGAAGAATCCACCCATGTACCTGGCAAACTCCCAGAAGTTCAAGAGATTGATCCTCCCCCACGACAAGTTGCATCCACTAAGGAAATTCCAGTCTCTTCGGAAGGGATGATTCCAATCAATCAACTAAAAGAGTTCATTAAAGGAACTATAAAAAACAAATGTGAAGTCGCTTCCAGGTCCTCCTTTACCTATGCAAAGCCGTATACTTCAAGGATCGATATGTTGAAGATGCCTGCTGGCTATCAACCTCCAAAATTTCAACATTTTTATGGCAAAGGAAATCCAAAGCAACATGTGGCGCAATTCGTTGAGACATGCAACAATGCTGGGACTTATGGAGATTACCTCGTCAAGCAGTTTGTCTGCTCATTAAAAGGAAATGCTTTTGATTGGCATACAGACCTCGAGGCTGGATTTGTTGATAGTTGGGATCAACTAGAGCAAGAATTCCTCAATAGCTTTTATAGCAAGAGACCAACTGTGAGTATGATAGAACTTATAAATACTCGTCAACGAAAGGGTGAACCAGTTATCGACTTTATCAATCGTTGGAGGAATGCAAGCCTCAACTGCAAAGATAGGCTTAGTGAAGCTTTAGGCATAGAGATGTGAATCCAAGGCATGCATTGGTGATTGCGCTACATCTTGCAAGGTATCAAGCCTAGCACATTTCAAGAACTTGCAACTCGTGCCCATGACATGGAATTGAGCATAGCCTCTGCTGGAATGAAATGCTGCCCATCTATGAACCTCGCAAGGGGAACGACAAGCAAGAAGTCAGGAAATGGGGAAAGTTCATACCCAAGCCTAAAAGCAAAGAAGCTATGAATTTCAAAACATCACCTGTAAAGTTCACGACGAAGGTGAGCAAGAAGCAGAGTATGAAATCCACTTCTTTTCAAGATAAGCCAAGTGGAAAGTTGACTCTAAAAGAAATGCAAGAGAAAGAGTACCCATTTCTGGATTCTGATATGCCAGCGATTTTTGAAGAACTCCTCCAGTTAAATCTCATTGAGCTTCCGGAGATGAAGCGACCAAATGAAGCTGGGAAAACAAATGACCCAAATTGCTGTAAATACCATCGACTTGTAAGCCACCCTCTGGAAAAGTGCTTTGTCTTCAAGGACAAAGTTATGGACTTGGCTCGCAAAAAGAAGATCGTGTTTGAAGATGAGAAAGCAAGAGCAAAACAAATATCCATCACATTTGGCTCATTCAGTCCGTATGAATTATGTGGTTTTAAAGAAAGTAAAGATGAAGAATTACTCGAGAACGACAAAGCTGAAGTCAATCAACCTGATGATGATGAAGGTTGGACATTGGTGACTCGTGGTAGGCACCACAGAAGGAGCCCATGAAAAGAATCAGTATAACAACCAACAAGAAAAATTATGGTAAAAAGATCAAGGAGATGGAATCTGGTTAAGTACTTAAAGAAAGAAAAAGTGGAGGTGCACCACTCCCAAAATCCACGAAATCCAGTGACCTTGGAGGAGTTTTTACCAAGTTGGTTCCACGTGAAGATTTCCCATGGGGGTATCGATGCCTCTTGTTGCCATGCTGACGAAGGAAAAGAAAAGAGTGATGACCTACTGTTGGCAACATCTTCGGAAAAGCTCATCGAGTCCACTCCTCAAGAAGTTAATGCTTGTGAGGAAAAAGTCACGTTCACAAATGACGATCTTCTGCTAGGTGACACTCTTCATAACCGCCCATTGTACCTGGTTGGCTATATGCGTGATGAAAGGGTAAATCGAATTTTGGTTGATGGAGGACCCTCAATGAACATTTTGCCAATTCGCACTGTGAAAGAACTTGGTATTCCCATGAACGAACTCTTAGAAAGTCGTGTGATGATCCGAGGATTCAACCAAGGAGGGCAAAGAGCCATAGGCACGATCAGGATAGAAATCATCATTGAAGATATGCCATCAAGTGTATGGCTGCATATGATCGATGCAAATACTTCATACAACGTCTTGCTTGGAAGGCCTTGGATACATGAGAATAAATTGGCTCCATCTACCTACCATCAATGTTTGAAATACTACGAAGGTGAAGTCGAGAAGAAGATAATTGCTGATGATGAGCCATTCACCGAGGCTGAGTCACACTTCGCCAATGCAAGTTCTACTTAAAGAACCGCATTGTGAAGGAGATAAAAGTTGATGATGTCATGAATGACAAGGATGATGAGTCCACGACTAAGAGATCTGGGGTGGTTGCTGACAAAACCAAAGTTGTTGTTGAGATGGTACATCCCAACCCAAATAAGTCTCATAAAGGGAACATTGTGTCTCACGGCAAGAAAGTAAATCCTCCGCTCCAATACGTCCCTAAAAAGAAGAAAGATGAAGGTGAATCATATAATCTCCCAACTAACATGCTAAAGGGATTAACTCGTCCTCAATGCCGAATGATTTTGGGCCACAAACCTTGCAAGCGGCATTAAGGACGAGTTAATCCCTTTAGCATGTTAGTTGGGAGATTATATGATTCACCTTCATCTTTCTTCTTTTTAGGGACGTATTGGAGCGGAGGATTTACTTTCTTGCCGTGAGACACAATGTTCCCTTTATGAGACTTATTTGGGTTGGGATGTACCATCTCAACAACAACTTTGGTTTTATCAGCAACCACCCCAGCTCTCTTAGTCGTGGACTCATCATCCTTGTCATTCATGACATCATAAACTTTTATCTCCTTCACAATGCGGTTCTTTAAGTAGAACTTGCATTGGCGAAGTGTGACTCAGCCTCGGTGAATGGCTCGTCATCAGCAATTATCTTCTTCTCGACTTTACCTTCGTAGTATTTCAAACATTGATGGTAGGTAGATGGAACCACTTTATTCTCATGTATCCAAGGGCTTCCAAGCAAGACGTTGTATGAAGTCTTTGTATCGATCACATACAGATATGCACTTGATTGCATATCTTCAATGTTGATTTCCAGCTTGATCGTCCTATGGCTCTTTGCCACAACCTATTATCGACTACTTATGCTATGGGATACTTCCAGAAAATCTAAGGAGAAGGACTGAAATCTGTCGTCGTGCACCTCGCTTCCTTTACTACAAAGATACTCTATACAGAAGGTCATTCGAGGGAGTACTCTTGTGATGATTAGGGGAAGAAGAAGCACTCCAAGATTTGCAAGAGGCACATTCTGGGGCATGTGGATCACACTAGTCTGGACCAAAGCTTCACTTCCATATAAAAAAGATGTGATATTATTGGCCAACGATGGTAAAAGATTGCTTGGACTACGCTCGAAGATGTAAGGCTTATCAATTCCATGTGAATTTTATTCATCAACCTCTTGAAGTGTTGCACCTGACTATTGCATCCTGGCTGTTTGACGCTTGGGGATTGGATGTTATTGGACCACTGCCAAAGTCCTCTGGTGGGCACCTATACATATTGGATGCAACTGACTACTTCTCAAAATGGGCTGAAGATGTTGCTCTTAAGGAAGTAAAGAAGGAAAATGTTGCAAGTTTCATCCGAGTAAACATTATCCATCGCTTTGGCATTCCTCGTTACATAATAACGGATAATGGCAAGCCGTTCGACAATAGGTTGATAAACAAGATTTGTGAACTCTTTGGCTTCAAGCAACGTAACTCTTTTATGTATAATGTTGCCGCCAATGGTCTAGCTGAGGCATTCAACAAGACTCCATGCAACTTGTTAAAGAAAGTCGTCTCCAAATCCAAACGGAATTGGAATGACCATATGGAGGAAGCTTTGTGGGCATATAGGACAACTCACTGCATGCCAATACAAGCAACCCCTTATGCACTTGTTTATGGAGTTAAAGTTGTCTTTCCACTCGAGCGTCAAATACCTTCATTACGATTAGCTATTCAAGAAGGCATCACTGATAAAGAAAATGCTCGACTTTGATTAGCAGAGTTGGAGGCTCTTGATGAGAAAAGGCTGGAAGCTCAACAGAGTCTTGAATGTTATCAAGCTCGATTGTCTCGCGCCTTCAATAAAAGAGTTCGTCCAAGATCCTTTCAAGTAGGATATCAAGTCTTTGCCATAAGAAGACCCATTATTACTTCCCACAAACTTGTAGGGAAGTTCACTTCAAAATAGGAATGGCCATATGTCGTGCAAGAAGTTTATTCAAATGGGGCTTACAAGCTGGTTGATGCAGATGGCATGAGAATCGGCCCTATCAATGGAAAGTTTTTGAAAAAGTATTATCCTTGAAGTTGCAACACTCCTAGCCCGCATGAGTCTAAACTATGTACGGCCCACCAGAAAAAGAAAAGAGTCTGCTAGGTTGAAAACCTCGAAAGAGGCGGCCTAGGCAAAAGTTAGTACATATATAAAAAAAAGGTCGAAATAGGCGGCCTAGGCAAAAGCATAAAAAATAAAAAATAAAAAATAAAAAAACATCACCCATTTTGAACTATGGTATGACTTGATACTCTTCACCGAGGTACGTAGGCAACTTAGAGTTTCATTTTGAGTTCAATCGCATGAGTTCAAAAGATACATAGTGCCCCAATCTTTGTTCGAATGAAGTACGATGGAATGTAATCCATTCAATCAGCACTTGAAAATCGAGTTAAGATACCATTCTTCTATTAAACTTTGGATCCAATTTGATTTAAAGGGGGAAAGCCTTTATGGTAAATTTGTGTCTTCAATAAAATAATTATAGTCTTTTAGGAGGCTACAAAGTGTTTGCATTGAAGTCTGGGGATTCGCTATGTCGTCATGTTAATATGACCTTCAAGTTTGTTGGTCTTCATATCCTCTCTCTACCCTAAAAAAAAGGGAAGAGAAGAGAGGCGTCAAAACGGAACACAAGTATAAGAAGGAAAGTTACTTGGAACAACGTTTCAAATTCAGTGAGACTTAAACCCAAGATATTTGGTGAGAATAGAGATCTTGAATTTCGATTGATAGCAAGAAAAAATGTCTTGTGATTTCGAGGCTTCCATACCAAAACATAAAAGTTTTGGCGAAGTCGCGCCAATTCGAAACTGTCGGTATATCAAAATCTGATGTTGATTTCGAAATATTATCTGAAACTATCCTTAAGGTATTAAATCCTACATTTTGGACATGTTTTATATTTGAAGTCTTGTTTTCAAGAAATCAAACGGTTCATGATTTTAACGTTCCTACATCAAGATATAAGAGTTTTGGTAAAGTCGCGCAAGTTTGAAATCGTCAGCGTGTCGGAATTTTAAGTTGACTGCAAAATATTATCTGAAACTATCCTTAAGGTATTAAATCTCACGTTTTGGACATGTTTTAGATTTTGAAGTCTATTTTCCAAGAAATCAAACGGTTTATAATTTTGACGTTTCTACACCAAGATACGAATATTTTGATGAGACTGCGTAAATCTGAAATTGCCAGCGTAGTGTAATATAAAGTTGGTTTTAGAATGTTGTTCGGGACAATTCTGAAGGTGTTATTTTTAAAGATTCTCGTTGCAAACTTTTATAGGTATTCGTCTCGAACTTTTAAAGGCATTCGAATTTTAAGGTTTTTGTTGCGAACCTTTAAAGGTGTTCATCTCGAACTTTTAAAGGCATTCGAAGTTTTTAAGGTTTTCATTCCGAATTTTTAAAAGGCATATGTTTCGAACTTTTAAAGGTGCTCGTGGCATGTTTTAAAGGGTCCCCACTGCCGACTTTTAAAGATTTCTACCACGAGCTTTTAAGGGTCTTCGCCACAAACTTTTAAAGGTCTTCACTGCGAACTATTAATGATAATGACCGCGAACTTTTAAGGGTCTTCGCCACGAATTTTTAAAAGTCCTCATCGCGTGCTTTTAAAAGTCTTCACCGCGAACTTTTAAAGGTCTTCACTGTGAACTTTTAACGATAATGACCACGAACTTTTAAGGGTCTTCGCCATAAATTTTTAAAAGTCTTCACATCGAACTTTTAAAAATCTTCACTGTGAACTTTTAAAGATCATGACCGTGAGCTATTAAGGATATTTGCGCGAATTTTTATGGGTCTTCTCCACAATTGTTTAAGGTGTTCTTCGCGAACTTTTATGGGTCTTCGCCGCTCTTCAAGTTGAAACTTTTAAATCCTACAAGTCTCCAAGTTGAAGTCTTTAAGTCCGTCGGTCTTCAAGTTAAAGTCTTTAAGTCTGTCGGTCTTCAAGTTAAAGTCTTTAAGTCTGTCGGTCTTCAAGCTGAAGTATTTAAGTCCTCCAAATCTTCAAGTTTAAGTCTTCAAGCCTTCTACTTTTTCAAGTTGAAGTTTAAAAGTCCACCAAATTTTCAAGTTGAAATCTGCAAAGTCCGCCAAGTCTTCAAGTTGAAGTTTTCTTTATAATTTTTCAATCTTAAGGTGGACATATAAGTCCCTTTGCACCTTAAGTTGGCCTCTTCGTAGGTTTTTCCTTAAAAGGAAACTATAACTTTCCAATCTTAAGGTGGACGTATAAGTCCCTTTGCACCTTAAGTTGGCCTCTTCGTGGGTTTGTCTTTAAAAGAAAATTATATTTTCCAATCTTAAGGTGGATATGTAAGTCTCTTGAGAGTAATCTCTCCGATAGTCGAACCACATTGAGAATAATATCTTCAATATTCAGGCAAAAATGAGTACGCATCCCCTGACACCCTAAGATTATCTTCTTTATGCATGGATCATCTCACTAAACAAAAACACATCATTCTTATTTGACCTACAAAAAGCCAAAAAGGATAACAAAGGAAGAAAAGCACAAGAAAAAAAATTACCTTCGCGTCAATGCTTCCATGTCAACAAAACTAGACTAGATATGGCTTGCAAATACTACTAACTGATTATCTACAAGCATGAACGCATGAGTTTATATAGACTTTTCTAACATGGTGTTGAAAAATTACTTTCGATGTGGGACTGGATGCCAATGCGGAAGCAGTAAGTTGTTGTCAACATGGACTCGAATTGCAATCTTCCGTATGAAATATTTAGGACTTCTCTCCTAAAGATATTTCGATAGTGGGGGCATAGTGATACAAGTGGTTTAGAATTGTGCTACGTGTCAAACACATCTCAATTAACTTGCATATTTTATGGACTGGGCTGAATTTTAATTTCTCTATTTACATGTGATTGACATTTGTTAAGCATATGACAATATAAAGAGAAATCTGCTTTTGAGGAATGCAAAAGTCCAAAATAGAATAATCAAAACCATCATCGTTACTTTGGAAACTTTAGTGTTTTTGACTGAAGTTTGGAAATTTTAATGTTTCAAGCTTTGGAATTATTATTGTTACTTTAAGGCAAATTGGCCAAGTTCTACGTGAAAAGAGAAAAGAAAGAAGAAAGGATGTTGCTTCAATATTACTTCAAGCCTAGTCAAACAAATGTGACAAGTCTTGAAAAAGGGGAAATTCGTAAGCATTAAATTTTTATCGAATTTAAATTGATAAAATAATATGAACAAAATATATTAGTTCAAATAAATATTATGAGCTAATATAATTGGATTAATTATGTAAATCCAATATGTATGGGTTAAATAAAGAAGTCCAAATCTATTGGGCTAGCCCATTTAATTGGGTTACAAGTAATGAGCCCACTTCATTAGGCCCAAATCTTCCTAGAGGCCCAGTTTGGTGTCACGCGTGTGATGACGTGGCACCCTAAGTCAAACGGAAGAGCCAATAGGATCACGCCACATGTCAAAATGACAAGGCTTGCCAAGTCAAATCAAAAGGCCAATGAAACCGAACCACGTGTACAAGTGACATGTTCTGGCCAATCAAATGCGGCCTTGTCACACTTCAATTTGATTGGTCGGAAAGAGTTTGTTCTTATCAAAACTTTTCCCTCCCACAACTATAAATAGGGGTCTTCATAACTCAGAAAAGATACCATAAGTTATAACAAGAAGCAAGAGGGAGCTCGTGGATCAAACGTTGCGGATTTCTCTAAAAGCTACAAGCATTCAAGTGTTCTAAGGATTAAAAGATCAAGACGAAGATTCAAGAACAAGCTGCAAGCCCTTTGATTAAAAATACGTCAAGATCAAGCTTCAAGCACTTAGATTAAAATAAAATTTAAGATTAAGCTCAGAGGCTCTTTTATTAACTGTTGAAAAGTAGAATTAGAGGATCCATAGAGATTGTAACACTCAAATATTTGAAATAAAATACTACGATTGTTGCAATATTTTTCGGTCTTGATTTTATTTTCTACATATATAATTACAAAAAATTATGTATAGAATTTGTCAGTTTGGTTTGATTTTTCTGATCTACTTTCTAAAAATCAATCAAATTAAATCAAATATTATCATCAACAACAACATACCCAGTATTATCTCACACAGTGGGGTCTGGGGAGGGTAGTATTTACGCAGACCTTACCCCTACCTTATGAGAATAGAGAGGTTGTTTCCAATAGACCCTCGGCTTAGGAAGGTATAAACACCGCATTAATGAAATTATAGACAAGAATGGACAATACCAAAAATCCATATAAAAGCAGAATAAAAACGACAAGATTGTAAGGTGATCAACAATGAAAGAAAACAACGGTTAGTCAAAGAAATATCGATTTTAAAAATATAATACCAAATCAAACTCAAAGAAATATCGGTTTATTTAATCAGTTTGGATCGATTTTGTACCAAACCTTGAACACCTCTAGTCCCGACCAACAAAAGAAGTTCAAATCAATCACGTTCTAAACAATGTGAATGTGCCGACCTCTCTAAGATATACGGTTTATGCTGGAAAGATACAAAGTTGGACTACTTTGGAAACATTGGGCAATTTACTTTATACCTACTATTTAGTCTAGTTTTTGGTTTCTAGTCTTATTTTATTATTAGCCATGATTGGGGCTATATTACTGACTATGCATAGGACTACTAAGGTGAAAAGACAGGATGTATTTTGACGAAATGCTCTAGATTCTAGGAGGACTATAATGAGGAGGACGGTAGACCCACTCACGACAATAAGAAGCAGTGGTTCGAATCCACATCGTAAGACCAGGACAGTGTGGAGAAGTATCGATAAATGCTATTAACATTGATGATACGGCTTAGAGGAATTCCTCTCTTGCTGCTAGATCTGATTCCTTTTCTTTTGATTTGGACAAATGGACATCCCTAGAATCAGCTGCTCTCCTTCCTGTTGGAGGAAGACAATGAATTCATACTGATCGAACAATGAATTATAACAATTGTCTCGAATTTGATTTCTTAACATGTCAGTCATAATAGAGCAAATCCATATATAAAGGTAACCGTGATGTAGCTGCTAATTCCTTTGTTTGTTTCCTACTTGCTTTGGAGGTCCATTTTCTCCTTATACTCACTTAAGGTTGTGGCATGATTTTCTCGAATTGACCATTATGGACTAGTTCATTAATATAGAGTATATTGACAAGTATGTTTTGCCAGTCAAGGAACATTCTAAATAGAACGCCATATAATATAATGTAAGAGAAAAATTGAGTTTCCCACATAAATGCATAGCATTCGTACGAACAGTATTCAGGAAATGAAAGTTGTACTAGGCTATTCTAAAATGTTCAGTTTTCTACTCGAGGCTAAGTGCTTCCATTTATAACAATAATATTTTTTTGTCTTTTGAAAATATTCTCACTTCTTTTATAGATAAAAATTGGTTCGTCTTTCTTAAGCATTATAATTTAATAAAGACAATCCATAGTATGTGCGTTTGAGCTGAACCAATTGGATCCCTCTCCCATATTATCTCTCGAAAAAAATTCATGATATTATTCTTAAACAAGAGTACTTGTTTATATTGTAAAAATAGTACGGGCTAACAAGTTTTCGGACTAGTAATTGAAAAATAGTCAGCGTTTGCAAAGTCCTTAAAAAATAACCAATGTTTTGCTGAAACACGAAAAGTTTCAGCATAATATGTTGGATTATGGAGCTTCTGCGTATAAACTGCCAACATATTATGTTGGAACTCCAACACGCGGAAAGTTCTAGCATAATATGCTGGATTATGAAGCTCCTGCATAAAAACTTCTAGTATATTATATACATTATAAAATTCCAACACATTACAATTTCCAGCATATTATGCTGGAAGATCATATGTAAAAATTCCAATTCTAGCATATTATGCTGGAATATTTCTGAAATTTAAAGAGTGTTTTTGTTCAGATTTTATCTTTACATGGAAAAATGGCTAAATTTCTATTACATTTGAAACTGTGATTATTTTTCAATTACCAGTTGTAAATATGGCTATTTCTGATTTTTTTTCCTGTTTATATTATATACCAAAGATATTTTTTGAATAGCAACTTATATGAATGCCGTTACAAGCAAAGGGAAGAGGGTAGTTTACGTTTTGGTTAAAACTAAACGGACATGTGAATTTGTTGCATATCACATGTATTATGTGAACAAGTTAAATGTGAAATAACTCTCTACCAAATATTTCGTATCAAAAGAGTGACTAAAAATCAATTTACTTAAAATAATGACTAATGTTTAATTACTGGTGTTAAAGTGGCTATTTGCCAAAAGTATTTAGAAATTGTCCTAATATGAGCAAACGAACCAAAATGATAGAGGCAATTTCACTTTTAGCCATGCGGCTGAAACTTTTGACAAGTTCTAGCCCACAAATTTATTATGCAATTTGAAGCCAAAAACTAATTATAACAGCTAGCCAGTGAAATAAAAATCCCAGTAGTCGCATTCTAAACCCATGTCAAGTATTTCAAATGATTTTTTTATCTTAGAAATCCCATTTACGGTAATAAAAAATATATCTTTAGTCCAAAGCAATGTAAAGTATAAAACTGTTTCGGTCAAATAAGTTTTCAATTACACAAACAGAACAATTCAGTCAAAAGTCCAAAAAGCTAGTGAATTCAAAAAAAAAAAAATCAAAACAGAAAAACCTACTTAAAAACTGAACTCAAGAAGAAAAAATACACATATAACAAGACTATATGTGTGTGTGTGTGTGTGTGAGAGAGAGAGAGAGAGAGAGAAAGATGTACATTTCACAATGTATTCAAGATATACTTTAGATACACAAACACACTCGGATACACTCAATATACACAAATGACACACCGTCAAACTTAGTATACATTGCATATATAGTTTTAACATTGTATAACAATGTCTTTACAACTTCTATATAAAATTAAATACAAGTACCATGTATATACAATTTTTTATACAATCCCCTTTTTACCAAACTACTTCCTATTATACACAAATTACAATCCCCTTTTTATCTTTTACAAAAAAAAATTAAATTTTTAGTGATCCAATCTAGAAAAATATAATATTGCATAAGCAAAAATATCCATGATATAAGAAGAAAAGAAAGAAGGTAATGTATAGATTGTACACGGACTATACATATTATACACTAGTATAGTGTGTATAGACACTTTTTTAATACATTGTTGAACAATATATATATTTTTTATACACTTAAAATATACAATACGCTCGGAATACACTAAGAATACATTATCAAACTCGGATAATACTGAATATAAAACTTTTAAATACTGTATAACTGTAAATATACATCTTCTATACACATATAACAATTTATATACAATTTTTATACAAAAATACACTTGCACAATATGTATCAACTGTGTATATATTATGTATATAATTTGTATATACTATGCTATATATATATTGTGTAGTATATATACACTATATAATCATGTATAAAAAAAAATTCAATATCCAAGTGGCGACTCTGTAAATAAAATAATCTCTATTTAAAAAATTATCACTTTAATTGGAAAAACTCTTTAACCCACAATCCAAACATATTTATCGTTTTTTCGGGGTTAAAAAGGGTGTGACAGCTATGGCGACTCTGCTGGGGACTTTCAGAATTCGAGCTTGTACATTGACTTTATTTGGCTTTATTAATTTTTGTATATATTATGATTTATTTGGGCCTAATGTGTTACTTGTTGAGTTTTTACCGTTTTGATATTGTTGAACTGTACATATAAATTGTATCTTCTCTCGCATCCCTCTGAGTCTTCTGATAATTAGTTATGTTGTGTTTGCCTACCAGCATCACAAAAATTCTGTCTTGAGATAAATCCAGTTAGCCTACCAACTTCTGGTGAAGGATTTAGTCACACATGTTTAGGAGGAAGAGCCGTTAGCTAGCCAGTGCTGTTCTACTATTGGTAATGTTTGACGCTCCTCGGCTCGGGTTGTCCGCCCGAGTAAGCCATGTCTAGATACCATCTCCTTTAGGATTTACAAACTTAGAAGAACAAGCCACAAACAATGAATATCCCTAGTAGGCTACGCTTTATTTGCATCATGTGCATTTGATTTAGCAGTAGTCGACTCATGGGCCGAGTTCTGTTTTAGGACAGGTACCTGGTTGAGACCATTATATCAAGTTATGTGCTACTTGTTGCATTATTTGGGAGGCTTGCATGTCGACCGACTTTAGCATAAAGCAGTTGAACGAACAGAGAAAAAATGATGTGGTCTAGCGCATATGGTTTTTGAAGATTAATTTTTTTTAAAAGAAAAAAAGAAGAAGAAAAGGTCGATTTTAACCAAACTATGCGGGTCTGAATCTCCCTGGATGTGAGATACGTAGGCAAACCGCATCGGTTTCGACCCCCAATTTTTAAAAAATCCAAAAAGATATTTTCCTTTAATTACTTCTTTAGAAGCTTCCTTTTTTTTTTAGACCAAAAATCCAAAAAATATTTTCTTCCTTTTTTAGAAAAAAAAAGTTTGTCTCCCAAAATCCAAATAAAAAAGAAGAAATTTTTCTATTTTAGAATTTTTTTCTTTCACCAATTCCAAAAAAATACAATCGAAAAAAAAAATTGAAAAATATTTTCTTTGCTAGGAAATTTTGTCAGATTAATTGTATATAAAAAAGTGTTAGTTTATCTATTTTATTTCTGATCCACCGAACTACACGGGTCTGATTCTCATCGGAAAAAAAAAATAAACCAAATATATTTTCTTTCTTTTTAGAAGTCTTTCATTTGAAAAAAATAAAAATAAAAATAAAAATCCAAAAATATGTTTTTTCCTTCGTTAGAAGTTTTTCTCCCAAAAAATCCAAAAAAACCAAAATAATCAAAATCCAAAAAAAAAATTATTTCTCCTTTAAGAATTCTTCTTTTCAAACACTCCAAAAGAAGAAAAGAGCTAGTCTTTTTGGGGTTAATGTTCTCAATGGTGAATCGATCATTCGATATCCTTTTCCTTCTGCGACGGAATGGAAGAAAAGTAATGAAACCTGCGATGGCTACTGAATAACCTCCTTTTACTTTCTCAATAATAAAGCCTTTGACCTTTGTATTCGTTCGCCAAATCTTGTTCAGTTCCATCCAAGCTCGGTTTTGTCTGAATCTTCGTGGAAGAAGAAGAAGCGGTTCACCAGCCACTACATCTGTAGATCCCACCAAATCATTAAACCTGGCGGCTGCTCGCTCTTTGATCAGTGATTCACCGGCCACTAGATCGATGAATTCGGCGTCATGATACGTAGGCAATCCCCATCGGATTCGATCATAGCCATAAACAAATTGAGTAAAAAAAATCAAAAAAACATTGAGTGAAAAAAAGAAAGAAAGAGAAAGAGTGACAAAAAATAATAGAGAAAAACAACAAAAAGAGAAAAAAAATCAAGATATGAAAAAAAAAATCAAAAAAAAGGAAAAAAAGAAGAAGAAGAAGAGAGAGAGCCTCCCGAGATGGATTACTCCTGTTGGTGAATCATACTCGATCTTGTTTCAAGAGCTAGTAAGGCTAGGTCTACTATGGCCAGTAGCCCCGAACCGACCAAACCCTTAGTCCCATTCGCACCAGGCTAATGCTAGATGTGAATACCACTCTGGAGCAGTCAGACATGATACAGAAGACTGTTAGACTCTTAAGAGAGCAGTGGAAGACCTCATAAATGTCAAGGAAATAGTGCTTAGGGATGAAGATGCCCCTAATATGATGAATAATTCTCTGCCTACTCACACCAATGGGCTAGTAATCGGAATGATCTGTGAAGATGAGGAATTTGATCTGGCACTGAAGGCCATTGCAGCCATTGCCGAGACAGAAGAGAAACCTAAAAACGGGCGCCAAACCTGAAAAGTTCTCTGTCATATGGGAGTCTCGGTAGCCGGTCTTGCTATCTTTTCTGCGTCCGAATTATTTCATGATCTAATCCGAATATTTTTACTTCACTGCTTTGCTTTCTCATGTAAACCCTTCTATCTTAAAAACTTTAGAAAAAAAAATCAAATGAAATTAATATTTCATTGTCGGGGAATGTTTCTTTTCTTAATCTTGTCACTTTTCTTATTCTCTTTTTAGTTCTGTTAATGCAGATTTTAATGACATGACATGCTTGCGGACCTCATGCCCAGATCCTAAAACGTTGTCAGACCCCGAAATAATAGATCAAGTAACAAAATATTTTGAGGACAAGGCTTGTAAGAAAATAAATAGAAAATTGGAACGAAGATGAGATTCCCTCTCTTCGGATCATTGTTGAAGCCGGGATTGAGGATAAAGATTGGGTCAAGAACCGATTGAAATAATTGACACTGATGGATAAAAAATGATTGGCCGCAATTTGCCACGGGCAGTTGTGCCAACAAAGAATGGTCCGTGTCTACAACAAGAAAGTGCGGCCCAATAAATTTAAAATAGGACAACTCATTCTGAGACGTATCCTCCCAACTCATGAATAAGCTAAAGAAAAATTGGCTCAAAATTGGAAAGGTACATACATTGTAATGAGAGTACTCCAAAAGAGAGCGTTGTAACTAGGAAGCAACGAACAAAGTGTCCCTGAAACAACCGTCAACGCGGATGCAGTCAAAATGTACTATGTTTGACCCTCTATATAGCATTAATGTTCTCTGATTGGGATGACGAAGGCTTTCATTCTCGCTATCCAAACAACATCAACCCTTTGCTAACCCTTTTGAGCCGGTTACCTTTCTTTGATTACCCTATTTGGAAACTAAAGATGTTATTTAAAAAAATAAAAAAATGAAAAAAAAAATAAAAAAAAAAAAAAATCAAACAAGTTCATGTTAATCAAACTACGTTCGACTTGATTCCGAAAGGATATGTAGGCAGCCTCTCTCTGGGGTTCAGTCACACCAAAATAAAAATCTACATTCCCTCAAAAGTTGAAACTGGGGCAGGTGTTATAATGGTTCGACGATGGTTTCGCGTGAGAGGTTCTAAAGTTTTAATTCAGTCCAAATCCTTTTTACCCAAATCCTTTTCAAGTCCTTCCGATCAATCAACGAGAATGTTCAAGAATTGGAGGATACAATCACTTGGATCTGATGCCACCAAAATGAGAGAGTCTTATTGGTGAAAACCCCCATGGGCACCATAGGGCGATGACGAGTAAAGAAAATGAAAATGAGAGAGTCTTGTTAGTGAAAACCCGCAAAGGGCACTATAAGGCGATGGTGAGAAGAGAATTGAGAGAGTTTAGCTGGTGAAAACTCGCAAAGGGCACTACTGATCGAAAAGAGGATCTTCACAGCCATTGGTATTGATAATCCTGGGCAAGGTTTCTAGGTTTCGAGGCAAAAGTTGTGATGAATTTCTAAGAGTCGGACGGTTTACACAGATCAGACATCAAGTCCAAAAGGCATGTCATGTTCATTGAAGTCCGCATATACTCCAGATAAGCCATTCTTTCCTTCCCTGAAAGGGATACCTCTTGTCTAAATTCATTGTCCATTCCATTGTTTGTTTTTCTTCGAATCCATTTTGGTCTAACTCTATCCAAAACTAAGGCAAAGAAGGGATAGCAAGACTGATTTACAGGGCTTTCGTTTGATACAAGCTAATATGCAAAAAAGGCACCAAGACTCGGCAGCAACATCAAGTCGACCCAGACTGGCCATGGCGGCTGATGCTTAGAAATCAAAAACTCTTGTAAAGAGAAAATCAAATTGAAAGTGCCTACAAGGCAAAATGAAGTTGAATAGGTTAAGTCCCAAGTGGATAACCGTTTTGGCAAAGTTTGAAGAGCTAAAAGTTCCCCAATTCTCAGAAATTGAAAGTTTCGGAGGAAAGAAGTCGAAAGTGAAATTCCACAAAGGCAAAACAAAGTTGAAAAGGTTAAGTCCCACGCGACCAACCATCATGTAAAAGTTTGAAAAGTCAAAGGCTCTCTGGGATAGACATGCTAGTGGTATTCAGGAAACATCTAGTGGAAGGTTGAAATCATCTTCAAAAGAAGATGGGCACAAAGCCAAGCTTCCAAAGACATTAGGGCCACAAACTGACCACTATTTTCAAAACTTACAATTTTTCTTTGTTTGCATCATGAACAAAACAGTGAAGAATGGTGATTTCTAAAGGACGAATGTCGCCAAAGGTAAGTTTCCTCAAAATCTCCATTTTCCTTTATTTTTAGCATGCATAACTATTGTTCATACCTCTCATTTTCGTAGCTTAACCCAGGTAGAACCTTTTCGCCTAGGAGGATTCAGCTCATAGTTTCGAGTAGAAGCACTCTTCGCCCATGCTGTTTTTTGTTGCTTAACCTAGGTAGAACATTTTCGCCTAGGGGGATCCAGCTAATATTTTCGGGTAGAAGTACTTTTCGCCCAGGTTGTTTTACGTAGCTTAACCCAGATAGAACTTTTTCGCCTAGGGGGATCCAACACATAGTTCCAGGTAGAAATACTCTTCGCTCGGGTTGTTTTTTGTAGCTTAACCCAGGTAGAACCTTTTCGCTTAGGGGGATCCAGCGCTTATTTTCAGGTAGAAGTACTTTTCGCCTAAGCTTGTTTTTCATAGCTTAACCCAGGTAGAACCTTTTCGCCTAGGGTGATTCAGCTTATAGTTTCGGGTAGAAGCACTCTTCGCCCAAGCTGTTTTTTTTTTTGCTTAACCCAGGTAGAACATTTTCGCCTAGGGGGATCCAGCTAATATTTCCGGGTAGAAGTACTTTTCGCCCAGGCTGTTTTACATAGCTTAACCCAGATAGAACTTTTTCTTCTAGGGGGATCCAGCTCACAGTTCCGGGTAGAAGTACTATTCGCCCAGGTTGTTTTTCGTAGCTTAACCCAGATAGAATCTTTTCGCCTAAGGGGATTCAGCTCATAGTTTCCGGGTAGAAATACTATTCGCCTAGGATTGGTTTTTGTAGCTTAACCCAGATAGAACTTTTTCGCCTAGGGGGATCCAGTTCATAGTTTCCGGGTAGAAGTACTCTTCGCCTAGGTTGTTTTTTGTAGCTTAACCCATGTAGAACCTTTTCGCCTAAGGGGATCCAGCTCACGGTTTCGAGTAGAAGTACTCTTCGCTCAGGTTATTTTTTGTAGCTTAACCTAGGTAGAACATTTTCACCTAGGGGGATCCAGCTCATAGTTTCCGGGTAGAAGTACTATTCGCCCATGATTGTTTTTCGTAGCTTAACCCATGTAGAACCTTTTTGCCTAGGGGGATCCAACTCATAGTTTCCGGGTAGAAATACTATTCGCCCAGGATTGGTTTTTGTAGCTTAACCCAGATAGAACTTTTTCGCCTAGGGGGATCCAGCTCATAGTTCCGGGTAGAAGTACTTTTTGCCCAGGCTGTCTTTTGTAGCTTAACCCAGGTAGAACATGTTCACCTAGGGGGATACAACTCATAGTTTCGGGTAGAAGTACTCTTCTCCCAGGTTATTTTACGTAGCTTAACCCAGGTAGAATCATTTCGCCTAAGGGGATCCAGCTCATATTTGCGGGTAAAAGTACTTTTCGCTCAAGTTTTTAATCATAGCTTAACCCAGGTAGAACCTTTTCGCTAAGGGGGATCCAGGTCATAGTTCCGGGTAGAAGTACCATTCGCCCAAGTTATTTTTCGTAGCTTAACTTAGGTAGAACATTTTCGCCTAGGGGGATCCAGCTCATAGTTCTGGGTAGAAGTACTCTTTGCTCAAGTTGTCTTACCTAGTTTAACCCGGGTAGAAACTTTTCGCCTAGGGGGATACAACTCATATTCCGAGTAGAAGTACTCTTCACCCAGGTTTACTTTTCGTAGTTTAACCCAGGTAGACCCTTTTCGCCCCGGAGATTCAGCATTATATCAGTAATACAGGGCGCCAACCCCTGGTTACATTATCCTTTTCAGTAATACAGGGCGCCAACCCCTGGTTACATTATCCTTTTCAGTAATACAGGGCGCCAACCCCTGGTTACATTATCCTTTTCAGTAATACAGGGTGCCAACCCCTAGTTACATTATCCTTTTCAGTAATACATGGCGCCGACCCCTGGTTACATTTCATTTTCAGTAATACAGGGCACCAACCCCTGATTACCTTTCCTTTTCAGTAATACAGGGCGCCAACCCCTGGTTATATTTCTTTTTCAATAATACATGGCGCCATCCCCTGATTACATTTCCTTACCAGTATAGGGTACACCAATCCCTAATCTCCTTACAAGTACAGGGTACACCAATCCCTTGTTGTGTTCTCCAACATAGGGTACACCACTCCCTGGTTGATTTGATTTTAAATGTAATATACACCACTTCCTGGTATCATTGCCAATATAGGATATCCCATTCTCCGAACACAGTTTCCCAACATACGATACACAAATCCTTAGTTGAGACATTCTTTTGGGACAATAAAAAACAAAATCATCATGACCTTTTTAGGGTACACCATTACTTTTTTTTTTATTTATTTGCTTTCAATAAATAAGTAGTTTAGAATTTTTTTACAATAACTCACGAAATTTTCCTAGTGAGAACTAGGACAGAAAAATTTCGTTCGTTTGTTTGTTGTGATGTCTGAGCAGGTTTTACCTCGAGGCACAAGGTTCGAGATGAACAAAAGAAGAAGTTTGAATCCACAATAAAGAAAAGAAAAAAAAAGTGAATCCAAATGCAGAAGCAGATGGATATGATATGGACTGCTCAAAACATGACTGAAGTTACGAGCTTCACATTTCCCGTTTTGCTCTGAAGAAGCCGTAGAAGAATGAACTAGCACCTACAGCTAGCAAGCATCAAGGTTCAGATCAGAGTCTGCATGAACAACCAGTCAAGTCTCAAGATCAAGGTTCAGAAGACTTATAAATAGGAATCTTGTAACTTATAACTGATAGGCTTGTTTAGTTTCTTTAGATTTTGATGTAATAACATGGCCACGGACCGGAGCTTTGACGGAACCTAGCTCGACTTTCGAACTCATCACTCCATCATTTTTCTTGAACTACACGCGACCTGATTTCCTTATAACCCGGGATATGTAGGCTGTCCAAAACCAGGATTCGGTTGCACCTTTTTCTTTTATTTTCTTCCTCTTATGAATAACGATATGGTAAAAAGTTAGTCACACGGTTCATTTTAACTTTTCCTGAAAACTTTTAATGTTTCCAAGCAAAGAGGGGCATGCTGTGAGCACCTAATTTTTTACCGTGCTTGAATATTTCCCGCTCCCATCTTCCCACGCGTGTCCCCACTCTTTGTACCCTACGCGTGTTTCCACTCCACTTTTCCTTGTCCCCCACGCTTGCCCCCCCAAAAAAGCCATATTTCAGCAAAAATTCGATGCAAAAATAGCCAAAAAAGCGACGAATCGCAGCTGGAAATGCCAGCCCCCAAAAGGCAACAAAACAGCCCTTGAAACCAGCCTCAAATCACCCAAAAAAACACCCCAAAACTTAGTTGTGTTACTGCTGAAAATCAGCCCCAAAAATACTTTTTTTTCTTCCTCCAAACAACCATCAAAAGCGGTAATACACAGCTGCCGATAATCCCTAAACAGTCATTAAAACTAATCACGAAAATAGTCATCATCCAGGTCGAGAGTGGTGGTATTCCGTTCCAATCGAGTAGAGCTCGTCGCCGTCGTTCGAGCTACGATCTTGGTTTCAGATCCCCGTATATTTAGCTCAAGTTTTCTGGCTAGTTGTTTTGATCATTGATTCAAAAATCTGACCTTCAATGGAGTTTTTTCATGTTTAAAATAAAGAAAGTTGCTACGAAAAGGTCATACTATAACTTTACTTATCTTCTAATTTTTAAATCTTGTGTCGTGGGTGTTTGAATTATTTTGTTTGATTTCGCTTGTTTCTGTTTTGTTGCTTACGTGATACTAATATTTTGAGCCTTCCATTTGTGATATTTTCTTGTTTAACTGTAGAATCAATATGAAATTTTATGTGTTTGTTTGCTCTCATTAATTGTCATAGTATCTTGTTTCATGTTAGATATGGTTTATGCAGATTCATTATTGATGTAAGTTGTCCGTTTGCTTAAGTTGAATTAACAGATGTTATAAATCGGTTTGGTTGATTTCTTTCCGTTGGAGTTAAAACTGGGAATAAAGATAATAGTGTTTGGTCATGAAAGCATTTGGGTTAAAGGGATTATTATTATGGCATAGAGTAATAACAAATCATATTAGTTAGCACATTCCTTATAAATTAATAAATCGTCCGAATCTTCCTAGCTTTAGTAAGATAATTGAACTTTTTAATCTATCAAGAGCTGATCATACGCGGCTTATCCACAGTCATTACTCCATAATTCTCATGCTTCACAATAATCTCAAAATTAGTTTAGGAAAAATAATTCATAATAATCGCTAGTATTAATAAATCTATTATCCTGATTATGTACACGCTCGTATGACATAATTGAGATTTTCAAAATTAAAATAGAAGTATGCGTTCGCGCAACTTTTGGGCAAAAACAATCTAATATAATAAAATGTTATTAATTGTGTACACGTACGCGTAACATGATTTCGGCACAATAAATAAAATGGATTCACACACGTGATTTGTTTCAAAGATAATTTCATATTTTAATAATTAAAAGCGGATAGATAAAATGTGGAAATAAATAAATCACAGTTTATTTAAAATTAACTTAAGCCAAGTTGTAGTCAATAAAGCGACCGTGCTAGAAACACGGGACTCGGGGAATGCCTTACACCTTCTCCTCGGTCAACATAATTCCTTATCCGGACTTTGTTTTTGCAGACCAATAATAAAGGAGTCAAACCTTCCTTTGACTAGGGATTCAAATAAAAGGTGACTTGGAACACCGGCAAAAAAATCATAAGTGGCGACTCTGTAAATAAAATAATCCCTATTTCAAAAATTATCACTTTAATTGGAAAAACTCTTTAACCCACAATCCAAACACATTTATCGTTTTTTCGGGGTTAAAAAGAGTGTGACAGCTATGGCGACTCTGCTGGGGACTTTCAGAATTCGAGCTTGTACATTGACTTTATTTGGCTTTATTAATTTTTGTATATATTGTGATTTATTTGGGCCTAATGTGTTACTTGTCGAGTTTTTACCGTTTTGATAATGTTGAACTATACATATAAATTGTATCTTCTCTCGCATCCCTCTGAGTCTTCTGATAATTAGTTATGTTGTGTTTGCCTACTAGCATCACAAAATTTCTGTCTTGAGATAAAGCCAGTTAGCCTACCAACTTCTGGTGAAGGATTTAGTCACACATGTTTAGGCGGGAGAGCCGTTAGCTAGCCAGTGCTGTTCTACAACTGGTAATGCTTGGCGCTCTTCGGCTCGGGTTGTTCGCCCGAGTAAGCCAGGTCTAGATACCATCTCCTTTAGGATTTACAAACTTAGAAGAACAAGCCACAAACAATGAATATCCCTAGTAGGCTACGCTTTATTTGCATCATGTGCATTTGACTTAGCAACAGTCGACTCATGGGTCGAGTTCTGTTTTAGGGCAAGTACCTGGTTGAGACCATTATGTCATGTTATGTGCTACTTGTTGCATTATTTGGGAGGCTTGCATGTCGACCGACTTTAGCATAAATCAGTTGAACGAACAGAGAAAAAATGATGTGGTCTAGCGCATATGGTTTTTGAAGATTAATTTTCATTAAAATAAAAAAAAAAGAAAAAAAAAGGTCGATTTTAACCGAACTACGCGGGTCTGATTTTCTCCGGATGTGAGATACGTAGGCAAACCTCATCGGTTTCGACCCCCAATTTTTAAAAAATTCAAAAAGATATTTTCCTTTAATTACTTCTTTAGAAGCTTGCTTTTTTTTTTTAGACAAAAAATCCAAAAAATATTTTCTTCCTTTAAAAAAAAAAAGTCTTTCTCCCAAAATCCAAAAAAAAGAATATATTTTTTCTATTTTAGAAGTTTTTCTTTCACCAATTCCAAAAAAAAATCAATCGAAAAAATTTGAAAAATATTTTCTTTGCTAGGAAATTTTGTCAGATTAATTGTATATAAAAAAGAATTAGTTTATCTATTTTATTTCTGATCCACTGAACTACACGGGTCTGATTCTCATCGGAAAAAAAAAAAAAAAACCAAAAATATTTTCTTTCTTTTTAGAAGTCTTTCATTTGAAAAAAATAAAAATAAAAATCCAAAAATATGTTATTTCCTTCTTTAGAAGTCTTTCTCCCAAAAAATCCAAAAAAACAAAAATAATCAAAATCCAAAAAAAAATTCTTTCTCCTTTAAGAATTCTTCTTTTCAAACACTCCAAAAGAAAAAAAGAGGTAGCTTAAGTACTTTGTTCCCGGTATTCCTGAACTACGTAATGATCTGATTAATGCGGCGTCATGATACGTAGGCAATCCCCATCGGATTCGATCATAGCCATAAACAAATTGAGTAAAAAAATCAATAAAGCATTGAGTGAAAAAAAGAAAGAAAGAGAAAGAGTGACAAAAAATAATAGAGAAAAATAACAAAACGAGAAAAAAACCAAGATATGAAAAAAAAAATCAAAAAAAAGGAAAAAAATAAAAGAAGAAGAAGAGAGAGAGCCTCCCGAGATGGATTACCCCTGTTGGTGAATCATACTCGATCTTGTTCCAAAAGCTAGTCAGGCTAGGTCTACAGTGGCCAGTAGCCCCGAACCGACCAAACCCTTAGTCCCATTCGCACCATGCTAATGCTATATGTGAATACCACTCTGGAGCGGTCAGACATGATACAGAAGACTGTTAGACTCCTAAGAGAGCAGTGGAAGACCTCATCAATGTCAACGAAATAGTGCTTAGGGATGAAGATGCCCCTAATATGATGAACAATTCTCTGCCTACTCACACCAATGGGCTAGTAATCGGAATGATCTGTGAAGATGAGGAATTTGATCTGGCACTGAAGGCCATTGCAGCCATTGCCGAGACAGAAGAGAAACCTAAAAACGGGCGCCAAACCTGAAAAGTTCTCTGTCATATGGGAGTCTCGGTAGTCGGTCTTGCTATCTTTTCTGCGTCCGAATTATTTCATGATCTAATCCGAATATTTTTACTTCACTGCTTTGCTTTCTGATGTAAACCCTTCTATCATCAAAACTTTAGAAAAAAAAATCAAATGAAATTAATATTTCATTGTCGGGGAATGTTTCTTTTCTTAATCTTGTCACTTTTCTTATTCTCTTTTTAGTTCTGTTAATGCAGTTTTTAATGACATGACATGCTTGCGGACTTCATGCCCAGATCCTAAAACGTTGTCAGACCCCGAAATAATAGATCAAGAAACAAAATATTTTGAGGACAAGGCTTGTAAGAAAATAAATAGAAAATTGGAACGAAGCTGAGATTCCTCTCTTCGGATCATTGTTGAAGCCGGGATTGAGGATAAAGATTGGGTCAAGAACCGATTGAAATAATTGACACTGATGGATGAAAAATGATTGGCCGCAATTTGCCACGGGCAGTTGTGCCAACAAAGAATGGTCCGTGTCTACAACAAGAAAGTGCGGCCCAATAAATTTAAAATAGGACAACTCATTCTGAGACGTATCCTCCCAACTCATGAATAAGCTAAAGGAAAATTGGCTCAAAATTGGAAAGGTACATACATTGTAATGAGAGTACTGCAAAAGAGAGCGTTGTAACTAGGAAGCAACGAATAAAGTGTCCTTGAAACAACATAACTATTGTTCATACCTCTCATTTTCGTAGCTTAACCCAGGTAGAACCTTTTTCGCCTAGGGGGATTCAGCTCATAGTTTCGGGTAGAAGCACTCTTCGCCCATGCTGTTTTTTGTTGCTTAACCTAGGTAGAACATTTTCGCCTAGGGGGATCCAGCTAATATTTTCGGGTGGAAGTACTTTTCGCCCAGGTTGTTTTACGTAGCTTAACCCAGATAGAACTTTTTCGCCTAGGGGGATCCAGCGCATAGTTCCAGGTAGAAATACTCTTCGCTCGGGTTGTTTTTTGTAGCTTAACCCAGGTAGAACCTTTTCGCTTAGGGGGATCCAACGCTTATTTTCAGGTAGAAGTACTTTTCTCCTAAGCTTGTTTTTCATAGCTTAACCCAGGTAGAACCTTTTCGCCTAGGGTGATTCAGCTTATAGTTCCGGGTAGAAGCACTCTTCGCCCAAGCTGTTTTTTGTTGCTTAACCCAGGTAGAACATTTTCGCCTAGGGGGATCCAGCTAATATTTCCGGGTAGAAGTACTTTTCGCCCATGCTGTTTTACATAGCTTAACCCAGATAGAACTTTTTCGTCTAGGGGGATCCAGCTCATAGTTCCGGGTAGAAGTACTATTCGCCCAGGTTGTTTTTCGTAGCTTAACCCAGGTAGAATCTTTTCGCCTAAGGGGATCCAGCTCACAGTTTCCGGGTAGAAATACTATTTGCCTAGGATTGGTTTTTGTAGTTTATCCCAGATAGAACTTTTTCGCCTAGGGGGATCCAGTTCATAGTTTCCGGGTAGAAGTACTCTTCGCCCAGGTTATTTTTCGTAGCTTAACCCATGTAGAACATTTTCGCCTAGGGGGATCCAGCTCACGGTTTCGGGTAAAAGTACTCTTTGCCCAGGTTATTTTTCGTCGCTTAACCTAGGTAGAACATTTTCACCTAGGGGGATCCAGCTTATAGTTTTCGGGTAGAAGTACTATTCGCCCATAATTGTTTTTCGTAGCTTAACCGAGGCAGAACCTTTTCGCCTAGGGGGATTCAACTCATAGTTTCCGGGTAGAAATACTATTCGCCCAGGATTGGTTTTTGTAGCTTAAACCAGATAGAACTTTTTTGCCTAGGGGGATCCAGCTCATAGTTCCGGGTAGAAGTACTTTTTGCCCAGGCTGTCTTTTGTAGCTTAACCCAGGTAGAACCTTGTCACCTATGGGGATACAACTTATAGTTTCGGGTAGAAGTACTCTTCCCCCAGGTTGTTTTACGTAGCTTAACCCAGGTAGAACCATTTCGTCTAAGGGAATCCAGCTCATATTTGCGGGTAGAAGTACTTTTCGCTCAAGTTTTTAATCATAGCTTAACCCAGGTAGAACCTTTTCGCCAAGGGGGATCCAGCTCATAGTTCCGGAGAGAAGTACCCTTCGCCCAAGTTATTTTTTGTAGCTTAACCTAGGTAGAACATTTTCACCTAGGGGGATCCAGCTCATAGTTCCGGGTAGAAGTACTCTTTGCTCAGGTTGTCTTACGTAGTTTAACCCGGGTAGAAACTTTTCGCCTAGGGGGATACAACTCATATTCTGAGTAGAAGTACTCTTCGCCCAGGTTTGCTTTTCGTAGTTTAACCCAGGTAGACCCTTTTCGCCCCGGGGGAATCAACATTTTTTCAGTAATACAGGGCGCCAACCCCTGGTTACATTATCCTTTTCAGTAATATAGGGCGCCAACCCCTGGTTACATTATCCTTTTCAGTAATACATGGCGCCAACCCCTGGTTACATTATCCTTTTCAGTATTACATGGCGCTGACCCCTGGTTACATTTCCTTTTCAGTAATACAGGGCACCAACCCCTGATTACCTTTACTTTTCAGTAATACAGGGCGCCAACCCCTGGTTATATTTCTTTTTCAGTAATACATGGCATCATCCCCTGATTACATTTCCTTACCAGTATAGGGTACACCAATCCCTGATCTCCTTACCAGTATAGGGTACACCAATCCCTTGTTGTGTTCTCCAATATAGGGTACACCACTCCCTAGTTGATTTGATTTTAAATGCAGTATACACCACTTCCTGGTATCATTGCCAATATAGGGTATCTCATTCTCTGAACACAGTTTCCCAACATAAGGTACACAAATCCTTAGTTGAGACATTCTTTTGAGACAATAAAAAACAAAATTATCATGACCTTTTTAGGGTACACCATTACTTTTTTTTATTTGCTTTCAATAAAGAAGTAGTTTAGAATTTTGTTACAATAACTCACGAAATTTTCCTAGTAAAACTAGGACAGAAAAATTTCGTTCGTTTGTTTGTTGTGATGTCTGAGCAGGTTTTATCTCGAGGCACAAGGTTCTAGATGAACAAAAGAAGAAGTTTGAATCCACAATAAAGAAAAGAAAAAAAAAGTGAATCCAAATGCAGAAGTAGATGAAAATGATATGGACTGCTCAAAACATGACTGAAGTTACGAGCTTCACATTTCCCGTTTTGCTTAGAAGAAGCCGTAGAAGAATGAACTAGCACCTACAGCTGCAAGCATCAAGGTTCAGATCAGAGTCTGCATGAACAACCAGTCAAGACTCAAGATCAAGGTTCAGAAGACTTATAAATAGGAATCTTGTAACTTATAACTGATAGGCTTGTTTAGTTCCTTTAGATTTTGATGTAATAACAGGGCCACGGACCGGAGCCTCGACGGAACCTAGCTCGACTTTCGAACTCATCACTCCATCATTTTTCTTGAACTACACGCGACCTGATTCTCTTATAACCCGGAATATGTAGGTTGTCCAAAACCAGGACTCGGTTGCACCTTTTTCTTTTATTTTCTTCCTCTTATGAATAACGATATGGTCAAAACTTAGTCACACGGCTCCCTTTATCTTTGCCTGAAAACTTTTATTGTTTCCAAGCAAAGAGGGGCATGCTGTGAGCACCTAATTTTTTACCGTGCTTGAATATTTTCCGCTCCCATCTTTCCACGCGTGTCCCCACTCTTTGTCCCCCACGCGTGTTCCCACTCCACTTTTTCTTGTCCCCCACGCTTGCCCCCCATGTTTGTCCCCCACACTTTGTCTCCCACTCACAACCCCTAACTCTTTTCTTCCTCATAAAAAACGGACCAAAGGAGCCCCAAAAAGGGGGGAGCTGAATCCTTTTCTTCCTCTAAGAACAAGTAAAAAAGAGGCAGTCAAAAACCAAAAAGAGACCTCCAAAAACCCATCTCAAAAACAGCTGAAAATCACTCCAAAAATGGCTCCGAAAGCACCTGAAAAAATAGCCATTTTCCAGCAAAAATTCGATGCAAAAATAGCCAAAAAAGAGACGAATCCCAGCTGGAAATTCCAGCCCCCAAAAGGCAACAAAACAGCCCTTGAAACCAGCCTCAAATCACCCAAAAAATATCCCAAATCTCAGTTGTGTTACTGCTGAAAATCAGCCCCAAAAATACTTTTTTTTTCTTCCTCCAAACAACCATCAAAAGCGGTAATACACAGCTGCCGATAATCCCTAAACAATCATTAAAACTAGTCACGAAAATAGTCATTGTCTAGGTTGGGAGTGGTGGTATTCCGTTCCAATCGAGTAGAGTTCGTCGCCGTCGTTCGAGCTACGATCTTGGTTTGAGATCCCCGTATATTTAGCTCAAGTTTTCTGGCCAGTTGTTTTGATCGTTGATTCAAAAATCTGACCTTCAATGGAGTTTCTTCATGTTTAAAATAAAGAAAGTTGCTACTAAAAGGTCATACTATAACTTTACTTATCTTCTAATTTTCAAATCTTGTGTCGTGGGTGTTTGAATTGTTTTGTTTGATTTCGCTTGTTTCTGTTTTGTTGCTTACGTGATACTAATATTTTGAGCCTTCCATTTGTGATATTTTCTTGTTTAACTGTAGAATCAATATGAAATTTTAAGTGTTTGTTTGCTCTCATTAATTGTCATAGTATCTTGTTTCATGTTAGATATGGTTTATGCGGATTCGTTATTGATGTAAGTTGTCCGTTTGGTTAAGTTGAATTAACAGATGTTATAAATCGGTTTGGTTGATTTCTTTCCGTTGGAGTTAAAAACTGGAATAAAGATAATATTGTTTGGTCATGAAAGCATTTGGGTTAAAGGAATTATTATTATGGCATAGAGTAATAACAAATCATATTAGTTAGTACATTCCTTATAAATTAATAAATCGTCCGAATCTTCCTAGCTTTAGTAAGATAATTGAACTTGTTAATGTATCAAGAGCTGATCATACGCGTCTTATCCACAGTCATTGCTCCATAATTCTCATGCCTCACAATAATCTCAAAATTAGTTTAGAAAAAATAATTCATAATAATCGCTAGTATTAATAAATCTGTCATCGTGATTATGCACACGCTCGTATGACATAATTGAGATTTTTAAAATTAAAATAGAAGTATGCGTTCGCGCAACTTTTGGGCAAAAATAATCTTATATAATAAAATGTTATTAATTGTCTACACGTACGCATAACATGATTTCGGCACAATAAACAAAACGGATTCACACACGTGATTTGTTTCAAAGATAATTTCATATTTTAATAATTAAAAGCGGATAGATAAAGCGTGGAAATAAATAAATCACAGTTTATCCAAAATTAACTTAAGCCAAGTTGTAGTCAATAAAGCGACTGTGCTAGAACCACGGGACTCGGGGAATGCCTTACACCTTCTCCTCGGTCAATAGAATTCCTTATCCGGACTTTATTTTTGTAGATCAATAATAAATGAGTCAAACCTTCCTTTGACTAGGGATTCAAATAAAAGGGGACTTGAAACACCGGCAAAAAAATCAATTCCAAGTGACGACTCTGTAAATAAAATAATCCCTATTTCAAAAATTGTCACTTTAATTGGAAAAACTCTTTAACTCACGATCCAAACACATTTATTATTTTTTCGGGGTTAAAAGGGGTGTGACATAATGGATTCCACCTTTAACTGTTATCTGGAGCAACTTAAAAATATTTACTTTACCTTTTCTTATCTTATACAATTTTAAAGTTAGATACTTTAAAGATACTAAACTTTTTTTAACGGTCATCGTATTAAATAGGAAATGGTATTAACATAGAAAAAATAATCTTATAAGAGCAACTTATACGTTATTAATGTTGTATAAAGTAGAATGTATAACAACAACAGACTTACTTAAATATAAGTTGAACTAATAGAACTAAGCTATCTTGGTTTATAAAGTTTTCAATTCGCATAATGCTATTAATTAGTTTCTTTGCTTCGATTTCAATTACTTTTTGTTGTGCCCCTATCTCTAAAGGGCGAGAGTTGCGCTTCTTGTGAAATTAGTTGTAAGTTTCCATTTTTTGTAGGATTCTTTCATGCATTAAACAATCATATCAGTATCTTCTATGTGGATGATTCTCATCAATCCCATCGAACAGAGTACATTGTAACTTGTAAGTTGTGCGACAGTGTTTGCAAGTCTCCACCCAAAACTCAATTATTTTCCTTATGAGAAATACTTATTAGTAAATATTTTTGGAGACGGAGCTAGGATTTGAACCTTATGGGTTTAAAGTTGTAATCCTATTAAGTTACTGAGTTCTAAATTAATAAGTTGTACATATTCAATAGATTTCTTAAGATAAATACATGGTTTGAACAAAAGCTACTGGGTTCGGCCGAACCCTCATCCCGTACTCTACCTCCGCCCCTGAACATTCTTGACAAAAAGAAGCAAGAAGAATTAACTCAAATAGCGGCCCACCTATTCGCTTAAACTAAAAATAGTCGACGGATATATAATATATGTATAATTATATATAATCAATGTATAATCCATATATATCGACTAAAAAAATAAACATTAACTCTCGCTATTTGTGTAACAATCCCAAGAAGTAACCCATAGAAAATGAAAGGCCCACAGACATTTGGTTTGGGTTCACTTGAGATTAACTTGGACATAAGTGTCTCCGTTGGGTTTCAAAATGAGAAATTTCAATTGATCTTCACAAAAGAGAGCTAAAGAAGAATCAAAGATGTGTGGGAAAAAAAATAATAATGAAAGATGTAATCTGAGTTGTTTTGTTTTAAAGTGGTGCATCTAATAGGCGGAGTGGATCCATGATTTAAACTTTATGAGTCTATTTTTTAAGGTTTTAACATTAAATCTATTATATTTTTAAAGTTATGGGTTCATATCTATTATTTTTATAATTTTAATGAATTATTACATATAAATTTTTACTCCGCGTCAAAAGTTATGGGTTCAATTGAACCCGTCATCAACATTCTACATCCGCCCCTGGTGTATCTAAGCTAGCTCGCTAGCCATAGAAGAAATTAAAGTTACTTAATAGTGTCCCCACTCCCCAGTATTCAACTTCATTCTTTTCTCGAAATTTTCTATCTTTTACTTTTTTTACATATAGGTGGAAGGGAAAGGAAATGTTGCGCAATTGATGGGGTTTGAACCCTCTACCTCAGCTGTGGAAGTTAGGGAGCTCACCAAGTGAGCTAGTCCTTAACTCCCAATTATAAGAAAATTAACTTACAATTGCTATAAAATTCAACAGTCCAAATCAACTAAATAAATCTTTGTCAGAAAAGAATGAGATTATAAACATAAAGCTATCACGAGTGTCACAATAGAGTAAATAAAAGATAAATCTTAAAATAGGACATCCCATTTTCCTAAATAAAACATAGATCTTTGACAGCTCGAAATTAGCAAGCTACCATATTAACGGGACATCTAACCCTTTAAAATATGGAGGAATCAGTACTCTCATTTTTAAAGTAACCATGTTGACAGCCCAAATTAGCAATGTCCTATATTTGTTCATTGGAACTTGTTCACCTAATCTGTGTTATGACTGTATATGTACCAAAAATGTCGATGTTGTACAAATTGAACAAGTCACAAACATACGATTATTCTTATTGTCTGTAACTTTCACTAAATAATACGATGATTCTTTCATTGATTAACCATAAATAGTTTAACATATTGTCTAGTTGCATTTTAGTAAAGCAAGAATGTGAAAAGCTCTAGACACCTTTTGTTTCTTCTTAATTTTGATTTAACCGTACGGTACTTTGGAACCTGTTGATCCGCTAATTTAGCGGAATCGCATAGGCTCATTCAATAGGACAGTGCTCTAGCGTTTGAACATAGAGTTGATTAAAAATTGGAAATTTTTTTTTTAAAATTGTATTAAAAAATAAATTTTGAAAGCTAAAATTGTGTTTGGGCATGAATTTTATCTGGAAGAAATATTTTACCAGAATACATAGATAAACAGGAGCTAAGATTTATTTTTCTTTTTTCAATTGTAAGATTTGAATTAGAAAGCTTTGGTTAAGAACGAAGGATTTCATCCATCTCATTACATCCGGTAAAGAATTTTAGTACTAGCATCTAGATTGAAAATGACAAACTATATTAATCATAATGCAGGTGGAGATTCGATCCAAGTACCATGAATATCATCATCTGTCTGTAAAGTGAAACCTAGGACCTATGATGTCAACTTGCTAAGTATATTCTAAAATACATTAATGTATATTTTTGCTCTCTTCTTTCATGGGCTCGATGCCGTGAAACTTTAAATTAAATCAAAGCATTTCCCTTAGGACATGTCCTAACTCTAGAAATTAAAAAAAAGGGAAAATTACTAATAGTAGAAAGCGAGGAATAGGCACTAACATGGTGGTCAAAAAGGGTTGCAAGATGCGCATTATTGATTATTTTAGTTGCTTGTGTAAGCCCATGAACTGGATTCTAGAAAAAAAAAAAGGAGGGAATTTGGCAAAATATCAACATATCAAAACATTTAATATTACAAACAAGGACAAGGGGAAATGACGCATACTCAGCAAAATATTCTGCAATTGGATGGCTCTTCAACAAAATGAAAGAAAACATGGAATGGATTCTGATGCATGCAGTTGTTTGAAATGTAGTACTAATAAATTAGAAGATACAGTGTCAATCACCCAAAAAGGAAAAAGAAAAAGAAAGAGAAAGTAGTGGCTATTTGAGCTCTTAACTTGGTGGAGTTCAACACTGCTTCAGTTCCTCTTTTCTCTTCTTTTAATTCTCGTCAAGAAAAACTCCCAATTTTTATAATTGGAATGTGAGATGAAAAACTAATTAAGCTTTGTAAATTGAGTTATACAGTAAGCTTTCATTAGGACAAAATAAAACAAAAATAGGAAAAACAGAATGGGGTGGTGTGCTTAGCAAATTAGTTTAATACATATATTGCTTTATAATTAGTGGGGTGACCTAATATCTTTTATGTCTTGCTAGTGAAGAAAACTTTTGGTTGTACTTGCAAGAAAAGTATGCTCGTTTAGAGTCACCAAAGGTTATTAAGCTTATTTATTTTGTTTTTATGAGGTGTAACTTTTGGACCACCATAATTCGTTTAAGCTATTTCATCCTATCTCAACAACTATTTTTCTAGCTTTTTGAGATACAAAATATTAATAGTTTTTTTATAATTGATTTTCCTTAATAATTTACTTTCAATTGATAATATAACCAACCCATTTAATATTTTTTGAAATATTATTAATTTTAGGTAAGATTTTATAAAGCAATAGAAGTATACAACTATTGTAATGTTAAATTTCTTGGAGAAAGAAGGTGAGTGAGAATATTAAAGAAAAAGACAGAAAATCTGTAGGGTTTCTAAAATATGAAAAGATCGAAAAAAAAATTGACTTGAACAAATTAAGAAAATGATAGTAAAATATTTACACGTTATCTAATGAAGGAGTAAAAGGTGAAAATTGAAATGTTGGAAAACTATTCATCTGCCTATTTTAAGTAAATCAAATTACTACTTTATTTATGTATCTAAAGAGCTTTCTTTCCTTTGATATTAAAAACTCTACTTTTATATTAATTAAAAGTACTAAATATTATTTTTTAAATATCTATAAACCTATTATTTTTAAAAATGGGCCCCCAAATATTTTGGACACCAAGCCTTCCTACTCAACACATTAGAGCCGGCCTTGACCGTAAGAAAAGTATATGTGCAAACACATGTTAAACACTATTTATTTGATATAAATACTTGATGAGATTAACTATTTGCCCATACACGTAATTTTCATGACACTTTTAATTAAGCACCATGATTTCACTGTCAAATAATGCTTTTCTGAAATAGTTTATTATTAATCTCTCTTCTTGGTGTTATTTTGTTGGTTGCCATGTAGCAAGACGTCACTTTGTTCTACATATTCGTAGGGTGTCATTTATTGATAAAGTATATATAATCCAGTGAAAATTGATTAAATTATGAGACATGTGCATGATAATTATAGCACATACTTAAAAGGTACTGTTAATTTTATGCTAGCATTTTATGATGATTGAATTAAACATTTCTATTTTCAATTGTTACCTAAAGAACAATTAATGGGGATAATGCTCGTCATAATCATGCAAACTAAGCCCATTATTTCGTTTCCACTTCATATTATTATAATTAAGGCTTTTCAGGTAAAACCTTTCTGCTACTTTTATAATTCCAAAATTAAAGACAAAATAGAGATGTATGACTTCGAATTCCCTTTGAAATATCATTTTCATACTTTTAAGTGACTTTATAAATGGATATAGCATCCTTATACCTAATCCTACCTTTAAAATTTCGCAAGAACACTAAATATAGGGGCGTACGCAAAATTTTTTATAAACGATGTCTAAATAGAAGAGCGAGAATAATAACGTTAATTATTATATTCTAGATAAGAAATAGTCTTAGTCTATTGGTTTTGTTGAATATTAAGTAGAAAAGGTTCTGAGTTCAATTCTACTTTATTATAATTTTTTAATCATATAGGTTCCGTCAAATATTTGCAAAACAATATGTGCTAGTTGAGGTTCAAAACTTTGACTCTTAGAGAAAAATCAATCACATAACCAACACACCAAGAAATAATTTATGTCACATGGTGTCATTTTTCCTACTTTTCTTTTTCTCACGGTATAAATACATATAATTAGTAAAAAATTCAACGAGGCAGTGCTTCGTTGTGTGTGGATCCGCCCGAGACCAAATATACACCTTTTTTAATTAGAACCTTCTTAATCCAAATATAATGAGCTGGAAAATGGCTCAACCTTGAAACCAGAGGCAAACCCAGAATTTGAGCGCAGCGGGGGCACCGCTATCTTTGACATAGATATGTCAGCTAATAACGGCAAAAGTTGGCGCACTAGCTCCTTGAAAACTTAATGAATATGAGTCAGTGACCGAAAGGATGTTCAAAAATATAAAAAAAACTTAGTCAAATAAGATCAAGATCAATGGTCTATTAAGCAATTCAAACAGAGCCTCAGTCACTGTCGTTGAATCGATAGATGTTTGCTACTTTGCCAAAGTGATCCTTGAAAGCAGAAGGGCATTTGGAGTTTTTAATTACTATTTTGGGGAAATTTTTGGTGAATTACTTAGTTTTATACATGTCAAGAAAGTGATAGTGCTTATAAAGTTAGATATAAGGATAAAGAAGATGATATGCTTTTTGTACTTAATTTTATACATGTCAAGAAAGTGATAATACTTATAAACTTATAGCATGTTTGGCCAAGCTTCTCAAGAGGCCAAAAATATATTTTTTCTCAAAAACACTTTTTTTTCCTAACTTGAGATGTTTGGCCAAGTTTTTTTCAAAAAAAGGGTGCTTTTGGGAAGAAGCAGAAGTAGTTTCGGAGAAGCAAAAAAAAGTTGCTTCTTCCAAAAAGCAGAAGCAGAAGCAGTTGACTTTTTTTCTTACCAAAAATACTCTTAACAAAAAATAGTATATACCAAAATAATTGTTAAACCTAATACTTAGGATATTAATGTATAAATATTTCTTATTATTTTTGCACCCCAAAGGTATGGCCTAGTGGTCAATGAAGTGGGTGAGAACCATGAGGTCTCAGGTACAAATCCTAGCGGAGGCAAATACTAGGTGATTTCTTCCCATCTATTCAAGTCTTGGTGGATAGAGTTACCTGGTACCTGTTGCTGGTGGGAGGTGGCAGGTATCCCGTGAAATTAGTCGAGGTGCGCGCAAGTTGGCCCGGACACCACAGTTATCAAAAATAAATAAATATATATTTCTTATTATTTTTAGGATAACTTTCTAATATATAGTGACTTTATGAGTGAATACTTTTATATTTGTTGAATATTTTTAATATATTTAACTTATATTAAAAGAATTATGTACGTTTAAATTTGATTTTCATATTTTACTTAAATAAAATGAAAAGATTTAATTATTGCCTATAATAATAAATTTTTAAGATTATTTATTTACTTATAATATTAACTGTTAAGTAAATTTATTCATGTTCTTATTCGTAATTTGATAATTAAAAGCACTTTTTGAAAAGCTTGGCCAAATACAAATTATTGCTTAAAAGTATTTTTCATCGTGATTAGCCAAACACAAACTGGCTCTCTCCAAAAGTACTTTTTTTCAAAAGCACTTCTCAAAATAAGCTTTAGATATAAGGATAAAGAAGGTTATTGGCTTGTTGTTAAGATTTTATCCCCTTCTATGTACTAGTACTAAATTATTGTTCATTAACTTAGAAAAGATAAAGAAAAAAAAACAAGTTGACCACTAAATACAGGATATTACACTGTTGAATTCAAAGAGAAAAAAAAAATAAACAAAAGAGAACTGGTATTGGGTCTCGAACCAAAGTCTTCTGATGAGGGATGACATTACGTCTTCTTATTAAACCAACAGAGCAGTTCAACTTTTCTGTTTGAGGGGGCACATCAAAATTATTTGAGGGGTCCTTGATATATATACAAATATATATACACGATTTTTGCCGAGACTAGCGGGTTCCGGTGACCCCTCTCATATCCATGTAGGTCCGCCTCTGCTTGAAACTATGAAATATCTAAGGAAGTATTTCTTATTATTTAGATGAGATTTTTAAATAAACTTTTCCATATTTTTGCGAGAATTTTCAGTATGTAGAAAAGCAATTTCTAGTACATAAGTTAAATTAATTAAAATATTGCTCGATTCTTCCGTATTTGACCCGGAAATCTATTTGGTGCATCGTATGTATAATCTCAAAATTTGTTTCTCCCTTCGTTGACGATGAAATAATTTTTTAATTTGATATTAGTATTGTTCAGAGGTTTGTTTAAATAATAGCAACAATAATAACATGAGTTTGAAATTAATGTACTGCTAAGTCGCCATTCAATCATTGGTATGCTTAAGAAATATACCTGATGTCATGGACTTGTGGACAACTTAAGACAGATAAGAGACATAGTTCATAAAATATATACAGGAATTACGTAGCAATACATCCAACCTACACAATATTCCAGATTACATGATAGTGACATTGAGAGTGTTTATCGGCAATTCCGCATAAAATAATTATCTTTTGCGTACATTGGATTCCAAATGGATTTTCTTTTCTCATGCATTACATAGTAAATATAATTGTAAAAACGTATTTCACAACATTGCTTCAAATATAAATCTAATCAATGATTTAATTATGGAAGCGAGAACAAAGGAGACTTATTAAAGGAGAAAATATTTCATGTCAAAAAAATTTCTATTCTTCGGGCTTGATCTAAGACATCTAGTTAAAAATAGATGGATTCTATCACACTATAATCCTTAACGGTGAAGAGGCATGGCTCATTATGCGAATGTGTTAGGCCAAAAGTATGGGAAACGTAGGTTCTACATACCTTTTATTTGTTAGTAATATTTAAAAAGCAAGATTAGTGAAACGACATTAATTAATTTAACTACGTGGATTCTACACATCCTGGACTTTATTATTCTTACAAGTTGGATGTTATTTTCAATTCAGTTAAAATTAGCTAAAGTATCGATCTTTTTAATTATGTGCTCAAACTAAAGTACGTGCAAACAGTGCGAAGTTAAGATTATCACTAACTACATAATATAATTTTTTGGCGAACTTTAAACGAAGGTGGTTCCATTCTTAAAATGCAAACAAAATAAGAAAAAAAGGAATTTAAGGAAAACTCTAATTTACTTGGGAAATTAGAAAGGATCTAAAACACAACACTGCTCGAGCTAGTCAGGTGAATATAAGAGCAAACTCATGGCGATTGGCGACGCTCATATTACAGCTATCAGGTGCCCTGAGCGATATTACAAACTTTCCCTAAAATAAAAAAACTACAGCATATATCAAATTTAATAACATGCAATATTATCATGACTTTTAGATCTAGCTATAAAAATCTCTCAGGTAACTCATGATACATATCTTCATGTAAACTAAAATTCTTCGCAATTAACAAATAGTTAAAGAGTTAATACCCTAAAATCCCCCTAATTATCACGTGTTTGTCAGTTTCCTATTTAAATTATCGATGTCCCCAAAATCTCTCTAAACTATGTTCTTCTTCATATTAAAACACCCTCTCCAAATTATCAAATTTTTTTGCCACGTGGCAATCCACGTGTTAAATTAATTAGCTTAATCTAAAAATTCGACTTAATTAATTATTTAAATAATAATCAAATATTATTAGAGGAGTAAATATTCACTCGGTTAAAAAAAAATAGGGGTATGGTAAAATTATTTATGTCAATTTTTCTTCTCTCCTCTCTTCCAATGATGGACACTATACCTCTCATTAGAGATTTGCTCCATTAAGCTTCGTTGTAACCTTGAATTTTTTCAATAATCCTAGATTGCTCTGTCTTATTTTGTCTTTGTTCGACATTGGGGATATCTAAAAACTAGGGTTTGCTGAAAAATTTAGAATTTATTGGGGTTCTGCTGAATGAAGATTACTGATAAAATTTCAAACTGCTTTGAAGAAGATAGCTATAAACACGTACTATTTCTTTAACAGAAAACTTTTTTGTTGCAAAATTATGGTATAAATTTGCTAAGATTTAATTCGATTTTACCAAAAAAATTAGATGTTATTTATGACTTGTTGAATGGTTGTATCTTCTTTCAAACAAATTCGGGTAATAAATGAAAGGAGAATGAAACGAGAAAGATAAGAAATAAATTAAGTAATAACAAGAGAAGGAGAGTTTCAGTAGAAACGAGATGGAGAAATGAAGAAGAAAGGTGAAAAATGAGGAAGAACGGTAAATAAATGAGAAAGAAAGGTGAAATATAAAGGAAATTAGGAAAAATTTAAAAGTGTAGGCCAATTAGCCATTCAATCATAGAAAGAGTTAGGATTTGAAGTGTGTGAGTTCTAAATTTTAAAATAAAATACTGCTTTCAGCGAGAATCAAACTCAATCTTTCACAACGAACCCACAACCCTTACCGTCGAACCAAGACCCTTTTTGTTACTGAGTTCAGTAGTATATATTTATATAGATTTAGTAAATATTTCAATACAAATACAGGGTTTCGGAAAAAGTCACTGGGTTCGCCCGAACCCGCACTCACAACTGTAGCTCCGCCCTTGCGCTCAATAGCAATTTATTATACACTTTTTCCAAAAATACAACGAGGTGGATTTTAATATAAAGGAGAATATAATTTATGATGATTCTGAAAACACTAAATAGTTTAAATAAAAAACTAACAATAACGTCATAGTTTAGGATATTAAGTCATAGTTAAAGGCTATAGTCAAATCCTGATCACACCATCTCTGCGTGGTTTTACTTAAGGAAAAAAAGTAAACTTTTAAGGAAAAGAAAAGGGTACGAACGTACACAAAAAAGGATAGTCATAACATAACAGCTAGGAGAATATGTGATCATAAGAGATTCTTGAAATCAACAGTCCAAGGAATAGTAAGTATGTGATGCTAATGAGTTATGCCAGCTGCATTATTATGCCTTTTTCCATAGATCTCCTACACCTCTATATTCTTTTCAATTAACAATTTTAATCAATACATAGGAAATTATACTATAAGATTAAAAGGGTTTTTCGTTTTTGTGGTGTGTGAATCTCAAATCTTTTTTAATTTTTATTTTTGCTCTAATTGAAATGAGCCATCAAATTGGAGGTAGGGTTGCTTTTTGTCGAATTATTTTAGGGTAGGTCATTTCTGTTGTAATGTCTACTCACACCACATGGGAGTGACGGAACGGGTCTTCATGGCCATTTATAATATTGAAATTAAAAAATATCTTTTTAAATCTTTTATGCGAAATTATAAACAAGTTTATAAATACAAAAAACACTAACGTAGGAGTAAAAGTTATAATCGGATTCCATATGAATACCATATTAGAGAGAAGATAATTTTTTGCTCTTAATGACCGTAGTCCGTAGGTAAACATCTAGCCGACAAAACAGAAAGGGATGGCTTAGTGGAAGATGATCCCATTTAGCTTATTTTAACCTGATATTTACATCAATCAATAAATGCAAATTGCATATTTTTTATTTATCTATGTATGTATCATTATATTCTCATTTTAATTTTTAAAAAGGGCCAAAACTGTTTATCACCTATTGAATTTGGTATAAAAGTGCCCTTCATTTGCCTATTAAGCTAAAAATACAGCTATCATTTTTTTTCAGTCCAAAAACGCCAAAAAAACTAATTGGCCATTAAAACAAAACGAAAAAGGCCAAAATCGCCCCTGATCTATTGAATTTGGTTTATAAATATCCTAAGCATATATTAAATTACATGACTTACCGATCTCTAAATATTCAACCTACCCATAAATTTGGATTTGAATTTTATGGTTAGGTTGGATCTTTGGAAATTGGTAAGTCATATAATTTGATATGTGATTAACAAATGGCTTTTTCAACCAAATCAGATAGATCAAAGGCAGTTTTGATCCGGGGGAAACTCTTTTAATATTTCTTTATACTTTTAGTGGTCGTTGATATGCGGATTAAATTATCTCGAAATTATAATCCATAGATTAATTTATTCCACCTGAGAGGTGAGATAAAATAATATCAGATTTGATAAGATAAAATGAGATATTTAGTGTGAGACTAAGTTTATATTATATTTGGTTGAGTGTAAATTTAGTAATAATACTTTATCCTGCCTTACCATATGATCACCCCTTAGTTTTCCAATCTACGTAAACGTCCGTACAGTTAGGTAACGTGGTCACTAATTACTATACTAAACTAAGCGTTGCCTGGTTAACCGACAACAACAACGGGAAACACCATGACTATGTTGTCAATTCAATGTCGATTGAACTGTTTAGTTAAAAAAGATTTTATTCAGGTAGTTTCGGAGTATATTTTTACCCAAACATGCAAAGTGAGTTAAGAATTTTTGCTAAATCTGGAATATATTTCTATTAACACCATAAAATTACTAAATGCGATAATCTTAGGCATTTAATAAATATATTGTGCTTGAAGAAAAGGGGACGTGTGCGTGGAAATGTAAAATAAAATTTAGTTGGACTTCCTTTTTGAGCCGCAAGAATAGTAAAGACGGCTAAATTTTGAAAAAAAATTAAATTTACTGTTTTTATTATGAAAAAAAAATCATATTATACCATATGACACTAACAGCTAGATTTAACTTTTTGATACGATTGACAATCAGTGGAGTACGTTTGATACTGTTAGAGTTTCACACATTGGTTGAAAAATACTTCTTACATGGTTTTGGATAATCCTCGCTTAACGTAAGCTAATATTTAGATTGAGTCAGATTCAAAATTTATTTTCTTAAGATGTTAGTGGAGCCCGACTCATTCCTATATTTATTTAATTAGAACAATATTGTACATGCATGTTGAGATCTGAATGAATTGTTGTCGATCATTCTAAAGATACTTTAAAAGGTCCTTTTTAATTATCCAGGCAACAGCTGCAAGCAAAATGAACTATGAAATAGCAAGAACAAAGAAATTAAATTTTGTGTTGCAGCAGATTTCCTAGTGCTTACTGTGGAAGTCGCACATAACAATTAAATTTCGACACTGCAAACGAAGAAAATATCGAAAATGATGCTAAAGCCTGAAGCAATTATTGAGTATATTTTTGAGATTTGTTGAATCAAATAACCCTGCACTAGCTATACTATAGTACTCAATATATAAACTAAGTATATTATAGTACTCAATATATAACCTAAGTCAAAAAAATTTCATCAAATCAACAAAAAGTCCAACAACACGGTTTGACTAGCATATGACGTAAACTACGTACCTTTTATATTTTGCTTCATTTATATTGTTCCTTGGCTTTCTGCTGTAGTCTGTTTCATATATTTATTATTTCTTAGATTCAATCATGCAAACTGAAGGGGATATTTTGGTGAATGCACACATGCGTAGAGAAATGAATGATATACACTTCACTTCCAAGAAATTGCAAGCTGGGCTGTGATCGATGTTTGATAATCTTCAGACATGAAACATAGATTTTGACTCTAATCTAAATAAGTATGAAACCTACATGAAGGAATGGTCCTTCTTCTTTATTCTATTTATTTATTTATTTTAAGAAAATGTAAAGTCAAAATTGTACAAGGGGTGCTGTCTTTTTCAAAAAATATACGGGAGAATCCTTTTGTTTTCTGGCTATTTGTAGCTTTCTTTAGGATAGACGGGGAAAATTACAAATTACTTTTGGTGTTATTTTAGGAGCAAATGATAAAATCGACGTGTCCTTGTTATAATAACGTAAATATATTTACGCACTTCGAAACATCCTCATGAATTTTCATTTTCTTCCTTTTTGGTACTATATGTAGCACATAATATAGGAAATACTACATAGGAATATTTTAATTTCATTCATTTGTGATTGTTTATTCTTTGTTCTTTCTCTTGTTTTTGACATCAATATATATACTAGTTGTACAATTCAAGTGGTGCAAAAAAGCACATGCCCCCACACCCCCAACATCCCCACCCCCTCTCCCCTGTCTGTGGAACTTTTTGAGCACTACAAATTCACATCGCCCCCTTCACTTATCCTTCATTCAATCTCCTATCTTCTCCTTCACTTCTTAATTCCCTCTCCCTTTCAAAACCAAAGAACTAAAAGAAAAACTCACAACTCCATATATATATATATATATATATATAGCTATCTCCTATTCAAGATTAATTCTTGATCATTTCCCAATCCCTCTAACATGTCAACCATAGTATATCAAGGTACTTTGCAGTCATGTTTTGAGTCCCAAATCATTGAAACAACAACCTTAAAGCTCAAAGTGCCAACCCCATCTACTATAGAATTTGGTAGAGGACCTTGTTTGATAGAAAACAATATAGAAAATCTTAAAGAAAAATGTCAAAACAAGCCCTCCTCTACAACAACTACTAGCAATCTTGATTTGGGTGGTAGTTGGAGTTCTATTCAAACTCTGTCCAACATTTCTAAAGAAGAAGGCAGCAATATTTATGTGCACCCTTTATCCAAGCGATCTTCATATTCGTCAAGACTTAGTGCAAAAAGCCTTGAATTATGCACTGAAAGTCTTGGAAGTGAAACTGGAAGTTGTAATATCATGGACAGCAGCATTTTCTCCTCTTCATTTTCTTCTTCTTCTTATTCAACAATTGAAAAGTCACCATCTTCAATTGAGTCATCGTCATCATCCACGTGGTCAAGAAACTGCAATAAAAGTCGTACTAAGAAGAAGAATTCTTGCACCAAATTTCCACCTCCTTTGACAACAATAAGAGGTTCGTATTCTCTACAGTTTAGACCCCACCGTGAAGATGGTAGGTTGATAATCAAAGCTGTTGAATCCCCACTTACACATACTTATCTTCAAGCTGAAAGAAGCAATGGCCGACTTAGGCTCTGTTTTTTCAAAGATGGAAATTCCCATTTTGACTCTGTCACGACCCTTGAAGAAAATGAAGAATTGGAAGTAACTGAAAATGACATGTTTGAAAATGATAATGAAGAAGAAGAAGAAGAAGAAGAAATGGAGGAAGAAAAATTAAAAGAAGAGGAAGAGGAGGAAGAAGAAGAAGAAGATAGTGACGTGTACAATGTAAAATTGGATATAGATGGAAATAATTTTGAAGTTGAGGGTGAAATGGGAATGGAGAAATGTCAAAGCTGGCTAAGTAGGTGCAAGGAAGGTGGCCAAGGCAATAAGGTTTTTTGTGATTGGAGGAAGCCCTTATGGGTGGCTACTTCCTAAATAAAACTTTTATTTTGAATCACTTAATTATAGTTTTTGACATTTCCATATATTTCATATGGTTTTGTTTTCCTAGTCCTTTTACTACCTGTCTTTTCTCCCCTTCTAAATCTAACGTTTCCGCGAAAGAGGACCATTCATTAATGGTTCTACCTGTATAAAACTGTCTTGTGCACTTATTAATTCGTATTTTCTTTGATTTTGTTAGAGGGGGCGAATTTTAATTATTATTATTATTATTAGAATACTCAAATTGGTGAAAAGCTTGATCAACACCTCAGGCAAATTAGTTATAGCCCAAAAAAAGAAGATTCGGTGTGATTCTTCACTTACTCAATTAGAAGTCCAGTGAAACACTCAAGTATCGATCACTTATGCTCATGAAAACGGTTGGCGATAGTCTTTTTTTTTTCTTAAAGAAAATATTATTATTGTTTGAAGAGCCAGACAAATGTTTACTCAAAATTTGATATCAAATATTAATTTTAAGTATAACAACTATAAAATATTAATTTTAAGTATAACAACTATAAAATATTATGAAGTACAATATTTTACTTAAATTTATAAATAGTTTAACTTTTGCACATTATACTCCACAATGTGTTTATTCAAGAGAGGAAATAATAAAGATGCCTTTTGGTTGGTCGTTATTATGGTTATTTGAACATGGCCTCTCAAAAGTTTCACAAACTCCTATAAAGTTATCTTGTCATCCTTATGTAGTAAAGTAAAAAAAACAAAACAAATACTAGAGATAACCAATGGTAGGCTATACAATTCCGAAGGGCACAAGAATGAGACAAGAATGATCACGTTAGATTGCTTAATTTAGAAGGGCATTAAAGATTCTGGTCATTAATTAGGTGCACATGCCCCGCTTCACTTATTTTGATACATCATTAGACTTTATGTGATTATAATCATAGTTATGAAATTTTTCTTCAGATGCTATAATCATTCCTTATCAAGAAAAGAGCCCGGAACCCAAATAGTATCTAATTAGACTCAAGCTACTAAATTATATAAAAAAAAATAGATATAACACATTAATTAAATGTACTATGTCCCTTTTTTTAACGGACGATATTAACATCCATCTCCCTCTTTCTTTCTTTTTGAAATACACATAGCGTATGAAAAGCATATAAATAAAATTTAATGTACTAAGAGATAAGGAGAGTGTTGGGTGGTGCAAATGTGGAATGGTTAAAGGCTAGTTTTAAAGTTGATTTTGGTCTTGAAGTCTAAGGTTTGGTTTTCTATTTCTTTTTCATTTTTTATTTCTTTTCATTATTTGGTTTAAGTATTTAGATATAAATACTTTAATATTTATAATTACTTTTGACTGTAATTAATGGTAGGTAAAAATTACTTTAATATTTTCCGTTGATGTTGGAAATAATGGTAGGGAAAAGTCAGTAAATGGATGCATAAATTGGGGGGTTTAGCCACCAGATCAGTGTAAGATTGCCGAATATCCATCCACCAAACATGACAAAATGTTAGAAAATGTCAAATCCAACGTAAAGAATAACATGTCTCATGTGAATTTCAATCCTGAAGTACTGTGCCTTAAATTGTATGCATCTTTTAACATGAGATGAATCATGAATGCGAGTATGCGACAATAAACTATGGTCAAAGATTTTGAACAATTTTTGTTTATATATTTATAGTGAATATTTCTATAGATAGACAAGACGTTTCTTAGATTAGTAAATTCAGCAATGTTTAAGAAATATGTGCCGCCAACATATAATTAAATGAATTCGATCTAAAGTAACTTTTGTTTGTTCCTTTTCTCTTCTTAACTCTAATAATAAAGTAACCTTTGCACTACGACAATTATGGCTGTTGTTTTAAAAGTTAAAGGAAAAGAAAGAGAAATAATTTTCTTATATTTGTTTGTCTGAAGGTTAAATAAATAAATAAAGTAAGATCTCCAACAACTTTTTACAAAAACGTCAATTCTTGTCCAAAATCTACTACTACCATTATCAGAACTTTCATGATTAAATTCAAAAGAAAAGAAAAACATCCGACAATTTTTCTTTTCCTTTCCTAACAACCAAACGGTAAAGCTAGGTGCAATGTCAAATTATCGAGGCAGACTGTCTAATTTATTATTGCATTTTGAGTTTTGAAGCTGGCCCGCATATTATAACTCGTGAAGAAAATGAGAATTGTTGCATAGTTTGTAAATAAATATGAAGTAGCACTACAACAAATTTCATTATCAGTGATTAATTATTCTGTCACCTAAAATTCATATTTCGTCACAGAATGCTTTTTGTGAAAAAAAAATTTTTGTCAAACTTTCGTCTCTAAAACACCGTCACTAATAGTATGCAACGACAACTTTATGTTTCGTCACTAAATAAAGTTATATTAACTACAAAATCTGTTTTTGCCTCCAAATACATAGTATTTATGATAAACTTGTTTGTCATAAAAAGTGTAAAATATTTGTAGTTAAAAGCATTGTGCCGTCGCTAAAAAGATCTTTAATACTAACGAATCTATTTTGTCACTAATTATCATTTTAATTGGTGACGATGTCAATTGTCTTAAAAGCTATGCATAATTTGTAGTTAAAAGAATGTGATTTTGTCACTAAATGGTTATGCTTTATGTACAAAAGAAAAGTTTCGTCTCTAAATAGATAAATTAGCGACAAATTTGTTTGTCCAAGGAAACAATTTCGTAGTTGAAAACTATTTTTATGTCTCGACAAATGATACTATTAGTGATAAGACTAATTTGTCATTATATATTGTCTTAATTAGTGACAATTTCAATTGTCATTAAATATTAAGTTAATTTGTAGTTAAAATATATTTATATTATTAATATGAAGGCCATTTCTGGAGAAATAATTTTTTGTTACTAAATGTTTTTTTGCGAGAAATTGCATATATATATTTATCGCTTTGTAATCGCACTATTCAACACTATAGTTAAATAGTTTGTTATTAGTTTCATGTCTATTCAGTTTTTTAAAATTAGCTTATGCAAATTTAAAACATCACAAAAATAAAATAGAAAACGTAATACCAAAAATTCATACAAAATCAGATACTAATACATCTATAATTATTGTAAGATAAACATGTGACTACAAATTCATTGAGTAAATAAAGTGAAATAACTAAAGCATAAAAAGTCTAATTGAAATACATGAACAATGGTAAACTAAAAAAGACAAGCATGTTGCTTCCTCATGTGCCAATGCAGCGTCCCTTATCTACAATCTTCCCAGACACTTTTTAGACCTTCATATACCTGTGTGTAAAGAAAAAAATTTATAAATACTTTTGATTTCATTATTTTAAATAAAATATATCTTCAAACAGAAGTCATAAAACTAACTTTAATTAGTGAATCAATAATAATAAAATAAGAAAGAGATAGTAACTTCTATACAAAATCGTTAACTATACAACATACCCTACATAAAAAAATTTGAAGAACAAAAAAAGTATTTTAGAAAAAAAAATCTATATCAATAGAAATTAACCTCCTCATCAAAAGAATATCAAGAATTCCTTCCTTAAGCCATAAATTAAGGCCCTCAATTATAACAAAAGACGATTTTCTCAGCAAAGGATTGTGGAGTTGCTCCTTGTGTTATTCAACTCCTGCATATAAACTAAAAAATAGAACATTGGTAAATGTTGTTAGAAAATTTTATTAGGTAGAGAAATTAAGAAAGTCAAAACCATAGAGAGGAGTTGGTTTACCTGGTTATAGAGGTCGGGGATGATGGCACCTGCGATAGTTGGATGTGGATGGGCATTAATTGGGATAACAGAAAGCAATTGGGAGAAAAAGAAGAAGAGGTAGAAAATAAATGGTACGAATTTCTCCTTCTTATTGGAGTCTATGTAGTTGTATTTGAGTTGGATACCTCAAACTTATCTAAGTAGGAGATTGTTCGTGGTTTATAGGGCGGGAATGGATGAGAGAGGGAATTTTACACGAAAATATTGGAGGGAAGATAAAATAATTGAAAGTTAAATTTTGTTATTTTATTTTCCCTCCAATATTTTCATGTAAAATTCCCATAATTATGACTTCCTTAAATATTGAGATAAATTATTTTTCGCGTTAATTCTTACCAAATATAATGATGGAATTATGGCCAATTATTTTGAAAAAATAATTCAAAGTTATACAAGAAGAAAGAGAAGGTTAAATAAAGAAGAAAATCTTGAAGGGTGGAAGAAGTAGCTTGTCACCATATGAGAATTTGAAATATAAACACTTTTGGTTATAGAACACTTACACACTTCAAAGTCATGAAAATCCCTTTTGAAATCGCCCAAATCTGAGATTTAAAACTAAAAAATGAGTAAAAATGGCGACTTTCGAATTTATGGGCTCTACCTAGTCATTTTCGCATCTGCGGATAAAAGTTTCGCATTTATGGACTCGCATTTACGATGCCAGGCTGCCAGATGAAGTTCTGCATCTGCGGACATTCCTCTCGCACATGCGACATCCGCTTTTGCGCAATATTGCCGCACCTGCGAAGACCCTAGGCCAGCCCAGTCTCGCATCTATGCAATTTTCGTCGCACCTGTGGCATCGCACCTGCGGCCAAGACCCTCGCAGGTGCGATTACATCAGAGGCAGAAAAATTTCAGAATTTGCTTAAATTCACAATTTGATCTGATTTCGATCCGAATCACACTCAGGGTACTCAGAACCCCCGTCTGAATATACCAACAAGTCCCGTAACATAATACGAACTTACTGAGGGTCCCATATCACGTCATACAATGCTGAAATTACAATTCACACCTCGATTCGAACTTTTGAGTTTTAAACTTTTCAATTTGCAAATCTTGTGCCAAAACATATTAAATGAATCTAGAATGACTTCAAATTTGGTACACAGAGTGTAAAGCACGAAGGGTATTGTCGTGCCATTTGTGAGTGTAAAAGCACGAAGGTTGTTGCCGTGCCAATTGTGAGTGTAAAAGTACGAAGGGTGATGCCGTGCCAAATGAGAGTAAAAGTACGAAGGGTGATGCTGTGCCAAATGAGAGTAAAAGCACGAAGGGTGGTGTCGTGCCATTTTTATATTATCAATTGCTCATTTTATTGTTGATACATTAATTGGCTGCTAAGTGACACTTCTCCTGCTGAAATTATTATATCCTTCCCTTTCGCATGTTCCCGCCCAATTTATAAATTATTATTTATTGTATTATTGTTACTTCGTATTTGTATATAATTGTACAAATTATTTATGTACGTGTCTTGTCATAGCCTCGTCACTATTTCGTCGAGGTTAGGCTTGATACTTACCAATACATGGGGTCGATTGTACCGATACTGCACTTTACACTTCTTGTGCAAATTTCAGAGTTGGTCCTAGCGGCGTACCGTAGATTTGCCCGGATACAGCTACCAGTGGAGACTTGAAGTATAACTGCACAACGTTCGCAGTTCTGAAGTCCCCTTCTATATTGTCTCAGATGTGTATTATATTTCAAACAACTTGAATTTTATTCAGACCTTTATTTGTATTTTTATAGAAACTCGTACACTTGTGACTCCAGTTCTAGGATAGTATTTAGACATTGTTATTAATATGGATTATTCACTACATTGCAGACCTTACTTCCGCATTTGTTTCCTTGGTATTAATTAATTTAAAATTTTATTAAAATGGCTAATTATATTCTATTGGCTTGCCCAACAAAGTAAAATGTTAGGCGTCATCACGATTTCGAATATGAAAATTTCGGATCGTGACAAAGGGGGGTTTGAGTTTCTCGAACTTGATAATTTTGATAAGATGGTTATTTCAATCACAAGTGAAATTAGTCGTAAAGAAGTAAGTATATGTATCATGCATGCATACACTTCAAATTTATAGTTAAATACGAAGTATGAGTTTTTGATTTTGAACTACACATTTTTTTGTAGCCAATTATTGCATGATTCAACTACAAAGTTAAGTCGTAGCCATTTAAAATTATATATTTTGTGACAAAATTTTATTGTGACTGAATTGTAAATTAAATAGAGACAATAAAATAATTGTCACTAATTGCTTGCACTATTAGTGACAAAAATTAAGGTCACAATTAAATATAAAATTTTATCGCTGAAGTTTACAATGTTTAACTACAAATTCTAATTCGTCACTATTACAATAATATATATTTTGTGACGAAAATTTTTCGTGTCCAAAAGTTAAATAGTTCTAAGACAAATAATGGTTCGTAACTAATTGAGTACATCATCAGTGACAAAATAATTTGTCATCAATAACTTTAAATTTGTGGCTAATATTACTCAATAAATGGCGCCAACTCATTTTTTGGTGGGAAACTTTAATGGACGAAACTTTGCTACGAATTTTTATGTTTCGTCACTAAAAGTATGTGATTCATATATTTAAAGACAAATTATTATTTTTGTCACGAACAATGAACAATTAGTGACAAATTTTGTATCGTAACTAATAATTTCGTAGCTAAATTTCACATTTGTTGTAGTGTAGGATTGTCCCACAACGAAATAAAAAATAATTGTGAAGACATTATATATTAAAAGCCTTAGTATTTTTTGTTTAGGTTTTAAATTTAAACAAACGTGTGTTATTCATGATATAAGATAAACGAAGGTCCCTTCGTGAAGCGGCTAAGTACATATGTATATGCCATACACAATGACTTTGTTATATTATCTCACTTGTGAGATTTTATTGCGTCGTTATTATTGTCGTAATTCTTTTATTATATCCTGAAAGGACTTATACATCTATATTTCTCAAATGGTACTATACGAATAATAACCCGGTTCATGCCTCAATTTTATTTTATTTTTAATTTTTTCTTTCCGTTTTTCTAAATTAGAATTAGTTAACCTTAAGACAACATAATGAGTGTCCCACCACATGAGGACCACTTATACAACTCATATAAAGCAACTACACATTTTTATATAACTCAACAAATTTCCAACATGATACAATGGTATAAATACTCAACATTTGAGTTGAGCATAATTACTAATTGTAAGTTAATAAAGTTTGAGGTCCTTTATTTAACTTTGAGAAACCCGCTATATTTCTTACTAGCCCCACAAGGCAAAATGACGAGTGCATCACTCTCTAAGGCAGGTAAAAAAGAATATATGTGTTTTTGGCGACCCAAATAGCAAAATTACAAATAATGAACATATATTTCTGTACTAACATAATTTAGACTATTGTATACTTAGAGCCCGTTTGGACATATGATTTTTTTTATTTTTTTTCGAAATCATTATTTGGCTATAAAATTTTCAATTTTTATTTGAAGATGAATTATAAAAAATTTCAAAAATTTGAAAAACTCCAAAAAGCGATTTTTTAATTTTTTCACTCAGATCACTCACAAAAATTCAAAAATATATAACTCAAAATTATATTCATGTCCAAACACAACTCTAGTTCTCAAATACCATTTTTTTTTTTTAATTTTACAATTCTTATGTCCAAACGCCCACTTAGTAATAGAGACAAGCTTAGTATCAAACATAAAAAGATTCCAATTATGGATCAGAAGAAAAATTGGAAGCACACGACTTTTTATCACCACTTTTCAAAGTTTCAAAGTTGTAGCAGGAAAAAACTGGTGCGAAATTTATGGAACTTTTTGTGAAATAAAAATGATATTTATATAAATATATATCCGGACAGATTTACTGTTTACTTTTCTTAAATGATATACATAAATTATATTATATATGTTAACTTACACATCCGCCTTTAAGTGATTATATGAGCTAACTATTTAAATGATTTATGTAATAAGAAAACAAGTGAATGCCGCCCCCTTATTTTCAAGAAATGGTAACATGACTGACCAAATATGATTGTCACATCATATCATCATCAAACTTTGACCTAGCTATCTATCTATCTGGCATAATTAATTTGAAAATCTAAGGAGTGATATAGTTGACCCTAGTTAATTCCTAACCCTACTCATTTATGTAACGCAGTTACCTAACTCCACACATGGGGCTCAACTTCTAGTTTTTGAGAATTTGTTGCGGCAAAACTTTAGGAGAAAAGTTGTTTGGTTGAAAACGTTTGTTTGAAAGTATTTAAGTTATAAGAAAACTGACGAACCGCATCAAATCGATAATTCAATAGTCAAATCGAGAAAAAATTTAATTATGGTTTGGTTTGGTTTGGTATTGGGAAACAAATCCCGAAAATATAATTTGATTTGGTTTTAACTAAAAAAAAGTCAAACAAAAATCAAACCAACCGGCATTATATGTATAGAAGTTTAAAATATATTTAATATGTCACACCCCTTTTCTACCCCCAAAAGATAAATGTGTTATTGATTGTGGATGGTGGGTTAAAGAGTTTCTCCAATTAAAGTGACAAACTTGAATATGGATTATTTTATTTACAGAGTCGCTACTTGAAATTGATTTTTTGGGTGTTCCAAGTCACCTTTTGTTTGAATCCCTAGTCAAAGAAAGATTTGACTCTTTTATTATTGGTCTGCAAAATAAAGTCCGGGTAAGAAATTCCGTTGACCGGGGAGAAGGTGTAAGGCATTCACCGAGTCCCGTGGTTCTAGCACGGTCGCTTTATTGACTAAAATTGGCTTGAATTAATTTTGGACAAACTGTGATTTATTGGTTTTCATGTTTTATCTATGTACGCTTTTATTTCTTGATTAGATTTATGAGCCAACATTTACCCCATTTAAGAACAAATAAGCACATACTTAAGACTTAAAATTTGAAGATGCCAAAATTTTAAAGCACTACGCATTTCACTTCTTACTCACTTGAATTTTAATTATCACGCTAGCCATCAATTAGTTAATTATATCAAATGCATAATTAATCACACTAAAACGAAGCCAACATGCTAATATTCTTCAAGGAACGATTCAAAGCCAACTAAAATAGGATGCTCAAAACTTGAAATATATAAAGATTATTCATGGTGTATATATTAAAAATAGTGATGCAATTAAGAGATGAACCTTAAGAAGAATCTGACTTTGAGAGGTTTACAGCAGGGGACTCCAAAAGTAAATAATAACTCCAAACAGGACCTTGACGAACTAGAAACTTCGTCGGACAAGGCGCAGACCTCGACCTCACAACAAACTTTGAACCCAACCTCTTCGAACCCAGCCAACAATGAACGGACGAGGTCAACACCTGTCAGGTTTTAAACGGTGGTTCAAGGTGATTCCAATGGAGGTTTCAAAACTGTTTAGTGCTGATTTCGAGGGTCAAAACGGGCAGCAATTTTGGTAGTTTCTCGCTACTATTGCTGCTGCGTTTTGTTGCGGTTTTTTGTGTGAAAAAGAGCTGTTTTGGGGTCATTTTCGCAGCTGTTTTGGGGGTAATTTCGGGCTGGAATTTGAACTGGTTTTATAGCCGAACTGCTCCTGCGTTTTTGTACATGTTGCAGCTGATTTTCAATTGATTAAATTAGCTTTAGGGACTGACTTTCATGACTGAAATATGGGCTCTTTGGGGGGGTGTTGAGGGTGGTTTAATGGAGGTAATGTTTAGGAAGAAGATTAATATGTGATGAGGAAGAAGAAGAAGTGGAAGATAGCTGATTTTTCTCCTACTCTTAGAGCTTTTTGGGTTTCCTCCTTTTTGTGTGTTATGTGTGTGTTTTATAGGTGAAAATGGGGTATGGAATTTGTGATAGGAGAGAGGCATGAGGGACAAGGAGTGGGGAACAATGAAGAAAGTAGGGAGCAAAGTGTGGGGGGACAAGTATGAAAGTGGAGTAGGGAACACGCATGTGGGATAAGCATGGGGGACAAGTATGTGGGACAAGCATGGGGGACAAAGAAAAGTTGAGTGAGAACACGTCTGGGAAGCGGTAAATATTCAAGCACGGTCAAAAATTAGGTGCTCACAGCATGCCCCTCTTTGCTTGGAAACATTAAAAGTTTTCAGGCAAAGATAAAGTGAGACGTGTGACTAAGTTTTGACCATATCATTATTCAAAAGAGGAAGAAAATAAAAGAAAAAGCTGCAACCGAGTCCTGGTTTTGGACAACCTACATATCTCGGGTTATAAGAGAATCAGGTCGCGTGTAGTTCAAGAAAAATGATGGAGTGATGAGTTCGAAAGTCGAGCTAGTTTCCGTCGATCCTCCGGTCTATGGTATTGCTATTACATCAGAATTGAAAGAAACTAAACAAGCCTATCAACTATGAGTTACAAAATTCCTATCTATAAGTCTTCTGAACCTTGATCTTGAGTCTTGACTGTTTGTTCATACAGACTCTGATCTGAACCTTGATGCTTGCTAGATGTAGGTGCTAGTTCATTCTTCTACGGCTTCTTCTGAGCAAGACAGGAAATGTGAAGCTCGTAACTCCAGTCATGTCTTGAGTAGTCCATATCCTTTCCATCTGCTTTTGCATTTGGATTCACTTCTTTTCCTTTTCTTTTCTTTATTCTGGATTGAGACTTTTTCTTTTGTTTATCTCGAACATTGTGCCTCGCGGTAAAACCTGCTCAGACATCACAACAAACAAACAAACAAAATTTTTCTGCCCCAGCTTTCACTAGGAAAAATTTGTGAGTTATTGTAACAAAATTCTAAACTACTTCTTTATTGAAAGAAATAAAAGAACAGGAATAGTGTACCCTGAAAAGGGCATGATCCCAAAAGAATGTCTCAACTAAGTATTGGTGTACCTTATGTCGGGAAAATATGGATAGGGAATGGGATACCCTATATTGGCAATGATATCACGGAGTGGTGTACCATGCATTTAAGCTCAAATCAACTAGGGAATGAAGTATCCTATATTGGAGAACACAGCTAGGGATTGGTGTAACCTAAACTGGTAAGGAGATCGGGGATTGGTGTACCCTATACTGAAAAAGAAATGTAACTAGGGGTTGGTGCCATTTATTACTGAAAAGGAAATGTAACCAGGGGTTGGCGCCATGTATTACTGGAAAAAAGAATGTTGAATCCCCTTGGTGAAAAAGTTCTACTTGGGTTAAACTATGAAAAACAAAACTGGACAAAGAGTACTTCTACCCGGAAATATGAGCTGGATCCCGGCGAAACGATTCTACCTGAGTTAAGCTACGTAAAACATTCTGAGCGAATAGTACTTTTACCCGGAACTATGAGCTGGATCCCCATAGGCGAAAAGGCTCTACCTGGGTTAAGCTACAAAAAACAACCTAGGCAAAGAGTACTTCTACGCGGAACTCTGAGCTGGATCCCCCTAGGCAAAAAGGTTCTACCTGGGTTAAACTACGAAAAATAACGTGGGCGAAAAGTTCTTCTACCCGAAACTATGAGCTGGATCCCCCTAGGTGAAAAGGTTCTACCTGGTTTAAGCTACAAAAATCAACCTGAGCGAAGAGTACTTCTACCCGGAACTATGTGCTGGATCCCCCTAGGCAAAAAGTTCTACCTGGGTTAAGCAACGAAAAACAACTTGGGAGAAAAGTACTTATACCCGGAACTGTGAGATGGATCCCCCTAGGCAAAAAGGTTCTACCTGGGTTAAGCTATGTAAAACAACATGAGCGAAGAGTACTTCTATCTGGAACTATAAGTTGGATCCCCCTAGGTGAAAAGGTTCAACCTGGGTTAAGCTACAAAAAACAACATGAGCGAAGAGTACTTCTACCCGGAACTATGTGCTGGATCCCCCTAGGCGAAAAAGGTTCTACCTGGTGAAAGCTACAAAAACCAATCCTGGGCGAATAATATTTTTACCCGGAAACTATGAGCTGCATCCCCATAGGCGAAAAGGTTCTACCTAGGTTAAGCTACAAAAACCAATCCTGGGCGAATAGTACTTCTACCCGAAAACATGAGCTGGATCCCCCTAGGCGAAAATGTTCTACCTGGGTTAAGCTACCTAAAACAGCCTCGGCGAAAAGTGCTTCTACCCGGAACTATGAGCTGGATCCCCCTAGGCGAAAAGGCTCTACCTGGTTTAAGTTACGAAAAACAACTTGGGCGAAAAGTACTTCTACCCAGAATTATTAGCTGGATCCCCCCTAGGCGAAAATGTTCTACCTGGGTTAAGCAACAAAAAACAGCCTGGGCGAAGAGTGCTTCTACCCGGAACTATGAGCTGAATCCCCCTAGATGAAAAGGTTCTACCCGGGTTAAGCTACGAAAATGAGAGGTATGAACAATAGTTATGCATGCTAAAAATAAAGGAAAGTGGAGATTTTGAGGAAACTTACCTTTGGTGACATTCGTCCTTTAGAAATCACCATTCTTCACTATTTTGTTCATGCTGCAAACAAAGAAAATTTTTGATTTTTGAAAATAGTGGTCAGTTTGTGGCCCTGATGTCTTTGGAAGCTTGGCTTTGTGCCCATCTTCTTTTGATGATGTTTTCAACCTGCCACTAGATGTTTCCTGAATACCACTAACATGTTTGGCCCCAGAGAGCCTTTGACTTTTCAAACTTTTACATGACGGTTGGTCGCGTGGGACTTAACCTTTTCAACTTTGTTTTGCCTTTGTGGAATTTCACTTTCGACTTCTTTCCTCCGAACTTTCAATTTCTGAGAATTGGGAACCTTTAGCTTTTCAAACTTTGCCAAAACGGTTAGCCACTTGGGACTTAACATATTCAACTTCATTTTGCCTTGTAGGCACTTTCAATTTGATTTCCTCTTTACAAGAGTTTTTGATTTCTAAGCATCACCCGCCATGGCCAGTCGGGGTCGACTTGATATCGCTGCCGAGTCTGGGTGCCTTTTTTGCATATTAGCTTGTATCAAACGAAAGCCTTGTAAAACAGTCTTGCTATCCCTTCTTTGCCTTAGTTTTGGAACAGAGTTAGACCAAAATGGATTCGAAGAAAAACCAACAATGGAATGGACAATGAATTTAGACAAGAGGTATCCCTTTCGGGGAAGGAAAGAATGACTTATCTGGAGTATATGCGGACTTCAATGAACATGACATGCCTTTTGGACTTGATGTCTGATCTGTGTAAACCGTCCGACTCTTAGAAATTTATCATAATTTTTGCCTCAAAACCTAGAAACCTTGCCCAGGATTATCAATACCAATGGCTGTGAAGATCCTCTTTTCGATCAGTAGTGCCCTTTGCGGGTTTTCACCAGCTAAACTCTCTCAATTCTCTTCTCACCATCACCTTATAGTGCCCTTTGCGGGTTTTCACTAACAAGACTCTCTCATTTTCATTTTCTTTGCTCGTCATCGCCCTATGGTGCCCGTGAGGGTTTTCACCAATAAGACTCTCTCATTTTATTTCTCTCATTTTGGTGGCATCATATCCAAGTGATTGTATCCTCCAAATCTTGAACATTCTCGTTGATTGATCGGAAGGACTTGAAAAGGATTTGGGTAAAAATGATTTGGACTGAATTACAACTTTGAAACCTCTCAGGTGAAACCGTCGCCGAACCATTATAACACCTGCCCCAGTTTCAACTTTTGGGGAAATGTAGATTTTTATTTTGGTGTGACTAAACCCCAGAGAGAGGCTACCTACGTATCCTTTCGAAATCAAGTCGAACGTAGTTCGATTAACATGAACTTGTTTGATTTTATTTTATTTTATTTTTTTTCATTTGTTTTTCTTTTTTTTTCTTCTTTTTATTTGTTTTTCTTCTTCTTCTTCTTCTTCTTTTTTAAAATAACATCTTCAGTTTCCAAAGAGGGTAATCAAAGAAAGGTAACCGGCTCAAAAGGGTTAGCAAAGGGTTGATGGTGTTTGGATAGCGAGAATGAAAGCCTTCATCATCCCAATCAGAGAACATTAATGCTATATAGAGGGTCAAACATAGTACCTTTTGACTGCATCCGCGTTGACGGATGTTTCAGGGACACTTTCTTTGTTGCTTCCCAGGTACAACGCTCTCTTTTGCAGTACTCTCATTACAATGTATGTACCTTTCCAATTTGGAGCCAATTTTCCTTTTGCTTCTTCATGAGTTGGGAGGATACGTCTTAGAATGAGTTGTCCTATTTTAAATTTATTGGGCCGTTGTTGTAGACACAGACCATTCTTTGTTGGCACAACTGCCCGTGGCAAATTGCGGCCAATCATTTTTCATCCATCAGTGTCAATTATTTCAATCGGTTCTTGACCCAATCTTTATCCTCAAACCCGACTTCAACAATGATCAAATCTCAACTTCGTTCCAATTTTCTATTTATTTTCTTACAAGCCTTGGCTTCAAAATATTTTGTTTCTTGATCTATTATTTCGGGGTCTGACAACGTTTTAGGATCTGGGCATGAAGTCCGCAAGGATGTCATGTCATTAAAATCTACATTAACAGAACTAAAAAGAGAATAAGAAAAGTGACAAGATTTAGAAAAGAAACATTCCCCGACAATGAAATATTAATTTCATTTGATTTTTTTTTAAAAGTTTTTAAGATAGAAGGGTTTACATCAGAAAGCAAAGCAGTGAAGTAAAAATATTCGGATTAGATCCTGAAATAATTCGGACGTAGAAAAGATAGCAAGACCGGCTACCGAGACTCCCATATGACAGAGAACTTTTCAGGTTTGGCGCCCGTTTTTAGGTTTCTCTTCTGTCTCGGCAATGGCTGCAATGGCCTTCAGTGCCAGATCAAATTCCTCATCTTCACAGATCATTCTGATTACTAGCCCATTGGTGTGAGTATGCAGAGAATTGTTCATCATATTAGGGGCCTCTTCATCCCTAAGCACTATTTTCTTGACATTATTGAGGTCTTCCTCTGCTCTCTTAAGAGTCTAACAGTCTTTTGTATCATGTCTGACTGTTCCAGAGTGGTATTCACATCTAGCATTAGCCTGGTGCGAATGTGACTCAGGGTTTGGCCGGTTCGGGGCTACTGGTCACAGTAGACCTAGCTTGACTAGCTTTTGGAATAAGATCGAGTATGATTCACCAATAGGGGTAATCCATCTCGGGAGGCTCTCTCTCTTCTTCTTCTTCTTCTTCTTCTTTTTTGATTTTTTTCTCTTTTTGTTGTTTTTCGCTCTTTGTTTTTCTCTATTATTTTTTGTCACTCTTTCTCTTTTTTTTTTCTTTTTTTTTCACTCAATGTTTTTTCGATTTTTTTTTTACTCAATTTATTTATGGCTATGATCGAATCCGATGGGGATTGCCTACGTATTATGACACCGCATGAATCAGATCATTACGTAGTTTAGGAATACCGGGAATAAAGTACATAAGTTAGTTCTTTTTTTTCTTTCTTTTGGAATGTTTGAAAAGAAGAATTCGTAAAGGAGAAAGAAAAATATATATTTTTTTGGATTTTGATTATTTTTATTTTTGGATTTTTTGGGAGAAAGACTTCTAAAGAAGGAAAAAACATATATTTGGATTTTGAATTTTTTTTTCCGGTGAGAATCAGACCCGTGTAGTTCGGTGGATCAGAAATAAAATAGATAAACTAACTCTTTTTCATGTACAATTAATCCGACAAAATTTCCAAACAAAGAAAATATTTAAAAATTTTTTTTTGATTATTTTTTTTTTGGAATTGGTGAAAGAAAAACTTCTAAAGTAAAAAAAAAAATTGAATTTTTTTTTTTGCTTGTTTTTTTAAAATTTCAGAAGAAAGATTTTTATTTTTTTTGGATTTTGGGAGAAAGACTTTAAAAAAAAGGAAGAAAATATTTTTGGACTTTTGGTCTAAAAAAAAAAGAAGCTTCTAAAGAAGTAATTAAAGGAAAATATCTTTTTGGATTTTTAAAAATTGGGGGCCGAAACCGATGAGGTTTGCCTACGTATCTCACATCCGGTGAGAATCAGACCCGCGTAGTTTGATTAAAATTGACTATGTAATTTTTTTTTATATGAAAATTAATCTTTAAGAACCATATGCACTAAACCACATCATTTTTTCTCTTTTCGTTCAACCGATATATGCTAAAGTCGGTCGAGAGGAAAGCCTCCCAAATAATGCAACAAGTAGCACATAACATGACATAATGGTCTCCACAAGGTACGTGTCCTAAAAGAGAACTTGGCCCATGAGTCGAGCACTGCTAAGTCAAATGCACATGATGCAAATAAAGCGTAGCCTACTAGGGATATTCATTGCTTGTGGCTTATTCTTCTAAGTTTGTAAATCCTAAAGGAGATGGTATCTAGACCTGGCTTACCCGGGCGGACAACCCGAGCCGAGTAGCGTCAAGTATTACCAATAGTAGAACAACACTGGCTAGCTAACCACTCTCCCGCCTAAACATGTGTGACTAAATCCTTCACCAGAAGCTGGTAGGCTAACTGGCTTTATCTCAAGACATAAATTTTATGATGCGGGTAGGCAAACACAACATAAGTAATTATCAGAAGACTCACTGGGATGCGAGAGAGGATACAATTTATATGTACAGTTCAACAATATCAAGACAGTAAAAAGTGAACAAGTAGCACATTAGTCCCAAATAAATAACAATATATACAAAAATTAATAAAGCCAAATAAAGTTAATCTACAAGCTCGAATTCTTGAAATCCCCAGCAGAGTCGCCAGAGCTGTCACACCGCTTTTCTACCCCCAAAAGATAAATGTATTATTGATTATGGATGGTGGGTTAAAGAGTTTCTCCAATTAAAGTGACAAACTTGAATAGGGATTATTTTATTTACAGAGTTGCCACTTGGAATTGATTTTTTGGGTTTTCCAAGTCACCTTTTGTTTGAATCCCTAGTCAAAGGAAGATTTGACTCTTTTATTATTGGTCTGCAAAATAAAGTCCGGGTAAGAAATTCCGTTGACCGGGGAGAAGGTGTAAGGCATTTCCCGAGTCCCGTGGTTCTAGCACGGTCGCTTTATTGACTAAAATTGGCTTGAATTAATTTTGGACAAACTGTGATTGATTGGTTTTCATGTTTTATCTATGTACGCTTTTATTTCTTAATTAGATTTATGAGCCAACATTTACCTCATTTAAGAACAAATAAGCAGATACTTAAGACTTAAAATTTGAAGATGCCAAAATTTTAAAGCACTACGCATTTCATTTCTTACTCACTTGAATTTTAATTATCACGCTAGCCATCAATTAGTTAATTATATCAAATGGATAATTAATCACACTAAAACGAAGCCAACATGTTAATATTCTTCAAGGAACGATTCAAAGCCAACTAAAATAGGATGCTCAAAACTTAAAATATATAAAGATCATTCATGGTGTATATATTAAAAATAGTGATGCAATTAAGAGATGAACCTTAAGAAGAATCTAACTTTGAGAGGTTTACAGCATGGGACTCCAAAAGTAAATAATAACTCCAAACAGGACCTTGACGAACTAGAAACTTCGTCGGACAAGGCGCAGACCTCGACCTCACAACAAACTTTGAACCTAACCTCTTCGAACTCAGCCAACAATGAACGGACGAGGTCAACACCTGTCGGGTTTTAAACGGTGGTTCAAGGTGATTCCAATGGAGGTTTCAAAACTGTTTAGTGCTGATTTCGAGGGTCAAAACGGGCAGCAATTTTGGTGGTTTCTCGCTACTATTGCTGCTGCTTTTTGTTGCGGTTTTTAGTGTGAAAAAGAGTTATTTCTGGGTCATTTTCGCATCTGTTTTGGGGGTAATTTCGGGCTGAAATTTGAACTGCTTTTATAACCGAACTGCTCCTGCATTTTTGTACATGTTGCAGCTGATTTTCAATTGATTAAATTAGCTTTAGGGACTGACTTTCATGACTGAAATATGGGCTCTTTGGGGGGTGTTGAGGGTGGTTTAATAGAGGTAATGTTTAGGAAGAAGATGAATATGTGATGAGGAAGAAGAAGTGGAACATAGCTGATTTTTCTCCTACTCTTAGAGCTTTTTGGGTTTCCTCCTTTTTGTGTGTTATGTGTGTGTTTTATAGCTGAAAATGGGGTATGAGATTTGTGATAGGAGACAAGCATGAGGGACAAGGAGTGAGGAACAATGAAGAAAGTAGGGAGCAAAGTGTGGGGGGATCAGCATGGGGGACAAGTATGAAAGTGGAGTAGGGAACAAGCGTGTGGGATAAGCATGGGGAACAAAGCATGAGGGACAAGTATGTGGGACAAGCTTGGGGGACAAAGAAAAGTTGAGTGGGGATACGTCTGGGAAGCGGTAAATATTCAAGTACGGTAAAAAATTAGGTGCTCACATAATACATAAAAATATTTATATGTACTTACTAAAAAAAATATTTATTATAGTGTAGTTTATAAATAATTTTAAACATTTTTATAGTTTTATCTTTTAACGTACTATTTCAACTTTAGACTTATAATTGTTGAATGCATCAATAAGTTTTATAGCCCATAAATATTAATAACTCAAATAAAACTCAAACCAAAATTAAATAAATACTAATGCTAACAAAAGACATTCAATTCAATAACAGGAATGACAATAATGTTGCATATCTATTTTTTATTTTTTCATGATTTAGATAAAATGCATAACTTATTTTTATATTATTTTAATGTTTAATCTTATAATTAATAGTATTTATTAGTTGTACTTATTTTAGCATGACTTAGTACTTTTAGATTATATTTATTTTTATATTATGACTTATAATTCATTAGTAATATTTATTTTATACGATTTTATTATCTTTATTCTTGAATATTTTAGTACAATGCCATGACTCATCTCATATTTTATGTTATTTCTTGAAATACCTTATATAGTTGTGCCTTAATAGGACTAACGAAATATTTGGAGTACAAATTCTATGCTTTATATTATGAAGACTTTAAAAGAGAAAAAACTCAAAATACCCCAAAAATTTGAGAAACCCAAGAAAAATCGAGATTAAAAAATCCGACTTTTGCTAGTTTGGTTTGGTCTTTAGATTTAATAATTCGATAAAATTAATTTTATTTGTTAATTGTCAAATAACCCAACTTATATACATCCCTAACATTGATAGTACTGCATACTGCAAAGAATCTTTTATATTATTATTGTAACTTAACTTGTATTAATATATTACATGTATCATTTATTCTAGGCTATCAACCAGTGCTATTTTTTTTATATAGAGTTGCACATGTATTTACTTTTTAAATAATCTGATACACGTAATTATTTAATTTTATAATCTGCCAGTGCGTAAAAGTTATATTGATTTTTTTAGAAAACAGTTGTGTTTAGATCATTAGGAGTTATTTTTTGGAGAACCAAATAAAAAAAATTGTTTTCTGGTTTTAGAGGACTTTTTTCAGAAATTTTATAAATTTAACACTTTGGCAGCACTAGATAGTCATGCCTCTTTTGAGAAATTTGATCAGTCTTACTGATCTCATTCTACTTATTTAATTAATTTTGAATGAATCAACAAATACAGATCTCCCCTAATAATTATTTGTTGCCTAGTCGATATTTACGTATGTTCAATTATTCGTTGCTTCTGTTCTTTCGGAATGTAGGAAAATCAACCGAGTCTAGAGCAAAATACCAATCCTAACCATAAACTTCATGAACCAACCAAAATATTCTGTCTAGTACCACTCATTAATCATGTAAAAGATGACTATTATATCACCGAAACATAGAAGGACGATTGGTAAGTTTTTCTAATTCACGTTGATTAAAATAATGCCATATTGTCTACTCCATTTGTTCCAAAAATGGACACTATTTTATTATTAGTCTATTTTAAATTTCCAATAAGAAATATTACCTTCATATAATTGGAATCAATTTAACTTAAACTTTTTATTTTTTTATTTAAAATTTTATAGTCACACAAATATTATTATATATTAAGAATTTAAAGTTTCGAAAGTAATATAATCACATTAATATTATATTATATTTTAAATTAAACTCTAAGCTAGTTTTAAAAGTTTTTCTTTCTTTATAAACTTCATATCAAATCAAATTAGTCTGTCATATATATATATATATATAAAATTAGTTTTTCTTAGGATGCATGGAGTACCAACTTTGGTTACCACGCAAGTTGCCATTAAAATATTGTACCTTAATTTAGAGATAAGAAAAGAAAAGGAATATGTAATGGTGGACCAATATTGACTGGCAAAATTAAAGGGACAAAGCTAGCTAGATCGAGTATCTTATCAATCCAACATATATGGCAAATAAAGCAGGTACATGTGATTGTCTGATTTTAGTGTATCATATCAAACACCTAAGATATATGTACCACTGACCGTACTATCTATCATCCATCTTGGACCAGCTAAATTAGGGTTTCCGCTGAGCTCTTCTTTTTATAGCGGCAGTGTACGGATATGTTTGTGCGAATCTCTATTAATTTTATAAAAGAATATGTTTTTTTTACCAGTATAAATATGAGGAGCCCTGTCCATCAAAATTTGATTATATAAATAAGAAGAAATCATCTTACTATTTTGTTTTCGTTGAGATTTCATAAACGTAAGACCTCATAGTTCTCGACTCGATCTCATTGCTCATTAGGCCACACGAAGTTTTGTTACAGCGTATGATTTGGATACTACCTTCTCCTGTTATAACCTAGTAAATATAAAACACTTGTCCACCCACATTTTATAACCCTACCTGACTTGTCAAAAGTACTTCATATATACCAATAATTTCTTATCTGAAATGGTTAGAAATAAATTAGTTAATAGTAGAAAATTTTGAATAGTTACACTTTTAAACGTAGAGGTAATATATTTCCTTTTATTAAACCAATTTATCCTTCTTTGACACTTAAAACGATTTTGATATATAAACAGTTGCATCTGTAACTTAGAAATAAATAAGCCAGATTTCCAAATTAAAGAAATGCAGCAAGTTTGAACTACAAATAATTTTTTCTAATTCATTTTCAACTTCAATTTTAAATACTCTTTTAAAACTTTTTTTTTAACTTAAATCAAATATTATCCGACATGAACCCAGCCACCACTCACCAGCCTCATTTAGAAAAGTGAAAATAGCAAGTTGGGTTGTCAGAATAGAAGGACGTTGTAATTCTGGGGTGTTTCCAAGGAATATATGGAAGATATTTGCATTTTCTCCAATCTCCCTCATGTTTGTGATTTATTGTTTCAACTCAAATCTTTTTGTAAAGTTCGTTCCTAGCTTCCAATCATTTTGTTTTATCAATAAATGAGAACTATTAGCATATATGAAACTTTTATTTTACTCAAATATCTTTTTTGTTAAAAAAAATATAAACAATTAGTTAACTGATGATCTAAATGGAATCATGATAAATCTGGAAATTGAATGGTAGCTCAATAGTGTAGTTATTATCTTGCATATAAAGGTGCCAGATTCATATTAATTCTAACCAAACTACTTCTTCTAAGCTTCACAAAATAGAAAAAATAAATAATGAAGCTAAGTAGCCGCTCACACAACTAATAAAACTAAAAATAACTGATAAATATATTATATATATATATTATATGAATATAATTATGTATAATCTAGATATATCGGTTAAAAAAATAACATAATAATTTTCCTTGGGAAAACATTACTAATAAGTAATAACTAATAGCAGAATTTTGTACAAGAGGAAGGCAGCGGCAAGTCGTGGAGTCACATAATCCACACAGTATACAGATAAGTTTAAGATAATTTTGGAGACATCCTTGGAATTATGCTAAAAACAAGACTATTCTTCCTAGCTAGCTAGATTTGCTTCCCTGAAAAATGGTAAAAAGATCATGTCGAAATTTAAAGCTGCAACTCAATCTGTCTATAATTAACTGGTGGTCCAGCACATCAACAAATTAAAGAAAAAGAATTTGATAATGACATTTGTCTCTAGAATAATTCATATACATTGGGTAGAAATGAATTTGATCACTAGCAAAAACGCGTGTATATTTAGAGTTTAATTAACAGCTTGTTTGGACAGTTATTACATATTATTTTTAATGTATCATATTGTATTATATTATATTATTTATTAATATAATATTTAAATAAATTATATTATTTTATGTTATTTCATAATATTACGTAACAATAATTTAAATAATAAGATTATGGGGTAGAATAATTATTTAAAAAGGTAAGATAAAGAGTAAAATCGAATTATAGTAAGAGCAGGATTTAAAAAAAAAGATAACGACGCGGTCACACCAAATCGGTATGTAAATTGGATTTAACAGTATGATACATTAAAATTTAAAAAATAATCAAAATAAATATTATATTTAAAGTAAAAATACGATACAATATAATAAGTAACAACCATCCAAACAAGTTGTCATGGTACTCGCACCATGTGCTTATATACTTTAATAATTACTAATAAGTTATGTAAATACGTATATCATTTAGCCATAATTAGTAATTAAGAGGTAAATGTATATTTGAAAGATGTATTTCTAACCTTCATTAGTTTAGTATAAATATAAGGTGTTAATAAATTTTTACTTGATCACATATAGGTAATAGGTCCACTGATTTTTATATGAAAGAGATAAATATGAAAAAAGAGCACAAAAGCGACTCACATTATTTCACACTTCGTTTTGTCCGATCTTGTTTTCTTTTATTTTGCTTTTCTAATTTTAGTAAAAAAAATGTCTTGGATTTTGATTGTATTTGCTAAAATCTCCTATGCGCTTATTGCACTTTATCTACTTTGTCGCAAAAAATAAGTACACAACTGGTTTTGAAAGTCAACAAACTTTTTAAATATTCTTAACCCTAAAAATTTGTGATTTATAGTAGCTTCTATAATAAATTTCGATTTAGTTTTTAAAAATAAGATATTATGTCTTAATTTATGTCACAAATCAAATTCTTTAATCCTCATATTCCGAAGCTCAATAAAAGATAATTGCTGGAAACTTAGGTCAAGATAGGTTTTCATTAAATTTGACTTATTAAGCCAGTGGTCACGTAATTTTTGTTTCAAATAAAGCTCAATACTTTCCTAACATACTGAACTTGTGGATTTATTTGGCTGCTTTACAAATCATAAACATTTGGTGACGATCTGAAAAAATAGATTACGTAGTTTCCACAAGCTTATGTGTTCAACACACTAGCTAAGACTTATCCACATACCAAAAAAGTTGTCAATTATTTTAATAATAAGGATTTTCTAAAAAGGTAAGTGCGTATTGTTCACCAAGAAAAAGGCAAACCACAATATATACTTACTAACTAAGCAACGCAAAAGAAGTACTAAAACCAAAAATATGTGGTCGGTGGCAATTTCCAAAAGAGTCCTAAAAGCTTTGATTATAATCAATCTTATTTCTTTCTTTACTTAAAAAGAAGAAATTTCAAAAAGCCAATTGCAATGAGACGTTTTGTTCAATAAAATATAATCCCTTTTCCCCCCTTACGTACCGCCATGCACCACACTTTTTCATACTTTGGTCTTCTCTCTTCAATTGGCTGCAATTTAGTCCATTAAAGAGTTGAAGCTGACATAAATTTAGAAATAGATATGTATGCCATCTGAGTTGCAATGAGGCATAGGTTGATCAATGATTGTAGTTTTCACTATAAACAATCCCTCTACCATTAAGCAGATATCTCAAGCTCTAGCTTGGGGAATGAAAACAAAATCCTAATGCAGAATATTTTCCTCTTTAGTAAGTCTTATGCAACGTAAATTCGAATTAGTCGAACTCCAATGCGATTCGTATCTAGGGACGGAACTAGAACGCGACCTACGGGTTCGGCTGAACCCAGTAAATTTTGTCTCAACTATGTATTTGTCTTAAGAAATTTATCGAATATATGTAATTTCTTAATTTAGAACTCACTAACTTAAACAAATTAGATTTCAGAGTCCATAAACTTCAAATTTCAACTCTGTCTCAGTTCGTATCTTAAGGACGATTCATATCTTAAGAAGTGCCACTTGTCATTATTCTCGGGCTTACTCCTTTAATATGTATGTTTTTTAAAGTTGCCACAAGGCACAATTAAATGGTAAACTTGAAAATGTTTATGGATTTCGACTTTTGGTTTGATTTCTCTCTGTTATTCTTCCCTAGAACTATAATTATTCATAAGAATTACTGATTCTTCTATGGAAGTAATAAGAAATATCGTTCACTTGACGTCTGTTATATGTAGTTATTAGATTTGTAATAATTTGTTTTCCATTACTTGAAGAAAACATAAAGGTGATGAGGCTGCAAATGGCAATATGAAAGATTCAATTTGTTGTCTTAAGGCTAACTACCCAACAATGGCATCACTATTAAAGTTCTAAGCTTTGTCATGAAAAGCACACATTTTACATTCTAAAGACACCAATAGTCACACTCCACACGACCTTTTAATGCACATATTAAATCATTTTCCTTCAGAAAGATGATGATGTATGCATTGTCTTATTCATAACTTGTCTTTTGGATAATACTTTTACTGAGAGTTTGCCTCTTACCCCACCACCCCAACCATGTTTGATCCCCCACCCACGCCTTTTTCGGGGTGCCACATCCATTCAACACATGTGATTATTAGGTCTCTATTTCATATTCTTGATTTTATATGTTTTGCTAATAGTTTTGTAGTATCATACTAGGGAGAAGATTTTGGCTATTTTTTTCAATTGTTTTTAAAACAATGTTTGTTCATGGAATATGATTAGTGTTTGAAAAAATTTCAAAGTTCCCAAATATTGGTTTAGACAGTTTTTTGGGTAAAAGTTTTTCTTCAACTCACAAAATTTTAACTTTTTTTCAAATAAAATGTATATCCAAACATAACTTTAACTTCCCAAAATTAGTTTCTAACACAACTTCAAAAACTCTTTTTCAAATTTCAATCAAATCTATGTCCAAACGCTAGTGTAGGTTATCGGTAACAATTAACAATATGGCAAAGAATGGTGGGTCCGTGGAATTGTTACAAAAAGACAAATCAAATCATGAATATTGAGATATAATTAAGCAAATAAAAGTATATTTTTTTTAGATAAGTTAATATTAGATGATATTGTTACAAATTCAATATGGTATTAGAGCACACATAGGTCATGGGTTCATGAAACGAATCAAAGCCTGCACTGAGATAAAATTAAGTAAATAAAAATGTGTTATATTTAATAAAAGTGTGTCATATTTAATAACTTAAAACTTACAATTCAACTATATTGTGCCATACTGTTGTAACATTTCACTAAACATCTCTGGGGGATTTTTGAACTCCATGTAAGTAAATGAACCTCCATTTGAAGTGTTCAGAACTTTCAATGCAATCAAATAATATGGCAGCTCAAGTATTAATCAGCTGATTGTCCCCTGAATAAATCTTCTCAATAATTGCTTTCATAATCTTTTACCTTTGAGTAGCAATAAAAGAAAATAGACAAGGCAATAAAGATTATATCTCTCACGAATTCGTGTCCACTAGAGTGTATGCTTATCCAATATTAGGCTTCAACTTTCTTGGAGCCACACAACACGTTTTCTTTTTGAGTACCTTTGTCATTTTTGGTGAACTATAGGACAAAAGAGAAGGATACGTTTTCAAATATTGAATTTGAAAGAATAGGGAGCAGACTCATCTTTTGTGTAAAGAAAATTAAGCAATAATACCATTTTCTTGGGGAAAAAGTGTGACATAAAAATAAAAGAAAATGAAAACGGACCTAATAATAACCTAAACTACGAGATTGGTATTGAGTGATGCTTGCAATTTCACACAGCATCAAGGTTTCAATCATATAAAAGATTGTCCACTTTTCTCTCTATATATGTATTTACCGGAAAAATCGGATAACGTTATATTTGTGTATGGTTCTAAGGATATGCGATACAATTCGATATAAATCGCGTAGAGAAATAAAAATATGAGTATTGTTGACTGTAAGAATGAAAATAACGAGCAAAAGGGGATAACTATCAATAAGAAGTGATCTTTCGTTCAGCCTCTTTTAGCTTACAAGGATTCGCCCTTTTATAGAAGAGGGTCATTACAAAAAATAATAAAATAAAATATATAATGGAAGGCCCATGATGAATTGTCTCTTCCTTGATTCCCGCCAAGATTCTCTCTCTTGGTGCGGTTGCAACGGCTCTTGTTTGTGAGCTCGATACTAGCTCGAACTCGTTACTGGGTCGGGCCTTTCGGTCTTGGATTGAGTTCGACCTTCGAGATGGGCGTCACGCATTTCCGACCTCGAAGCAGTGCCTTGCGGATCGATTCGGTCATGGACTCGATAGGATTATCGAGCCACCTCCTTGAGCGACCTTCGGGCTCGAGGCTCGTTAGTACCGACCTCAAAGCTCACTCCCAAAATCTCATTCCGACTTTTTAACACTTGAACTCGATCGAACATAGGAAGGCCAAAATCTATTTCGACTGTATACAAATAGTCCCCTCGTTTCTCGGAAAAGGATGTGACGAGAAACGATATGATTTCCCAGCAGCTCGATCAGATATATACTGATGTTTTTATCGATCCCGACCATGACGTATGTAATGCTCGATCATCTTATGCGTTTTTACAGTCCCCGACTTTATCGAGGATAACCGAATTTTTTCTTCCCTTGTGAGAATTGCTAGTTACCTTCGGTCCTTGGTGACCGGAGAAGATCAATCAGTGATAAATGCGATGGGGCCCGCCTGTCTTTTCAACGAGGCCCAATATGCTTTGAATCAGGTAACTTCTGATGGCGTTTTCGTCGCTTCTTTTACAGAGAGTTGTAGGTAATTCTAATGTTTCTCCTTTTGTTTGCAGGCTTCGATGTTGCATCACGAGGCTTTTCTCCGAATCAGGGAGGAGCATGATGCCAAGGTTCGGAGCCTCACTGAGAAGAGTGACTCGTGCAAGCTTCTTAGTGAAAAACCTTCAAGCAGATTTGACAGCGGCTCGGGAAGAGCATGAGGAGATGGCTGAGCAGGTATTCCGAATGCTCCATGATAGTGAAGATGAAAAAGAGATAACCACTAACGATCCGATTCTGCAGGTTCGGCAGAGGATCGAGCAGATTGGATGACTTAATTCCCAGGTAGATGCGCTGCTGGCCGAGGCGGAAGAATTTAAAAGGTGTATGGATAACATTGCCTCGAAAAAATGAAGCCGTCGAAGCTCAGTTGGAGCTGTTTAATGCCCAACTTTGATCTGTGAAAGAAAATGCTCTGGGGCTGATCGGAAAGATAAAAGAGCTTCAATATCGGTTGGATTTGGCCACTTTAGATAAAGCAGTTTTGGCCAAAGAACTCGAAGTGGCCAGATCTGACATGGTCGAGGCCAACAAAAGAGTCGATGCCAAAAGTGGCTTAGTTCAGGATCGATGTCGAAGTTAATCAAGCCAAAGCAGCGGGCATGGTCGAACATGCAAAGCGGCAGGCTCACAGAGAGGCTCTCGAAGGGGTCAAAGCACAGGGCTTTGATATTGGGGCCGAGATTGAAGTCGGATAACGTTATATTTGTGTATGGTTCTAAGGATATGCGATACAATTTGATATAAATCGCGTAGAGAAATAGAAATATGAGTATTGTTGACTGTAAGAATGAAAATAACGAGCAAAAGGGGATAACTATCAATAAGAAGTGATCTTTCGTTCAGCCTCCTTTAGCTTACAAGGATTCACCCTTTTATAGAAGAGGGTCATTATAAAAAATAATAAAATAAAACATATAGTGGAAGGCACATGATGACTTGTCTCTTCCTTGATTCCCGCAAATTTCTCTCTCTTGGTGCGGTTGCAACGACTCTTATTTGTGAGCTCGATATTGGCTCGAACTCGTTACTGGGTCGGGCCCTTCGGTCTTGGATTGAGTTCGACCTTCGAGATGGGCGTCGCGCATTTCCTACCTCGAAGTAGTGTCTTGCGGATCGATTCGGTCATGGGCTCGATAGGATTATCGAGCCGCCTCCTTGAGCGACCTTCGGGCTCGAGGCTCGTTAGTACCGACCTCAGAGCTCACTCCCAAAATCTCATTCCGAATTTTTAACACTCGAACTCGATCGAACGTAGGAAGGCCAAAATCTATTTCGACCGTATACAGATAGTCCCCTCGTTTCTCGGAAAAGGATGTGGCGAGAAACGATATGATTTCCCAGCAGCTCGATCAGATATACACTGATATTTTTATCGATCCCGACCATGACGTATGTAATGCTCGATCATCTTATGCGTCTTTACAGTCCCCGACTTTATCAAGGATACCTAAATTTTTTCTTCCCCTATGGGAATTGCCAGTTACCTCCGGTCCTTGGTGACCAGAGAAGATCAATTAGTGATGAATGCAGTGGGGCCCGCCTGTCTTTTCAACGAGGCCCAACATGCTTTGAATCAGGTAACTTCTGATGGCGTTTTCGTCGCTTCTTTTACACAGAGTTGTAGGTAATTCTAATGTTTCTCCTTTTGTTTGCAGGATTCGGTGTTGCATCACGAGGCTTTTCTCCGAATCAGGGAGGAGCATGATGCCGAGGTTCGGAGCCTCACTGAGAAGAGTGACTCGTGCAAGCTTCTTAGTGAAAAAACTTCAAGCAGATTTGACAGCGGCTCGGGAAGAGCATGAGGTGATGGCTGAGCAGGTATTCCGAATGCTCCATGATAGTGAAGATGAAAAAGAGATAACCACTAACGATCCGATTAAGCAGGTTCGGCAGAGGATCGAGCAGATTGGATAACTTAATTCACAGGTAGATGCGCTGCTGGCCGAGGCAAAAGAATTTAAACGGTGTATGGATAACCTTGCCTCGAAAAAATAAAGCCGTCGAAGCTTAGTTGGAGCTGTCTGATGCCCAACTTTGATCTGCGAAAGAAAATGCTTTGGGGCTGATCGAAAAGATAAAAGAGCTTCAGTATCGGTTGGATTTGGCCACTTTAGATAAAGCGGTTTTGGCCAAAGAACTCGAAGTGGCCAGATCTGAAATGGTCGAGGCCAACAAAAGAGTCGATGCCAAAAGTGGCTTAGTTCAGGATCGATGCCGAAGTTAATCAAGCCAAAGCAGCGGGCATGGTCGAACATGCAAAGTGGCAGGCTCGGAGAGAGGCTCTCGAAGGGGTCAAAGCTCAGGGCTTCGATATTGGGGCCGAGATTGAAGTCGCCAGGGCGGGGGAGAACAAAGCTCGGAGGTTGGCCTTTCCTGAGGAGGACTCCGATGAGTTGGGGGAGTGTAAAGATGAGGACGATACCGATAATACGGCCTCCGATGAGGATTGAGTCATTTAGGGACTTAGGTCGATCGTTGCGTTCTTGTGATACCGCTTTCGGTTTTTGTATAAAGACCTTCCTTTTGGGAGAGTAGCCGCCTCTGTACAATAAATTTGTAAATATAAATCTTTCTTCTTTTTGAAGAGAAATGGCCTTTCAAACTAAATAGATAGTTTAAATTTAAATCTCTGTTGCCTTCGGGCCTCGTGGGTAGTCCCCTTTGCTTTATCGGGCTCGAGCGTCCTTCAGCTTAAATAGTCAAGTGTTTGTTTTAATTCGAAGAAATGAGTAGTTTTGCTCGAAATAATGTAGCTCGTAGGCGTAATAGTCAAAGTAGCCCGTAGGCTTAATGGTCGAGTGAGTGATTGCTCGAACTCGAAATAAAGGTAGCCCGTAGGCTTGGCAGTCGAGTGGATGATTCAAACTCGATGCAATATAGCCCGTAGTCTTAATGGTCGAGTGAGTGATTGCTCGAACTCGAAATAAAGGTAGCCCGTAGGCTTGGCAGTCGAGCGAATGATTCGAACTCGATGCAATATAGCCCGTAGGCGTAATAGTCAAAGTAGCCCGTAGGCTTAATGGTCGAGTGAGTGATTGCTCGAACTCGAAATAAAGGTAGCCCGTAGGCTTGGTAGTCGAGTGAATGATTCGAACTCGATGCAATGTAGCCCGTAGGCGTAATAGTCAAAGTAGCCCGTAGGCTTAATGGTCGAGTGAGTGATTGCTCGAACTCGAAATAAAGGTAGTCCGTAGGCTTGGCAGTCGAGCGAATGATTCGAACTTGATGCAATATAGCCCGTAGGCGTAATAGTCAAAGTAGCATGTAGCTTAATGGTCGAGTGAGTGATTGCTCAAACTCGAAATAAAGGTAGCACGTAGGCTTAGCAGTCGAGTGAATGATTCGAACTCGATGCAATGTAGCCCATAGGCGTAATAGTCAAAGTAGCACATAGGTTTAATGGTCGAGTGAGTGATTGCTCGAACTCGAAATAAAGGTAGCCCGTAGGCTTGGCAGTCGAGTGAATGATTCGAACTTGATGCAATGTAGCCCATAGGCGTAATAGTCAAAGTAGCCCGTAGGCTTAATGGTCGAGTGAGTGATTGCTCGAACTCGAAATAAAGGTAGCCCGTAGACTTGGCAGTTAAGTAAATGATTCGAACTCAATGCAATGTAGCCCGTAGGCGTAATAGTCAAAGTAGCCCATAGGCTTAATGGTCGAGTGAGTGATTGCTCGAACTCAAAATAAAGGTAGCCCGTAGGCTTGGCAGTCGAGTGAATGATTCAAACTCGATGCAATGTAGCCCGTAGGCGTAATAGTCAAAGTAGCCCGTAGGCTTAATGGTCGAGTGAGCGATTGCTCGAACTTGAAATAAAGGTAGTCCATAGGCTTGAGAGTCGAGCGAATGATTCGAACTCGATGCAATATAGCCCGTAGGCGTAATAGTCAAAGTAGCTCGTAGGCTTAATGGTCGAGTGAGTGATTGCTCAAACTCAAAATAATGGTAGCCCGTAGGCTTGGCAGCCGAGTGAATGATTCGAACTTGATGCAATATAGCTCGTAGGCGTAATAGTCAAAATAGCCCGTAGGCTTAATGGTCGAGTGAGTGATTGCTCGAACTCAAAATAAAGTTAGATCGTAGGCTTGGCAGTCGAGTGAATGATTCGAACTCGATACAATGTAGCCCGTTGGCATAATGGTCGAGTGAGCGCTCGTTCGAACTCGATCCTGTTTGCATAATAAATCTTGAACATAGAATATCGGTAAAGAAGAGAGCTTTCTTTGCAAGTCATTATACATGGGTTCATGTTTTGCGTCAGAGCTCGGGCCAACTACATAAGCATGGTTCGGTTTGACCATTTGTCCCTTACAACGTTTCCCGTTGAGACACTATTTGTCATGAAATAACGAAGTAACTTCCTTTGCACTAAGCTTGATAATCATCACAGATGCGTTCAATGATAAAGCTCCCATATGTACGAGGTTGATTTTAAAGAGGCCTCGGATACTCAGCAGTAGTATCGTTTTCGCTATATGGCTGGTATCGATCTCTGGTCCACTTTTACTTTTTCGTAATGGACCTAGAAGTCAACTGGTCATCTTCGACTCTTATTTTGGATTGATATCAATTGTGCATATCGGTCAAAGTAATAGCTGGGTACTCGATCAGATTTTGCTTCAACCGCTGTGAAGCCATCGAGCTCCGCTCATTTAAACCTTGAGTGAAAGCTTGAACAGCCCAATCGTCTATGATTGGTGGCAGATCTATTCGTTCCATTTGAAAACGAGCTACGAACTCCTTTAGCATCTCGTTATCCTTTTGTATTATCTTGAACAAGTCCGACTTTCTGGTTTCGACCTTTATGGCTCTGGCATGTGCTTTTACGAAGCAATCTGCAAGCATAGCAAAAGAATTAATGGAGTTAGATGGTAAATTATGATACCATATCATTGCCCCCTTTGGCAGGGTTTCATCGAATTTTTTTAATAAGACAGATTCGATCTCATCATCTTCCAAATCATTGCCCTTGATAGCACACGTGTAAGAAGTGACGTGCTCATTGGGGTCGGTCGTTCCGTTATATTTGGGTATTTCGGGCATATGAAATTTTTTGGGGATTGGTTTTGGGGCTGCACTCGAGGGAAAAGGCTTTTGAATGAAAATTTTCGAATCTAGCCCTTTTATCGTTGGTGGAGCTCCCGGGATCTGGTCGACCCTGAAATTATATGTTTCTATTTTTTTATCGTTGGCTTCGACTCGTTTTGTGAGTTCCTCGAGCAATTTAGTAATTTCGGGAGTAGTCCCCGATTCTTGCTCATTTGACTTCTCTATGACTGGTTCCGTTCTGTGGGTGACTTCTCGAAGCGGATTGGGCTCTGGCCTGCTTTGTACCTGAGTTTGGCTCTGCAACTGAGCTATCGCTATTTACTGGGCTTGTAACATCTCGAAGATCATCCGTAAACTGACTCCGATCTCCTCCATGTTATGGGTGTCTCGAGCTATGGATCGAGTACCGCCCTGAGTTCTTCTTTCCGGTTCGGAACGCTGATTCGCCTCTAGAGCTATTTGTGAATTGACATCCAATGGTACTTCGGCTCGAATTTCGGGTGCTTCGATTCGAGCCTCAGTGCCATCATCGAGTGGCCTTCCGGCCCGGGTGCCAAGTTGTTGGTTTCATCTTGAAGGCCAGCTTCGTGGTCGATAGGTGAAGCCATTGCTGATTAGATGTTGCAAACTGGCGTGTACTTTAGATTTATACCAAACGATCACTGTTACCCTTAGCCCCACGGTGGGCGCCAAACTATTTACCGAAAAAATCGGATAACGTTATATTTGTGTATGGTTCTAAGGATATGCAATACAATTCGATATAAATCGCGTAGAGAAATGAAAATATGAGTATTGTTGACTGTATGAATGAAAATAACCAGCAAAAGGGGATAACAATCAATAAGAAGTGATCTTTCGTTCAGCCTCCTTTAGCTTACAAGGATTCCCCCTTTTATAGAAGAGGGTCATTACAAAAAACAATAAAATAAAACATATAGTGGAAGGCCTATGATGACTTGTCTCTTCCTTGATTCCCGCCAAGATTCTATCTCTTGGTGCGGTTGCAACGGTTCTTGTTTGTGAGCTCGATACTGGCTCGAACTCGTTACTGGGTCGGGCCCTTCGGTCTTGGATTGAGTTCGACCTTCGAGATGGGAGTCGCGCATTTCCGACCTCGAAGCAGTGCCTTGCGGATCGATTCGGTCACGGGCTCGATAGGATTATCGAGCCACCTCCTCAAGCGACCTTCGGGCTCGAGGCTCGTTAGTACCGACCTTAGAGCTCACTCCCAAAATCTCATTCTAGCTTTTTAACACTCGAACTCGATCGAACATAAGAAGACCGAAATCTATTTCGACCGTATACAATATGTCCTCCATTATTCACTGTCCACCATCACATAAAAATAAAATAAAAAGAAAGAACGAAAAATTATCAGCTACAGTACAATTACCAAAATCTTAAGAATGAGACACAGAATATTCTTCCACTTGTGAACTTTCAAGAAGAAGATCGATTCTTGTGATCTCTCCATAAACCCAAGATATTTTTCTTAGACCATCCCAAATCTAAGTCTTTTCCACAAAAAAGGTTCTTTATATTTGCAAAAAGAGGTAAAAGACATGTCCAACTCATCCATCTCAAAATTTTGCTCTCTTCACTTTAATCATTATTTCTTTCATTTTAATCTTTCACAAAATCTAAACCTCAGCTACTTCATTCAAATAATTCATGCAAAGCTATGCACCTTGCTGCCTTTTCCATCACAAGAAGATTACCTTTTTTGTGCATAATCTTAAAGCTAAAGAAAAAATGTGAACAGCCTTAGTTTACTCACCAACCAAATCCCTTTACTTTTGCTCCATGAAATATGCTTTGTTAGATCTTTGTCTGGAAACATATAGAATGCTAAGATCTTGATGAGTTGATTCGTCATCTTAATGGGTAAACCTCTGCCAAGACATGTTAAATCGTGTTTGGTGATTTGGAAACCTTTTTTTGGAAACAAACATGGGACGGCGCTGAGAAAAATGTTTTCTTTGACTTCTTCACCAATATTTGAAGTAATCCCACTAATTTAGGAACATAAACTTATCTATTCCTCACAGGAACTGCTGAGACAAAACAAATTTCAGATGCGACTTTAGATGTTGATTTCTTAATCTTTTAAAGAAATTCACATATTCAGTCTATGTAGACAATACAATAAATAATAAGTGGTTAAAAATATTGAAAAGTTTAGAAAATCATTAAGGAGAAATTGTTTTGACTCCCCAATATAGTGACAAAGTAACATATTTCAATTGACAATCTAATGATTTCAGTAAGCATAACTCCACAAGTTAATAGTAGCTGTTATAAGAACATTTTCGCAGTCATCAACATTTTTCAATATGACCATATTCTGTAAAGATTACTGATTTTATTTTCTTCAGGTCTTGTCCAATGTGCTTTATTATTGTATCTTGCTCTGGCATTAGAACATCAGAACTGCTATTTCAACATGCATTTCTCAGTCACAGATGATCTGACTTAATGTTAATGGTCCAACACTACTACAGGCGTTCCCAGTACGATGTGAAGTTTCATATGTTTTCACATTCATTACTTTTAGCTCGCAGGCGAACAACTCATGTAGTCAGACAATATAAGCAACTTACGATTTTAGAGATTAAAAAAGTGCTTAGAACCAGCAATTGACATTTAAAGATTCATTCAACAGAGGTATAAGAGGCTACAGCAGGATGCAAATTTGTAGGTTGTAACAGGGTAAAATACATTAATATATCACATTTTACAAACAATTCAGCAGATGCCAACTCAACTTTTCTCAGCGTTTTAATATTGACAACTACCATGAGAGAGCACTTATCTAGGTGATAAAAAAGCCTGCATTTTTCTTACAATGCTCTCAGGAGATTGATCAAAATGTATACAATGCGAATTATTGACATTTTATAATATGATTAACAGGTTGATAGATATTCCTGTAGTAACAGCTCACTCTATCTGACAGGCGCTGATATTCCTGTAGTAACGGGTCAAGAAAACCTCACGTTCGTATACCTGCCCAAGACATCTAACTCTCTGTTCTGGTGTTGCAGGATCATTAATTATGTTCTTCAAACTGACTTTAGTTTAAGGACACAAGTACATACATTTATCTTCCAGGAGATGCAAACCTTGATTTACTTCTACATCGATTTAGAATTGGATCCATTGGTGGTGATAAGTTGACTGCCTGACGCATAATCTCTGCAGTACAAGATTTTCAACATCACAAAAAAATCATATAAATCAACCAGAATTAACTCAAAAGACCTTTAACAATAGCATAAAAGCATTTCCAGGAAAACATATTTAAATAGATAGAGTTAGACTTCCTCGGAAATATTAATGCAAGATCGGAAAGAATTTGACCATTTCCAGACTATAGTCGCCAGTTAGCAATTGCAGCAATGTTTAAATCAATCACTTCATATGTTGACATGAACAGGGGCAACATGTGAAAAAAAATTATACTCTCTCAGAAAAGTGGCATTGTTTTACCCACTTCATCCCATTTTATTTGACCTGGGTTAACTTTCAGAAAGTTTAATTGAAAACAAATGAATTATTATATTGAGTTTGGTAGGCATAGCTCAAAGTTACTGTCTGAGAGGCAAATCTTGCCGTTTTAAGCAAGAATTCATATATGACAAGCAACTTAGGTCAAATAAAATCCCATAGGAGTATAAAACATGGAAAACTCCGATGACAAGGCACTTATCAATCACATAACTACAAGTTACTAATTGCTCCTCGCAATCTTTTCTGAATCAGTAAGGAAGGACAGCAGGAAGTACAGGATAAGAGAAGATTAAAAGAAGTTAAGATGACTACCACAACTTTAATCACCTATAGCAACCGTTAATCAGATCACTGTGGAGGAACAGAAGTACATGGTAAGATACAATGACACGGAAGAGGTTCAACAAATCGGAGGCTCAGAGCCATGCACGTCATTCCGCATGACATTGAGCCTTATAGATCTTTAGCTGATCTTGGAAAATTGGGGTTAATTTTGGGCGAATAACTTGGATTAGTACAATACAATAAGCCTTCAAAAAGTTCACCCTAGATAATCTCCTTTTCTTTTCATTAGTCAGAGAATATCATTACTCCATAAACACAAAGTTGGTGTCAAGTATTATGCACAAGATCTGTATGAGACTTTTCTTGAGTCATTTTCCCCCAAGTTGGACCAATTACCCACAAAATTTATTCTTCTCACACCAAAAATAACTTTGGAATAAAAAGGATCTCTTAATGCTTTTACGTTTTTCTAATTACTATAAAACACACTTCTATTCTTATCGTTCCAATGTTCCATAGACTCCAAAATAGAATATAGATTGCTTCATAATAATGAGAAAGAAGTACAAAGCATTAAGAGACCTTTTTCATCCCATCAACTTTGTCAATATTAATTTTTAATAAAGTAATAGTTTTCTTGATTTTCGCCAAACTCCAGTATACAAGAAGTGTACAAAAAACTTTTTTCATATTATTCTTAATGTATCACGCAATGGTACTCTTGTAACCAATCTAAGATGGATTTTGCAAGGAATAAAGGTGCCTGATCCCCCCCAACCACAAAAAATGAGAAGATAGCCAAACTTTCTATGTAACCTCCGTTTCAAAAGGAATGAAAAGGGGGTTTCGAAATAGAGGGGTCAACCTTCTAATTGTCGGTCTCAATTCCGACATTAGTTTTTATTTTTTATCTTTTTAAAAATAAAATTAACAATAGGTCAAAAATACTACTCCCTCCATCCCATGTGATAGCGTTTGACTAGCCATGGAATTTAATAAATTAAAGAAGACTTTCGACATGTAAGCCAAATATATGCAAAGTACCATGTTAAACGAGTAGCGGTGAGAGTTCCACGTGTCTTTTCATTTTAAATAAGTAGAAGTGAGGATCCCAACAAGGCATGTCATTAAGAGTAAAATGGGGATGCTGGAATTTAATAGTGTCCAGAAAGATAAAGATGTTACTATTTTGGACAAACTAAAAAGGAAGTGCATTACATAAAATGGGACAAGAGGAAGTATAACTAACAATTTTTTAAAATTTAATGGAAAGTTTGTGGTCAAAGAATATGCCATATAAAGTGAAACAAAGGGAGTACTAATCACCTATTCCTACCAAAATAATGCAATTACATTAGTGCTCCTGCATACGCACCACTCTTCCATTTTTTCACAACTTCTCAAATTAGAACCATGTTCACTCAACATATTCTTACCAAAGTTCTACAAAGACATTGTCAAAAGGATGTGTGAAAGGAATATTGACGAGCCTTGAGGCTGTGATCGAGTCAATCTGAAACTTTCTACAAGTTGAGATACAAAAAGCAACTTGCAAATCGGACTGTATTGAAAACACGATGTCCTAGCTAATACAACTCACTGAAGCAATTGAAGAGTTAGAAGTCTGAAATCTCTAATGACTAGCAAACAAACTATGACTTAGAAAAAGAAATAAGAAACCGGCAAATACATGCACTCCTAGTATTATTATCTCCATTCCATCTTCTTCTTTTTTGACAAGTGTCTCTTATCCAAATTAATCATTCGGTTTCCTTTTTCTTCCCAATTTACTTTATCTGACGCCACTTGTTCACCTTTTCATTTCTACACTGTTTTACTGTAATTTGATGTTTTATTCAGACTCTATTTGCTTAAATTCTACTATAGTCAATAATGTATTCTACATTGAGAGGCATGGAACAATAAAGCTAAAAGAAGTCAAAAATCAGCTGAATGGTGGAAGCTTCAACAGATATGGACTGCCTGTCCATATTAAGAAAAAATCCTCAAGCAATACTCGTCAAAATTAATTTAGTTATAAATCTTAACCAAGAAACAAAGGGTCCAACTTGCCTCGTTTCCTTTGCAACTCTTCATCAAGCTCTTCTTTCCACCTTCTTTGCCTCTCAGAGAAGCTTGCAGAAATAGCAGATAATTCAGTCTCAATACACGAAGAAACTGAATTTAGTCAAGAAGGAAGAATAGCACAAATGCATTATCTACCTTGAATTAACTGCTTCACGTTGAGAACCAAGAAGATCTTTCCATTCATTATGCCTCGGCGACTGAACTTCCTGAATAGCTTCATCATTTGGGCCACCAATATTTGATATTCGCTTGGAATGAGTCACTGGGCTGGGAGCACAAGCACCTTCAATGGCAGTAGAAAGCCTTCTGCTAAGCATACGTTTTGGTGACTTGCTTTTTGGTGGTAAGTTTATGTTACTTGGAACATTTTCCTTGTTCCCAATGCCAACAGGACTCGGTGTGCTGGAAACATTCAAGGAATTGTAGAATCCTTCATATAGTGGTGTTTGCAGCTTCTTCAAGTCCATTGCCTACATCAGTTTACCAATGAATAGAGATAAGAGTGGAATTCCACTAAGGGGGACCCACAAGTTTAGAAATTTAACTGAGATAACATTATGGTTGGTTGCACTGTAAGAAAATAACATATATCAGAGATAAGACTTTAAGGAGGAGCATGTGATATTCCCTCTAAGGAGGAACGACAAGTTTAAAATTTCAAGTAGTTACTTTATCATATCAAAAAAATTCAAGTCTGTGATAGGATATGGTTGGTGATACCGTATGAAAATTTCACACTGGTGAATGGTGAATAGCTACCTTTTCATCAAGGAATGCCCTAATTTTAGACTCTGTCAACTCATCATCATCCTCGGCTGCAGATTGCCCACTTGGAAATGTGAAAGCAAGATCCTCCTTGTATGACATGATGGGACTATTAGTGGGCTTAATAGTTGCTTGATCATAATGCAGGTTTGCTTGACTTTTCGTTAACTCGGGACTTTCATCAAATTTGCATGGCCAATCATTATCAGGTTCACACATAGGGTTAAAACTCTACATTCAAAAACAAAAGAAGATGTACATGTTGTTTTCTCATTCATAATAACAAATTCTATACATAATGACAAAAGGAAACTGCACCTTATAATTAGCAGGAGAATGCAAATCTGAACTGCACTTCACAGATGCACCAAACATAAAATCATCATTATCCATCTGGCACATGTCATCATCAGAGCTTCCTAGTTTCCAGAGTGACTCTTTCCCTAAGGAATTCTCGGGATACACAGTGGAGCACCTCACAGTGCTAACACCACAAACATCTTTCAAACCATTGCAGGAAGCTCTCATATCAGGAATGATTCTGCAGCATCATAAGATCCTTAGCTTTTATTAAGATAGAGTCCATGAGTGATGAAAATAACCTTCAGATATCTAAACATAGGAAAAATAAATGCTTACGAGGTCCTAACATCCATCCTTTGCGCTGCCATGTTTTCGGGGTTTCCCTGTTGATTGTCATATTAAACTTTGTTTTAACAAAAGTATGATGAGGATTACAGAATGATGGAAAAGTTTAGACAATTTCTAACCATAAAGGATGAGCGAAGAAAAGGGCGAGCTTCCTGATGTTCTCCCGTAACAAATGGATGCTGCACACAGTTACCAAAGACAAAGGTTCCATCAATGACAAGTTTTTTATGTTTTGTACTGTTGCTAACCAGTAGGCTTTCCATAGGTCACTTTTATACATACTAGTAATATATAAAGCCTCAGTCACCCCAACGAACAACAGATAATGTCAATCCAACAAAAATTCAGAATTGAAGGACCAATTTCATGAATACCTGAAGCAAATTTGATGCAGAATGCCTCAGGTGCGGTTCCCTGCCAGAACATCAAGTCAAAAAGCAAGAATAAGGACACGAAGGAAGACAGGTAATAATTAATAACTTGAGCATCTCTTTGCATATGCTGCCATGGAAATAATCCAGCTTTATGTCGAATTCCCTAGGAATTTCCCCAAGAAAGGGAATGCATAAAGTTTAGATAGGGAATTACTGATAAGGTGGCAGTAGGGGGAAGTCAAGCAGAAAATTCAGACATACTTCTGCAAACATTTTAATAGGAAGTCCTTTGCTTCAGCAGAAAGATGCTCTGGGATGGGAGGATGGGATTTAGTTGTCCCTATATGGAAGAGAGCAGCAACCTGAAATAGTAATGTGTCAGGCACGAAGGTAACAATAATATAGAAATTTTCATGTCAACTCACAATGTAATTAATAAAAGTTAATTGAAACCCATGCCTACCTCCTGATACTGCTGGCTCCAAGGAGGTTTTCCAGTAGCCATTTCGATAATAGTACATCCGACACTCCATATGTCAGCAGAGCTATCATGTTTAGTAGAACGCAATTAATGTAGGGATGTGTAGAGCAGGAAAGGGACCAAACACCCATTCAGAAGAAAAGGCATTGTTTCAGGAGACACAGTGCTTCTCCAGACACTAGGACATTTGGGCACTAAAGGAGAAATTTAAAATTGTACTGTAAACTTGAATTTTATCAATTTTGAGTTACAAGGTTAAGTAAAAATTTCGTAACGACACAAAAGATGATTATTTGGTTGAAGGATCTCAATGTTTCTTTCCAGTGTTGTAAAGAGGGTCATGCATTACCATCCGTCTTTTGCAAATTTTCCCTACTTCTGCAATTTGGGAAAATAAACATTGAAGCTATTAACAATAGAGGAGAACGGGTGAATTGTAACTGACGTATTCTGTTGGTGATAATTCATGTGCTATTATAGAAATCATATGCAAATTTGTCTCTGCAACATTTATTTGGAGTGAAAATTTTTCTCAACATTATTTTGACAAAATTAAACTGGATTTAATTCATTAATACTAACTAGTTAAGGAAAAATAGGTCGAATGTGTTTGAATTAGTTTTCGGTAGGATCAGATTGTTCAACAATCCAATCATGTGAGTACCAATTCAATCCTACTTAGGTGCTCTACTCTAAAGCTACTAGATGAAATTCCCACCATATGTATATATTGACACATGAGGGCACTGCTTTGTGGGTGTACAAGTAACCAGTTGTAAAAACTATATACTACAAGATTACAGACGGTCCTCTCAACAGTCCACACACCACAACTTGGAGATTATATATGAAATAATTCTACTCACAAGCTATGGCCAGTCTGCAGAATGACTTCGGGAGCCATCCAGTATGGAGTACCCTTCATTGACTTGGCACCAGTCATAGTAGCCTGAAGCAGTCAAGAGTCAGCTATAAAAGAATACTCCAACCAACAATACCAAAATAATAAGACAGATGCCAAAAAAGTCCATACCAATTCAACAACCTTCTTGGATGCACCGAAATCAGCAAGTTTAATGCAACCTTTATTGTCAACAAGTATGTTTGCTCCCTAAATGAAAAAGATATTTCACCAAATAAAAAGAGCCATGGAGAGAGCATGCAGGAAAACGAGCTAAATCTCATGAGAATAGTTGGAGAAAAAAACTACCTTAATATCTCTGTGCATAATTCCATTCTTATGCAAGTATTCCAGCCCTAATAACAATTGCTTGGTGTACATTCTTATAACCTAATTCAGCACCCATAATGAGATTAATTCAGAAGGTTAGGAAGCCACGGTCTGTGCTGATAAGCAAATTTCAGTTGGCAGTTGCAGAAAATTAAGTCCATTGCGACAAACAAGAAGAGGTAGAAGTGGCAACAGATAGTTTCTCGAAAATGTAGTGAGAAAAAACAAAAACACCAGTACTTAACGTTTTCCTAAAGCAGACAGCACTTACAGATTCAGGGAAGGATCCAAATTTTCCCAAAAGTGACGAGATTGAGCCACCAGGAACAAATTCCAACAATATATTTAATGATCCTGCCTCTCTTGCAGTTCCCAAATATCTCTGAGGAAAAAAAAAAAGCACAGTCAGAAGAACTCTATCCACAACCTTATAATATTCAATATACAACAGAATTGCGCTCACCACTATGTTGGGATGGGAGAGATTCTTCAATAGATTCACTTCTTCCTCAAGCTCTCTAACATGAGCCTGTTAATTACAAATACAGATCAGCTAATTGAAAGACAAAAGAAAAGAAAAAACTAGGAACCTTGGCATAGAACTAAACAAATTTTGGTTCTTTATGAGGCAAATTGATCATAGTAAACAACTGCTGCTACTACTACTCAATCCCAAATTAACTAAAGTCATTTATAAGAATCCTCTATACACTGGTAAAACAATTTATCTTTTAGGAAAACTGATCAAACTAAGTGAATAAAATGAAGCAATCAGCTAAATAAAAACCGCTTACTTGTGCTCGCTCTCTTGAAGCACCATTCATCGCAATCGAAACCTGCAATTGAAGAAAACCAAACAAAAAATATTCAAAAATCACAAATCTCTTTAAAAATTGAAATTTATTATATGAACAACATTACTAAACAACTGAAATAGCAAAATAACGAAAACTTCACCTCCTTTATAGCTAGTAACTCTCCGGAATCAACATTCATCCCCATATAAACCCTACCAAAAGCACCACATCCAATCATTTCACCTTTCCTCCACCGGATTGGCGGAGTATTATCTTTCCGAGCCTTCGCGGGCGGCTCAGCTTTAGAAATAGACGGAAGAGCAGGAACATGAGCTTTGGAGAAGATTCCAATACTTGATTTGCGAATGCTCGAACCTAGTTTCTCAACGAAGCCTCCGAATCCACTGCCGACACCGCCAGCGCCGGTATCGAAGTCTCCGGACTGCTTGAAAACCAGAGATCGGCGAACGGAGCCGATGAAATCCTGCATTGGAGAGAGATTTGGAGGAGCAAAGAGTGAAGTTGTGTGCGTTAGGGTTCAGTGAATCGCATTTGATCGTTGGGAGTGAGAGATGAGAAGAGGGAAAGGTGATTGGGGGGTGGGGGGATTTATTTTCAAAAATAAAATAAAGCTTCTTTTTTTGAATTTGTGCTCTCACTGTTCTTGGAGTTTGTGGATGTGTCCATCTGTATTTATTTAAGTTTATTTACGCTTTTACCCAACCTAACGGCATTTCCATTCGGGCGGAGACTCTCTCACTAATTTTTTCTTTTTGTTTTTACTAATTTTTTATGTGGCACATTTAAAAAGCTGATAAGATGAAAGGAAGACTAGATTATAAATAAATAAATTGGGGCTTCCAAATAAACAACTAAATTATTGAAAAAATCTCTAACTCTATCTTTTTTGTTTATCATCTTCCTCTTTCTTTCTTTTTTCCTAGTTATTTGAACTGTAAGTGGAAATAAGAGGAACAAGATGAGAGCAATGAGTGCTTAAAGAAAGGGTTATGTTGCTTTTATTGTTGTTGTTTAGCTGAAATAACCTTAAACAACTTGTGGGTTTCGATAAGAATTTAGGTAATTAGGTTGTTGTTTACCCGTATATTTATTATGTGCAATCGAACTGATTTGATCCAAAGTAAATAAATAAGATTAAAAGTAAGACTTAGTAATTAGAATTGAGGAAGATGACAAGTCTCGCTACGAGAATAGTGTCTTCGACGACACAAACGAGAATAATATAAAAAAGCAAATAAGATTGTTTAATTGAGAGCAAAAATAAAATACATCATACGTTTTGCCAAGAATTTTGTGCCCTACAATGGCTGCTAAGACTGTTATTTATAACTATACTTAGGGAAACAAGATCCTAGGATCAAACCTTACTTAAATGACAATAAAGAAGCCATTGTTGAATATGCAATGGCAGGCTATGAATACAAATTTTCTATGCAATGGCTGCCCATTTAATGTTAAAGAATATTATTCATCGAATTCTATCCGATAACAAATATTTGATATACTCCTGTTTATCATGTTCCCTTCGAGGTCTATCAAATGCCAGTTGTAGTTGTCGTCCCAGGTACTCGTTGTTAATTGATTCGCCTTTTGCCTGCCATCGGTTCCACGTGTCATGTTATTATTCAACCATTTATTATAAACTAATTTTACCCCCCACACAGATAATCCCCATGCTTTTCGGTGACATATCCTGATGTCACCAGGAAGTTGGTGAAGATCCTTTTCTTAGCGGGAAATCTCCTGAATGGTCTCTGATGCTTAAAGGGACGCACGTCTTCTCGCATTTAACACCCCAAACACGTGTTTGCCCACGATTCAATAATATTTTCGTCGGTTCTCGAAGGAATCATGACCATAATTTTGCTGTCTATATCTTAACTTCTACTCATCATTTTACCTCTTTCACTTCCAAAATTTCCATAAGTTTATCTTCTTCTCTGCATTCAATTTCCTCTTGCTTAGAAAACTTTCATCCTTCCTAAAAAAATTACTGGCCTCTTACTATCATGGCTCTTCTACTACATCTTTTAGAAACTCTGATCTTCTCTTCGGTGGAGGCCTGAAGAGAAACAAAGACAAAGAAGGTGACGTTGATTCCGAGCCTCCCACTGTAAACACCATCATACCCAAACACCTGAGTATCATCTATAATTTCCAAGAGAAGCTTCCATCCGCGTCTCCACGGACTTGGGCCGTTAGTGGGTACCCCTACTCTATTCGTCCTTCCAGTATTCCTGCTGCGAGGGAGGACTGCAACTGTGCAAACCTTGTCATCCTTACTACGGATATGATAGAGTTAGTTACCTTCACCAAGAAAGATTTTACGTATGCTTATACATATCCCTTCACCTTGAGTCCATTTTCCTTGGGAACGAGTGCAGGGCTCGACCCCATGATTTTAGAGTTTTGCCACCGGTACCAGGTCTGTTTGGCACAAGTAGGCCCATCTATATGGCGAACGGTGGCTTGCATACGCTAGTTGTGCACAGAGACTGGGAAAACCCTAACCCTGGCACACATGATGAATCTCTTCTCCCCCAAACTTTTCCATGGGGGAGTAATAAATTTCATCAAATGTGGCCACCACGCCCTTCTTACTAATGTGGATGATGACAGTGACCGTGGATGGATGGAGCGGTTTGTCATCATTGCTACTAGGGATATCATCCCGGCCATAGCTCAGTCCTTTCATGAATCATGGAACTGTTTTCGTAAGTTTGTTATTTATTCATCTCTTTCCTTCGTAAAATGACCATTAACCGTTATTGTTGACCTCCTTGTTTCTGTTATTTCAGCTACCCAGTGGGAGCCACCAAGAGTTCAAGGTCTGGACCAGTGGGTTCAGAAGATTCTGGATATTACAATACCAGAATCCCGCCGGTGGAAGGAAATGGCCCCAAATATGGGTGGAAGTCCAAGAACCATGGTAAATCGAGCTCTCTTTCCTTGTTTCTTTGTTATGAACATAGGTAATTTTGCTAATTCCATGTTTTTCTTGATTCAGGACTCCCGTAGGGCTGTCACCTACCCAGAGGTTGATGTTTTGGCTGACCCCGAGGAGGCTGCGAGGGTGCTAAAAAGTGCCCTTATTTGAAGCAATGCTTGCGGATCTACTTCCAATGGAGGTGCTTCCTCTAGGAGTCCCCAGCCAGAGAACAAGCAACCAAAAAGGCAACGTTCTTCATCGGCTGGGGATAAAAACAGGAAAATAAAGACCACAACAATCGAGCCGATCACAATAGTTGTTGTGGAAGATGGAGAAGCCAGTGATGAAGTGGCTCCCCTCCAAAGAAGAAAAATAACTCCATCAGTTCAACCGGATGCTCAGCCGGGAGAGCTTCAAAATCCGACCGCAAATGTGGTCCAAGCGCTTTGGGGCGAGATGGATATAGTGGAGGATGACGATTCTCACTTTCCAACTCCCGTTGTTGTCCCCAGTCTAAGGAGCTCAGACCCCGAGCCTCTACTGCCTTAGAACATTGAGCAACTAATAATCAGTGATGCTCCTGTTGCAGCTGCTTCTCAACCTTCAATGCCAACAACTTCACGCCCATCTACACAGCTACACCTTTTCTACCACCGCCATTGTGTCTTCTCCACCTGCAACAAACGCTCGAGAGAGGAACGCTTCTCCTCCCCGGTCTCCTAACCATGGGAATTTGGGGCACAATTACTCACCCCTTCCCCAGATCCCCAAGGGAGGAGGAGTGCTACTCTTTCGGTTTTGAAGGAGTGTCATCTGCTATCCAGGCCGGTAGATCTTGCCAACTACTTGAAGACGTTGTTTTCAGAGAATGATAGGAAGAAATACGATCCCTTTCGGGGGAGTGTTTGTAGAATAATGCAATGCATAATGTGGCAGCGGTATTGTACTTGCTTTCTTATCATTTGTTTTCTACTTTTTTGTTGTAACAGGATTTCTAAGCTTGATATTATTTTTACAGGCCAATTTCCTTACTTCAGAGGGACTGCAGAAATTGATTCTCGATAAGCAAGGACTCGCCTTTAAATGAGATGAATTGTTGGCCGAAAGGGACCAACTTGCTGCCTCTCCCAGTATTAGAGGCAAAAGTGGTTGAGGCAACGAGTTTGAGGCTTGTTTGTGTATGTGATAACATTGGTTTATAATAAATGGTCGAATGATAGCGTGACACATGGAACCGAAGGCAGGTAAAAGGTGAATCAATTAACAACCAGTACCGGAGACGATGGCTACAACTATCATCGGATAGATCCCGAAGGGAACATGGTCAATAGGAGCAGATCGAATATTTTTTATCGGATAATATTCAATAAAGAATATTTTTAACATTAAATGGGTAGCCGTTGCAGAGAATATTTGCATTCATGGCTTGCCGTTGCATATTCATCAATGGCTCCTTTATTGTCATTTAAGTAGGGGTTGATCCTAGGATCTTGTTTCCCTATGTATATTTATAAATATCAGTCTTAGCAGCCATTGTAGGACACGAAATTCTTGGCAAAACTTATGTTGTATTCCATTTTCTCTCAATTAAACAATCTTATTTGCTTTTTTATATTATTCTCGTTTCTATCCTCGGAGACGTTGTTCTCGGAGCTAGGATTGTCATCTTCCTCAATTCTAATCGCTAAGTCTTGCTTTTAATCTTATTTATTTACCATTTTGGATAAAAATCAGTTGTTTGTCTATAAACCACGTAACAAATTCAATTGTACTATTTTACGGATAAATAATTTGGCACCTGCCGTGTGGCTTAGATAATTGCATAATTGCATAATTGCTTTGATTTTCACGTTTGTTACTAACTTGTTTGAATTTTTCCTTAGCAAGAAATTGAAAATGGTAGCTAATGATGTCAACATCGTACGCAACGTTGAGGGACACAAAAATCTACCTTAACATGGGGATTCAATCAGCGACACCCATAACGAACGGGATGAGGCAACCCAGTTTGTGTAGGGCAGTACCCACGGCATGTACAGGAGCCAACTCTCAATGAAGCGGAAGAGGAACACGTTGCGGAAACAATGAGAATCCTAAGAGAGAAACAGAAAGACCTCATGCACCACCTCTCAAGTCAGGATCAGGTAATGATAGAGTTGAAGCAAGTGTTATCAGGCGCTTCCAACAACACAAACAGAAGGGGACCGGTTCCTCTCGGCGTTCTTGCAAATCAAACCGCTCAAAGAGTTAATAATAATACCCCAAGAGGTGAGGTTAGTTTCGACGATATCAGGGGGGACCGGTACTAGATCTGGTAACGATAACGGGAATGACTCCTTCGAAATTGAGCTCATGAGATTTATGATGGAAATAAACGAACGGATGGATCAAAACTTGAAAGAGCTTCACACTTGAATGGTTCAGATTTTGGGCGCACTGCCAACTTTGAAATGCCCAAATTCAAAAAATACACTTAGTTGTCGTTTAAACCGAGCGCATCACCAGAGTTAATTCCGAAAAGGTTCAAAATTCCAGACATACCAAAATATGATGCGACTTCGGATCTGCAGGAGTACATCACAACCTACACCATGGTTGTAAAGGGGAACGATCTGGCTCAACATGAGATCGAATCGGTCTTGCTGAAGAAGTTTGGTGAAACCCTCACAAAGGGATCCCTAGCATGGTATTCACTCTTACCCGAGCAATCAATTGAATCTTTTGAAATTCTTATAGATTCATTCATAAAGGCCCATGCCGGGGAAAGGAAGGTTCAAGCCCTGAAGGCATACATATTCAGGATCGCGCAAGGTGAGTCTGAATTGCTGTGGGAGTTTGTGATCAGGTCCTAAAAAGAAAGGATGTTTTTACCGGCCGTACCAAGAAAGTGGGTAGCTGAGGCATTCATAAAGGGTTTGAACCCAAGGAGCTCTGACGCCTCCCTAAAGGTTAAGGAAAGCCAGCTCGAATTCCAAGAGACCACATGGGCAGATGTCCATAATCGTTATGTGTCAAAAATAAGGATAGAAGACGATCAACTTGGGTTCCCGACATCAACCAAGGGACGGGACCGAGACAAGAGCCAGGATAAGTTCAAAGGTGATTACGATACAGACCGGTGATCTTCTAAATGTCATTTCTTGCCATACGAGAGAACCGAAGGAGGCTGTAGCAAAGGGTTCCGATCCTCGGATAGGTTCGCTCCCAATAGAAGAACTGGTCGTGGCCGGAACAACAGAGGTATCAGGGGCCCAAGATTCCACATATCCTAGGTTGTCTGATTATAATTTCAATAGCAACATAGTGGAGTTGGTATCAACAATGAGGAAAATCAAAGAAGCACGATTCCCAAAGCTAATCAGATCCAATCCCAACCAGATAAATCCAATCTTATGGTGTGAATATCATGGGACTCACAACCACAGAACTGGGGACTAACGACATATGCGTGAAGAGGTGGTGATGTTGTTGAAGAACGACCATATTAGGGAATTCTTGAGCGACAAAGTCAAGAACAATTAGAGTCGTAGACGGGACAATGTGAAGCCTTCGAAGATAGTAGAAGACCCTCCCTAGTTGACTATCAACATGATTTTTGGACGGAATGAAATTAATGGCGTAACCTTCTCGACGGCCAAGAAAACAAAGATATCAGTGACTCACAACAAGAGACTTCGGGAAGTCATAGAAGATAACATCACCTTCACGGAGGAAGACACCGACAGACTTTTTTTGCCACATAATGACGCCCTAGTAATTTCTCTCAGTGTCTTAGATTTCTAGATTATATGTTTTGGTTGACCTTGGAATCTCAGCGAACATTATTCAGTGGAGAGTGATGGAACAAGCAAAGTTAACCGGAAGCATCATTCCAGAACAAAACTCTTTGCTGAGTTCAATTTGGCAAGTGTGACAATCCGAGGAGAGATCATGTTGCCCACGAATGACGAAGGGGTAACCAAGACCACCTTATTTGAAGTGGTAGACGGTGACATGGGTTACAACGTAATCTTCGAAAGGTCGTGGATACATGAGTTAAAGGTTGTGCCATCAATATATTATCAACTGTTGAAATTCCCAACCCTGGAAGGAATCAAGCAGATAAAAGGAGATCAACTGGCAGCAAGAGAGATGAACACAATGTTGATTTCCAGCAGCAAAGGGAAGGATCCCATCAAATAGTAATTACCGGAACTGACGTCTTCTCCATTACCAAATGAAGATGATAAAGGCGAGGATTCGTCGGAATCCCACCAGGTGCCAAGATACTTTCAGGTACCGGAGGAGACAGATGTAACCAAGTCCACTGCAAAAGAATTTGAGCAAGTGGCTTTGTTCGAAGAATTCTTGGAAAGTAAGTTTCACTTGGGAACATGACTCAATCCCGAACTCAGGTCAGGATTTATTTATTTCCTTAAAGCTAACATTGATTGTTTTGTATGGACATACTCGGATATAACAAGTATCCCATTAGAGTTGGTCGTGCACAAGCTAATCCTAGACTTAAAGTTTCCAACGGTAAGGCAAAAAAAATGCCCAATAACTAAGGTCAGAAAAAGGTTTGTTAAAGAAGAGGTAACCCGATGACTCGACATCGGTTCAATCCGGGTGGTAAAATATCCAGAATGGTTAGCTAATGTAGTTGTAGTTTCAAAGAAGAATAACAAGTTCAGAATGTGCGTAGATTATAAGGACTTAAATAAGGCGTGTCCTAAAGACTCATTCTCATTGCCAAACATTGATCAAATGATTGATGCAACGACTGGGCATGAGTTAATGAGTTTCCTTGATGCCTACTCCGGGTACAATCAGATCAATATGAACCCGGAGGACCAGGAATAAACTTCTTTAATAACAAATTTTGGCACATATTGTTAAAATGTGGTGTCATTCGGGCTTAAAAACGCCGGAGCCACTTATCAATGACTCGTTACTAAGATGTTTGAAAAATAAATAGGCAAAACAGTGGAAGCATATATCTATGACATGATAGTCAAGTCTTTGAATGCGGATGATCATTTAAAACACCTCTAAGAAACCTTCGATAGCTTGAGGAGGCATAACATGAAACTCAACCTGAAAAAATATGCGTTCGGGGTTGGCTCTGGTAAGTTCTTAGGGTTCATGGTCTCACAGAGAGGGATCGAGGTAAATCCCAATAAAATCAAAGCCATCGAAGATATCTCGGACCAGCTAACGAGCACAAAAGAAGTACAGAGGCTAACCGGAAGATTGGCCGCTTTAAGCAGGTACATCTCTGATTCTCGGAAAATTGTCACCTTTTCTTCTCACTTCTGAAGAAGAAGAACAATTTCAAATGGACTCCGGAATGCCAGCAGACCTTGAAAGACTTGAAACGATACCTATCAAGTCCCCCGCTACTATCAAAGCCATGGAAAGGTGAAAAAGAAAAACTATTGATATATCTAGCGGTCTTGGAAGTAGCGGTAAGTGTCGTTTTAGTTTGAGAGGACGAAGGTATGCAAGTTACTGTCTAATATATTAGTAGAATATTTTCAGAAGTGGAGACTCGCTATCCGCACCTCGAAAAGCTGGCCTTAGCTCTTGTAGTCGCCTCTCGAAAGCTTAGGCCTTATTTTCAGTGCCACTCAATAGCCGTTGTGACAAACTTCCCCTTGCAGAATGTTCTTCACAAGCCTGAGTTATCATGCTAGTTGGCTAATGGGCAGTCGAAATTAGTGAATTCAACATTGAGTACAAGCCCAGGACTACAATAAAGTCATAGGTTTTGGCCGACTTCGTGGCTAATTTTAGTCCCGGGTTAATGCCCTTATATGCTAAAGATGCAGCACTGGTGTCGGAAACAACATTAGGAATTTGGACCTTGTTTATGGATGGAGCTTCCAATGTAAATAGAACGGGCTCGCGGTAATTTTAGTCACACCCTTGGGAGAAACCCTAATGAAGGCCATTAAGATTGTTCTGTTAACTAACAATGAAGCCGAGTATGAGGCTTTTATTGCAGGAGTAGAACTGGACCGGGGACTTGGCTCCGAGGTCATCAGATTAAATGTGATTCCCAGATGGTTGTAAACCAAGTATATGGAATTTTTTATACAATGGCGTAACGCATGCAACGGTATGTAAACAAGGTTCAAGAAATGCTTGCACGATTTAGGGAATGGTCGATCATACACATTCCGAGAGAAGAGAACGTGGAAGCACAAATATTGGCTAATTTGGGGTCGTCCATGGAGATGAAAGGATCGGACTCTGGTACTGTTGTTCAACTTCTACATTCGGCACTGGATGTGGATGGTTATTGTGAAGTCAATACAACCAACTTAGTCTGGGACTAGAGGAATGAGTTCGTCGAATATCTTCGGCATGACAAATTGCCTGAAGACCCTAAGGCATCCCGGGGACTACGCACTAAAGCGAATTGTTACTGCCTCATGTATGGGCAATTATACAGAAGATTGTACCATGGCCCATTGGCCCGATGTCTGGGAGCCTCAAAGGCGGACTACGTGATGAGAGAAGTCCATAAAGGAATTTGCGGGAACCATTCCGGTGCAGATTCATTGGTACTAAAGTTGGTTAGGGCAGGATACTATTGATCCTGGATGGAACAAGAAGCAAAGACGTTCATTCAAAAATGCGAGAAATTCCAACGTTATGCAGAGTTGGTACACCAACCGGCGGAACTCTTGCATTCAATATTGTCCCCGTGGCCATTCATGAAATGGGGGATGTATATAGTTGGCCCAATACCACATGTACCTGAAAGGTAATATTCCTTTTAATTTTAATCGATTACTTCTCTAAATGGGTTGAAGCATGTCCTTACCAAAAGATCGATGAACGCAAAGTGGTCGACTTCCTATGGGAATACATAATCTACTGATTCGGAATACCGAAGGAGATTGCCTGCGATAATGGACCATAGTTCATAGGCTCAAAGGTCACAAAACTTCTGGAAAATTTGAAAATCAAGAGAATTACATCCTCACCATACCATCCGAGTGCTAATGGACAAGCGGAGTCGACCAATAAGATAATTATCCTAAATCTCAAAAAGAGATCGGAAGCTGCTAAAGGTAAATGGTCCGAAGAGTTACCAGGTGTACTGTGGGCATACCGGATGACAACAAAATCGAGCACATGCAAAACACCTTTCTTTCTGATATATGGCGCGGAAGCTCTGATATGGGTGGAATTAAGGGAGCCAACTTTACTGTTTTCCCAAGCAAACAAAAATGCAAACAACAAGGCGTTGCTGGTGAAACTGGATTTGCTCAGTGAACACAAGGACTTAGAATGCATGATGATGGTGGCTCAAAAGCAAAGGATGGAAAGATACTACAATCCGAGGGCCAATCTCCGCACTTCAAAGTAGGAGACCTAGTCTTGAGAAAGGTGGACTCAAAGCACTTGGTAAATCAATGCTGGGAAGCTGGGTCCAGCCTAGGAAAGTCCCTACCGAGTTTTAGCTATCACCGGTAAAGGTTCGTACGAGCTAGAAAATCAAGATTGAGTTAAATTGCCTAGAAATTGGAATGTGAATTACATGAAAAGGTATTACTGCTGGTGGATCTTACCAATACGAAAAGTATGTGCTGCACTCTTTTTTCCTTCGACTAGTTTTTGTTCCCAATCAGTTTTTTCTGACAAGGCTTTTAACGAGGCAGCTACGAAAAACATACTACGAAGGAAGTTCCATCGACAAGATTAACACCTTTAAATTACAAGTAATTGAAATGATAAACCGCTATGGGATGGTTAAATAATCTTTGGCTCGATGGCAAGTTCCTAATGGGAAGCAAAACATGTAATCGATCCAAATACTATTTAACCGTTCACGAGTTGTTTCCACCAATGAAACAAGACCTCTAGTGTTCTAATTTGCATACTTTGTATTCGAACACTGGGGGGAATAGTATAATATACTACAACAGGAATGCCACAGGAATCAGAGACTGCGAGAACCAGGAATAATAATGTCTCATCGGGACCGGGGACTGCATGACTAGCCCCGTAGAAATAAGTTGTACAAGTTAGCCACATGTATTGGTAGTTTCTTTTTTCCTTTAGCAAATGAATGCTTATGTACTTTTAAAGATAAAGGAATAAAATAAAGCCCTTTTATTTTTATCTTGTTTCTTGTCCAAACGCTGAATTGATTTTATCATTTGAAAGTTAACAAAAAACTTCAAATGTTTGTGCTGGAATGAACATGAGACATCCTCTTCAAGAGCACCGTAAATATAAGAGGGTCCTCTCTAATGAAACCCTCATAGTAAAGAGTTGGTTCCGAAAGCATTCATGCTCGGAAGCTATCAAATGAAAGTATGCCTAAAGTATTAACTAATTCAATGCAAAGAAAATGTATCTTGCACAACACTTAAGCAAAATTCTTCTTTATTTATCAAAAATGCCAAACTCGATGAAAATTTTGGCATAATTACAAAGTACAAAAGAGAACGAAAAAGGGAAAACTACAAAAGGAAATGATCTAAGCAATATCCCCACTGGAGCCCGGGGGGATAGAGGCATTTGCGTCCTACCCGACAGAAGAGGGTGGATCAGTTGTCGGTTCGGAGACTGGACCTTCATCTTCATTCTCTCTAGTTTCATGCTCGGTTCTCGATACTCAAAACTAGTGCTCAAAGAGTCGGTTGCAACGGGTTGAGTAGGGAGACATTCTCGAGAAGTTAGCTCCAGTTCTCGGCCTTGGCGATGTAATCATCAATATCGACGATGTCCATTTTGGCCTCTTCCAAGGTTTTCTCCTCATATGATACATATCATACGTCTTTTTAGATACGAGGGAATACTCTTGGTATAGTATATTTGCCTTAACACTATCAACCTCGACCTTCAACCTGAAGGCCATCCCTTTCGGATCTCATAGTACCGAGGCTATAATCAAGATCGTGAGTTGTAGATAGATGAATCCAGTTTTTCTACATCATCTTCTTAAATCTCTCCTCTATCCTGACCCTCTTCTCCTCGGTGGCATTGGCCTCCTCGATTTTGGATCTCAAGGTTGCCTTCAAGTTATTCACTTGTTCCTCAGAGGCAGACTTGCGCTCGACAGAAACAAGCACAACATCTTGAAGCTCAACCCACTTAGCCTTAGCCTCTTGAAATTGTTCATGTAACTGCGTGGCTTCTTGGATGTGGGCCTTCACTTCCTATTCTCTTTGCTGCAAACGGTCCTCAAGCTCGCTTGCCTCAGCAGCTTTTGCCTCTAATACCGGGATACACGCAACAAGTTGGTCCTTTTCGGCCAATAATTGATCTCGTTTGGAGGCTACCTATTTATTGAGAATCAATTTCTGTAGCCATTCGGAAGCAAGGAAGTTGGCTTGTAAAAGAATATAAAGGTCAGAAATCCCGTTACAATAGAGGAGTAGAAAACAAATGATAAGAAAGCAAGTACAGTACCGCCGCCGCATTATGCATTACATTATTCAACAACACTCCCCCGAAAGGGAGCGCATTTTCTTCCTATCTTTCTCTGAAGCTAGCAGCTTCAGGTAGTTTAAAAGATCCACTGGACTGGACAACAGATGACACTTCTTCGAAACCGAATGAGTAGTACTCCTCCTCCCTCGGGGATCTGGTGAAGGGGTTGAGTAATTGTACCCCAAATTCCTATGGTCGGGAGACCAAGAAGGAGAAACATTCCTCTCTTGAGCGTCTGTTACCGGTGGAGAAGACACAATAGGCATTGGTGGAGAAGGTGCAGCTGGTATAGAGGAGCGTGAATTTGTTGGCGTGAATGTTGTGAAGCAGATGTAGCAGGAGCAACGCTGATTATTGGTTGCCCAATGTTCAAAGGTAGAAGAGGCTCGGGGTCCGAGCTCCTTGGACCTGGGATAGGAACGGGTGTTGGAAAGCGAGAATCGACATCCTTCACTATATAAATCTCCCTCCAAAATGCTTGGACCTCATCTTCGATCGAGTTTTGAAGCTCTCCGGCTGAGCATCCGGTTGAGATGATTAAGTTATTTTTGGCTTCTCTATCTTCCACCACAATTACTGTAATTAGCTCAATTTTTGTGGTCTTTATTTTTCTTATTTTTATCCCTATCCGAGGAAGAACGTCGCCTTTTTGGTTGCTTGTTCTCTAGTTGGGGACTCCGAGAGGAAGCACCTCCACTGGAAGCAGATCCGCGGGCACTTTGTAGCACCCTTGTGGCCTCCTCGTGGTCAGCCAAAACATCAACCTCGGAGCAGGTGACAGATCCATGTGGGAGTCCTGAATCAAGAAAAACATGGAGTTAGTAAAATTACATGTGTTCATAACAAATACAAAAGGAAAGAGGACTCGGTTTACCATGGTTCTTGACCTTCCACCCATATTTGAGTGCTATTTCCTTCCACCAGTGGGATTCTAGTGTTGTAATATCCAGAATCTTTTGAACCCACTGGTCCAGGCCTTGAACCCTTGGTGGATCCCACCGGGTAGCTGAAGCAATGGAACCAAGGAGGTCAACAATAATGGTTAACGGTCTTTTTATAAAGGAAAGAGATGAATAAATCGCAAACTTACAAAGGTTCCATGATTCAAGAAATGTCGGAGTTGTGGCCGGGATGATATCCCTGGTAGCAATGATGACAAATTACTTTATTCATCCACGGACATTATCATCATACACGCTGGTAAGAAGGGCGTGGTGGCCACATTTGCAGAAATTTATTACTCCCCCACATAAAAATTTTGGGGAGTAGAGATTCATCATGTGTGCTAGGGTTAGGGTTTTCCTATTCTCTATGCACAACTAGCATCGGCAAGCCATTGTTTTCCATATAGATTGGCCTACTTATGCCATGTAGACCTGGTACCAGTGGAAAAATTCCAAAATCAGGGGGTCGAGCCTTGCACTCGTCCCAATGAAAACAGACTCAAGGTGAAGGATTACATATAGACATATGTAAAACCTTTCTTGGTGAAGGTAACCCGCTCTATCATATCCGAAACAAGGATGACAAGGTTTGGGTAGTTGTAGTCATCCCTTACAGCAGGAATACTGGAAGGGCGAATATTTGAGGGGTACCTACTAACTGCCCAAGTCCGTGAAGATGTGAATGTAAGCTTCTCTTGGAAATCATTAATGATACTCGAGTGTTTCGGCATACTGGTGTTTACAGTGGGAGGCTCAGAATCAACGTCAGCTTTTTTGTCTTGATTTTTCTTTAGGCCTCCACCGAAGAGAAGATCGGAGTTTCTAAAAGAAGTAGTAGAATAATCCATGATAGTAAAAGGGTAGTAAAAGTTTTAGGGAGGATGGAAGTTTTCTAAGCATAAGGAGATTGAATGCAGAGAGAGATAAACTTATGGAAATTTTGGAAGTTAAAAAGGTAAAATGATGAGTAGAAGTTAAGATATAGACATAAAAAATAATGGTCATGATTAACTCGAGAACTCGTAAAAATATTGTTGAATCGTGAGGCAACACGTGTTTGGGGTATTAAATGCGAGAAGACGTGCATCCTTTCAAGCGTCAGAGACTATTTAGGAGATTTTCCGCCAAGAAAGGGATCTTCACCAACTTCCTGGTGACATCAGGATATGTCACCGAATAGCAGGGGACTATTTGTATGGGATAAAATTGGCTTATAATAAATGGTTGAATTATAGCATGACACGTGGAACCAAAATGCAGGCAAAAGGAGAATCATTAACAACTAGTACCGGGGACGACGACTACAACTGACATCGGATAGACTCCAATGGGAACATGGTCAAGGGGAGCATATCGAATATTTTCCATCAGATAGAATTCAATGAAGAATATTATTTAATATTTAATGGACAGTTGTTGCAGAGAATATTTGTATTCATAGACTGTTGTTGCATATTTATCAATGAATCTGTTATTGTCATTTAAGTAGGGCTTGATCCTAGGATCTTATTTCGCTAAGTATAATTATAAATAGCAGTCTTAGCAGCCATTGTAGGACACAAAATTCTTTGCAAAACATATGTTGTATTCCATTTTTTCTCTCAATTAAACAATTCTATTTGCTTTTTTATATTATTCTCATTTCTGTCCTCTGAGACGTTGTTCTCGGAGCCAGGCTTTTCATCTTCCTCAATTCTAATAGCTAAGTCTTACTTTTAATCTTATTTATTTATCATTTTTTGATCAAATCAGTTCACTTATTTATAAACAACACAAATTCAATTGTACCATTATACAAGTAAACAATTTGCATAAAAGCAAACAAGAAGTGATGGCCCACAAGCAACAAGCCACACAGTCTGCTTCTAAGAACTCTCAATCTTCAAATCCATAGAACAAATGAATCACCACGGTCGATCCCAACTCCACCACTCGAATGATTAACACATCTCTCATACACAATAAACCCAAGAGGAATACTTCTAAAATTTCCCCCCGCCACGTGGCAAAAATCTGAACATCAATTGTCGTTCAACTAGGCGAGTACCATAATACCAATGAAGCATTCGAAGTCAGAACATAGTGCGCTTTCTGAAATGCGCACCCTTCAGGCATTACCAAGTAGTAATAGCATTCATCTAAACATTTGAAGCTGTCTATGTTGTTCAAAGTTCATGACATTCCCTCCAAAACTAAACCACCACCTTGTACATGCGAATCTCAATCCCACATGACACACCACATCTATCATGCCATCATGTGAAAAGTATGAGAATGGCATTATCAACTCTGAGTCATAAGTAGGATGCATACCCAAATAGTCAGAAACCTTCCACTTGATTCCATCCAGAAGAAAGTTACAACATGCAACATACCCCTAATTCATGTATATAATATACACCTTAAATTGTGGCAGAAATCATCGAGAACACTTTGAAACTCATTTGCACATAACCAAGCCACTAGAATTGAATCTCTATAACTCAACCAAGCTACGCAGGTCACTAAACCCAAGATTATTACCACAAAACACCTGTAGAAACTCACCACATCATAAGTACCCAAAGAACCGATCATATTCATTAGTGTGCTGATTCAACCTACTACCAAGCTGTCCTATTTCTCCGAGTTCCTCCCCAGTAACCCTCAAGTTGAAACTTCTCCTTGCCTAAATACCACGATCCATACCCAAAGCTTTCACAAGAGATCCTAATATAAAACCACACCGCCCTAAGGCCCATAAGCCATTGTACTACCTCTTAGCACCCCAAAAGTACCACAACTGAGACACACACTCTAAAGAGACCTTCTGTGAATTTAAAGTTGTTCCTTTTACCTTTCTGATACTGAGATATAGAATCCATAATGATACAGAAATACTGCAAGTCCCGACACCTTCTAATTCAGCCATATACAAATCCGAGGAAATCCTCCAAATGCTACATATGAATCTTAAACTCTTTAGAACCTTCTCGAGAGTTATTCTCTCTACTCAAATCTTAATTGTACCGCCCAAACGGGCCGAACGACCAGTGGCCCATTAGCATAATAACACCCAAATAAGTAATCTATATCCTTAAGAAACCTAGTGAATCCCTTTTTCTTAGTACATTACATCTATCACTAACAACCCTAAACTATTCCCAAGACTTCCATATATCCATAAGGTGTAATACATCATGCATCCAAAAATTTCCTTGCTTAGGTCATCCTCAAAACCAACCTCTGCAAGTCACAACCGATCCACAAGTATGCCTCAGACCAAACCCAATACAACACATAACCATGTAATCAAATAGTCAATGGCAGACTCCCCCACTTGGCTCAAATCCATAGAACAAAACATCTGGTAACTCACAATACTCATACTATATTACTTTCATAATCCTGCAGTTATTTTTCAACTAAATTCTTCACAAGCTTATGCAACACAAACCATAAAATAGGTTGCGGACTATAATGATGTGGCCAAAATTATCCAGATGGTGGTACGCATTATGGTTAGATCATTGTGGATCTTTGGAGGGCTATTTATCCATTTGGGGATGACCGGAGTTGATTTGGGGGCCCATTGGTAGGCCCGAGAAGGATGTGTATTCTACACCGGGTCAGATTTATTGGCTCTGAACTGTTAGAGTTGAGGGGTGTGTCATTCAGTTAGAGTTGAGCTTGTTCGTGTTCTGATATGTTCTATGTATTACTCTTCTATGCTACAAGGGTTTGTGATTTATTGGTTATATGCACACATGATAAGGTTCTGTTTGGGCCTTGTAGCGGAATTCGAGCGAGATGGTGATTTGGGGTGTGGAATGGTTGATTGCGCCTTGTTATAGTCTTTTTAGGCGATGGTATTTTGTGTTATTTTATTCTCCAAGGTTATGGTCATGCACTTCATGTACTTGATATCGAATTGCGTGTAGTTGTTGCTTTTGAGCATTGTGGCTTGAGGTATTTCATATGGACCGTGTTTGGATGGGGTCACGTATTGCAGCAGGGTTATATTGGGATACGATCCTTAGTGGTAGATTCGTGTGTCTTGGTCCTACTATGTGTGATGGATTCATAGCATTGCGTTGTGGTGGTACTTATTGAGCTTGCCAGATGGTTCTCTCATTTGAGTCATTTTCCATGTTTGAGCACACTTGAATTGTTGCTTGTTGGTACACAGATTGCACGCTTTATGGCTTTAGGTTGTATTGGTATGGCATGTTAATACAATAGTTGTGTTTGACGAGATGGGGTCATTGGACCTAGAATGGGTACTATCAGATTTGATTACAGTATGTTTGGAAAAATAATATCAGAAGTCGGCTTGGAATTTGGCTTTGATTCTTATCAGACGAGAGGAGATCCATGACTTGTTGATCTGATGAGTGGTTATGAGTTTTTGTGTGTTTCTTTCATCATCAGCAGTGTATGAAGGTTTTGAATGAAGTTTTAATTGATATGAGGTTCATTACTGGTATCAGGTTTGTCATTGAGAAGCTACTGTGATCGAAGTTATTGCTACGAGTATGCGCGTTATGTGGTATTTCATGTGATTATAACTTGGGGTTATGGTTATGGAGTGATACAGCTTGTTCAGACTCATACAATGTGTAGATGTGAGATTCGGGTCTTGTAAGGAATTTCGGATGTTCGAAATTGGGTTCCAAGGTTTATGGGCCAAGGTTAAAGGAAGAATCTTCAGTTATGTTGTGTTGTCAGGCTTACATGGATTGGGGTGACGTGATATCTCCCCCCGAGTATGTGCATGGTAAGGTTACACAGTGATTTGACGGCTTTGGAATGACTATAGGCACGTTCGAGGACGAACGTATATTTAAGTAGTGGAGAATGTAACGACCCAACCGATTGTTTTGAGCATTTGCATTCCGTTCAACTATTTGAAGTCTTGAGTAGCTTCATATGATGTATTATAACTTGTGTGAATTTTCGGTTTGGTCTTCCAGTGTTTCGGGATTGATTTGGAAGAATGATTCTCAACTAGGAAGCTTTAAGTTGGAAGAGTTGACCAAGTTTAACTTTTGTGTATTTGACTCTAGATCGGAGTTTTAATGATTCTTTTAGGACCGGATGGTATTTTGGACTTGGGCGTATGGCCGTATTTGCATTTGGTTGTTTCTAGAAGGTTTCAGCACTAATTGGCAAAAGTTGGCAATTCGAAGGTTTGAAATGTTCATAAGTTTAACCGGGTGTTGACTTTGATGATACCAGGTTCGGATTGTGATTTCGGTAATTGGAATAACTTCGTAATATCATTTAGGACTTGTGTACAAAATTTGAGGTCATTCAGAGTTGATTTGATATGGTTCGTCACGAGTTTTGGAAGTTAAAAGTTCAAAATTTATTAAGTTCGATTTGAGGTGCGATTCGTGGTTTTGATGTTGTTATGTATGATTTGAGTCCTCGAGTAGGTTCGTGTTATGTTTTGGCACTTGTTGTTATGTTCGGACGGTGTTCTGAGGGGCTCGGGCGTGTTCTTCGCGATCGTGTTCACGTGATTGGAAATCTGGAGCTGGGCACTTTCTTCACCGCGGACGCGATTGGAAGGCCGCATTCACGTAGTTTTGTGTTGGTTACAGTACGCGTTCGAGTATGAGTCATCGTGTTCACATAGAGCTGAGAGCTGGTGATTTCTCCTCCGTGTTCGTGTGGGTCTGTCCGCGTTCATGTAGAGTTGGCATCTGTGGGCATCGTGTTCACGCGAGTAGGCTTGCGAATGCATAGAGTGTTTCAGGGTAGTGTGATTGTTCTTCTTCGCGATTGCGATGGTATTTCCGCTATCGCATTTCATAAATCTGTCCAGTGATTATAAGTACTCTATTTTTGAAGGTTTCAGACATTTTAGCATATTTTGAGCTATGGAGTTCGGATTGAGGCGATATTTTAGGCGATTTTAACCACATGGATTGGGAAAAGTGTTTTATACTCAGTATTGATTTATTCCATGATTCCATCTTCATTTTTGGCATTTGATTGATGATTTCAAAAGTGTAATTGAGGGTGTTTTGTCTAAACTTTTCTAAAGTGAATTTTGAGTTTTGAACATCGATTCAGAGTCGGATTTAAGTGAAATTAATATGGCTGGATTCGTAATTGAAAGGGTTGTCAGATTTTGTGAGTTTCGTTATGTTACGGGGTGCAAGATCGGGTTTGACATTTTGGTTGACTTTGGACTTTTGATTAAAGATTCAACCTTTTTCGATTGGATTTATTTCCTTTGGAATTATTTGATATCTTTAAGTTGCTTTTGGCTAGTTTTGAGCCGTTCGGAGGTCGATACGCGCGGGATGGTATTTCTATAGTATTATTTGGCTTGCTCGATATTGTATTTGCCTTGTTCGAGGTAAGTAACATATCTAAACTTGGATTTGAGGGTATTCAATCCTGGAACTATGTTATACGAGATGCATTGAGGCGACACACATGCTAGGTGATGAGCGTGTGGGCGTGCGCCGGGGAAATAATGATGTTAGTTGGCTATTAGACTATGACCGGAATTGTTTTGTTGTTATATTTGTTGCATCCATGTTCTCCCTACTTGTTTGATTATATGAGCCTTGAATCATGTTAGAAATCATGTTTAGGCTATGTGCTTATTCGGTTGAGACCTAATGAGGCTATTTCTAGTATTTGAAGTTATATGCTCTAACTGTAATTATATACTCAGTCATGATTCTTTATTTTCATATCATATCTCAGTGTCTGTTCATCATTCATTATTAGATCACATGTTATCATTGGTTGGGCTGAGTTGTATGAGATATGTGAGCCCGTAAGACTGGAGAGATTAATGATTGAGTTGGGGCCTGAGAATCGTGTTGTGAGTGATACCGTGGATCGGGTTACACGTAGCAGTAGACCACATTGGCTTTATATCTATTATTATTAATATGGATTGGGTTGCACGCCGCAACATGCCTTATATGCTTTATTATTATTATTATTATTATTATTATTATTATTATTATTATTATTATTGAGTTTCTCGCCGCAGCAGGCCATATTGGCTTTATATTAGTCCTTGGGCAGGATCCGCCCCTCCGGAATCTGACATACTAGCAGTGAGTGCAGATGTCGTATAGTGCTGTGTGATTGTGTGTGAGGAGTGGGAGTTTGAGACATGCAGATTGAGTATGCTGAGAGTGTGAGTAACTGGGATTATCACCGTAAAATCATTCATTTGACATGCATACTTGGCATGTAGGCATATAGATACATTTTCCTCATGCTATATGGTTGTTAGTTTACAGATATGTATAGTGTAGTCGTGTCCCACATTAGAAGAGGAGTAATATCTCCTTGTAGTATATAGCTATAAATAGGGACCCCTTGTATTGTATTTATCATCCAATATCAATAACATATTTTTTTCCCATGCTTTCTCACATGGTATCAGAGCATTAGTGAGAAATTCGTCATTGTGCATCATTCCAATGACTTATGGGAAGAAAGACCTCTTCGCCGTGTAATTTTCCGGCGACTTAGAAGGTTGTCCGTAAGCAAATCACTTTCTATTAGTGTTGTACAAAAACCAACACCACCACAAGACTTCTCAGGCTCCGGTGACCAAACCCCAGTCAACCCAACTAGAAAACACATATCCACGCGCCTGGAAAAGAAAAAATTTCCGACGAGATCTGACCTACGCGTCGGCGCATGAGCACTGTTCCGACCAGATTTTGAAAAAGTTCCAGTTGAACAGTAGGATCGCCTAGTAATTTCGATCCTACCCTCACTAGTTTTGTTTTGTTCCGACCACTTTGATTTTTTCCGTCAGCTGCAGTAGATTCCGGCGAGCTACAGTATTCCAGCGTGAACAGTATTTTCGATGCAGAGCAATGTTCTGTTTTCCTGCTGTAAACAGTGTTTTTCAAGCTATTTCTTCAATTTTGTCACAAGAGTTACTTATTTTCACTATTTCAAGTTAACCCTACTACTACAAATTGTAGCGACATGGGAACCGATGCTTTGAATAGTCAGATGGTTTCTTTAGTAGATTATATTGAGTTCTTTCAGTACAAAGAATGTAAACAGACATCTCGTAGAGACATGGGAGTCGATGCTTTGAATAGTCAGATAGTTTCTTTAGCATATTATATTGAGTTCTTTCAGTACAAAACATGTAAGCAGACATCTTCTGAGATAGCTTCTGTTGTTCAAACAGGTAATAGCGTAACTTGTTTCTCCCAATCTTCATCATCTGAGTCTTGGGTCATTGATTCAGGTGCATCAGATCATATTTTCGGTAACAAATCTCTTTTCACTACTATTTCGTATTCTCAATCTCTTCCAAAAGTCACAATGGCCAATGGGTCTCCAACCATGGCAGCTGCAATAGGTCAAGGAAGCCCGCTTCCTTCATTACCTTTAGATTCAGTCCTTTATGTTCCCAATAGTCTTTTTAATCTCATAGTTGTTAGTCGCTTACACAAATAACCTAAATGCGTTGTTTTATTTCTTGATGACCATGTTTTTATACAGGAACACAGTACAGGGCGGATCATTGGTACCTGGAGTGAATCAAACGGACTTTATTACCTTATCCTTGCTAAATCACATGGACTCACATCTTGTCTTCCTACTACAACTTGTCCTATTACTGATTCACCAAATTTATTACATAAACGGTTGGGACATCCCAGTTTGTCAAAACTTCAGAAAATTATATCTGGTTTATCTCGCTTGTCAGCTATAGAGTGTGAGTTATGTCAGCTCGGTAAGCATACTCGCTCCCATTTCCCTCGGCGTCTTGATAATCGATTAGAGTCACCTTTTACTTTAGTCCATTAAGATGTTTGGGGTCCTAGTTGGGTCAGTTCCACCTTGGAATTCCCCTACTTTGTCAGTTTCATTGATGATTATTCCAGGTGCACTTGGATATTTTTGATAAAAAAAATCGATCTGAGATGTTTTCTATTTTCCAGACCTTCCACGCTGAAATTCAAAATCAATTTGGGGTTTCTATTCGCATATTTCGTAGTGATAATGCTCGAGAGTATGTCTTCCCCATTTCAGTAGTTTATGAAATCTCATGGAATTATTTATCAAACATCTTGTTCGTACACATCTCAACAAAATGGGATAGGTGAAATAAATAATAGACATCTTATTGAAACTACTCGTACCCTACTCATACAATCTCATGCTCCGTTGTATTTTTTTGGGGGGGGGGGATGTAGTTCTTACATCTTGATATATTATTAATTGTATGTCATCTTTAGCTATCCAGAACCAAGTTCCATTCTCTGACATGTTTCCCCACTTACCTTTGTTCTCTCTTCCACCCCGTATCTTTGGAAGCATTTGTTTTGTCCATAACCTTACTCCAGGAATAGCTAAGCTAGCTCCTCGTGCTCTTAAGTGCGTATTTATGGGTTTTTCGAGAACACAAAAGAGGTATCGATGCTACTCTCTTGACCTTCAGCAGTACCTTATGTCTGCGGATGTTACCTTCTTTGAAACCCAATCATACTCCACCACCTACAACTCCAGTTGTAGCTCCACCACCTATAGCTCTAGTTCCACTACCTAGAGCTCCAGTTCCACCACCTACAGCTCCAGTTCCACCACCTACAACTCCATTTGTAGATCCACCACCTATAGCTCCAGTTACACTACCTACAACTCCAGTTCCACCACCTACAACTCCAGTTCCACCACCTATAGCTCCAGTTCCTCCACATAATCCAGTTCAACTTTCTGCAGTTCCACCATTCTTGGCTTATCATCATCGTCCACATCCAGCATCAGACCCAGGTGATTCATGCCTCGCATCAGATTTTGCACCTACTGCGGACTTGTCTCCTCTTAGTCAACCAATTTCACTCTGCAAAGGTGTACGATCCACACTTAATCCTAATCCCCACTATGTCGGTTTAAGTTATCATCTCATGTCGTCACCTCATTATGCTTTTATATCTTCTTTGTCCACTGTTTCTATCCCTAAGTCTACAAGTGAGGCACTATCTCATCCAGGATGGTGACATGCTATGATTAACGAGATGTCTGCTTTACATGCTAGTGGTACTTGGGAGATTGTTCCTCTTCTTGTAGGTAAGTCTACTGTTGGTTGTCGTTAGGTTTATACAGTCAAAGTTAGCCCGGATGGCCAGGTTGATCGACTTAAGGCTCGTCTTGTTGTAAAAGGATATACTCACATTTTTGGGCTTGATTATAGTGATACTTTCTCTCCCGTGGCTAAAGTAGCATCTGTTCATCTCTTTTTGTCCATGACTGTTGTACGTTATTGGCCTCTTTATCAGTTAGACATTAAGAATGCTTTTCTCCACGGTGATCTTGAGGAAGAAGTTTATATGGAGCAACCACATGGTTTTGTTGCTCAGAGGGAGTTTAATGGTTGTGTATGCAGATTGCGCATGTGTTTGAAACAGTCCCCTAGAGCTTGGTTTGGTAAGTTCAGCACAATTATTCAAGAGTTCGGCATGACTCATAGTTAGGCTGATCACTTTGTGTTTTATCGGCATTCTACTCCTAATCTGTATATTTATCTAGTGGTTTATGTTGATGATATTGTTATTACTGGCAATGATCAGGATGGTATTACTAATCTGAAGCAACATCTCTTTCAACACTTTCATACTAAGGATCTGGGTAGATTGAAGTATTTTCTAGGTATTGAGGTCACTCAGTATAGCTCATGTATTGTTATTTCACAGCAGAAGTATGCCTTAGACATTCTTGAGGAGACTAGAATGATGGGTTGTAGACCTATTGACTCTCCTATGAATCTGAATGCTAAGCTTCTGCCTGGACAGGGGGAGCCTCTTAGAGACCCTATGAGATATAGGAGGTTGTTGGCAAATTTAATTACCTCACAGTGACTAGACCTGACATTTCTTTTCCGATGGATGTTGTAAGTCAGTTTATGGATTCTCCTTGTGATAGTCACTGGGATGCAGTTGTTTGCATTTTTCGGTATATAAAGTCAGTTCCAGGCAAAGGATTACTATTCAAGGATTGAGGCCACAAGCAGATTGTTGGGTACACAAATGCTGATTGGGCAGGATCATCTTTTGATAGACGTTCTACGTCTAGATATTGTGTTCTAGTAGGAGGTAACTTGGTCTCGTGGAAGAGAAAGAAATAGAATGTATTTTCTTGATCTAGCGCCGAAGCCGAATATCGGGCCATGGCTATGGCGACGTGTGAGTTAGTTTGGGTCAATTAGTTGCTCAAGGAGTTAAAGTTCGGAGAAATCAGCAAGATGGAACTAGTGTGTGATAATCAACCTGCTCTTCATATTGCGTCAAATCCGGTGTCCCATGAGAGGACTAAATACATTGAGATCGACTGTCACTTTGTCAGAGAAAAAATACTTTCAGGAGATCTTGTTACAAAGTTTGTAAAGTCGAATGATCAACTAGCAAATATTTTCACTAAGTCTCTTACTGGTTCTCGTAACAAGCTCGGTACATATGATGTGTATGCATCGGCTTGAGGGGGAGTGTTAGTTTACAAATATGTATAGTGTAGTCTTGTCTCACATTGGAAGATGAGTAATATCTCCTTGTAGTGTATAGCTATAAATATGGACCTCTTGTATTGTATTTATCATCCAATATCAATAACATATTTTCTCCCGTTCTTTCTCACAATGGTATTGTGATATTCATGATTTGACATGTAGGCATTGAGATGTATATTCCACATGCTAGATGGTATATGGTAATTGATGACTTGACATGCATATTGATATGCAAGCATAGAGATGTACTTTCCTCATGTTATCTGATAATGAAATATCTTATTTGTTGCTAAAAATTTAGAAAAACCACAGTTTTCTGATATACCCTCATATTTTGGTGATTTCTGTGAAAGATTTGGGTTTTAATGTTATACCTGAAAAACATGTCTATTTTTCATAACCGTTAATGAGTTGAGCATAATATCTTTGAGTTAGTACTTGTACTGTTTTTATTATATTGTTACGAGTTGTTCTTGTCTATTGGTGTTGGACCCTGACCATTTTTTGATCTCGTCACTACTTTCAACCTAAGGTTGGGTTTGTACCTTATTGAGTACATATGGTCGGTTGTACTCTTACTACACTTCTGCACCTTACGTACAGATTTTGGAGCTGATGTTGCTGTGTATGACGGAAGCTGGCATTGAAGATGTACCTGCGTTCCAGTTATAACTGCCTCTTATTCTTGATAGCTTTAGATTTATAAATCTATTTATGTATATTTCGAACAAATGATGTATTTATTTCATACTATATAACTACCTCTTGTTATGATGTATTTATTTCATACTATATTTCGAACAGATGATGTATTGTACTACCAATCCTTGAATTGTTGTATAAAAGTTCAGTTATTTCATAATTTACCTTCTCAGTAAATCTCATTTGAATTGGATTATTGTTAATTGACATACCTAGCGGGTCAAGTTAGGTGCCATTATGACTAGTGGATTTTGGGTCATGACACTTAATTTGTAGGCAAAATCCCAAATTTTATTTTAGAATTCCATATTTTAGATGTAACAATCAATAGGAAATTAAGATATATGATCAATCAAAGAGAAATTGCTTACACTCAAGACTATGGTGAAATCCATTTCCAAAATTGCCTCTTCCCGATCTCCAAAACTCAAGATAGTGACAAATAAGTAAATTCCAAACTTTTGGACATAAAATACCTCTTACAACATTTCATTCATCGCGATCGCAACCCTAACGATGTATAAAGCTCCATCGCCTCACATCTCTTCTATGTGAATGCTACATACTTAATGTGATCGCGAAGGTCCACTGACCAGCCCTGTATGGGAACGCGACACTTCTCACGTGATCGCAATGCACGTCATCCTCCAGACTACTCCTTCTACGTAATCGCATGGTCTACCATGCGATTGTGATTCACCACATAGCTCCACTTTGTGATTACAATGCCTCTTCACCTGATCGCATAACACAAGACCTTCTACCTCCACATTCCTTCTCCATGATTGCGAGATACCCCTCCGCGATCGCGATTCATTGCAACGCACCAGAAAATTAACAATTCCAACTTGGTCTGAAATGGTTCGAAACAATCCCGAAACTTACTTGAGCCCCTCGGGACCTCGTCCAAACATACTAACTAGTCCCTATACCTTTCACGAATTTATCCAAAGTCTAAAGATACAAATAACAACATCAAAATTAAGAATCCCGTATCAACTCAAAATCTTCTAACTTTCTCAAGTTCAAAATTTCAACTTTCGGATAGTAGAGTCCGATCAACCTCGGGCTACCCGAGGCCCGAACCAAACATACGTATAAGTTCATAATCATCAAACGAACCTGTTGGAACCTTAAATCACCAATCTGGAGTCGCTTACCCAAAGTAAACCCTTGGTCAACTCTTCCACTTAAAACTTCCAAATTAAGAATTACTCTTCCAAACCACTCCTGAACCTCTCAAAAATTAAAATCAACCATACTCGCAAGTCATAATACATCATATGAAGCTACTCAATATCTCAAATCACATAACAGAATGTTAGAATTTATAAAAACTAGTCGGGTCATTACAGTAACATTCAAATTATTTGAAATAAAGTACTACGATTGTTGCAATATTTTCTACCCCCGTTTAATTTTTTTAACGTGAATTTTATTGTATAAAGTCCTTTACTAATATAATAATTTATTAATTATCGTAAAACTCATTGTACATCGAACTAATGGTTTAATATGGTTTATACTATAGGTCTTGTCTCTCTTGTGACTAGTATTTTGCACTTCAATAATTTCAATATTGTTAAGTTTTATTTCAAAAGAATATTAAGAATATAATATGATTGATACAGGAGCGTGCAACAAAATTAGCTAATATATCATATGTATATGACGAAATGGCTTCGTGGCCACTTAAGCTTATACCTGTTTGCAAAGTCGGTAGTCTGTAACGACCCGACCGGTCGTTTTGAGAGTTATAATCCCGTTTTCCCCATTCCTACTTCTTTTTGTTTTATTCAGCTATATTATGTTATATCGGATTAGTTGGTTTGAGTCCGGAAGGAACTCGAAGTAAAATGAGACACTTAGTCTCATAATTGAAAATTTTAAGTTAGAAAAGTGGACCGGATATGTACCTATATGTAAACGACCTCGGATTTGAATTTTAATAATTCCAATAGTTCCATATGATAATTTTGGGCTTAAGAGCGTGTCCGGAATATTATTTGGAAGTCCGTAGAGGAATTAGGCTTGAAATGCCGAAAGTTTTATTTTTGAGAAGTTTGATCGGGGGGTTGACTTTTTGTTATCGGGGTCGGAATCCGATTCTGAAAATTGGAATACCTCTGTTATGTCATTTAGGACTTGTGTGCAAAATTTGAGGTCAATCGGACGTGATTTGATAGGTTCCGGAGTTGTTTGTAGAAATTAGAAATTTTAAAGTTCATTAAGCTTGAATTGGGGTGTAATTCATGGTTTAGTGTTGTTTGAGGTGATTTGAGGGTTCGACTAAGTCTGTATGATGTTTTAGGACTTGTTGGTATATTTGGTTGAGGTTCCAAGGGGCTCGGGTGAGTTTCGGATGGTTAACGATTTGGATTTTGGACTTGGAACTCTACTGGAATTTTTCTGATACACCATCTGGTTTCCTTCATCACGTTCGTGAAGAGGAACAAAGAGGCTGGCAATATTTTCTCTTCACGTTCGCGAAGAGAAGCTCGCATTCGCGAAGGGTGGACTGGGTGTGCATTGCGGACGCGGGAGGTGTTACGCGTTCGCGAAGAAGAGAGGAAGCATCCAAAGACCCCAGGCAATTGGTCTACGCATTCGCGTAGGGGGTGTCACATTCGCGAAGAAGAAAAGTCTGGGCAGTGTCCCATTTTCAGTTTTTGGCGATTTGGAGCTCGGAAGTGAGGCGATTTTGGGTGATTTTCAGAGGAAACAATGGGGTAAGTGTTCTTAACTCAATATTGGTAAAATTACCCGAATCCATGGTTATTTTTATCATTTAATTGGTGAATTGAGTTGAGAAAATTTGAAAACCCTCTTGGTTTAAATCGAAGATTTGAGGGTCGAGTTGGGGTCGGATTTTTGTAAAATTGGTATGGTTAGACTCGTGGTTGAATGGGTTTCCGGATTTTGTAACTTTTGTTGAGTTCCGAGACGTGAGCCCCACAGGCGAGTTTTGAGCTATTTTTTGGATTTTTAATAGAAAATCATTATTATCTTGTGGAATTAATTCCAATGAATTTTACTGACTGAAACGAATTATTTATGACCAGATTCGAGGCATTTGGAGACCAATTCACGAGGAAAGGGCATTGCAGAATAAAAATTTTGCGGTTTGAGGTAAGTAACGATTGTAAATCTAGTATTGAGGGTATGAAACCCCAGATTTGTGACGCACATGATGGGTGACGGGCGTGTGGGCGTGCACTATTGGGGTTTTGTGACTTGGTCCGCCCCGTAGCAACTATAAAGTTGCATACTTTGTTGAAACCATATGATACTTATATGTTTTAGAAAGAATTTCTGTAAACTGGGCTAAATGCCATGTTTGGGCCTTGCGCCAAAGCTGTTTGGACCCTTAGGAGCTGTTTCTTACCATCCTCTCACCGTTTTTGATTAAAAATCTATACTCAGTCATGTTTATACTTGTTTACCGCATAACTTAGTTGTATGACTCTATTTTGATGCATATAAATGTTTTGGGCCGAATGCCCTGTTTTGCTGAAATGCCCGAGTGGCTTTAGAGGTTTATGACTGAGTGAGGTCGAGGGCCTGATTTGTGAGGATGAGTGTGGATCGGGGCTTCCCTCCTGCAACATACCTTATTATTATAGAACGTGAGTTGTCCGTGCAAATTATAGCGCTTAGGCTGAAGGAGCCCCTCCGGAGTCTGTACACACCCCCAGTGAGCGCAGGTACCTACTGAGTGCAAGTGCCGAGTGCCGAATGCTGAGTGACTGGAAGGCATGAGTGATTGTGAGGTATGCCCGAGTGGCAAGAGTGATTGTGAGGTATGCCCGAGTGGCACGAGTGACTGTGAGGTTTACCCGAGGGGCTGTTTATGATTTCATCATTTTTGCTCACCTTTGCATTGAGCCTTTGTTTGAAAAAATAACTGTTGAAAAAATATCTTTAAATGATTTTTTACTGGAACCGGGTTTAAACGAGATGATTTGATTCAAACACTGATTTTAAAGCATGTTGTACTTTATTGAGATTTCATGATATGAATGTTATATGCTTTATTGCTCGTCACTACTGCTCAGTCTTTATTTATTGATGTTACTTACTGAGTTGGAGTACTCACGTTACTCCCTGCACCTTGTGTGCAGATTCAGGTGTAGCTGGACACGGTAGTGATTATTGAGTGTTCTGGTTACAGATTTGTTTGGAGATAGCAAGGTAGTTGTTTGGCGATCGCAACCCCTGCTCTTCTCCTTCTTATCTTCCTTTAGTTATATTTAGCTATTTTCCAGGCTGAGTTAGCCTTGATATTGTTAGATAGATTGTAGTAGATGCTCATGACTAGTGACACCCCGATGTCGGGCTTTTATTTTTCGCACTTCTATTTTTCTTTGATTTGCACTCTTTAAATAGAGGTTTTATGTTAAATAACCTTGGAATTATCTTTAAAATAAAAATATCGGTTTGTTTTGGAAATGAGTCGGCTTGCCTAGTTCCACGATAGGCGCCATCACGACAGGGGTTAGTGTTGGGTCGTGACAGGTTGGTATCAAAGCCTAGGTTACATAGGTCTCACGAGTCATAAGCGATTTTAGTAGAGTCTTGTGGATCGGTATGGAGACGTCTGTACTTATCTTCGAAAGGCTATAGAACCTTTAGAAAAATTCACATTCTTGAATTCTTGTCGTGCGAATATTTTGATTCTAGTAATTAAACATCTGTTGTTTCATTCTCTCACAGATGGTGAGGACTCTTACTACCGGTCAGGAGGGCCAGCCAACAGTACCACTAGCCAGGGCCGCGAGAGGCTGAGGCCGCGGTAGAGCCCGTACAACAGCTGGGGCAGTACCTGCAGATCCACCAGTTGTCCTAGATCAGGATCAGGTTCCAGTTGTCGATGCACCAGCTCAGGCACCACCTGTGCCTATTGTGATTCCAGGCCTTCAGGAGGCCCTAGCTCAGATTCTAATAGCGTGTACTGGCCTTGCTCATGCGGTCTCTATTTCGACGGCCGCAACCACTTCTCAGACCAGGGGAGGCACTCAAACTCTTGTCGCTCCCACACCCGAGCAGGTTATTCAGGGACTTCAGACACCGGAGGCACCACCAGCCCAGTCGGTTGTTGTTGCTTAGGATTTTGTGGTTCCTGCTATGCCTGAGGATGATCAGCGTAGGTTGGAGAGGTTTGGGAGACTCCAGCCACCACCTTTCAGTGGCACACACACAGAGAGAATGCTCAGAACTTTTTGGACAGGTGTTAGAGGATACTTCATACTGCTGGTATTTTGGAGACTTGTGGGGTCTCATTCACTACCTTTTAGTTTTCTGTGGCTGCACTCAGATGGTGGGACACTTACGAGAGGCATAGGCCTATTGGCGCAGCACCCCTTACTTGGCAGCAGTTCTCCGTGGTCTTTTTGGAGAAGTTCGTGCCTCGATCTCGCAGAGAGGAGCTGCGTATACAGTTTGAGTGGCTTCGCCAGGGTGATATGTCTGTGACACAGTATGATATGCGGTTCTCTGAGTTGGCCCATCATGCTATCTGGTTGGTTCCCACAGACAGAGAGAGGATCATGAGGTTTATTGATGGCCTCACTTATCAGCTACAGTTGCTCATGACCAGGGAGCGGGTTTCGGGTGCTACCTTTGATGAGGTTATCGACATTGCTCGACAGATTGAGATGGTTCGCTTTCAGGAGAGGGTTGAGAGGGAGGCCAAGAGGCCTTGTGGTCAGGGTAGATTCAGCGGTGCTCCTTTTGGGGGTCATATCCAACACGGTAGAGGTCGTCATTTCAGACAGGCTCAGTCGGCTCTGCCATTTCATCGGGATGCATCATCTGGCCATGGTTCTCACAGTTCTCATCAGGGCCACTCATCACTTAGTGCCCTTCTGGTTCAGAGTTCGTCCTGTGCTTCACTTGTTCAGGGCTCTTCCATGCCAGGTTCTTCTACCAGTCATACCGGTGCTAGAGATTCCCTTCAGTTTCCGTCGCCAGCACCATGGAGTTGTTTTGAGTGTGGGGAGCTTGGGCATATGTGGAGGCAGTGTCCTCGTCGTCATGGAGGTCTATCTCAGCAGAGGATTCAACCTCCGACTACAACACCAACTACCTCACCACCCGCCCAGTCAGCTCGGGGTGAATGTCAGTCAGCTAGGGGCGCCCTAGAGGGGGAGGCAGATCAGGGGGTGGTCAGGCCCGTTTCTATGCTCTCCCTGCCAGACCAGATGTTTTTTCTTCAGATGCTATGATTACTAGTATTGTCTCAGTTTGCCACAAAAATGCCTCAGTATTATTTAACCCTGGTTCCACGTATTCATATATTTCCTCGTATTTTACCTATTTTCTGGATATGCCCCGTGAGTCCTTAGTTTCATCTGTACATGTATCTACTCCTGTGGGCGATACTATTATTGTGGACCGCGTATATCGGTCATGTGCGGTGACTATTGGGGGTCCGGAGACCCGAGTGGATCTATTGTTGCTCAGTATGGTTGACTTTGATGTGATATTGGGTATGGATTGGTTATCTCCATGTCATGATGTTCTACATTGTCACTCTAAGATGGTGATGTTGGCTATGCCGAGAATTCTGAGGGTTGAGTGGAGAGGTTCTATAGATTATGTACCAAGTAGGGTGATTTCATATTTGAAGGCTCAGCGCATGGTTGAGAAGGGTTTCCTATCTTATTTGGCTTTTGTGAGGGATGTTAGTGCAGAGACTCCCGTCATTGATTATGTTCCGGTGGTACGTGATTTTTTGGATGTGTTTCCTGTAGACCTGCCAGGCATGCCGCCTGACAGGGATATTGACTTTGGTATTGATTTGGTGCCGGGCACTCAGTCCATTTCTATTCCACCGTATCGTATGGCACCGGAGGAGTTGAAGGAATTAAAATAATAGCTTCAGGAACTCCTTGATAAGGAATTAAATGCTCGATTGATTTTACGATATGTGAAATCAGAGGCAGACGGAAGATGAAGGGAGTGAAGACCAAGACCAAGGATAGCATCTTCGGTTGGTATCGGGTAGATCCCGAAAGGAACACAGTCAACAAAAGCAAACGCATGTTTGTCACCGGATAGTATTTAATGAATAATATTCTTCAGTATTGAATATGCAGCCGTTGCAGAGAATTTTGGCATTCATGGCCTGTCGTTATATATTCATCAATGACCTCCATTATTAATGGCTTGTTTATCTTTGTTTTAGTTAAATTTGACTATTACTGTTGACTTGGTTAAATTATTTTTTCAGAGAATTCATCAGTGTTGCCCGGTGGATCTACATGATACATATTTTCTGGAACTCTGAGAAAGTAGGGTTACTCCTTAAGAAGGTAAATAGTATGTTGGATGGTAGTGAAATGACACTACACGATATTGATTTTCTTCCAGACTTCAATGACTGGAGATCAAAATTAAGGAAACATGGAACTAAAGAAATGATAGAGTCTCTCCATCACCTGAAACATGGAACGAAACATGGAACCACAATATATGGACCGAAATATGGAACCAGAATATATGGTCAGTCTTTTAGAGTTATTAGTTTTACCCGAAACTCCCAAGCCCATCCGGGAAAGCTAATAACTCCCGAGGCAGCGCTTGAGGAGCTATTGACAATTTTTCCAAATTTGCCCGGAGCTATATATCGGGATATATTCCTCTTTCTGAGGAATATGAGATTGGATAAAACACCACGAGAACAACTTCAAGATATGATGTATGTCAAGTAATTATTTATTTATTATATATCAGTTTTATTATTTACTCTTAAGTATTTCATGTTTGTTGTTGCATTTCAGCTTTGGAACTTATTTGTGCATGCGTCCATCCATCTTCGATTTGGCAGTTCTTCCACTTTTGGTTAATCTTTATATATATTTTATCAGCTATCTGATTAATTTAGGACTAATGCTGCAGGATCCAATAAATTTGAAAATGCCATAAACTTCGGATAAAATACTAGAAGACCTTCAAGATATGACGTATGTCAAGTAAATATTTATTTATTATATGTCAGTTTCATTATTTACATTTCACCTTTGGAACAAGCTCCCATCCATCTTCATTTTGGTAGGTCTTCCATTTTTATTTATTTGTTAATCTTTATATTTCTTTTGCCGGCTATCTGATTAATTTAGGACTAATGATGATTCATGCATTGCAGGAGGATCCTGCTGATGAGAGTAGTGAATGAGAGGAAGCTGGTACCAACCCAAACAGAAGTCGTCCATTGTATATCACCTTTTTAGCTTGATAAATTGCAAAAACATATTGAAGTAATCCAATAAACTCATCGTTGTTGGAAATGTCCTAACCATGTATTCACCCTTATTCCAATTTAACCATGTATTCACCCTTATAGTGAAATATTCTTCCGTGAAATCTATCACATTAGCAAGTAATCGAAAAACTTCAGTTGTTTCTTTTTTTTTTTCTTTATTTTCTCCTTTTCTTTCTTTATCTTTTTTTTTAATTTTTTGTTTATTTATTTTTTGCCTTAATCATTTTATTGTTATTTTTACCACAATTAAATTTCATACTCAATTTTGGTCCTTTTTATTTTATTATTTTTATTTTTTTCTTTTGTTTATTTTGTATTTCTTCTTCCTTTTCTAATTTTATTCAACTCTTTTTTTATGCATAATCTAATTTTACTTACTTTTTGTATAGGGTGAAATTGGTTTCTATTAAATGCTCGATTTATTTTACGACATGTGGTATCAGAGGCAGGCGGAAGATGAAGGAGTGAAGACCAAGACCGAGGATAGCATCTTCGGTTGGTATCGAGTAGATCCCGAAGGGAATACAGTTAATAAAAGCAAACTCATATTTGTCACAGGATAGTATTTAATGAAGAATATTCCTCAGTATTGAATATGCAGCCGTTGCAGAGAATTTTGGCATTCGTGGCATACCATTACATATTCATCAATGACCCCTATTACTAGATAATCGCAGGTATATTAGTGGCTTCTTTGTCTTTATTTTAGTTAAATTTGACTCTTACTGTTGACTTGGTTAAATTATTTTTTCAGAGAATTCATCAGTGTTGCCCGGTGGATCTACATGATACATATTTTCTGGAACTCTGAGAAAGTAGGGTTACTCCTTAAGAAGGTTAATAGTATGTTGGATGGTAGTGAAATAACACTACACGATATTGATTTTCTTCCAAACTTCAATGACTGGAGATCAAAATTAAGGAAACATGGAACTAAAGAAATGATAGAGTCTCTCCATCACCTGAAACATGGAACGAAATATGGAACCACAATATATGGACCGAAATATAGAACCAGAATATATGGTCAGTCTTTTGGAGTTATAAGTTTTACCCGAAACTACCAAGCCCATCCGGGAAAGCCTATAACTCCCGAGGCAGCGCTTGAGGAGGTATTGACTATTTTTCCAAATTTGCCCAGAGCTATATATCGGTATATATTCCTCTTTCTGAGAAATATGAGATTGGATGAAACACCACGAGAACAACTTCAAGATATGATGTATGTCAAGTAATTATTTATTTATTATATGTCAGTTTTATTATTTACTCTTAAGTATTTCATGTTTGTTGTTGCATTTCCGCTTTGGAACTTATTTGTACATGCGTCCATCCATCTTCGATTTGGCAGTTCTTCCACTTTTGGTTAATCTTTATATTCATTTTATCAGCTATCTGATTAATTTAGGACTAATGCTGCAGGATCCAATGAATTTGAGAATGCGAGAAACTTCGGATAAAATACTAGAAGACCTTCAAGATATGACGTATGTCAAGTAAATATTTATTTATTATATGTCAGCTTCATTAATTATATTTCACCTTTGGAACAAGCTCCCATCCATCTTCATTTTGGTAGGTCTTCCATTTTTATTTATTTGTTAATCTTTATATTTCTTTTGCCGGCTATCTGATTAATTTAGGACTAATGATGATTCATGCATTGCAGGAGGATCCTGCTGATGAGAGTAGTGAATGAGAGGAAGCTAGTACCAACCCAAACAGAAGTCGTCCATTGTATATCACATTTTTAGCTTGATAAATTGCAAAAACATATTGAAGTAATCCAATAAACTCATCGTTGTTGGAAATGTCCTAACCATGTATTCACCCTTATTCCAATTTAACCATGTATTCACCCTTATAGTGAAATATTTTTACGTGAAATCTCTCACATTAGCAAGTAATCGAAGAACTTCAGTTGTTTCTTTTTTTTCTTTATTTTCTCCTTTTCTTTCATTATCTTTTTTTTTTTTTTACTTTTTTGTTTATTTATTTTTTGCCTTAATCATTTTATTGTTATTTTTACCACAATTAAATTTCATACTCAATTTTGGTCCTTTTTATTTTATTATTTTTATTTTTTTCTTTTGTTTATTTTGTATTTCTTCTTCCTTTTCTAATTTTATTCAACTCTTTTTTTATGCATAATCTAATTTTACTTACTTTTTGTATAGGGTGAAATTAGTTTTTATTAAATGCTCGATTTATTTTACGACATGTGGTATCAGAGGCAGGCGGAAGATGAAGGGAGTGAAGACCAAGACCGAGGATAGCATCTTCGGTTTGTATCGAGTAGATCCCGAAGGGAATACAGTTAACAAAAGCAAACTCATATTTGTCACCGGATAGTATTTAATGAAGAATATTCCTCAGTATTGAATATGCAGCCGTTGCAGAGAATTTTGGCATTCGTGGCATGCCATTACATATTCATCAATGACCCCTATTACTAGATAATCGCAGGTATATTAGTGGCTTCTTTGTCTTTATTTTAGTTAAATTTGACTCTTACTGTTGACTTGGTTAAATTATTTTTTGAGAGAATTCATCAGTGTTGCCCGGTGGATCTACATGATACATATTTTCTGGAACTCTGAGAAAGTAGGGTTACTCCTTAAGAAGGTTAATAGTATGTTGGATGGTAGTGAAATGACACTACACGATATTGATTTTCTTCGAGACTTCAATGACTGGGGATCAAAATTAAGGAAACATGGAACTAAAGAAATGATAGAGTCTCTCCATCACCTGAAACATGGAACGAAACATGGAACCACAATCTATGGACCGAAATATGGAACCAGAATATATGGTCAGTCTTTTGGAGTTATAAGTTTTACCCGAAACTACCAAGCCCATCCGGGAAAGCCAATAACTCCCGAGGCAGCGCTTGAGGAGGTATTGACAATTTTTTCAAATTTGCCCGGAGCTATAGATCGGGATATATTCCTCTTTCTGAGGAATATGAGATTGGATGAAACACCACGAGAACAACTTCAAGATATGATGTATGTCAAGTAATTATTTATTTATTATATGTTAGTTTTATTATTTACTCTTAAGTATTTCATGTTTGTTGTTGCATTTCAGCTTTGGAACTTATTTGTACATATGTCCATCCATCTTCGATTTGGCAGTTCTTCCACTTTTGGTTAATCTTTATATTCATTTTATCAGCTATCTGGTTAATTTAGGACTAATGCTGCAGGATCCAATGAATTTGAGAATGCCAGAAACTTCGGATAAAATACTAGAAGACGTTCAAGATATGACGTATGTCAAGTAAATATTTGTTTATTATATGTCAGTTTCATTATTTACATTTCACCTTTGGAACAAGCTCCCATCCATCTTCATTTTGGTAGGTCTTCCATTTTTATTTATTTGTTAATCTTTATATTTCTTTTGCCGGCTATCTGATTAATTTAGGACTAATGATGATTCATGCATTGCAGGAGGATCCTGCTGATGAGAGTAGTGAATGAGAGGAAGCTGGTACCAACCCAAACAGAAGTCGTCCATTGTATATCACCTTTTTAGCTTGATAAATTGCAAAAACATATTGAAGTAATCCAATAAACTCATCGTTGTTGGAAATGTCCTAACCATGTATTCACCCTTATTCCAATTTAACCATGTATTCACCCTTATAGTGAAATATTCTTCCGTGAAATCTCTCACATTAGCAAGTAATCGAAGAACTTCAGTTGTTTCTTTTTTTTCTTTATTTTCTCCTTTTCTTTCTTTATCTTTTTTTTTTTTACTTTTTTGTTTATTTATTTTTTGCCTTAATCATTTTATTGTTATTTTTACCACAATTATATTTCATACTCAATTTTGGTCCTTTTTATTTTATTATTTTTATTTTTTTCTTTTGTTTATTTTGTATTTCTTCTTCCTTTTCTAATTTTATTCAACTCTTTTTTTTATGCATAATCTAATTTTACTTACTTTTTGTATAGGGTGAAATTAGTTTCTATTAAATGCTCGATTTATTTTACGACATGTGGTATCAGAGGCAGGCGGAAGATGAAGGGAGTGAAGGCCAAGACCGAGGATAGCATCTTCGGTTTGTATCGAGTAGATCCCGAAGGGAATACAGTTAACAAAAGCAAACTCATATTTGTCACCGGATAGTATTTAATGAAGAATATTCCTCAGTATTGAATATGCAGCCGTTGCAGAGAATTTTGGCATTCGTGGCATGCCATTACATATTCATCAATGACCCCTATTACTAGATAATCGCAGGTATATTAGTGGCTTCTTTGTCTTTATTTTAGTTAAATTTGACTCTTACTGTTGACTTGGTTAAATTATTTTTTGAGAGAATTCATCAGTGTTGCCCGGTGGATCTACATGATACATATTTTCTGGAACTCTGAGAAAGTAGGGTTACTCCTTAAGAAGGTTAATAGTATGTTGGATGGTAGTGAAATGACACTACACGATATTGATTTTCTTCGAGACTTCAATGACTGGGGATCAAAATTAAGGAAACATGGAACTAAAGAAATGATAGAGTCTCTCCATCACCTGAAACATGGAACGAAACATGGAACCACAATCTATGGACCGAAATATGGAACCAGAATATATGGTCAGTCTTTTGGAGTTATAAGTTTTACCCGAAACTACCAAGCCCATCCGGGAAAGCCAATAACTCCCGAGGCAGCGCTTGAGGAGGTATTGACAATTTTTTCAAATTTGCCCGGAGCTATAGATCGGGATATATTCCTCTTTCTGAGGAATATGAGATTGGATGAAACACCACGAGAACAACTTCAAGATATGATGTATGTCAAGTAATTATTTATTTATTATATGTTAGTTTTATTATTTACTCTTAAGTATTTCATGTTTGTTGTTGCATTTCAGCTTTGGAACTTATTTGTACATATGTCCATCCATCTTCGATTTGGCAGTTCTTCCACTTTTGGTTAATCTTTATATTCATTTTATCAGCTATCTGGTTAATTTAGGACTAATGCTGCAGGATCCAATGAATTTGAGAATGCCAGAAACTTCGGATAAAATACTAGAAGACGTTCAAGATATGACGTATGTCAAGTAAATATTTGTTTATTATATGTCAGTTTCATTATTTACATTTCACCTTTGGAACAAGCTCCCATCCATCTTCATTTTGGTAGGTCTTCCATTTTTATTTATTTGTTAATCTTTATATTTCTTTTGCCGGCTATCTGATTAATTTAGGACTAATGATGATTCATGCATTGCAGGAGGATCCTGCTGATGAGAGTAGTGAATGAGAGGAAGCTGGTACCAACCCAAACAGAAGTCGTCCATTGTATATCACCTTTTTAGCTTGATAAATTGCAAAAACATATTGAAGTAATCCAATAAACTCATCGTTGTTGGAAATGTCCTAACCATGTATTCACCCTTATTCCAATTTAACCATGTATTCACCCTTATAGTGAAATATTCTTCCGTGAAATCTCTCACATTAGCAAGTAATCGAAGAACTTCAGTTGTTTCTTTTTTTTCTTTATTTTCTCCTTTTCTTTCTTTATCTTTTTTTTTTTTACTTTTTTGTTTATTTATTTTTTGCCTTAATCATTTTATTGTTATTTTTACCACAATTATATTTCATACTCAATTTTGGTCCTTTTTATTTTATTATTTTTATTTTTTTCTTTTGTTTATTTTGTATTTCTTCTTCCTTTTCTAATTTTATTCAACTCTTTTTTTTATGCATAATCTAATTTTACTTACTTTTTGTATAAGGTGAAATTAGTTTCTATTAAATGCTCGATTTATTTTACGACATGTGGTATCAGAGGCAGGCGGAAGATGGAGGGAGTGAAGACCAAGACCGAGGATAGCATCTTCGGTTTGTATCGAGTAGATCCCGAAGGGAATACAGTTAACAAAAGCAAACTCATATTTGTCACCGGATAGTATTTAATGAAGAATATTCCTCAGTATTGAATATGCAGCCGTTGCAGAGAATTTTGGCATTCGTGGCATGCCATTACATATTCATCAATGACCCCTATTACTAGATAATCGCAGGTATATTAGTGGCTTCTTTGTCTTTATTTTAGTTAAATTTGACTCTTACTGTTGACTTGGTTAAATTATTTTTTGAGAGAATTCATCAGTGTTGCCCGGTGGATCTACATGATACATATTTTCTGGAACTCTGAGAAAGTAGGGTTACTCCTTAAGAAGGTTAATAGTATGTTGGATGGTAGTGAAATGACACTACACGATATTGATTTTCTTCGAGACTTCAATGACTGGGGATCAAAATTAAGGAAACATGGAACTAAAGAAATGATAGAGTCTCTCCATCACCTGAAACATGGAACGAAACATGGAACCACAATCTATGGACCGAAATATGGAACCAGAATATATGGTCAGTCTTTTGGAGTTATAAGTTTTACCCGAAACTACCAAGCCCATCCGGGAAAGCCAATAACTCCCGAGGCAGCGCTTGAGGAGGTATTGACAATTTTTTCAAATTTGCCCGGAGCTATAGATCGGGATATATTCCTCTTTCTGAGGAATATGAGATTGGATGAAACACCACGAGAACAACTTCAAGATATGATGTATGTCAAGTAATTATTTATTTATTATATGTTAGTTTTATTATTTACTCTTAAGTATTTCATGTTTGTTGTTGCATTTCAGCTTTGGAACTTATTTGTACATATGTCCATCCATCTTCGATTTGGCAGTTCTTCCACTTTTGGTTAATCTTTATATTCATTTTATCAGCTATCTGGTTAATTTAGGACTAATGCTGCAGGATCCAATGAATTTGAGAATGCCAGAAACTTCGGATAAAATACTAGAAGACGTTCAAGATATGACGTATGTCAAGTAAATATTTGTTTATTATATGTCAGTTTCATTATTTACATTTCACCTTTGGAACAAGCTCCCATCCATCTTCATTTTGGTAGGTCTTCCATTTTTATTTATTTGTTAATCTTTATATTTCTTTTGCCGGCTATCTGATTAATTTAGGACTAATGATGATTCATGCATTGCAGGAGGATCCTGCTGATGAGAGTAGTGAATGAGAGGAAGCTGGTACCAACCCAAACAGAAGTCGTCCATTGTATATCACCTTTTTAGCTTGATAAATTGCAAAAACATATTGAAGTAATCCAATAAACTCATCGTTGTTGGAAATGTCCTAACCATGTATTCACCCTTATTCCAATTTAACCATGTATTCACCCTTATAGTGAAATATTCTTCCGTGAAATCTCTCACATTAGCAAGTAATCGAAGAACTTCAGTTGTTTCTTTTTTTTCTTTATTTTCTCCTTTTCTTTCTTTATCTTTTTTTTTTTTTACTTTTTTGTTTATTTATTTTTTGCCTTAATCATTTTATTGTTATTTTTACCACAATTATATTTCATACTCAATTTTGGTCCTTTTTATTTTATTATTTTTATTTTTTTCTTTTGTTTATTTTGTATTTCTTCTTCCTTTTCTAATTTTATTCAACTCTTTTTTTTATGCATAATCTAATTTTACTTACTTTTTGTATAGGGTGAAATTAGTTTCTATTAAATGCTCGATTTATTTTACGACATGTGGTATCAGAGGCAGGCGGAAGATGAAGGGAGTGAAGACCAAGACCGAGGATAGCATCTTCGGTTTGTATCGAGTAGATCCCGAAGGGAATACAGTTAACAAAAGCAAACTCATATTTGTCACCGGATAGTATTTAATGAAGAATATTCCTCAGTATTGAATATGCAGCCGTTGCAGAGAATTTTGGCATTCGTGGCATGCCATTACATATTCATCAATGACCCCTATTACTAGATAATCGCAGGTATATTAGTGGCTTCTTTGTCTTTATTTTAGTTAAATTTGACTCTTACTGTTGACTTGGTTAAATTATTTTTTGAGAGAATTCATCAGTGTTGCCCGGTGGATCTACATGATACATATTTTCTGGAACTCTGAGAAAGTAGGGTTACTCCTTAAGAAGGTTAATAGTATGTTGGATGGTAGTGAAATGACACTACACGATATTGATTTTCTTCGAGACTTCAATGACTGGGGATCAAAATTAAGGAAACATGGAACTAAAGAAATGATAGAGTCTCTCCATCACCTGAAACATGGAACGAAACATGGAACCACAATCTATGGACCGAAATATGGAACCAGAATATATGGTCAGTCTTTTGGAGTTATAAGTTTTACCCGAAACTACCAAGCCCATCCGGGAAAGCCAATAACTCCCGAGGCAGCGCTTGAGGAGGTATTGACAATTTTTTCAAATTTGCCCGGAGCTATAGATCGGGATATATTCCTCTTTCTGAGGAATATGAGATTGGATGAAACACCACGAGAACAACTTCAAGATATGATGTATGTCAAGTAATTATTTATTTATTATATGTTAGTTTTATTATTTACTCTTAAGTATTTCATGTTTGTTGTTGCATTTCAGCTTTGGAACTTATTTGTACATATGTCCATCCATCTTCGATTTGGCAGTTCTTCCACTTTTGGTTAATCTTTATATTCATTTTATCAGCTATCTGGTTAATTTAGGACTAATGCTGCAGGATCCAATGAATTTGAGAATGCCAGAAACTTCGGATAAAATACTAGAAGACGTTCAAGATATGACGTATGTCAAGTAAATATTTGTTTATTATATGTCAGTTTCATTATTTACATTTCACCTTTGGAACAAGCTCCCATCCATCTTCATTTTGGTAGGTCTTCCATTTTTATTTATTTGTTAATCTTTATATTTCTTTTGCCGGCTATCTGATTAATTTAGGACTAATGATGATTCATGCATTGCAGGAGGATCCTGCTGATGAGAGTAGTGAATGAGAGGAAGCTGGTACCAACCCAAACAGAAGTCGTCCATTGTATATCACCTTTTTAGCTTGATAAATTGCAAAAACATATTGAAGTAATCCAATAAACTCATCGTTGTTGGAAATGTCCTAACCATGTATTCACCCTTATTCCAATTTAACCATGTATTCACCCTTATAGTGAAATATTCTTCCGTGAAATCTCTCACATTAGCAAGTAATCGAAGAACTTCAGTTGTTTCTTTTTTTTCTTTATTTTCTCCTTTTCTTTCTTTATCTTTTTTTTTTTTACTTTTTTGTTTATTTATTTTTTGCCTTAATCATTTTATTGTTATTTTTACCACAATTATATTTCATACTCAATTTTGGTCCTTTTTATTTTATTATTTTTATTTTTTTCTTTTGTTTATTTTGTATTTCTTCTTCCTTTTCTAATTTTATTCAACTCTTTTTTTTATGCATAATCTAATTTTACTTACTTTTTGTATAGGGTGAAATTAGTTTCTATTAAATGCTCGATTTATTTTACGACATGTGGTATCAGAGGCAGGCGGAAGATGAAGGGAGTGAAGGCCAAGACCGAGGATAGCATCTTCGGTTTGTATCGAGTAGATCCCGAAGGGAATACAGTTAACAAAAGCAAACTCATATTTGTCACCGGATAGTATTTAATGAAGAATATTCCTCAGTATTGAATATGCAGCCGTTGCAGAGAATTTTGGCATTCGTGGCATGCCATTACATATTCATCAATGACCCCTATTACTAGATAATCGCAGGTATATTAGTGGCTTCTTTGTCTTTATTTTAGTTAAATTTGACTCTTACTGTTGACTTGGTTAAATTATTTTTTGAGAGAATTCATCAGTGTTGCCCGGTGGATCTACATGATACATATTTTCTGGAACTCTGAGAAAGTAGGGTTACTCCTTAAGAAGGTTAATAGTATGTTGGATGGTAGTGAAATGACACTACACGATATTGATTTTCTTCGAGACTTCAATGACTGGGGATCAAAATTAAGGAAACATGGAACTAAAGAAATGATAGAGTCTCTCCATCACCTGAAACATGGAACGAAACATGGAACCACAATCTATGGACCGAAATATGGAACCAGAATATATGGTCAGTCTTTTGGAGTTATAAGTTTTACCCGAAACTACCAAGCCCATCCGGGAAAGCCAATAACTCCCGAGGCAGCGCTTGAGGAGGTATTGACAATTTTTTCAAATTTGCCCGGAGCTATAGATCGGGATATATTCCTCTTTCTGAGGAATATGAGATTGGATGAAACACCACGAGAACAACTTCAAGATATGATGTATGTCAAGTAATTATTTATTTATTATATGTTAGTTTTATTATTTACTCTTAAGTATTTCATGTTTGTTGTTGCATTTCAGCTTTGGAACTTATTTGTACATATGTCCATCCATCTTCGATTTGGCAGTTCTTCCACTTTTGGTTAATCTTTATATTCATTTTATCAGCTATCTGGTTAATTTAGGACTAATGCTGCAGGATCCAATGAATTTGAGAATGCCAGAAACTTCGGATAAAATACTAGAAGACGTTCAAGATATGACGTATGTCAAGTAAATATTTGTTTATTATATGTCAGTTTCATTATTTACATTTCACCTTTGGAACAAGCTCCCATCCATCTTCATTTTGGTAGGTCTTCCATTTTTATTTATTTGTTAATCTTTATATTTCTTTTGCCGGCTATCTGATTAATTTAGGACTAATGATGATTCATGCATTGCAGGAGGATCCTGCTGATGAGAGTAGTGAATGAGAGGAAGCTGGTACCAACCCAAACAGAAGTCGTCCATTGTATATCACCTTTTTAGCTTGATAAATTGCAAAAACATATTGAAGTAATCCAATAAACTCATCGTTGTTGGAAATGTCCTAACCATGTATTCACCCTTATTCCAATTTAACCATGTATTCACCCTTATAGTGAAATATTCTTCCGTGAAATCTCTCACATTAGCAAGTAATCGAAGAACTTCAGTTGTTTCTTTTTTTTCTTTATTTTCTCCTTTTCTTTCTTTATCTTTTTTTTTTTTACTTTTTTGTTTATTTATTTTTTGCCTTAATCATTTTATTGTTATTTTTACCACAATTATATTTCATACTCAATTTTGGTCCTTTTTATTTTATTATTTTTATTTTTTTCTTTTGTTTATTTTGTATTTCTTCTTCCTTTTCTAATTTTATTCAACTCTTTTTTTTATGCATAATCTAATTTTACTTACTTTTTGTATAGGGTGAAATTAGTTTCTATTAAATGCTCGATTTATTTTACGACATGTGGTATCAGAGGCAGGCGGAAGATGAAGGGATTGAAGACCAAGACCGAGGATAGCATCTTCGGTTGGTATCGAGTAGATCCCGAAGGGAATACAGTTAACAAAAGAAAAATCATATATGTCACCGGATAGTATTTAATAAAGAATATTCCTCAGTATTGAATATGCAGCCGTTGCAGAGAATTTTGGCATTCGGGAAAGCCAATAACTCCCAAGCCCATCCGGGAAAGCCAATAACTCCCGAGGCAGCGCTTGAGGAGGTATTGACAATTTTTTCAAATTTGCCCGGAACTATATATCGGGATATATTCCTCTTTCTGAGGAATATGAGATTGGATGAAACACCACGAGAACAACTTCAAGATATGATGTATGTCAAGTAATTATTTATTTATTATATGTTAGTTTTATTATTTACTCTTAAGTATTTCATGTTTGTTGTTGCATTTCAGCTTTGGAACTTATTTGTACATATGTCCATCCATCTTCGATTTGGCAGTTCTTCCACTTTTGGTTAATCTTTATATTCATTTTATCAGCTATCTGGTTAATTTAGGACTAATGCTGCAGGATCCAATGAATTTGAGAATGCCAGAAACTTCGGATAAAATACTAGAAGACGTTCAAGATATGACGTATGTCAAGTAAATATTTGTTTATTATATGTCAGTTTCATTATTTACATTTCACCTTTGGAACAAGCTCCCATCCATCTTCATTTTGGAAGGTCTTCCATTTTTATTTATTTGTTAATCTTTATATTTCTTTTGCCGGCTATCTGATTAATTTAGGACTAATGATGATTCATGCATTGCAGGAGGATCCTGCTGATGAGAGTAGTGAATGAGAGGAAGCTGGTACCAACCCAAACAGAAGTCGTCCATTGTATATCACCTTTTTAGCTTGATAAATTGCAAAAACATATTGAAGTAATCCAATAAACTCATCGTTGTTGGAAATGTCCTAACCATGTATTCACCCTTATTCCAATTTAACCATGTATTCACCCTTATAGTGAAATATTCTTCCGTGAAATCTCTCACATTAGCAAGTAATCGAAGAACTTCAGTTGTTACTTTTTTTTCTTTATTTTCTCCTTTTCTTTCTTTATCTTTTTTTTTTTTACTTTTTTGTTTATTTATTTTTTGCCTTAATCATTTTATTGTTATTTTTACCACAATTATATTTCATACTCAATTTTGGTCCTTTTTATTTTATTATTTTTTTTTCTTTTGTTTATTTTGTATTTCTTCTTCCTTTTCTAATTTTATTCAACTCTTTTTTTATGCATAATCTAATTTTACTTACTTTTTGTATAGGGTGAAATTAGTTTCTATTAAATGCTCGATTTATTTTACGACATGTGGTATCAGAGGCAGGCGGAAGATGAAGGGATTGAAGACCAAGACCGAGGATAGCATCTTCGGTTGGTATCGAGTAGATCCCGAAGGGAATACAGTTAACAAAAGAAAAATCATATTTGTCACCGGATAGTATTTAATAAAGAATATTCCTCAGTATTGAATATGCAGCCGTTGTAGAGAATTTAGGCATTCGTGGCATGCCATTACATATTCATCAATGGCCCCTATTACTAGAAAATCACAGGTATATTAGTGGCTTCTTTGTCTTTATTTTAGTTAAATTTGACTCTTACTGTTGACTTGGTTAAATTATTATTTCAGAGAATTCATCAGTATTGCCCGGTGGATCTACATGATACATATTTTCTGGAACTCTGAGAAAGTAGGGTTATTTCTTAAGAAGGTTAATAGTATGTTGGATGGTAGTGAAATGACACTACACGATATTGATTTTCTTCCAGACTTCAATGACTGGAGATCAAAATTAAGGAAACATGGAACTAAAGAAATGATAGAGTCTCTCCATCACCTGAAACATGGAACGAAACATGGAACCACAATATATGGACCGAAATATGGAACCTGAATATATGGTCAGTCCTTTGGAGTTATAAGTTTTACCCGAAACTACCAAGCCCATCCGGGAAAGCCAATAACTCCCGAGGCAGCGCTTGAGGAGGTATTGACAATTTTTTCAAATTTTCCCGGAGCTATATATCGGGATATATTCCTCTTTCTGAGGAATATGAGATTGGATGAAACACCACGAGAACAACTTCAAGATATGATGTATGTCAAGTAATTATTTATTTATTATATGTTAGTTTTATTATTTACTCTTAAGTATTTCATGTTTGTTGTTGCATTTCAGCTTTGGAACTTATTTGTACATATGTCCATCCATCTTCGATTTGGCAGTTCTTCCACTTTTGGTTAATCTTTATATTCATTTTATCAGCTATCTGGTTAATTTAGGACTAATGCTGCAGGATCCAATGAATTTGAGAATGCCAGAAACTTCGGATAAAATACTAGAAGACGTTCAAGATATGACGTATGTCAAGTAAATATTTGTTTATTATATGTCAGTTTCATTATTTACATTTCACCTTTGGAACAAGCTCCCATCCATCTTCATTTTGGAAGGTCTTCCATTTTTATTTATTTGTTAATCTTTATATTTCTTTTGCCGGCTATCTGATTAATTTAGGACTAATGATGATTCATGCATTGCAGGAGGATCCTGCTGATGAGAGTAGTGAATGAGAGGAAGCTGGTACCAACCCAAACAGAAGTCGTCCATTGTATATCACCTTTTTAGCTTGATAAATTGCAAAAACATATTGAAGTAATCCAATAAACTCATCGTTGTTGGAAATGTCCTAACCATGTATTCACCCTTATTCCAATTTAACCATGTATTCACCCTTATAGTGAAATATTCTTCCGTGAAATCTCTCACATTAGCAAGTAATCGAAGAACTTCAGTTGTTTCTTTTTTTTCTTTATTTTCTCCTTTTCTTTCTTTATCTTTTTTTTTTTTACTTTTTTGTTTATTTATTTTTTGCCTTAATCATTTTATTGTTATTTTTACCACAATTATATTTCATACTCAATTTTGGTCCTTTTTATTTTATTATTTTTATTTTTTTCTTTTGTTTATTTTGTATTTCTTCTTCCTTTTCTAATTTTATTCAACTCTTTTTTTTATGCATAATCTAATTTTACTTACTTTTTGTATAGGGTGAAATTAGTTTCTATTAAATGCTCGATTTATTTTACGACATGTGGTATCAGAGGCAGGCGGAAGATGAAGGGATTGAAGACCAAGACCGAGGATAGCATCTTCGGTTGGTATCGAGTAGATCCCGAAGGGAATACAGTTAACAAAAGAAAAATCATATTTGTCACCGGATAGTATTTAATAAAGAATATTCCTCAGTATTGAATATGCAGCCGTTGTAGAGAATTTAGGCATTCGTGGCATGCCATTACATACTCATCAATGGCCCCTATTACTAGATAATCACAGGTATATTAGTGGCTTCTTTGTCTTTATTTTAGTTAAATTTGACTCTTACTGTTGACTTGGTTAAATTATTATTTCAGAGAATTCATCAGTATTGCCCGGTGGATCTACATGATACATATTTTCTGGAACTCTGAGAAAGTAGGGTTATTCCTTAAGAAGGTTAATAGTATGTTGGATGGTAGTGAAATGACACTACACGATATTGATTTTCTTCCAGACTTCAATGACTGGAGATCAAAATTAAGGAAACATGGAACTAAAGAAATGATAGAGTCTCTCCATCACCTGAAACATGGAACGAAACATGGAACCACAATATATGGACCGAAATATGGAACCTGAATATATGGTCAGTCCTTTGGAGTTATAAGTTTTACCCGAAACTACCAAGCCCATCCGGGAAAGTCAATAACTCCCGAGGCGGCGCTTGAGGAGGTATTGACAATTTTTTCAAATTTGCCCGGAGCTATATATCGGGATATATTCCTCTTTCTGAGGAATATGAGATTGGATGAAACACCACGAGAACAACTTCAAGATATGATGTATGTCAAGTAATTATTTATTTATTATATGTTAGTTTTATTATTTACTCTTAAGTATTTCATGTTTGTTGTTGCATTTCAGCTTTGGAACTTATTTGTACATATGTCCATCCATCTTCGATTTGGCAGTTCTTCCACTTTTGGTTAATCTTTATATTCATTTTATCAGCTATCTGGTTAATTTAGGACTAATGCTGCAGGATCCAATGAATTTGAGAATGCCAGAAACTTCGGATAAAATACTAGAAGACGTTCAAGATATGACGTATGTCAAGTAAATATTTGTTTATTATATGTCAGTTTCATTATTTACATTTCACCTTTGGAACAAGCTCCCATCCATCTTCATTTTGGTAGGTCTTCCATTTTTATTTATTTGTTAATCTTTATATTTCTTTTGCCGGCTATCTGATTAATTTAGGACTAATGATGATTCATGCATTGCAGGAGGATCCTGCTGATGAGAGTAGTGAATGAGAGGAAGCTGGTACCAACCCAAACAGAAGTCGTCCATTGTATATCACCTTTTTAGCTTGATAAATTGCAAAAACATATTGAAGTAATCCAATAAACTCATCGTTGTTGGAAATGTCCTAACCATGTATTCACCCTTATTCCAATTTAACCATGTATTCACCCTTATAGTGAAATATTCTTCCGTGAAATCTCTCACATTAGCAAGTAATCGAAGAACTTCAGTTGTTTCTTTTTTTTCTTTATTTTCTCCTTTTCTTTCTTTATCTTTTTTTTTTTTTACTTTTTTGTTTATTTATTTTTTGCCTTAATCATTTTATTGTTATTTTTACCACAATTATATTTCATACTCAATTTTGGTCCTTTTTATTTTATTATTTTTTTTTCTTTTGTTTATTTTGTATTTCTTCTTCCTTTTCTAATTTTATTCAACTCTTTTTTTATGCATAATCTAATTTTACTTACTTTTTGTATAGGGTGAAATTAGTTTCTATTAAATGCTCGATTTATTTTACGACATGTGGTATCAGAGGCAGGCGGAAGATGAAGGGATTGAAGACCAAGACCGAGGATAGCATCTTCGGTTGGTATCGAGTAGATCCCGAAGGGAATACAGTTAACAAAAGAAAAATCATATTTGTCACCGGATAGTATTTAATAAAGAATATTCCTCAGTATTGAATATGCAGCCGTTGTAGTGAATTTAGGCATTCGTGGCATGCCATTACATATTCATCAATGGCCCCTATTACTAGATAATCACAGGTATATTAGTGGCTTCTTTGTCTTTATTTTAGTTAAATTTGACTCTTACTGTTGACTTGGTTAAATTATTATTTCAGAGAATTCATCAGTATTGCCCGGTGGATCTACATGATACATATTTTCTGGAACTCTGAGAAAGTAGGGTTATTCCTTAAGAAGGTTAATAGTATGTTGGATGGTAGTGAAATGACACTACACGATATTGATTTTCTTCCAGACTTCAATGACTGGAGATCAAAATTAAGGAAACATGGAACTAAAGAAATGATAGAGTCTCTCCATCACCTGAAACATGGAACGAAACATGGAACCACAATATATGGACCGAAATATGGAACCTGAATATATGGTCAGTCCTTTGGAGTTATAAGTTTTACCCGAAACTACCAAGCCCATCCGGGAAAGCCAATAACTCCCGAGGCAGCGCTTGAGGAGGTATTGACAATTTTTTCAAATTTTCCCGGAGCTATATATCGGGATATATTCCTCTTTCTGAGGAATATGAGATTGGATGAAACACCACGAGAACAACTTCAAGATATGATGTATGTCAAGTAATTATTTATTTATTATATGTTAGTTTTATTATTTACTCTTAAGTATTTCATGTTTGTTGTTGCATTTCAGCTTTGGAACTTATTTGTACATATGTCCATCCATCTTCGATTTGGCAGTTCTTCCACTTTTGGTTAATCTTTATATTCATTTTATCAGCTATCTGGTTAATTTAGGACTAATGCTGCAGGATCCAATGAATTTGAGAATGCCAGAAACTTCGGATAAAATACTAGAAGACGTTCAAGATATGACGTATGTCAAGTAAATATTTGTTTATTATATGTCAGTTTCATTATTTACATTTCACCTTTGGAACAAGCTCCCATCCATCTTCATTTTGGAAGGTCTTCCATTTTTATTTATTTGTTAATCTTTATATTTCTTTTGCCGGCTATCTGATTAATTTAGGACTAATGATGATTCATGCATTGCAGGAGGATCCTGCTGATGAGAGTAGTGAATGAGAGGAAGCTGGTACCAACCCAAACAGAAGTCGTCCATTGTATATCACCTTTTTAGCTTGATAAATTGCAAAAACATATTGAAGTAATCCAATAAACTCATCGTTGTTGGAAATGTCCTAACCATGTATTCACCCTTATTCCAATTTAACCATGTATTCACCCTTATAGTGAAATATTCTTCCGTGAAATCTCTCACATTAGCAAGTAATCGAAGAACTTCAGTTGTTTCTTTTTTTTCTTTATTTTCTCCTTTTCTTTCTTTATCTTTTTTTTTTTTTACTTTTTTGTTTATTTATTTTTTGCCTTAATCATTTTATTGTTATTTTTACCACAATTATATTTCATACTCAATTTTGGTCCTTTTTATTTTATTATTTTTATTTTTTTCTTTTGTTTATTTTGTATTTCTTCTTCCTTTTCTAATTTTATTCAACTCTTTTTTTTATGCATAATCTAATTTTACTTACTTTTTGTATAGGGTGAAATTAGTTTCTATTAAATGCTCGATTTATTTTACGACATGTGGTATCAGAGGCAGGCGGAAGATGAAGGGATTGAAGACCAAGACCGAGGATAGCATCTTCGGTTGGTATCGAGTAGATCCCGAAGGGAATACAGTTAACAAAAGAAAAATCATATTTGTCACCGGATAGTATTTAATAAAGAATATTCCTCAGTATTGAATATGCAGCCGTTGTAGAGAATTTAGGCATTCGTGGCATGCCATTACATACTCATCAATGGCCCCTATTACTAGATAATCACAGGTATATTAGTGGCTTCTTTGTCTTTATTTTAGTTAAATTTGACTCTTACTGTTGACTTGGTTAAATTATTATTTCAGAGAATTCATCAGTATTGCCCGGTGGATCTACATGATACATATTTTCTGGAACTCTGAGAAAGTAGGGTTATTCCTTAAGAAGGTTAATAGTATGTTGGATGGTAGTGAAATGACACTACACGATATTGATTTTCTTCCAGACTTCAATGACTGGAGATCAAAATTAAGGAAACATGGAACTAAAGAAATGATAGAGTCTCTCCATCACCTGAAACATGGAACGAAACATGGAACCACAATATATGGACCGAAATATGGAACCTGAATATATGGTCAGTCCTTTGGAGTTATAAGTTTTACCCGAAACTACCAAGCCCATCCGGGAAAGTCAATAACTCCCGAGGCAGCGCTTGAGGAGGTATTGACAATTTTTTCAAATTTGCCCGGAGCTATATATCGGGATATATTCCTCTTTCTGAGGAATATGAGATTGGATGAAACACCACGAGAACAACTTCAAGATATGATGTATGTCAAGTAATTATTTATTTATTATATGTTAGTTTTATTATTTACTCTTAAGTATTTCATGTTTGTTGTTGCATTTCAGCTTTGGAACTTATTTGTACATATGTCCATCCATCTTCGATTTGGCAGTTCTTCCACTTTTGGTTAATCTTTATATTCATTTTATCAGCTATCTGGTTAATTTAGGACTAATGCTGCAGGATCCAATGAATTTGAGAATGCCAGAAACTTCGGATAAAATACTAGAAGACGTTCAAGATATGACGTATGTCAAGTAAATATTTGTTTATTATATGTCAGTTTCATTATTTACATTTCACCTTTGGAACAAGCTCCCATCCATCTTCATTTTGGTAGGTCTTCCATTTTTATTTATTTGTTAATCTTTATATTTCTTTTGCCGGCTATCTGATTAATTTAGGACTAATGATGATTCATGCATTGCAGGAGGATCCTGCTGATGAGAGTAGTGAATGAGAGGAAGCTGGTACCAACCCAAACAGAAGTCGTCCATTGTATATCACCTTTTTAGCTTGATAAATTGCAAAAACATATTGAAGTAATCCAATAAACTCATCGTTGTTGGAAATGTCCTAACCATGTATTCACCCTTATTCCAATTTAACCATGTATTCACCCTTATAGTGAAATATTCTTCCGTGAAATCTCTCACATTAGCAAGTAATCGAAGAACTTCAGTTGTTTCTTTTTTTTCTTTATTTTCTCCTTTTCTTTCTTTATCTTTTTTTTTTTTTACTTTTTTGTTTATTTATTTTTTGCCTTAATCATTTTATTGTTATTTTTACCACAATTATATTTCATACTCAATTTTGGTCCTTTTTATTTTATTATTTTTTTTTCTTTTGTTTATTTTGTATTTCTTCTTCCTTTTCTAATTTTATTCAACTCTTTTTTTATGCATAATCTAATTTTACTTACTTTTTGTATAGGGTGAAATTAGTTTCTATTAAATGCTCGATTTATTTTACGACATGTGGTATCAGAGGCAGGCGGAAGATGAAGGGATTGAAGACCAAGACCGAGGATAGCATCTTCGGTTGGTATCGAGTAGATCCCGAAGGGAATACAGTTAACAAAAGAAAAATCATATTTGTCACCGGATAGTATTTAATAAAGAATATTCCTCAGTATTGAATATGCAGCCGTTGTAGAGAATTTAGGCATTCGTGGCATGCCATTACATATTCATCAATGGCCCCTATTACTAGAAAATCACAGGTATATTAGTGGCTTCTTTGTCTTTATTTTAGTTAAATTTGACTCTTACTGTTGACTTGGTTAAATTATTATTTCAGAGAATTCATCAGTATTGCCCGGTGGATCTACATGATACATATTTTCTGGAACTCTGAGAAAGTAGGGTTATTCCTTAAGAAGGTTAATAGTATGTTGGATGGTAGTGAAATGACACTACACGATATTGATTTTCTTCCAGACTTCAATGACTGGAGATCAAAATTAAGGAAACATGGAACTAAAGAAATGATAGAGTCTCTCCATCACCTGAAACATGGAACGAAACATGGAACCACAATATATGGACCGAAATATGGAACCTGAATATATGGTCAGTCCTTTGGAGTTATAAGTTTTACCCGAAACTACCAAGCCCATCCGGGAAAGCCAATAACTCCCGAGGCAGCGCTTGAGGAGGTATTGACAATTTTTTCAAATTTTCCCGGAGCTATATATCGGGATATATTCCTCTTTCTGAGGAATATGAGATTGGATGAAACACCACGAGAACAACTTCAAGATATGATGTATGTCAAGTAATTATTTATTTATTATATGTTAGTTTTATTATTTACTCTTAAGTATTTCATGTTTGTTGTTGCATTTCAGCTTTGGAACTTATTTGTACATATGTCCATCCATCTTCGATTTGGCAGTTCTTCCACTTTTGGTTAATCTTTATATTCATTTTATCAGCTATCTGGTTAATTTAGGACTAATGCTGCAGGATCCAATGAATTTGAGAATGCCAGAAACTTCGGATAAAATACTAGAAGACGTTCAAGATATGACGTATGTCAAGTAAATATTTGTTTATTATATGTCAGTTTCATTATTTACATTTCACCTTTGGAACAAGCTCCCATCCATCTTCATTTTGGAAGGTCTTCCATTTTTATTTATTTGTTAATCTTTATATTTCTTTTGCCGGCTATCTGATTAATTTAGGACTAATGATGATTCATGCATTGCAGGAGGATCCTGCTGATGAGAGTAGTGAATGAGAGGAAGCTGGTACCAACCCAAACAGAAGTCGTCCATTGTATATCACCTTTTTAGCTTGATAAATTGCAAAAACATATTGAAGTAATCCAATAAACTCATCGTTGTTGGAAATGTCCTAACCATGTATTCACCCTTATTCCAATTTAACCATGTATTCACCCTTATAGTGAAATATTCTTCCGTGAAATCTCTCACATTAGCAAGTAATCGAAGAACTTCAGTTGTTTCTTTTTTTTCTTTATTTTCTCCTTTTCTTTCTTTATCTTTTTTTTTTTTACTTTTTTGTTTATTTATTTTTTGCCTTAATCATTTTATTGTTATTTTTACCACAATTATATTTCATACTCAATTTTGGTCCTTTTTATTTTATTATTTTTATTTTTTTCTTTTGTTTATTTTGTATTTCTTCTTCCTTTTCTAATTTTATTCAACTCTTTTTTTTATGCATAATCTAATTTTACTTACTTTTTGTATAGGGTGAAATTAGTTTCTATTAAATGCTCGATTTATTTTACGACATGTGGTATCAGAGGCAGGCGGAAGATGAAGGGATTGAAGACCAAGACCGAGGATAGCATCTTCGGTTGGTATCGAGTAGATCCCGAAGGGAATACAGTTAACAAAAGAAAAATCATATTTGTCACCGGATAGTATTTAATAAAGAATATTCCTCAGTATTGAATATGCAGCCGTTGTAGAGAATTTAGGCATTCGTGGCATGCCATTACATACTCATCAATGGCCCCTATTACTAGATAATCACAGGTATATTAGTGGCTTCTTTGTCTTTATTTTAGTTAAATTTGACTCTTACTGTTGACTTGGTTAAATTATTATTTCAGAGAATTCATCAGTATTGCCCGGTGGATCTACATGATACATATTTTCTGGAACTCTGAGAAAGTAGGGTTATTCCTTAAGAAGGTTAATAGTATGTTGGATGGTAGTGAAATGACACTACACGATATTGATTTTCTTCCAGACTTCAATGACTGGAGATCAAAATTAAGGAAACATGGAACTAAAGAAATGATAGAGTCTCTCCATCACCTGAAACATGGAACGAAACATGGAACCACAATATATGGACCGAAATATGGAACCTGAATATATGGTCAGTCCTTTGGAGTTATAAGTTTTACCCGAAACTACCAAGCCCATCCGGGAAAGTCAATAACTCCCGAGGCAGCGCTTGAGGAGGTATTGACAATTTTTTCAAATTTGCCCGGAGCTATATATCGGGATATATTCCTCTTTCTGAGGAATATGAGATTGGATGAAACACCACGAGAACAACTTCAAGATATGATGTATGTCAAGTAATTATTTATTTATTATATGTTAGTTTTATTATTTACTCTTAAGTATTTCATGTTTGTTGTTGCATTTCAGCTTTGGAACTTATTTGTACATATGTCCATCCATCTTCGATTTGGCAGTTCTTCCACTTTTGGTTAATCTTTATATTCATTTTATCAGCTATCTGGTTAATTTAGGACTAATGCTGCAGGATCCAATGAATTTGAGAATGCCAGAAACTTCGGATAAAATACTAGAAGACGTTCAAGATATGACGTATGTCAAGTAAATATTTGTTTATTATATGTCAGTTTCATTATTTACATTTCACCTTTGGAACAAGCTCCCATCCATCTTCATTTTGGAAGGTCTTCCATTTTTATTTATTTGTTAATCTTTATATTTCTTTTGCCGGCTATCTGATTAATTTAGGACTAATGATGATTCATGCATTGCAGGAGGATCCTGCTGATGAGAGTAGTGAATGAGAGGAAGCTGGTACCAACCCAAACAGAAGTCGTCCATTGTATATCACCTTTTTAGCTTGATAAATTGCAAAAACATATTGAAGTAATCCAATAAACTCATCGTTGTTGGAAATGTCCTAACCATGTATTCACCCTTATTCCAATTTAACCATGTATTCACCCTTATAGTGAAATATTCTTCCGTGAAATCTTTCACATTAGCAAGTAATCGAAGAACTTCAGTTGTTTCTTTTTTTTCTTTATTTTCTCCTTTTCTTTCTTTATCTTTTTTTTTTTTACTTTTTTGTTTATTTATTTTTTGCCTTAATCATTTTATTGTTATTTTTACCACAATTATATTTCATACTCAATTTTGGTCCTTTTTATTATTTTATTATTTTGTTTATTTTTTATTTCTTCTTCCTTTTCTAATTTTATTCAACTCTTTTTTTTATGCATAATCTAATTTTACTTACTTTTTGTATAGGGTGAAATTGGTTTCTATTAAATGCTCAATTTATTTTACGACATGTGGTATCAGAGGCAGGCGGAAGATGAAGGGAGTGAAGACCAAGACCGAGGATAGCATCTTCGGTTGGTATCGAGTAGATCCCGAAGGGAATACAGTTAACAAAAGCAAACTCATATTTGTCACCGGATATTATTTAATGAAGAATATTCCTCAGTATTGAATATGCAACCGTTGTAGAGAATTTAGGCATTCGTGGCATGCCATTACATATTCATCAATGGCCCCTATTACTAGATAATCACAGGTATATTAGTGGCTTCTTTGTCTTTATTTTAGTTAAATTTGACTCTTACTGTTGACTTGGTTAAATTATTATTTCAGAGAATTCATCAGTATTGCCCGGTGGATCTACATGATACATATTTTCTGGAACTCTGAGAAAGTAGGGTTATTCCTTAAGAAGGTTAATAGTATGTTGGATGGTAGTGAAATGACACTACACGATATTGATTTTCTTCCAGACTTCAATGACTGGAGATCAAAATTAAGGAAACATGGAACTAAAGAAATGATAGAGTCTCTCCATCACCTGAAACATGGAACGAAACATGGAACCACAATATATGGACCGAAATATGGAACCTGAATATATGGTCAGTCCTTTGGAGTTATAAGTTTTACCCGAAACTACCAAGCCCATCCGGGAAAGCCAATAACTCCCGAGGCAGCGCTTGAGGAGGTATTGACAATTTTTTCAAATTTTCCCGGAGCTATATATCGGGATATATTCCTCTTTCTGAGGAATATGAGATTGGATGAAACACCACGAGAACAACTTCAAGATATGATGTATGTCAAGTAATTATTTATTTATTATATGTTAGTTTTATTATTTACTCTTAAGTATTTCATGTTTGTTGTTGCATTTCAGCTTTGGAACTTATTTGTACATATGTCCATCCATCTTCGATTTGGCAGTTCTTCCACTTTTGGTTAATCTTTATATTCATTTTATCAGCTATCTGGTTAATTTAGGACTAATGCTGCAGGATCCAATGAATTTGAGAATGCCAGAAACTTCGGATAAAATACTAGAAGACGTTCAAGATATGACGTATGTCAAGTAAATATTTGTTTATTATATGTCAGTTTCATTATTTACATTTCACCTTTGGAACAAGCTCCCATCCATCTTCATTTTGGAAGGTCTTCCATTTTTATTTATTTGTTAATCTTTATATTTCTTTTGCCGGCTATCTGATTAATTTAGGACTAATGATGATTCATGCATTGCAGGAGGATCCTGCTGATGAGAGTAGTGAATGAGAGGAAGCTGGTACCAACCCAAACAGAAGTCGTCCATTGTATATCACCTTTTTAGCTTGATAAATTGCAAAAACATATTGAAGTAATCCAATAAACTCATCGTTGTTGGAAATGTCCTAACCATGTATTCACCCTTATTCCAATTTAACCATGTATTCACCCTTATAGTGAAATATTCTTCCGTGAAATCTCTCACATTAGCAAGTAATCGAAGAACTTCAGTTGTTTCTTTTTTTTCTTTATTTTCTCCTTTTCTTTCTTTATCTTTTTTTTTTTTACTTTTTTGTTTATTTATTTTTTGCCTTAATCATTTTATTGTTATTTTTACCACAATTATATTTCATACTCAATTTTGGTCCTTTTTATTTTATTATTTTTATTTTTTTCTTTTGTTTATTTTGTATTTCTTCTTCCTTTTCTAATTTTATTCAACTCTTTTTTTTATGCATAATCTAATTTTACTTACTTTTTGTATAGGGTGAAATTAGTTTCTATTAAATGCTCGATTTATTTTACGACATGTGGTATCAGAGGCAGGCGGAAGATGAAGGGATTGAAGACCAAGACCGAGGATAGCATCTTCGGTTGGTATCGAGTAGATCCCGAAGGGAATACAGTTAACAAAAGAAAAATCATATTTGTCACCGGATAGTATTTAATAAAGAATATTCCTCAGTATTGAATATGCAGCCGTTGTAGTGAATTTAGGCATTCGTGGCATGCCATTACATATTCATCAATGGCCCCTATTACTAGATAATCACAGGTATATTAGTGGCTTCTTTGTCTTTATTTTAGTTAAATTTGACTCTTACTGTTGACTTGGTTAAATTATTATTTCAGAGAATTCATCAGTATTGCCCGGTGGATCTACATGATACATATTTTCTGGAACTCTGAGAAAGTAGGGTTATTCCTTAAGAAGGTTAATAGTATGTTGGATGGTAGTGAAATGACACTACACGATATTGATTTTCTTCCAGACTTCAATGACTGGAGATCAAAATTAAGGAAACATGGAACTAAAGAAATGATAGAGTCTCTCCATCACCTGAAACATGGAACGAAACATGGAACCACAATATATGGACCGAAATATGGAACCTGAATATATGGTCAGTCCTTTGGAGTTATAAGGTTTACCCGAAACTACCAAGCCCATCCGGGAAAGCCAATAACTCCCGAGGCAGCGCTTGAGGAGGTATTGACAATTTTTTCAAATTTTCCCGGAGCTATATATCGGGATATATTCCTCTTTCTGAGGAATATGAGATTGGATGAAACACCACGAGAACAACTTCAAGATATGATGTATGTCAAGTAATTATTTATTTATTATATGTTAGTTTTATTATTTACTCTTAAGTATTTCATGTTTGTTGTTGCATTTCAGCTTTGGAACTTATTTGTACATATGTCCATCCATCTTCGATTTGGCAGTTCTTCCACTTTTGGTTAATCTTTATATTCATTTTATCAGCTATCTGGTTAATTTAGGACTAATGCTGCAGGATCCAATGAATTTGAGAATGCCAGAAACTTCGGATAAAATACTAGAAGACGTTCAAGATATGACGTATGTCAAGTAAATATTTGTTTATTATATGTCAGTTTCATTATTTACATTTCACCTTTGGAACAAGCTCCCATCCATCTTCATTTTGGAAGGTCTTCCATTTTTATTTATTTGTTAATCTTTATATTTCTTTTGCCGGCTATCTGATTAATTTAGGACTAATGATGATTCATGCATTGCAGGAGGATCCTGCTGATGAGAGTAGTGAATGAGAGGAAGCTGGTACCAACCCAAACAGAAGTCGTCCATTGTATATCACCTTTTTAGCTTGATAAATTGCAAAAACATATTGAAGTAATCCAATAAACTCATCGTTGTTGGAAATGTCCTAACCATGTATTCACCCTTATTCCAATTTAACCATGTATTCACCCTTATAGTGAAATATTCTTCCGTGAAATCTTTCACATTAGCAAGTAATCGAAGAACTTCAGTTGTTTCTTTTTTTTCTTTATTTTCTCCTTTTCTTTCTTTATCTTTTTTTTTTTTACTTTTTTGTTTATTTATTTTTTGCCTTAATCATTTTATTGTTATTTTTACCACAATTATATTTCATACTCAATTTTGGTCCTTTTTATTATTTTATTATTTTGTTTATTTTTTATTTCTTCTTCCTTTTCTAATTTTATTCAACTCTTTTTTTTATGCATAATCTAATTTTACTTACTTTTTGTATAGGGTGAAATTGGTTTCTATTAAATGCTCAATTTATTTTACGACATGTGGTATCAGAGGCAGGCGGAAGATGAAGGGAGTGAAGACCAAGACCGAGGATAGCATCTTCGGTTGGTATCGAGTAGATCCCGAAGGGAATACAGTTAACAAAAGCAAACTCATATTTGTCACCGGATAGTATTTAATGAAGAATATTCCTCAGTATTGAATATGCAACCGTTGTAGAGAATTTAGGCATTCGTGGCATGCCATTACATATTCATCAATGGCCCCTATTACTAGATAATCACAGGTATATTAGTGGCTTCTTTGTCTTTATTTTAGTTAAATTTGACTCTTACTGTTGACTTGGTTAAATTATTATTTCAGAGAATTCATCAGTATTGCCCGGTGGATCTACATGATACATATTTTCTGAAACTCTGAGAAAGTAGGGTTATTCCTTAAGAAGGTTAATAGTATGTTGGATGGTAGTGAAATGACACTACACGATATTGATTTTCTTCCAGACTTCAATGACTGGAGATCAAAATTAAGGAAACATGGAACTAAAGAAATGATAGAGTCTCTCCATCACCTGAAACATGGAACGAAACATGGAACCACAATATATGGACCGAAATATGGAACCTGAATATATGGTCAGTCCTTTGGAGTTATAAGTTTTACCCGAAACTACCAAGCCCATCCGGGAAAGCCAATAACTCCCGAGGCAGCGCTTGAGGAGGTATTGACAATTTTTTCAAATTTTCCCGGAGCTATATATCGGGATATATTCCTCTTTCTGAGGAATATGAGATTGGATGAAACACCACGAGAACAACTTCAAGATATGATGTATGTCAAGTAATTATTTATTTATTATATGTTAGTTTTATTATTTACTCTTAAGTATTTCATGTTTGTTGTTGCATTTCAGCTTTGGAACTTATTTGTACATATGTCCATCCATCTTCGATTTGGCAGTTCTTCCACTTTTGGTTAATCTTTATATTCATTTTATCAGCTATCTGGTTAATTTAGGACTAATGCTGCAGGATCCAATGAATTTGAGAATGCCAGAAACTTCGGATAAAATACTAGAAGACGTTCAAGATATGACGTATGTCAAGTAAATATTTGTTTATTATATGTCAGTTTCATTATTTACATTTCACCTTTGGAACAAGCTCCCATCCATCTTCATTTTGGAAGGTCTTCCATTTTTATTTATTTGTTAATCTTTATATTTCTTTTGCCGGCTATCTGATTAATTTAGGACTAATGATGATTCATGCATTGCAGGAGGATCCTGCTGATGAGAGTAGTGAATGAGAGGAAGCTGGTACCAACCCAAACAGAAGTCGTCCATTGTATATCACCTTTTTAGCTTGATAAATTGCAAAAACATATTGAAGTAATCCAATAAACTCATCGTTGTTGGAAATGTCCTAACCATGTATTCACCCTTATTCCAATTTAACCATGTATTCACCCTTATAGTGAAATATTCTTCCGTGAAATCTCTCACATTAGCAAGTAATCGAAGAACTTCAGTTGTTTCTTTTTTTTCTTTATTTTCTCCTTTTCTTTCTTTATCTTTTTTTTTTTTTACTTTTTTGTTTATTTATTTTTTGCCTTAATCATTTTATTGTTATTTTTACCACAATTATATTTCATACTCAATTTTGGTCCTTTTTATTTTATTATTTTTATTTTTTTCTTTTGTTTATTTTGTATTTCTTCTTCCTTTTCTAATTTTATTCAACTCTTTTTTTTATGCATAATCTAATTTTACTTACTTTTTGTATAGGGTGAAATTAGTTTCTATTAAATGCTCGATTTATTTTACGACATGTGGTATCAGAGGTAGGCGGAAGATGAAGGGATTGAAGACCAAGACCGAGGATAGCATCTTCGGTTGTTATCGAGTAGATCCCGAAGGGAATACAGTTAACAAAAGAAAAATCATATTTGTCACCGGATAGTATTTAATAAAGAATATTCCTCAGTATTGAATATGCAGCCGTTGTAGAGAATTTAGGCATTCGTGGCATGCCATTACATATTCATCAATGGCCCCTATTACTAGATAATCACAGGTATATTAGTGGCTTCTTTGTCTTTATTTTAGTTAAATTTGACTCTTACTGTTGACTTGGTTAAATTATTATTTCAGAGAATTCATCAGTATTGCCCGGTGGATCTACATGATACATATTTTCTGGAACTCTGAGAAAGTAGGGTTATTTCTTAAGAAGGTTAATAGTATGTTGGATGGTAGTGAAATGACACTACACGATATTGATTTTCTTCCAGACTTCAATGACTGGAGATCAAAATTAAGGAAACATGGAACTAAAGAAATGATAGAGTCTCTCCATCACCTGAAACATGGAACGAAACATGGAACCACAATATATGGACCGAAATATGGAACCTGAATATATGGTCAGTCCTTTGGAGTTATAAGTTTTACCCGAAACTACCAAGCCCATCCGGGAAAGTCAATAACTCCCGAGGCAGCGCTTGAGGAGGTATTGACAATTTTTTCAAATTTGCCCGGAGCTATATATCGGGATATATTCCTCTTTCTGAGGAATATGAGATTGGATGAAACACCACGAGAACAACTTCAAGATATGATGTATGTCAAGTAATTATTTATTTATTATATGTTAGTTTTATTATTTACTCTTAAGTATTTCATGTTTGTTGTTGCATTTCAGCTTTGGAACTTATTTGTACATATGTCCATCCATCTTCGATTTGGCAGTTCTTCCACTTTTGGTTAATCTTTATATTCATTTTATCAGCTATCTGGTTAATTTAGGACTAATGCTGCAGGATCCAATGAATTTGAGAATGCCAGAAACTTCGGATAAAATACTAGAAGACGTTCAAGATATGACGTATGTCAAGTAAATATTTGTTTATTATATGTCAGTTTCATTATTTACATTTCACCTTTGGAACAAGCTCCCATCCATCTTCATTTTGGAAGGTCTTCCATTTTTATTTATTTGTTAATCTTTATATTTCTTTTGCCGGCTATCTGATTAATTTAGGACTAATGATGATTCATGCATTGCAGGAGGATCCTGCTGATGAGAGTAGTGAATGAGAGGAAGCTGGTACCAACCCAAACAGAAGTCGTCCATTGTATATCACCTTTTTAGCTTGATAAATTGCAAAAACATATTGAAGTAATCCAATAAACTCATCGTTGTTGGAAATGTCCTAACCATGTATTCACCCTTATTCCAATTTAACCATGTATTCACCCTTATAGTGAAATATTCTTCCGTGAAATCTTTCACATTAGCAAGTAATCGAAGAACTTCAGTTGTTTCTTTTTTTTCTTTATTTTCTCCTTTTCTTTCTTTATCTTTTTTTTTTTTACTTTTTTGTTTATTTATTTTTTGCCTTAATCATTTTATTGTTATTTTTACCACAATTATATTTCATACTCAATTTTGGTCCTTTTTATTATTTTATTATTTTGTTTATTTTTTATTTCTTCTTCCTTTTCTAATTTTATTCAACTCTTTTTTTTATGCATAATCTAATTTTACTTACTTTTTGTATAGGGTGAAATTGGTTTCTATTAAATGCTCAATTTATTTTACGACATGTGGTATCAGAGGCAGGCGGAAGATGAAGGGAGTGAAGACCAAGACCGAGGATAGCATCTTCGGTTGGTATCGAGTAGATCCCGAAGGGAATACAGTTAACAAAAGCAAACTCATATTTGTCACCGGATAGTATTTAATGAAGAATATTCCTCAGTATTGAATATGCAACCGTTGTAGAGAATTTAGGCATTCGTGGCATGCCATTACATATTCATCAATGGCCCCTATTACTAGATAATCACAGGTATATTAGTGGCTTCTTTGTCTTTATTTTAGTTAAATTTGACTCTTACTGTTGACTTGGTTAAATTATTATTTCAGAGAATTCATCAGTATTGCCCGGTGGATCTACATGATACATATTTTCTGGAACTCTGAGAAAGTAGGGTTATTCCTTAAGAAGGTTAATAGTATGTTGGATGGTAGTGAAATGACACTACACGATATTGATTTTCTTCCAGACTTCAATGACTGGAGATCAAAATTAAGGAAACATGGAACTAAAGAAATGATAGAGTCTCTCCATCACCTGAAACATGGAACGAAACATGGAACCACAATATATGGACCGAAATATGGAACCTGAATATATGGTCAGTCCTTTGGAGTTATAAGTTTTACCCGAAACTACCAAGCCCATCCGGGAAAGCCAATAACTCCCGAGGCAGCGCTTGAGGAGGTATTGACAATTTTTTCAAATTTTCCCGGAGCTATATATCGGGATATATTCCTCTTTCTGAGGAATATGAGATTGGATGAAACACCACGAGAACAACTTCAAGATATGATGTATGTCAAGTAATTATTTATTTATTATATGTTAGTTTTATTATTTACTCTTAAGTATTTCATGTTTGTTGTTGCATTTCAGCTTTGGAACTTATTTGTACATATGTCCATCCATCTTCGATTTGGCAGTTCTTCCACTTTTGGTTAATCTTTATATTCATTTTATCAGCTATCTGGTTAATTTAGGACTAATGCTGCAGGATCCAATGAATTTGAGAATGCCAGAAACTTCGGATAAAATACTAGAAGACGTTCAAGATATGACGTATGTCAAGTAAATATTTGTTTATTATATGTCAGTTTCATTATTTACATTTCACCTTTGGAACAAGCTCCCATCCATCTTCATTTTGGAAGGTCTTCCATTTTTATTTATTTGTTAATCTTTATATTTCTTTTGCCGGCTATCTGATTAATTTAGGACTAATGATGATTCATGCATTGCAGGAGGATCCTGCTGATGAGAGTAGTGAATGAGAGGAAGCTGGTACCAACCCAAACAGAAGTCGTCCATTGTATATCACCTTTTTAGCTTGATAAATTGCAAAAACATATTGAAGTAATCCAATAAACTCATCGTTGTTGGAAATGTCCTAACCATGTATTCACCCTTATTCCAATTTAACCATGTATTCACCCTTATAGTGAAATATTCTTCCGTGAAATCTCTCACATTAGCAAGTAATCGAAAAACTTCAGTTGTTTCTTTTTTTTCTTTATTTTCTCCTTTTCTTTCTTTATCTTTTTTTTTTTTTTTACTTTTTTGTTTATTTATTTTTTGCCTTAATCATTTTATTGTTATTTTTTGTTTATTTATTTGTTGACTTGGTTAAATTATTTTTTCAGAGAATTCATCAGTGTTGCCCGGTGGATCTACATGATACATATTTTCTCGAACTCTGAGAAAGTAGGGTTACTCCTTAAGAAGGTTAATAGTATGTTGGATGGTAGTGAAATGACACTACACGATATTGATTTTCTTCCAGACTTCAATGACTGGAGATCAAAATTAAGGAAACATGGAACTAAAGAAATGATAGAGTCTCTCCATCACCTGAAACATGGAACGAAACATGGAACCACAATATATGGACCGAAATATGGAACCAGAATATATGGTCAGTCTTTTGGAGTTATGAGTTTTACCCGAAACTACCAAGCCCATCCGGGAAAGCCAATAACTCCCGAGGCAGCGCTTTAGGAGGTATTGACAATTTTTCCAAATTTCCCCGGAGCTATATATCGGGATATATTCTTCTTTTTGAGGAATATGAGATTGGATGAAATACCACGAGAACAACTTCAAGATATGATGTATGTCAAGTAATTATTTATTTATTATATGTCAGTTTTATTATTATTCTTTTCTTTTCTTTCTTTTCTCCTTTTCTTTCTTTATCTTTTTTTTTTACTTTTTTGTTTTTTTATTTTTTGCCTTAATCATTTTATTGTTATTTTTACCACAATTAAATTTTATACTCAATTTTGGTCCTTTTTATTTTATTATTTTTATTTTTTTCTTTTGTTTATTTTGTATTTCTTCTTCCTTTTCTAATTTTATTCAACTCTTTTTTTTATGCATAATCTAATTTTACTTACTTTTTGTATAGGGTGAAATTGGTTTCTATTAAATGCTCAATTTATTTTACGACATGTGGTATCAGAGGCAGGCGGAAGATGAAGGGAGTGAAGACCAAGACCGAAGATAGCATCTTCGGTTGGTATCGAGTAAATCCCTACAAAAACATAAGTATGGTTACTCCTTAAGAAGGTTAATAGTATGTTGGATGGTAGTGAAATGACAGTACACGATATTGATTTTCTTCCAGACTTCAATGATTGGAGATCAAAATTAAGGAAATATGGAACTAAAGAAATGATAGAGTCTCTCCATCACCTGAAACATGGAACGAAACATGGAACCACAATATATGGACCGAAATATGGAACCAGAATATATGGTCAGCCTTTTGGAGTTATGAGTTTTACCCGAAACTACCAAGCCCATCCGGGAAAGCCAATAACTCTCGAGGCAGCGCTTTAGGAGGTATTGACAATTTTTCCAAATTTGTCCGGAGCTATATATCGGGATATATTCTTCTTTCTGAGGAATATGAGATTGGATGAAATACCACGAGAACAACTTCAAGATATGATGTATGTCAAGTAATTATTTATTTATTATATGTCAGTTTTATTATTATTCTTTTCTTTTCTTTCTTTTCTCCTTTTCTTTCTTTATCTTTTTTTTTTTTACTTTTTATTTTTTTTATTTTTTGCCTTAATCATTTTATTGTTATTTTTACCACAATTAAATTTTATACTCAATTTTGGTCCTTTTTATTTTATTATTTTTATTTTTTTCTTTTGTTTATTTTGTATTTCTTCTTCCTTTTTTAATTTTATTCAACTCTTTTTTTATGCATAATCTAATTTTACTTACTTTTTGTATAGGGTGAAATTGGTTTCTATTAAATGCTCGATTTATTTTACGACATGTGGTATCAGAGACAGGCGGAAGATGAAGGGAGTGAAGACCAAGACCGAGGATAGCATCTTCGGTTGGTATCGAGTAGATCCCTACAAAAACATAAGTAGGGTTACTCCTTAAGAAGGTTAATAGTATATTGGATGGTAGTGAAATGACACTACACGATATTGATTTTCTTCCAGATTTCAATGACTGGAGATCAAAATTAAGGAAACATGGAACTAAAGAAATGATAGAGTCTCTCCATCACCTGAAACATGGAACGAAATATGGAACCATAATATATGGTCCGAAATATGAAACTAGAATATATGGTCAGTCTTTTGGAGTTATAAGGTTTACCCGAAACTAACAAGCCCATCCGGGAAAGCCAATAACTCTCGAGGCAGCGCTTTAGGAGGTATTGATAATTTTTCTAAATTTGCTCGGAGCTATATATCGTGATATATTCCTCTTTCTGAGGAATATGAGATTGGATGAAACACCACGAGAACAACTTCAAGATATGATGTATGTCAAGTAATTATTTATTTTACGACATGTGGTATCAGAGGCAGGCGGAAGATGAAAGGAGTGAAGACCAAGACCGATGATAGCATCTTCGGTTGGTATCGAGTAGATCATGAAGGGAATACAGTTAATAAAAGCAAACTCATATTTATCACCAGATAGTATTTAATGAAGAATATTCCTCAATATTGAATATGCAACGGAGCTAACGGAACTGTCGAAATTCCATTCCTGAGTCGTCTTGACACAGTTTCGACTACGGTCAAAATTCTAAGACTTAAGCTTTTTTTTAGGGACTAAGTGTCCCAAATCAACCCCAAAAACCAAAATGAAACCTCCCGACAAGTCACAAGAGGAGAAATAGATATGAGAGAAGCAGTAAATAGGGGGTCGGAGCTATTACTCTCAAATCGACCGGCCGGGTCGTTACACTAATTACCCTTGCCTACCCATTTACTTTTCTACCCATCAAACTAATTATCTTTCCTACCATTGTAACTTTTTTTTTCTCCATTTCGTTTTTATTTCTCTACTTCTTTTCTTTTTTTCTTCTTTTCTCGTTTTCTTTCTTTTCTTTTTTTTCCTTTTCTGTTCATTTATTTTTTGCCTAAATCCTTTTATTGTTAATTTTACCATAATTAAATTTCATACTCAATTTTGGCTCCTTTTTAGGGTTACTCCTTAAGAAAGTTAATTATGTGTTGGATGGTAGTGAAAGGACACTACACGATATTGATTGGAGATCAAAATTAAGGAAACATGGAACTAAAGAAATGATAGTGTGTCTAGATATTCTCCCAAGAAGAATGAAAGCAGGAGTCCCAACTTTTTATTTTTTTGTACAATCAGGAAAAGCAAGAGTCCCAACTTTTTGCTCATCACGAAAATTTGCAGGTCGAATTCATATCCGAAACGCAAAAGGCTTGTTCATCCACCATCAAATTACTCATCTATGGAATCTAAACATTGAATTATCTGTACAAAGGGACATTAACAAGCAAAAATATTACCTGTTTTACCATCACTGACAAAGTCAGATTTTCCTTTCCGCAAGATTGTAACACCGCTAATCCTGATCAAAGGGATATTTTACGTATTACAACACTAATAAAAGTAATAAATCCAATGAGATGAATATTGGCAGCAAACTGGCCGAGCAAAGATAATTATATGTACATCCTCATAGATTGGGTCCATACTAGAGTAAAATACTAGGAAAAACGATACAATTACCCATAAAAATCAAACTAATTACCCTTGCCTACCCATTTACTTTTCTACCCATCAAACTAATTATCTTTCCTACGATTGTAACTTTTTTTTCTCTGTTTCTTTTTTATTTCTCTACTTCTTTTCTTTCTTTTCTCCTCTTCTTTCTTTTCTTTTTTTTTCTTTTTTTCCTTTTCTTTTCATTTATATTTTGCCTAAATTATTTTATTGTTATTTTTACCATAATTAAATTTTATACTCAATTTTGGCTCCTTTTTATTTTTTCTTTTGTTTATTTTGTATTTCTTCTTCCTTTTCTAATTTTATTTAACTCCCTTGTTTTTCCTGCATAATCTAATTTTACTTACTTTTTGTATAGGGTGAAATTGGTTTATATTAAATGCTCGATTGATTTCACGATATGTGGAACCTGAGGTAGACTGAAGATGAAGGGAGTGAAGACCAAGATCGAGGATAGCATCTTCGGCTGGTATCAGGTAGATCCCGAAGGGAACGCAGTCTACAAAAGCAAATGCATATTTATCACCAGATGGAATTTAATGAAACATATTCCTCAGTATTAAATACACATCCGTTGTAGAGAATTTTGGCATTCATGGCCTGTCGTTACATATTCATCAATGACCCCCATTATTGCCATTTAAGAGGGGCTCGATCCTAGGATCTTGTTCCCTAGGTATAGCTATAAAAACAGACTCCAACAACCATTGTAACATCCGTATGAACAAAATACCACAAACAATGAACTTCCTCAAGGATTTTCTCCATCGAACAATGAACAATTTGGCGCCCATCAAATGAGTTGATCCTTTCGTCTATTACTAACTTGTTTGATTCTTTGTTTCATAAGCAAAATCGAAAAAATGTTAGCTAATGATGACAACATCACACACAACATTGAGGCACACAAAAATCTACCTCAACATGAGGATTCAATCAGCGGCACCCGCAACGAGGGGGACATAGAAACTACGATCCATGGCGGGCAATATCCCCAACATATGAGGGAGATAACTTCTGATGACCCTGAGGAGAAGCACGTTGCGGAAACGGTAAGGATCTTGAGAGAGTAGCAAAAGGCCATCATGGGCCATCTCTCAAGAAAAGACCAAGTCGTGACGAAGTTAAAAAATGCATTATCGAGGGCTTCCAACAACGCGAATGGAAGAGGCCATGTTCCTCCCGACGCTCCTATAAAGTAAATAGCTCAAAGAGTTGATAACAACACCCCTGGGGTGGGGTCGGCTTCGACGAAGCCAGGGCGATCGGCAGCGGATCCGATTACGAAAACGACAATGATCCTTTTAAAACCAAACTCATGAGATTTATGAGGGAAAGGAACAAGCGGATAGATCAGAATGCGAAAGAGATCCACACTCGAATGGACCAGATTCTGGGCGCACCACCAGTGTTGAAGGGCCCGGATTCGAAGAAGTACACCCAATTGCCGTTCAAACCGAGTGCATCACTAGAGTTGATTCCGAAATGATTCAAAATGCCAGACGTATCGAAGTATGATGGGACTTCAGACCCTTAGGAGCACATCACAACTTATATAACGACAGTGAAACGAAACGACTTGGTCCAACATGAGATTGAGTCGATCCTGTTGAAGAAATTTGGAGAAACCCTCATGAAGGGTCCTTGACATGGTATTCACTTCTACACGAATATTCAATTGATTTTTTTGAAATGCTCGCAGATTCTTTCATCAAGGCCCATGCCGGGCCAGGAAGGTCCAGGTCCGAAAGGCGGACATATTCAGAATTTCGCAAGGAGAGTCTGAATTACTGCACGAAGTTCGTGACCAGGTTCCAGAAAGAAAGGATGGTGTTACCGGACGTGCCAAATGAATGGGCAGCTAAGGCATTTACTAAGGGGCTGAATCCGAGGAGCTCTGATGCCTCCCGAAAGCTGAAAGAAATCCTGCTCGAGTTCCAAGAAATCACATGGGCGGATGTCCATAACCGTTATGAATCAAAGATAAGGATAGAAGATGATCAGCTCGGGTTCCCGACATCAACCAAGGGTCGGGATCAAGAAAAGAACAGGGATAAATCTAAAGATGATTTCGATGCAGATCAACGATCTTCTAAGGATCGATTCTTGCCCTACGAGAGGATCGAAGGACGCAGTAGCAAAGGATTCCGATCAGCGGATAGATTCGCCCCCGATAGAAGAACTGACCTCGATCGGAACAACAGGTCGTTGCAGGACAAAGAGGTTTCAAGCTCCCAAATCAACTCTGAACTTACCGAAATTCAGTTCCGATCACACATACAGGTCATAATACCTGAAGTGAAGCTATTCAAGGCCTCAAATCACCGAACGACGTGCTAGAACTCAAAACGACCAGTTGGGTCGTTACAAATCAATACATAGATGAAGCACAAGTTATCCAATATAAATAGAAGCTTCTTTCGGTCTATATTTTCAAAGAGAGACGTAGAAGTCAAGAAGAAATACTTTCAGTAACACTTATTCCAACAACACTGAAATAGATATCGTCGGCAGAATTGGAACAATTCAAGAATCAATTCAAGCCGTCGAAAACGAAAAAGAACAAAGGCAGCAAACCCTGGCTGCCTTTTGGAAGCTATTCAAGGCCTCAAACCGCCGAACGACGCGCTAGAGCTCAAAACGATCAGTCGTTACAAATCGATTCATAAATGAAGCACAAGTTATCCAATCCTTGTACAAGGAAATCCTGGAAATAAAAAAATACTTGCGCTCTTTCATGCTTTGGAAGAACTTAGCTTCCTTCAAGTGGATGAAGAAGAGCATTGGGCCCTATTAGAAAATGAGAAGTGGGATTTAATATATCCAATGATTGAGGAGTGGAAAGGCCTTGCAAAAATTTACTACAAACAATTAATTGTGAAGAGCCATATTGCTGCCGAAACCAAGCAAGTACTATAAAGTTTAACTTTACCCGAGAAATTCAAGACATGTGTGATAACCAGGGACTATATCTTGATGAGGATGCAGATGACGCCGAAGGAGAAAAATAAGGGGAAGAAGTAGAAGAAGAAAAAGAAGAAGAAGAAGAAAAGATGAAGGCAAAGACGCCAAGATGTCGAACAGTGAGGAAGATTACGTCTTTATCTTTACAAAGTTTGTCCTTCAAGTTTAGCTATTTCCAAAATTATTGAGCTTTTAACTTGTAAGTTCTTGTTTCTAGATTTTTCAATTGTGCTCTCTGTATGCTTGTAAGGGATAACAGCCCAAGGAACAATGTCGGACAGAAGTAACAAATTTCCTAAAGCATCACTTTCTAGCACCATTTCAACCAAAAAAAGTGATTCTGGTCACTACTTTTGTTAATAAGTAGCACTTGACAACAAAAAATTACTTTATTCATGCAAATTACTTTACTCGCAGATGAAAATATAGCATTTTTCCAACCGTAATGAAGGCTCTCTGGGAGCAAAATCGCACTCAAAACAGAATATTTGAAGTTTTGAAGTATCAATCATGAAAAGACACTGTACAAATGTGTTTTCCGAAAACTGTTGTGGCGTTGGTTGGAATACATCCACTGTTGCTTCTTTTTCATGAAAAGACTTTAGAAATTAATTATGTTACCGATAATAACGATAAAATTGATGTAATCTACATGCAGAAATAACAAGTTTATAAGACGATATCATCAATTTCAACCTGACCAATCATGGGGACGACTAATGATAACCCTAGTCTTAGATTTAAAACGTTAAACTCAGTAATGCCATAATATATTTTTAAAAATAATATGGTAAGCTAAAAATATTATTCTCTGTCATGTTTAATTAGAATATCATGTCCAACAACTGTGACAATATTTTACTAAATACTGTTAGAAGTTAATTAGTTTTGTCCATTCAAATTTTTAAATAAAATATTTTTTATTAAGTTACTGAGAAATACGTTTATATTAGTGGAAAATTTTCAAAAAGTTATTGTGATAGTGTGAAAAATAATTGAAAGGCTCTACCAACTGGGAGCCCCTGGGTCTAATATATATGATAAATTTGATTTTCTTATACACGTAGTTCTCTTGTACATCTTATTTTTACAATAAAATATCCTAAGAGTATCCTCTATCATATCCCCTCAGGGGTGGATTCACAGACATATTGTTTTTAAGAAACATGAATCGAGTTGCCTAAAATAATTTTTTTTAAAAGTCTGCAAGCTGAAGTTGAGTAGGTATATAACAAATAATTAAATCACCATGGGAGACACTTTCTCTAACAAAATGATAATCACCTTGATATGTGTATACAGTTAAAATCGAGGCTAGTGAGTACTCCGATTTTTCGGTAAGGCAAACGAAGCAAGGACATGACCGCAAGGAATCGGAATCGAAGCTAAGAGCCTCTCTCATCAAGACCCAAGCAAAACACTTGCCCTCGGAGCCATCGAGATCACGCCCCCGGGTCCGGTTCGAGTTCCAAGACCTCGGAGAGCATTACCGAACGACCACACACGATTAACGACGACGTGAATCTTGGCCCGTACTAGCTGTAGATCAGTGATTAGCGAAAAAGAAATTTTTTACCTTTCTTAGAATTATACTTAGGGTAAAACTCCCATACTATATAAATGGAAAACTGATTATTCATTAAACACATTGTAACACGCATATCAAGGCAATATACATTTGATTTTTCTGCTTCTAAAGCTCATTCTAAGTTCTTGATTTTACTCATAGTTCTTCATAAGTGTTTGGCTCCGAACCGAAGGCAGGTTACTGGTTAAGTTTGTAATCGATCCCAAACCCAATATTACAACTAGTTTGGCTGTTTATTCTGTCTTTCATTTGCTTATCAAACGTCATTAATCATGTGTATTGAATCAGACCACATATCTTTAAAATCGCGTATAAATTCAATTATTATGCATTTTTAAGGGTAAACAATATGCTTTCTACGACCGTGAACAATCGAATTTGCAGCAATATAAGTAGTAGAGATTCACATAGGACCTTCACAGGTTGACGAATAGACATACCTAATTTTTATAGGAGATAATAAATATATAGTGTCTCAGCGACCGTGTAAGCAACAACACGTTATTGCCCATTCAAATATTTAAATAAAATATTTTCTATTAAGTTACTGAGAAATACTAAATTTGATGAATAAATCGGGGATATTTGGTAAACTCGTGAGAGAAGAATCAAGATAAAGTACTGGTGAAGAGACTGATAATGTGGGCTTACTAAGATTAGGAGATCCAAGCGACCCAATATGAGGAGGCACAGTAGACGCCTGCTCTAAAGACACGGAAGATGAGGAATGTGAAACCAACGAGGAATAAGAAAAAATATCCTCATGGAAAAGAATATGCCTACTAACATAGACTCTACCACTAACGAGATCAAGACATTGATATTCTTTATAATCTGAAGTATAGCCAATAATATATAATATACCATTTTGAACGAGGTTCAAGTTTGTGGGAGAGTTAGAAGAGTTTAAAAACATTCACATCCAAAACTTTTTAAAATGAATAATCAGGAGATTTTTTAAATAATATTTCAAATGGGGATTTATTATTCAGAGAGGAGCGGATAGATGATTTATTATCTAAGTAGCAACATAAGATGCATCTACCCAAAATTGACCTGGCATATTTGATTCCAAAAGAAAAGTACGTGTCATCTTTATGATATGATAGATATTCTTTCAGCAACCCCATTTTACCAAAATTGACCTGGCATATTTGATTCCAAAAGAAAAGTACGTGTCATCTTTATGATATGATAGATATTCTTTCAGCAACCCCATTTTATTCTAAGTGTGGGGGCAACAACAACAACAAACCCTGTGTACTCTTATAAGTGGAGTCTTGGGGTAGAGTGTACGCAAACCTTATGTTGACCTAAGCGGTTTTGGTTTTGATGATCGACAAAGAAACACATGCATGAACCAGGTCCATGGACAGTGTACAAAGGTGATAGGCAGAATCAAGCAAAAGGATTGCACATGAAAGGGATAAGTATAAGTGGTTGTTTCTAATAATCCCCGAACGAAAAGGTTCCATATTTGATAAGGAGCAGGACTCCTTATTTGAAGAGAACTCTATCCAAGATAAGGAAAGAGTTAGAAGTTGAAGATAACTAGAACTCTTCCACCAAGGAAGAGTAAAGAATTAGACTTCTAGTTAATCTTTATTTACTAACTCTCTCTATATATATCAGTTGTGCTCTCTTTTATAGGTGATGCGCACATACTGAAGTTAAGCACGAATTGAGAGCAAAATAGCAAGGCATTTTGTGAGCAATTCCTGTGAGATTTAAGAGTGCGATCCTGAATCTACACGAACCAGATTGAAGAACCAGCTCCATAAAGAGTTTGTTATGTCTTTTTTTTATTTCTAGTTAAAAGTGTAGTAAGCGTTTTGAGTTGTACCTTTCAGCTTTCTAAGAAGCAAATTGTACTAGGTACCTGAGTTGTATCTTTCAAGTTAGAGTTAACTTGAAGTAGTTGCAACAGCCTGTGGCTTGTTGCTATAAGGGCTAGAGTTAATCCTTAGGTTTGCAAGAGGTTGTAAACTCTAGTTGTATTGTTTAAGTTAGAGTTAACTTGAAGCAGTCGCAATATCCTGTGACTGGTTGCTACAAGGGTTAGAGGTAATCCTTAGGTTTACAAGAATTTGTAAACTTTGTTGTTAGCTCCGAGTTGTAGTGAAGTGTTTGAATGAAAATCCTACTGGGTAGTAGGTCGTGATTTTTTCACCTTTTGAGCTGGGTGTTTTCCACGTAAAAATCCTTGTGTTCTTTACTTTCTACATTATTTATTCCGCAACAGTAGTGTAATGAATGGATAGAAGAACCAGGTCCTTCGATAATCTAGTGCACGCGAAAATCAGGCAACACACAAATCACCCCCCTCTTGTGTGGCATTGAAGTATAAAACATCAATTGGTATCAAAGCGGGTTATCCTTGAAGAGGTTAACACCTTAGAAAAAGATCAAGATGAGTGCACTACCTGGAAACTGTAAAGAGCAATCCACCACTATTCAATGATTACTACTATTCTTTGTGGAAAGAGAGAATAAGAGATCACTTGCAGATGACTGATGGGTGCTTCAAATGTGGTAAAAAGAACCACATGATCAAAAATTGTCCTATGTGGGAAGTCGAGTGGAAAAAGAAAAAATCTGAAAGAAGGAACAGGTTCATGACAAGAAGAACTACAACAAAAGGCTATCCAAAGCAATGGTTGCTATTTGGAAAGATAGTTGAGATGAGGACACTGATGATAATGTTGAACGAGCTCTCATAGCAATTCGAGAATCTGAAGATAAACCCGATGAAGAATCTGAGATAAGTTTTCTGGACCTCAAGGATAAAATTAAACTCATTTCTTAAGATAGACTATCAGAATTGTTGCTAACTTTAATTCATGAATCTAAGAATATAAGTTCTGAAAAAGAAGAGTTGTCAAAAGAGTGTAACTTTTTAAAAGTAGAATGCAAAAATCTGGAAATAAATATTTGTAAAAATAAAAAGGAAAATACTGCTTTGAAGAACCAGGTTCATGCACTTGATACAACTGTCTTAGAACTTAGATCTGAAAATATAAAGTTATAGTTAGGGACAGGAAAAGAGATAGCAAGTAATATACAACTCAACCTAGAGGATGATTTAAGGAAGGTTAAAGATGAGCTATACAAAAAGGAAGAAAATGTAAGAGCTTTGAAAGAGGACTTAACAAAGGTTAAACATGAGCTTGATAGAATATGTAAATAGAACAGGTCCTCCAATGCACTTTCATGGTTACAAGAACACCAGAGTAGCAACAGAAAGAGACTTAGCTTTGGGAACTCTGCACCTGAATAGGACGCCAAAAATAAGTACCTAACACTCCCTGAGAATAAGATTTGCACACACTGTGAAAACACTGGTCACTACAAGAGTGATTACACTGCGAAAGAAAAGGCAGACCAAAAGAATAAAAAAATTATTCTAGGGAAAAATAGGCTGCCAAGTTGGACTAAAAGGAATTTGATTCATCCTTTTGCCTATAGAAAGGGACCCAAACTAGTTTGGGTTCCTAAGACTAACCCCTGATTTCCTTTTGCAGGTCCAAGTAAAGTGGAGCAATCAAATATGATACATGGATAGTGGCTGCTCAAAGCATATGACAGGAAGCAGGAACCACTTCCTTTTACTTGAGGACCTTAAAGGAGGTAATATTTCCTTTGGAAATGGAAAAAAAAGTGAGATCATTGGGGTTGGAAATATAGGTAAGACTGACTTGATAGATGGACTGAAGCACAGTCTAATAAGTGTATCATAATTGTGTGATAGAGGTAACATGGTAGCATTCACATCTCCCAAATGATTTGTGATTAATCTTACCACTGACAAGATAATTTTGTAGGGAAAAAGAGTGAACAACATATATGTTGTAGATCTATATACACTTTTAGAAAATGAACTCACTTGCTTAGGTGTGTTGGATAATGATCCCCTCTTTTGGCACAAGAGACTTGAACATGTCAGTCTAAGTCAACTAAACAAACTAGTTTCCAAGGATTTGGTGATAGGACTGTCTAATATTAAGTTCAAGGAAGATAAAGTTTGTGAGGCTTGTGCAAGGGGGAAGCATGTAAGATCCTCTTTTAAAATCAAGAAAGTGGTAAGCACCACCAGGACGATGGAACCGGTCCATATGGATCTTTGTGGACCAATGAGAACATTGAGCAGATATGGTAAGAAATATGTGATGGTGCTTGTTGATGATTACTCTAGGTTTACTTGGACATTATTTTTAATATCTAAATATGAAGCATTTGACATGTTCACTTCTTTTATTAGAAAAACTCATAAACAACTAGGTAATCAACTTGCATCAATTAGGTGTGATCATGGTACTGAATTTGAGAATGCTAAATTTTGCTAAATTTTGTGATGAGCATGGCATAAATCATAATTTTTCTGCTCCTAGGACTCCATAACAAAATGGAGTAGTTAAAAGAAAGAATAGGACATTGGAAGAAATGGCTAAGACTATGTTTCTTTCTAGTAAACTATCCCATAGTTTCTGGGCAGAAGCTGTGAACACTGCATGTTACATCATAAATAGGTGCATGACTAGACCTCTTATTGAGAAGACTCCCTATGAGTTAAAAGGAGAAAGCCAAATATATCCCATCTTAGGGCATTTGGATGCAAGTGTTTTGTGCATAATAATGGTAAAGACTCCCTAGGTAAGTTTGATCCTAGAAGTGACGAGGGAGTATTCTTGGGACATTCTTCACATAGTAAAGCTTATAATATTTATAACAAAAGAACTAAATGTATAGAAAAAAAGTGTACATGTGGTTTTGATGAAACTAACATTCTTTCTCAGAGGCATGAACATGATGATAAAGTAATTGGGCTAGTAAGAAACTCAAATGAAATCACAACCCAGACTGAAGCTGCACCAGAGGAAGGAACATGTCCTTCTACCCAGGGCAACTTGACAGGGGGAACTGATCTAAGAGGAACTGATCCTTAAACCTCAAGGGAACCTGTCCATGAACATGTTCCTCAGCAACAAAACATTGAAGGAATATCTAGGGGAAGCCAACTGGTTGTGAAACCTAACAAGTATCAAAGTTCTCATCCCATTGAGAACATAATTACTGATCCAACATCTGCAATCAAAATCAGATCTTCTTTGAAGAATATTTGTGCCTTTGATGCTTTTTATCTCTTATATAACCTAAAATGTTGCTGAGGCTTTGCAGGATGCAGACTGGGTCAATGCAATACAAGATGAACTCAACCAAGTTTGGCATCTAACACTAAGACCCAAGGACATATCAGTAATTGGCACAAAATGGGTGTTTAGAAATAAACTTGACGAAGATTGAACAGTTATAAGGAACAAGGCAAGATTGGTGGTTCAAGGATATAGTTAAGGGGAGGGAATCAACTATGATGAGACTTTTTCTCCAATTGCAAGATTGGAAGCAATTAGACTTCTTATAGCCTTTGCTGCTTACATGGAATTCACTCTCCATCAGATGGATATCAAGAGTGCCTTCCTCAATGGCTATATAAACGAAGAAGTGTTTGTCAAGCAACCTCATGGCTTTGAAAACAAGGAATGACTTGATCATGTGTACAAGCTTGGCAAGGCATTTTATGGGCTCAAACAGGCTCCAAGAGCATGGTATGAAAAATTGTCAAAATTCTTGTTTGAGCATGGCTACAAGAGAGGTAAAATTGACAATACTTTGTTCTTGAAAGAAAAAGGTAAAGATCTCTTGGTAGTTCATATATATGTTGATCTTTGGAGAAACTACTAATAAGTTAAGTAGGGAATTTGCTAAACTAATGGGGAGTGAATTTGAAATGAGTATGGTGGGTGAGCTTAATTTCTTTTTAGGCTTACAAATTAAATAAAATTCAAATGTAACTATGATCCATCAGTAGAAGTTTTGCTTTAAAAAGTTTAAAATAGAAGATTCTAAAGAAATTGACACTCCTATAGCAACAACTATAGGAGTGTTGATCACTGTGGAATTTTGTGCTACTGATAAGAAAATTACTGACATCTTCACAAAAGTTTTGAGTATGGATCACTTTGAAAGGAACAAGTTAGAATAAGGGATGATTAAGATCACCTAAAAGAAATTATAATTTGTGAATTTTGTGAATAATTAGATTAGATATTGCCCAGTCTCATGCTTTTAGTACTATACCCTTGTGCCATGTGGTAAAATGTCTCACTGATGTCTAATGATATTATCCTTATTTTCTTGGAAAAAATCAGTCTTACACAAGAGAACTTTCAGTGAAGAACCTGGTTCATCGAGCTTATAAGGTATGTATTCTACACTTCGCATAATTTGAAATAACTGCATATGGATTATGAACTGAAAAGTGTCCCACTTTATCCTAAATTACTTTTGAACCAATCAGTTACAAACGAACCAGTTTCAACAACAGCCTTACATGCCATAATTGCCGAGATTTATGGGGAAGAGTCTGACGCCTCTTCAAACTGAAACTCCCAAGATGAAAAGACTTCTAACCTCCAAAAAGTTGTTGTTACAGACTCAACCTTTTCATCTTTAAATTGATCTAACCTTACCCTCTTATCTCAATTTTTTTTGAAAGATCAAAATCTCCAAAATGTCAAAACTCTCTCTATTTATCTCAAGTTTCTGAACTGATCAGATAGCAACACCCATGAGAATCCCAAAAACTCTGAAAACCCTTTCTCACCACCCAAAGAACCTTCACCCACACTTTCAACCACCCAAACCCCCAAGAAAAGACATATCAAAATAATTGCACGAAAAATAGTAGCAAGCAAAAAACAAGCCAAGAAATTGAATGAGAAACTATAAGCCAGTCAAGCAGAAGAACCACAAAATTCTTATGATCTCGTCTGCGACTGAGGGGGAAAGCCAATTTTATCTGAAACTGAATAGGTAACTTCTGGGTTAGAAATTTCTGATGTTGCTTCTAAAATTTTCGAGAATCTTGAAAATAGGTTTTGAAGAGAGTGAGGGTGTTGAAGTAGATGTGAGGGGAAAGGGAGAAGAAAGAGTGGCTAGATCTCCTTCACCCACTCTTGTTGGTTTGACTGAAGAAGCTGGAGCAATGATTGTAGTAAGTGACGATATTAGTGATAATGAGGAGACTATGAATGAAAGTATGGGGATAAAATCACAGGAGATAGGTGATGATTCCAGTGTAGAAGTGCAGTGGATGGTTAGGTTAAGGAAACAGTTTTATAAACCAGTTCCTTCTCTTGCTAAAATAGACAAGAGTCCTGATCTGCTACAAAAGGTGTCAGAAAGTTACAATCAAAAGAATAAGAACAAAGTTGGAAAGACTACAGAAAAGGGCATGGGTGGCACTAAGAAAAAGAGTGTTCCTTATATCCCTGTAGCAACTCCTCCCACAAGAGGAAGAACTACAGGGAGCCAGAAGAAGCATAGTGAGGCCAATGTAAAAAGGCCTTAGCTGAGAATGCCGAGAAAGTCGCTTGAAAAATAAAAGAAGGCTGGTAAGCCAAGTGGAGCAGTCTAGATTGAGGAGATGAACATGGTTCTTGAAGATGGATATGAGGATGTGGAAGTACTCATATCTAGTGCCAAAAAGTGAAAGACTTCTAAAAAGAATGCTCGCGAACCAGAGGCTGAGGCTGAGGCTGAGGGCTTAATTGTATCTAAAAGAACTAGGTATGCTAAAAAGAGCAAGGAGGCTCAAATAGTGGAAGAAAATGGCTAAGGATACTGAGATTGAAAGGCTGAAGAAAGGATTGGCTGGAGTAGAGGATGAGAGAGACTCTCTCAAGTGTGAGCTTTCAAAGTGAAAGTAGAATAATGATAGTATTCTTCAAGATATGTTGAAACTGTTGCAAGGCAAGAACCAAGAACTTGGTCCTCCCTAGTTTTTAACCGTGAAAGTAGAATAATGATAGTATTCTTCAAGATATGTTGAAACTGTTGCAAGGCAAGAACCAAGAACTTGGTCCTCCCTAGTTTTTAACCCTTTCTAAGCCTAGTTGTAACCAGTGACCCAAGTGAGATTTCTCTGTCTTTAATTCATGGTTCTATCTTTTTATTTCTTCTTATGCTTTGTGGTAGGATCTTATCAATCAATGAAATTCACTGCTTTTGCTCTAATTGTTTGTTGATATTACTTAGATGGCTAATATCCTTAGATTGATAAAGAAAAAATTGAATCCATGATTGCACTTGAAGTAGCCCCATTGGCCATGAGTGATATCTGCTAAAATCTGGTTACTTAAGTTAATTATGCAACTTTTCGATAATGCCAAAAGGGGGAAAATAAGGTGTGCTTTTGCTTTGGACTGTGATGTTTATAACCTAATGAACCTGGTCCTTGATGATTTATGACTTTAAATGAAAAGTGTTCTAACATTGTGTTGATGTTGAACTGAGTTGAAACAGGTTCCATGCTTATGAAAAGCATTGAGTTTGTCATCATTAAAAAGGGGGAATTTGTTGACCTGAGCGGTTTTGATTTTGATAATTGACAAAGGAACACATGCATGAACCAGGTCCATGGACAGTGTACTGAGGTGACGGGCAGAATCAAGCAAAAGGCAAGCACATAAAAGGTATAAGTATAAGTGGTTATTTCTGATAATCCCTGAACGAAAAGGGTTGCATTTTTTATAAGGAGCAGGACTCCTTATTTGAAGAGAACTCTATCCAAGATAAGGAAAGAGTTAGAAGTTAAAGATAACTAGAACTCTTCCACCAAGGAAGAGTAAAGCATTAGACTTCTAGTTAATCTTTATTTACTAACTCTATATATATATCAGTTGTGTTCTCTTTTACAGGTGATGCGCACATACTGAAGTTAAGCACGAATTGAGAGCAAAATAGCAAGGCATTTTGTGAGCAATTCCTGTGAAATTTAAGAGTGCGATCCTGAAGCTACACGAACCAGATTGAAGAACCAGCTCTATAAAGAGTTTTATGTGTCTTTCTTTATTTCTAGTTCAAAGTGTAGTAGGCATTCTGAGTTGTACCTTTCAACTTTCTAAGAAGCAAATTATACTAGGTACCTGAGTTGTATCTTTCAAGTTAGAGTTAACTTGAAGTAGTTACAACAGCCTGTGGCGTGTTGCTATAAGGGTTAGAGTTAATCCTTAGGTTTGCAAGAGGTTGTAAACTCTAGTTGTATTGTTCAAGTTAGAGTTAGCTTGAAGCAGTCGTAACAGCCTGTGGCTGGTTGCTATAAGAGTTAGAGGTAATCCTTAGGTTTGCAAAAGTTTGTAAACTTTGTTGTTGGCTCAGAGTTGTAGTGAAGTGTTTGGAGAAAATTTTACTGGGTAGTAGGTCGTGGTTTTTTCACCTTTTAAGCCGGGTGTTTTCCACGTAAAAATTCTCGTGTTCTTTACTTTCTACATTATTTATTCCGCAACAGTAGTGTAATGAATGGATAGAAGAACCAGGTCCTTCGATAATCTAGTGCACACGAAAATCATGCACCACACAAATCACCCCCCTCTTGTGTGGCATTGAAGTATAAAACATCACCTTACCTCTGCCTTTTAAAAAGATAGATGAATTGTTTTCGGTAGACTCTCGGCTCAAGAAAGAAAAAAGGAGTGAAAAGAACCAACCTGACAACGGAAGAGTGTGGGGGGCATGACATTCAAAATTAAATTCCACTTTTAAGAAAGTGATCTTTCAAAGACGCATTATCAAATTCTCTTTCACAAAGACATAGGAACTTTTTAAATTTTCTTCTCAAGCAAAGATTTTCATCCAATTTTTGAAGAGCATAGAATATATTGAATACATCAGATTTGTATTTCATAGAATCGAGTTTGACGCAAAGAATCTAAAACTCTAGACCCACAATGCCTAATCTCTGATTCCGAATATCACCAAAAGCTTGTAAGCAAAAAGATTTGCTGGTGGAGAGATGATATAAACATCCCTATCACTGTATCCCTAAAGTATTATATATGTTACCCGTGGCCTCGTCGTTTATATGCACATGAAGAATCATTAAAGTTTAGAATCAATAAACCAGATATATAGTTATAATTGATAGGTCAAATATATTCTCCTGTAACCCTATAGGGAAACTAATGCAAATACAAGTAATTATTAGCAACCAATTTCGATGAAAGATTTCAGTAATCGTTTACCACAAAAATCATAGAGGACGGGGCTTAACTTAACGATCTTAACTGTTTTTTTCTTTTTCTTCTTATAATATATAATTCTTGAAAAGTACTAACCATACACCAATCAGTTGATGTAAAGTCATGTAAAAAGTAAAACCAATAGACAAGCATATACAGAGTAAAATAACAATACACGCGAACGAGTATATCATTTGGAAATAGTTTATAGAAGATGAAATTAAAGTATCTTGATGAGTTAATAGATCTTCGTCCTTTTCAACGCTTTACTTGAGGATCTTTCTAGGTCATGGCCTTGTGTCTTCACATATACCCCAATACTCCCAACGCCATGGCTATTCTCGCTGCCATGAAAACCACCAAAAAGACAATGATTTCCTATCTCTAAGTTGAAGTTAATGTCAGCGCCATCAGTTGATGGGGTCCCAAATGGTCCATAGAATCCCTTGTTAGTTCCAAATCTTATAGATGTCATGAACATTAATGGCCCATTCTTCACAGAACATTTTACTGAAGTAAGATACTCTGATGGATAATCAAATACAACTGCTGAGTAGCTTTTTAATTTATCATCAGCACAGCCATGTCTGTTTGATAGAACCAAGCTGCCATTCTCATAGTACAAGAACTGAAGCGAATAAATTGAATTTTTGCGGTATGTAACAAGAAACCCAGCAACTTGGTCTCGTCCCTTTTCATCCCAAACAGTTGACATTTTGCATTCACCATAACCTCCAACTGGGCCAACTTTGATCATATTCATAATCTCTCTAAGTATTTGTGTGGGTTTATATATGTTCTAAGAATTGTTGTTCTTTGACGTTGGAAGAACCCCTATTATATAGAGTTCGCTTTGCCTTGGTCAAATCCTTATCAAAAACGAATTAGGTGACCGTTTCTCAAAATTCAAAAACAATAAGTGAATTTCATTCCAAACAGGTAACCGTTTCTCCAAATTCTAAAAGAATTAGTAATATATAAGGCTTCCTATCATGATAAGGATTCCTTTCTAACCTGAAATAATTTTATAATTTCAGGTTAATTAAATTAGGGCCATGCAAAATATTATATTTCCCTCGGACTTATCAAAAGCTTAATGATAGAATAGCGGCCCTCAGTCGATTTATTTTACGTACGCTCGGTAAAAGATTTTATGCATTCGTTAGTATCCTAAAAAAGAAAATGGACTTCCAATAGATAGATGAATGTGAGAAAGCCACGCAATAGCTGAAGCAGTACGTGTCCAGTCTGTCCTTGTTCTTAAAGTGGAAAGATGTAAAGGATCTCTGTGTATATCTTGCCAAATCGAAGGATCATACCATGCAAGGAGACAAAATATTCAGGGCTACCTATAATTGGTGCAAGACCTCATAAAGTTCTTCCAACAAGTGAAGTTTGAACAAGTAGCTCGAAAAACCATCTAAGAGGATGTCCCCCCTGCCAACCTCGATTCCTCTATACAAGCTAATGACATCAAAGTAATTCCGATCGTACATCTCGATCGTCCTGCTATTGACGGCCATGTCAGCTGTTTTGCTTTAAAATCGGACAACAATTAAACTTATAAGTAATTTTATGGATATATGATTTCTCTTGGCATAAACTGATAAATGTTAGAATTAATGCTAGGGATTAATTGTAAATAAAGCTAACCAATATGATGAACAACCACGGCCCTCGAGCTAGACCGCCCTTGAACTAGCTAAGTATGCTATTAAGAAGTATGGACTTTATTAACAGAGCTTGCAAGAGAAAATATGATATATTGCCTTGTTGTGCGTGAATGTATGTTTGTTACAAAATGATTAAGACCCTCTTTATATAGCAGAGGAACCCTATTTATGGTATATTTTTAATTACAAAAGTAAATCCCATGATAGGCTAAATATCTGATCCTAACTCGATATGTGCTGAAATTCCTGCCACGATCCTCGCCCGATCACGGATATCTCGGCTTTCCGTTATTCAGTGTAGCAGGCCTCCTTCGATCTTGCTCAATCTCTTTCTCGCTTCGGTCTCGAATTGACCTCGATCATGATCGACCAGTGATCCACGAGCTTACCAATCCATCTCTGTACCATGTTCCGATATAACTAGGCCCGGGCCTTGATCTTTCGTCCCGATTTCGGTTAGTCGTACGAAATTAGGCAAGCCTGATTCTAACCGTATACAGATAGTCCCATCATTTTTTGGAGTGCAATGACAAGAAATGAATTGAGTCTTCGAATCTACCCTCGATTTATCATGTCGTAAGCATCGTGACGTAAGCGGCAAGGGTGACCGAAACGTCCTATCGGTCAGTTTCCCAGGTTATATGGCGCGTCAGTTGTCGGTCGGCCACTAGCAACATTGAACCGTCGCCGTGGAACCCATAGATAGGCCTTTTTTCCGCTCCTTCAAATTTTACTTTCAATCTCTTCTGCTCTAATCTTCAAATCTCCTTGCATTCCTCAAGTTCCTCATTTACAAATCTTCAAGTTTTATTGCTAACCTCTTTTTAAAACACCAAATATCCTAATCCATGTTCTTCCTTGTTAATAAAAATGGCTAAGACCTCTAAAACTGTCCCTCATAAGGAAACCGCCTCTTCATCAAAGTCCGTCAGCGCCGTGATCGGGTCCAAGCCTATACTACTATTGAGTAGCGAGGGTGGTCGATGCAGTTTTAACCCAACTAGGTCGGGATGAAATCCACAGGGAGTTAATATTTGGAATTAGGTTTATATCTAAGCTAAATGCGGGTTTTGAATCTAATTACACTTCCACAAGTTTGGGTTTGATTTCTACTTCTAACTTTACTCTAAAGATTGTAATAATTGAAACTAAGGACAATATTTTTGTTGTTGTTTTTCAAATGTTTAAAGAGACTAGGGTAGTGACTTCTACCTAGGTGGATATCTAATGGGTAGCAAAATCTAGGGCAAGCTTGATTAGTTGGGATTGTAATATAGCTATCACATCCGGGTACTCACTCTATACCTCTCGGTAGTTTGAGTGATTTTTCCCAATTTGGCTTTCTCAAGTCCAAATGGACATTCAGGCAAATCAAGTGATATTAGCTCAAGTTGGGTATTACTATCTCTAGGTTTAACCCTTTAATTGGGGCTATCAATTTCTTGAGTTCACCCCAATTCCTTGTTAGCCTAGTTTTTCTAGACTTAGTCCCTCTTTCTCAAGTAGAGACTAAGTCATAAAAGCATGAATCAATATTTGCAACCATTAATTCTTGAGTTCTAGCAAGAACTAGGCTAAATATCACTAACCCATTCACATTCAAGCCATAAAATCAAATACCCATTAAATACCCACACTAGAGTTGGGTCACAACCCTAGCTATGAGTTTAGCTACTCATGGAAATAACAGAAATTAAAGATGAAATGAAGATAAAATCCATAATATTAATTTATGGAAAGAAAATCTAATGTTAAGAAGTGAATCTAGTACAAAATTTCCGAAAATAGAAAAGTCAACCGTCTCAGGTGCTCATACAAAACATAACATAACCTAAAAATGACAAAAAGTTCTATTTATACTAAGCTGAAAATATCTGACAAAAATGCCCCTGCGGAGGTTGTGCGGCCGCGTAATTCTGAGTGCGGCCGCACTCTTGCTTTCGCGGCCGCATAATTCTGATGTGATTCGCATTCTTCTCTTTTGGATTTGGGTTGAGCTGAACTTTCACGGACCGCATAATTCTAAGTGCGGCCGCGCTCCAGATTATGCGGTCATATAAAAGTGATACGGTCCGCACTTGCTTGAGTTTAGCTTGAAATCAATTCTCTGATTCTTCATCTTGCGGACCGCATAATTTCAATTGCGGCAACACAAGGGACTTCCGCGGCCGCACAATTCTGTTGCGGTCCACAATTCTCTCTTTTGCTCAAGTTGTCAGCTCTCTGAATCTCAGTCATCGCGGTCCGCCTAATTTCAATTGAGACCGCACAGGGACTTTCTCGGCCGCACATTTCTAATGCAGTCCGTGCTCATCATTTAGCCCAAAACCACACTCTCTGAATCTTCCTCTTGCGGACCGCATAATTATGATCGCGGCCGCATCATGGCTTTCCCGGCCGCACAATATTTGTGCGGTTCGCACTTCAGACCTCTTTGCTCAGCCTTGGTTTTTGTTCAACTTTTGACTCCTTTGTGAGTTGATTTTGATTCCTTTGGCTCATTTTGAATAATTCCTGCAAGCAAGAATATTTCATTAGTTTTCGGGAATACCTGCAAGAATTTTTGGCCTAAAACATAAGTAAAAGAGAGCAAATAATAGGTTAAAATCCCTACTTATCAACTCCCCCAAACTTAAGCTTTTGCTTGTCCTCAAGAAAATAAGGTAATTCCCACCTCCACTTGGAAAAAAGATATTTCAGCTGGCCTAAGGTGAATCAATCATGCATCAATTGAGACTAACAATTTCCCTCAATACAAATGAATTATCAACAACACCATGTTTTGACCTTTTGAGTACCATAGTTCTAATGTGACACTAGAGCATCAAGAGTTGACTTAATTCACCAAGGAAGCTCGCTCTATCATGTAGGTCATTGTGGAACCCAAACTCCTCCTCCTCTACTCTCCATGAGCAAATCTCACTTTAGAATGTAACACTCAAGACAAGGATTGTGAAGAAGTGCGCTTATCTCTCTCAAAAGAATGTCACAAGTCCGGCTCTAAGTACCATAAGCTTGCCCCTTATGTAAATCACCACTAATGTACGCTCACTCAACTTGAAGTCATATAGGGCTTTTGCTGGAATGTAATGAAGGCTTTTGGATCAAGGTAGGACTTATCAGTATATGATGGTTTCATATTTTCTTAGGTACTCCATTTCCTCTTTTTGGCTCATGCTTTATTGACTCTTTGAGTCATTTTCTTCTTCCTTAGGGGAACTAGAGAGACGAAATGTCACTCTTTCTTTCTCATGACAATCATTTTTCTCCTTTTCTAATCACTCCATGCCTTTCATCATTGCTTTCTTTGAATCCCTTCAACTTTCCACTTTATTCACTTTCATTTTGACATATTTCTTTTTGGCCTTTCTTCCTTTTCTTTGCCTTCCATTTTCTTCATTTCTTTTTTGTTCCTTGTACCTTTTATCACTTTCACATTTCTCATCTTTCCCCCAAACTTATGCTTTTGCCAATTGTATCAAGAATGCTAAGGAAGGATCGGGTGCCAAGAGAGGGTCATTATAAAACGGATAAAGACTTGTAACATGACTATTAAATGAAAAAGGGCTTCGGCTCAAAGGGGTTGACTAGGGATATCACATTGGTAGGCTACAGAAGCTTTCAGGTTTCAATTTGGATCAAGGAGAGCCTATAATCATTTCTCAAGTCGAGCTACACTTAGAATTTTGCCTAGACAAACATTCAGGGCAAGTTCTAGACGTATTGGCATGGAACTTGGACTTGCAATTCGATACCTCACCTTTCAAGCTGCTGGATTGTTAAAGAGAACAGAGTCGAGGGCCCACAATAACCCTAGCTAAGTTTGAAAATCACAAATGGCTCAAAGAAACCACTCGATAATTGTTTTAGTCAACACACGAGTCTAAAGGTCACAACTAGAGCTATTCTTTGCCAATCAACTTGTTTCTGACCATAAGGTCGAAGGTAAATGTGTTAGTACCAAGTGAAGCCTGCTTGAGACACTTTTATTCATTACAACTATATATACAAAAACATAAAGAAAACGGACTCAATCTCTTAAGAAGGTTGTCACACCATCCATCGTTAGGAAGATCCACTCGGTTCACACAACATCCACCTTTGGAAAGAACCGTGGCATTAAGAAAACGAAAAGCTTATTGTTCACACAAAATGTAAAAAGAAGCTAACAACTTAAAAAGAAGCTACTAAAGTAAATAAAAAGCTATGCTACTAAGGAAAAACAACGAAAGAAGTTATGAAGTAAACTACGGAAAGTAGACTGAATATGTACAAAATGAAGTAAAGCGAATATATACATACATCGAATGGTAAGAATATTTATATACCAAAAGTGAAAATAAAGATAAAGAAAAATAGTATAATGGTTATTACATACCAAATGTCATCAAATCAAAATGGACCACCCCCCAAATGAAAAATAGCATTTTCCTCAATGCTCATAACAAATAAGAACAGGGAAAAAGGGTAGAAAGTATAGAAAACTCTCTATGTGGTCTCTCTCTACATCGGGTCCTCAACATGGACAGGGTCCTCAACATGTATGGGCTCATTAGCACCCTCCGTATCCTCTAACTGGATCTCCACATCCTCTGACTGGGGGACTACGGGGTTGCTGAGCATCTAAATCAGCTCCTCAGCAGTGTGTGAAGTGGCAGCCGGCTCCTCAGACTGGCCGATTGCTGCCTCTGATGCCTCGGGCACTACTACTTGTGCTACTGGGACTGTCTCCTCCATGAGCAGGTCCAGTGGAATATCACTAGCAGAAGCAATCTTCTCAACCTCTTTGCTCAACTTCTCCACCGACTCCTTAGATGCCTGAGCATTCTGCATCTTCTTCACCTGCTTCCCCAAATCCTTGATAATCCTCCCATGTGTATCAAGAGTCTCCTGGATCTTCTTTTGGTTGTCCAGAATTTTCTTCTAGTTGTCTAGAATCTTCTTCAAAGAGTCCTCCACTAATGGAGGTACCTGAAGCTTTGATGGGGCTGAAGACTGTGCTGCCACTGCACTGGATATGGCAGTCAGCTTTGTGGTAGCTGCCTGCATCCAGTTGTTGAGACTGGATAGTGTCTGTGAAACCCGCGGTGTAGCTTGAGGGTAGGTAGAAGATGTGGGCACTGACATTGGCACTGAGAGGGATGGTCTGGAGGAAGGAGGAGGCATGGCAGCTGCTCCGGCAGAAGTACCTACTGTTGTGGAGGGCACGACAACTGACCCGGTGGCCACTACCCCTGGGTCTTCAAACTGGCCATTGGAGGTAGTGGATTTACCCTTGAATTTAGGGTTGTCCGCTCCCTGGAGGTAGTACCATGAGAAAGGATTTTTAGCCTTCACCTCCACATCAATATGTCTTTGCTCTACCCCTTGGTCTTGGAAATACTCTGTGAGGAAGTTGGGGTAGGGATACGATATTTTTTCTTTCTGGACTGCATTGGAAATGTTGTAGGATATCAAGTTTCCTACATTAATAGGATAGCCTGCCATGATGGAAGCTACCAATACTGCTTTGGGGGAGTGGAAGGACATTTTCATGCTGGCACGGGTCAAGACGGCTGCACACGAATGTTTGCCACCCTTTTGCTTCAAAGTTAAGGGTGGCTCTGACAATTTGAACTCCTGCTATGAGCCATGCAGGTGTTGTCCCCGAAATAGCAAGTATCTCATCTAGTCATGGGCGAACTGCATCACCCAAGGCTAGCTTCTCCAGGTATTGCACTGCCTCGACCTCCTCAACCCTATATATTTGTTCAGTGCGTGGCCATCAAACCAGATTTTCAAGTTTCGGACCTTCGTCACCTTTGTACCCTTTTTGATGTGGGAAACATTGGCATAAAATTCCTTGACGAGGTATTCATTAGCATCTTGCAACCGGCCGGTGAACCATTTCCATCCTTTTCTCTTCGTAAATTGCTTTAGGACATTCAGATTGTGCCGACTTAGGTCTTTAGTTATGAATTATCGCTCAAGAGTGAGCAACCTTTGGGGCCACCATTCCCAAAATGTTTCATACACCTTCTCACTTACAAATCTATCAGCCCACACCTCCGACTTCCTTGATCTAGCCAGGTCTCCCACAATTGTGTCACCCCCTCCCGTCATCTGGGACCTTATCATCATTATCATCATCCAAATTGATTGGGCTAGCTGTTGTGGCAGGTGTTGTAGCAGGTGGGGAAGATGGTTCAGATGCTTGACTACCTCCCTCTGAGCCATCAGAAGAACTAGAGGAGGAGGTAGGTTCATTGACTAAACGAAGTCTATCGGGTAATTATTGTGATTGTGCCCCCGGTTGTGGTTGTACAAAATCCCCCTCAGAAGTTTCCCGGGATGAGAGGTATTCACTGGTGTCTGAGGAGTCCGGATTTGGTCTACTGAGAGTAATCTTTTTACCCAAGACTTTCTGGAATGATAGTCGCATGTTAGGTTTTCCTTTACCCCTGCCCCGGGAGGATTCTTCCCTCCCTTTGGAAGTATCACCTCGACCACGAGAACGCACCATTGTCTGCAACACACAAGTAGTGAAAGTCAGTTAGAATTGGGATTCAACATGTGTTATTAAATTACAGTTGAAAAGAAAGACACTGATTCTCAGAACAGGGTAGCGCAGACCGCACAAAAGTGAGTGCCCGCAGACTGCCCATCGCGGACCGCACAAAAATGAGTGCGGTCACATAATACCCATCGCGGACCGTACAAAATTGAGTGCGGTCAAGGAGATCCCAAGTTCAGACTACTGGTTCTCTGAAGTTACCTCAGCGTGTACTTTTGAGTGCGACAACGAAAACCCATCGCGGACCGCACAAGATTGAGTGCGGCTGCATAATCGATTTGTTGGGTCTCTGAAGTTTAATTGTGCGGACAACACAAAATTGAGTGCGGCCGCAAAACCCAACCGTAGACCGCACAAAATTGAGTGCGGCTGCACAAACTTAGCAATGTGTGCGGACAACACAAAATTGAGTGCGGCCGCAAAACCCAACCGTAGACCGCACAAAATTGAGTGCGGCTGCACAAACTTAGCAATGAAAAGTGCCTTCAACCTAGGGTATCGCGGACTGCACAATTTTGTATGCGGCAACATACCCTAGCACAGACCGCACAAAAATGTGTGCGGCCGCGAAATTCAAATCAGAGCAGCACTGGAGTACGATTAATACTAGGGTTTTCACTAATTAGGCATGATATGCGGCAATTAAATAATAAAAGCTACTAACCCCAGCCCCCATTATGCATTCAAACACTATCCACATGCTTCTAAGCAAGAATCAAGCATCAATTTGACATTTTTGGCATGAATCTAACACTAGATAAAAAGAAAACTAAAACAAAGAGAAAAGAAAAGAAAAAGATGAAACTAATTCATTGAAATCAACATACCAGTAATAAAATGTAGCAGGAAATCAACACTTGATTAATATGGGATGAGATTGAAAGCAAGAAAGAGTGCACTATGCTTTAGTCTAGCCTGAGAGGTCAAAGGGTGTAAAGTGTGAATAGTCTCCAAAAGTCCTATTTATACTCTGACCATGTTGGCCCACCAACTTACCTGAGTGCGGCCTCACAATTTTGGTGCGGTCCGCACTCTTTACCTTTTCTAACTCAGCAGCTAATTCAGTGACGCGGTCCGCATAAAAATGGCTATGGCCGCACAATCTGTGCGGTCCACGAAATTTTGATCGCGGCCGCGAATCCTTAAGGGATTTTGTGAGGCCAAACTTCAGAGAATTGCATTATCCATCTTTCAGCTGTGCGACCACACACATAATTGTGCGGCCGCAAAGGGCTTATATGGTCCGCATAATTCTGGCGTGGTCTGCACAATTTCACCACTTGGCCAATTTTTGTCTTGTCAAATATTTTGCACTGCACACCCAATTCCTGCATACACTTCACAAATAGTTAGTCCAAAACAATGCCTAATCTAACAAAAAAATCAAAAGAAAGAAAAACACATGGGTTGCCTCCCAAGAAGCGCCTGATTTAACGTCGCGGCACGACGCATGTTACCATCATTCATTTGAAATATAGCAATGTCACAGCGTGGCCATCATCAACCTTACCAAGGTAGTGCTTCACCCGGTGCCCATTGACTCTAAAGATCTCACCATTATTATTTTTCAAATCAAGAGCACCAAAAGGAGTCACATGTACCACTTCAAAAAGATCACTCCACTTTGATTTAAGCTTTCACGGAAACATCCATAACCGAGAGTTGAATAAAAGAACAAGGTCACCTTCTTTTAATTCTTTGTTCCAGATATACTTATCATGTAGGTACTTCATCTTGTCTTTATACAAGGATGAACTGGAGTAAGCATGGAACCGGAACTCATCAAGTTCATTTAATTGCTCCACCCGAAGATTGGCAGCTACATCCCACTTAAGGCTCAATTTCTTCAATTCCCACATGGCCTTATACTCTAATTCCACCGGAAGGTGACATGCTTTCCCAAACACCAACCGATACAGAGACATACCAATTGGAGTCTTGTAAGTTGTTCTATAGGCCCAAAGAGCATCGTCAAGTTTCCTTGACCAATCAGTCCGATTTGCATTGACAGTCTTGGATAGAATACTCTTGATCTCCCTGTTGGAGACTTCAACCTGTCCACTTGCCTGGGGGTGATAGGGGGTTGACACCTTGTGAGTGACACCATACTTGGAGAGTGAAGTGTCAAAGGCTTTGTTGCAAAAATGTGAACCCCCATCACTAATAATGGCCCTTGGGGTGCCGAACCTTGTGAATATGTTTTTCTTCAAGAAATCCACCACACTCCGTGCTTCATTGTTGGGAAAAGCCACAGCTTCAACCCATTTGGAAACGTAATCCACAGCAACAAGAATATAGGTGTTCCCACACGATCTCACAAATGGACCCATAAAGTTGATGCCCCACACATCGAAAATATCAATCTCTAGGATGGTGGTGAGAGGCATATCATTTTTCTTGGAGATCCCACTGGCCCTTTGCCAATCATCACAATGCTTAACGAGCTCGCTAGCATCTTTGTACAAGGTAGGCCAATAGAATCCATAGCTTAGGACCTTTGTAGCAGTTCTTGCCCCAACATGATGACCACCATATGGCGAAGAGTGGCAAGCTTCAAGAATACCCAATTGTTCTTCTTCTGGTACACATCTTCGGATAACGCCATCAGTACAAATTTTGAAGAGATATGGCTCATCCCAATAGTAGTCCAGGCAGTCCCATTTGAGCTTCTTCCTTTTGTTTGAGGAGAACTCATTCGGAACAATGCCACTTATAAGATAGTTGGCCACATCGGCAATCCATGGTATCCCAATCATAGAAATGGAAATAAGTTGTTCGTCAGGAAATGAATCATTGATCTCAAGGCCATCATGTGGCCTCCACTCCTCCTCCAATCGGGACAAGTGGTCCGCTACTTGATTCTCACTACCCTTTCGGTCTTGAATCTCTAGATCAAACTCTTGCAATAGAAGTACCCACCGTATCAACCTTGCCTTAGAGTCTTTCTTGCTCATCAAATAACGAAGTGCCACATGGTCGGTGTGAAGAGTCACCTTTGTACCCATTAGGTACGGGCAGAACTTCTCCATAGAAAAGACAATGGCTAGGAGTTCTTTCTAGGTCACCGTATAGTTGACTTGGGCCTCGTTCATGGTCTTGCTAGCATAGTAGACCGGATGAAAGATCTTATTCATTTGTTGCCCCAATACCGCACCAACTGCCACATCGCTTGCATCACACATGAGCTCAAATGGTAAGCTCCAATTTGGCGCGGTGATAATAGGAGTGGTAGTCAACTTATACTTGAGTAGTTCAAATGCCTTCATACAATCTTCATTGAAAAGGAACTTGGCATCTTTCTCCAAGAGTTTGCACAAGGGGTTTACCACCTTATAAAAGTCCTTGATGAATCGGCGGTAAAACCCTGCATGACCTAGATTGCTTCTCACTCCCTTTACGGAAGTAGGGGGAGGGAGTTTGGTTATCACTTCAACTATTGCTTTATCAACCTCAATACCATTCTTGGAAATCATGTGATCGAGGTCAATACCCTCCTTGACCATAAAGTGACACTTCTCCCAATTCAGCACCAAGTTAGTTTCTTTACAACGTGTCAATACCTTATCCAAGTTATCCAAGCACCCTTCAAAAGAATCCCCCACGATAGAGAAATAATCCACGAAAACCTCGAGAAAGTCCTCCATCATATCGGTGAAGATGGACATCATACATTGCTGAAATGTTGTCGGTGCATTGCATAACCCGAATGGCATCCGCGAGCACGCGAAAGTGCCATATGGATAAGTGAAGGTGGTCTTCTCTTGGTCTTCAGGTGCAATAAAAATCTGGTTTTATCCGGAATATCCATCCAAAAAGCAATAATAAGCACGTCTGGCTAACCTATCCAACATTTGATCAAGAAATGGAAGTGGAAAATGGTCTTTCCACGTAACTTTGTTGAGCTTTCTATAATCCATGCACACTCTCCACCCGGTGACAGTTCTTGCGGGGATAAATTCATTTTTGTAATTTGTGATCACAGTCATGCCCCCTTTCTTTGGGACACATTGCACTGGCGAGGTCCACGAACTATCGGAAATGGGATAAACCAACTCGGCATCCAACCACTTGATGATCTCTTTCTTTAATACCTCTTGCATGGTCTCATTAAATCGTATTTGATGTTCCATATATTGGAATCCTCCTCTAAAATGATTTTGTGCATGCAAAAGGCGGGGCTTATACCCCGAATATCCGCCAATGTCCAGCCTATTGCTTTCTTCCTCCTTTGAAGCACCGCAAGTGTGGCATCTACCTGCACGTTAGTTAAGCGCGAGGAAAGAATAACAAGTAAAGTGGAACAAGGGCGTAGAAACTCATACCTTAGGTGTGAAGGCAAAGGCTTTAACTCCAAGGTGGGAGGATCCTCGATTTAGGGCTTTGTTAGTGGAGTCTTTCGGTTTTCGAGATCCAAGGAAAGTTTTCGGGGCTTATAAGTATATGATCCCATTCCTTGCAAAGCATTGACATATTCTACAAAGCCTTCCTTCTCATCCTCATCATGATTCAACAACACAATTTCCAAGGTATCTTCCTCATTTATCACAGCACTTGTGTCATCAACAATTACTTCGGTCACAAGATCCACGAACAAACACACTTCGTTGCTATTTGGCTGCCTCATTGATTTACAAACATGGAACACCACTTTTTCATCGCCCACCCGGAAGGTGAGCTCTCCAGCTTCCACATCAACTAAGGCATTCCCTTTAGTAAGGAAAGGTCTCCCCATAATTATTGGCACCTCGTAATCAACCTCACAGTCAAGTATCACAAAATCTGCGGGAAGGATGAACTTGTCGACCCTAACTAACACATCATCGATTATATCCAATGGCCTTTTCATTATCTGATCAGCCATTTGCAACCTCATGGATGTGGGTCTTGGTTTCCCAATCCCCAATGTTTTGAGCACAGAATAGGGCATCAAGTTAATGCTTGCCCCCAAATCACATAAAGCTTTGGCGAAATCGGCACTTCCAATAGTGCACGGGATTATGAAAGCACCGGGGTCTTTCAACTTTGGAGCCATGGAGTGCACCATAGCACTTACTTGATGTGTCATTTTGATCGTTTCACAGTTCATTGATCTCTTCTTTGTTACCAAATCCTTTATGAACTTGGCATATCCCGGCATTTATTCTAAGGCTTCAACCAACGGCACATTTATAGACAAACTTTTCATCATATAAATGAATTTCTTGAATTGATTCTCATTGTTTTGCTTTGCAAGTCTTTGAGGGTATGAAGGAATAGGCCTTGGCATTGGTACCTTAGCCTTTGGCACTACCGATTCCGGCATGTCAGTCAAGTGCTCCCTAGATGGGTTCACTTCTTCTTACGTCTCCTCCACATTTTCATCAATATCAATCCTTGCTTATTCATTAGCTTGAACATCATTGCTTGGCTCATCATCATCTTTCACCAACACATCATCACTCACATGTCTTCTTTGGTTTGAGGTACTAGCAACTCCTCCTCTCCCACTTCTTGTTATCACGGGCATTGCATGCCCCATATTCCCACCTTTCGGGTTCACCACCGTATCACTAGGTAGTGCCCCCTTTGGGCGAGTATTTAAAGCTTGAGAAATTTGGCCAAGTTGAACCTCCAAGTTGCGGATAGAAGTGTTGTGGGAGGCTAATTGGACATCGGAGTCGGCGTTTTTCTCCATCATTTGCTTAAACATGTTTTCAATTCGTCCCATTTCACTATTGGAAGAACTAGGACCTTGCGACGGATATGGAGGCGGGTTGTTTGGTTGTTGATATATCGGAGGCCTCTGAAAGCCCGACCCCCGATTTCCTTGATTGCTATTGTTCCAACTCCCTTGATTATTGTTGTTCCCCCAATTGCTTCAATTGTTGCCACCCCAATTACCTTGATTATTTCCTCCCCAATTGCCTTGATTACCTTGATTACCCCAATTGCTTTGATTATTGTTATTGACACCACTCCAATTTCCTTGGTGGCCTTGGTTGTTCCAGTTTCCTTGGTTTCCTTGTGATCTCCATTGTTGTTGATTTAGATCATTGCTTCTTTGACCTTGATAATTGTTGACATATTGAACCTCTTCATCTTGCTCATCATATGAATCATCTTGATTGTACCTACTATTACTTTGCTCAAATTGTTCCGGATGGTTTTGTACTTGTTGACCTCATTGTCGTCTCTTGTTTACCATCATGTTCACCCTTTCCATAGCATTCACCTGCTTCGATCCTTAAACCTGTTGAAGCTGAGCCTTGGACAATTGGTTCATGGTGGTTGTCAACTCCGCAATAGCTTGCCCATGATCATGTAGCTCCTTGTGTAGGTGAATAAAATTTGGGTCACCCTGAGGAACATTGGCTCTACTTTGCCACGCCGAAGAGGTGTCCTCCATCTCATCCAAGATTTCATAAGCTTCAACATAAGGCATGTTCATAAAGTTACCCCCCAGCGAGTTGATTTACCACACACTGATTTGTTATGTTGATCCCCCTGTAGAAGGTTTGTTGGTTCATGGCATCAGTCATATCATTGTTCGGGCATTCGTTGACCATGGTGTGATATCTTTCCCAAATCTCGTGCAATGGCTCATTGGACTCTTGTTTGAAAGCTAAAATTTCATCACTAAGTGTAGCCATGAGCCTCGGAGAGAAGAATTTGGCAATGAACTTCTCGGCCAACTCATCCCAAGTGTGGATGGAATGATTGGGCAATCTCTCTAACCAGTCCAAAGCCTTTCCCCGTAGAGAAAAAGGGAAACAACCTTAACCGCAATGCATCCTCAGTGACATTTGTTTGCTTGATCCCCCAACAAGTATCGACGAAACCCTTGAGATGCTTGTATGCAATTTGGTGTGGAGCTCCGGTGAAGAAACCCCAAGCAGTGTAAGCATCACGTTGGTAATTTGGAAGTTGCCTGCCCTAATCCAGGGCGGGACTATTGCACTTGCATAGCCCTCATTCGGCAACACCCGATGCACTGCTCTTGGTGGAGGTGGGGGAGGGTTTGGGACATTATCTTGAGGTAGTCGGTCTCACCTGTTTACTTGAGGCTCGGGATGAACCTCATCCACTTGATCATCATCTACCTCCTCCCCCAATGGTAAATTTCTGAGGGGCTCATTGTTAAGGGCCATTTTGTACCTAAAAGCAATTCACAAAAAAAATTAGTGACTCGGAAGGAAAGAAAGACAAAACACACAAATACCTAGATATATAGATAAATCAGTTTAACTCCCCGGCAACGGCATCGAAAATTGATCGGGTCCAAGCCTACACTACTATTGAGTAGCGAGAGTGGTCGATGCAGTTTTAACCCAACTAGGCCGGGATTGAATCCACAGGATGTTAATGTTTGGAATTAGGTTTATATCTAAGCTAGATGCGAGTTTTGAATCTAATTACACTTCCACAAGTTTGGGTTTGATTTTTACTTCTAACTTTACTCTAAAGATTGCAATAATTGAAACTAAGGACAATATTTTTATTGTTGTTTTAAAAATGTTTAAAAAGACTAGGTTAGTGACTTCTACCTAGGTGGATATCTAACGGGTAGCAAAATATAGGTCAAGTTTGATTAGTTGGGATTGTAATATAGCTATCACGCTCGGGTACTCACTCTATACCTCTCGGTAGTTTGAGTGATTTTTTCCAATTTGGCTTTCTCAATTCCAAATGGGTATTCATGCAAATCAAGTGATATTAGCTCAAGTTGGGTATTACTATCTCTAGGTTTAACCCTTTAATTGGGGCTATCAATTTCTTGAGTTCACCCCAATTCTTTGTTAGCCTAGTTTTCCTAGACTTAGTCCCTCTTTCTCAAGTAGAGACTAAGTCATAAAGACATGAATCAATATTTGCAACCATTAATTCTTGAGTTCTTGCAAGAACTAAGCTAAATATCACTAACTCATTCACATTCAAGCCCTAAAATCAAATACCCATTAAATACCCACACTAGGGTTGGGTCACAACCCTAGCTATGGGTTTAGCTACTCATGGAAATAACATAAATTAAAGATGAAATGAAGATAAAATTCATAATATTAATTTATGGAATGAAAATCTAATGTTAAGAAGTGAATCTAGTACAAAATTTCCGAAAACAGAATAGTTAGCCGTCTCAGGTGCTCATACAAAACATAATATAACCTAAAAATGACAAAAAGTTGTATTTATACTAAGATGAAAATATCTGACAAAAATGCCCCTGCGGAGGTTGTGCAGCCACGTAATTCTGAGTGCGGCCGCACTCTTGCTTTTGCGTCCACATAATTCTGATGTGATTCGCATTCTTCTCTTTTGGATTTGGGTTGAGCTGAACTTTCACGGACCGCATAATTCTAAGTGTGGCCGTGCTCCAGATTATGTGTCCACATAAAATTGATGCGGTCCGTACTTGCTTGCGTTTAGCTTGAAATTAACTCTCTGATTCTTCATCTTGCGGACCGCATAATTTCGATCGCGGCCGCACAAGGGACTTCCACGGCTACACAATTCTAGTGCGATCCGCACTTCTCTATTTTTCTCAAGTTGTCAGCTCTCTGAATCTCAGTCATCGCGGTCCACGTAATTTCAATTGCGCCCGCACAGGAACTTTCGCGGCCGCACATTTCTGGTGCGGTCTGCGCTCATCATTTAGCCCAAAATCATACTCTCTGAATATCCCTTTTGCGGACCGCATAATTATGATCGCGGCCGCATCATGGCTTTCGCAGCCGCATAATATTTGTGCGGTCCGCACTTCAGACCTCTTTGCCCAACTTTGGTTTTTGTTCAACTTTTGACTCCTCTGTGAGTTGATTTTGATTCCTTTGGCTCATTTTGAACAATTCCTGCAAGATAGTATATTTCATTAGTTTTCGGGAATACCTTCAAGCATTTTTGTCCTAAAACACAAGTAAAAGAGAGCGAATAATAGGTTAAAATCCCTACTTATCACGCCGCGGCCGCATCAGAATATCCCCTTGAGGACTTCATTCCGATGAAGTGTGCTACTGCTGCTGATTTCAAGGTGGAGAACACACCCCCGATTCCGGGTCGATGTGAGCTGATGTCGAGGTACGTGTGTACGATTATGGAATGTCTCCTCGAGAAGGTGAAGGAGGAGTGCAACTGGGTAGGAAAGGATGTAGTAATTCCTGCCCCCGAGGAATCCATCACGACTCACATGGAGGGGTATCTAAGTGTCTATACTTACCCCTTCACGATAGCTCCCTTAGATCCCATCATCGTCTCCTTCTGCAAGAGGTACGATGTCACTCTAGGCCAAATCCATCTGTCGTTTAGGAGGATTGTAATCCTTTTTCGATTCTTTGTAAGCAAGATCGAAGGCCATCCTTTTACCCTCGATCACCTCATGGGCATTTTCGGTCCCCAGCTTTATCATGGAGGCATGATCAAGCTTCACTGTCGAGCCACCAAACCCCCATTCTCGAGCATAGATGAGACCCGAGACCGAGGTTGGATGGGCAGATTAGTCCGAATAAAACTTCGGATCTAATCCATGTCGAAGACATGCCGTTTCCCGAAAAGTGGAACATGAAATGTAAGTACCGTTTTGCCTTTGAATATTCATTTTGCCATTTTGCTTCTTGCCTTCCCCTTATCTAAGCTTTTTGTGTTGTATCTATGGTCGTTGTGCCGGAAGTGCTCCCTGATCTGAGACAATGGGTGAAGGAGTTAGTATCACAAAAATCTTACTCCGAGCGTGCCTGGATGGAGTTATCAAAGGGCCAATGGGAGGCCCGTAACCATAGTAATCTTCTTTCCTTAGAAAGGTTTCTATTCGGGTTTTGTTATTGTATTTACTTATATTTGTTATTTTGCAATTCTCGAGAAGGATGCGCCCATGAGGCCACCCTCTGCTGAAGGAGAGTCACTTCTCCCCCCATCCACCCCGAAGCAGAGCAAAGAAAAGAAGATAAAAGAGGTTCTGAATCATCCAGACTCGGAAAAGAAAAAGCCGGTCAAGATGCCTCGTAAGCCTAAGGGGAATGTCATCCACGTATCTCTGAGTCCGCCCAACGGATAATGGATGGGACCGAAGACGAAGACGAAGAAGAAGAAAACTCTGAATTTATGACTCGTGTCCGAGCTGGAACCGAGCTTCAAATAACTATTGGACTAACGGGAGCCGAGGCATCTTTGCCCCTATCCGACGAGCCCGAACCAGAAAGAGTCGAAGATGCCTTATTTTGAGGCCGGAAGGCTACCGAGGAGGCGATCGAGGCCGGTGAAAAAACTGAGCTCGAGGCTTCCCGAAACGAAGACGATACCTCTAAAGACCCACTTGGGGAAATAGTGATCGGGGAATCCTGCTTATTCCCTCCAGTTCCGGATTCGATGATACGTGACGCTCGGGCTACAGAGACTTGTCACGGAGAGGGAGACCATGGAGAGGAAGAATTTTTTCGTGGCTATTCCGCTGATATGGAAGATGTCACCGGTTTGGGGGATGTACCGAGGAAGAACTCGAATGAGGCATCCTCGAGCTATACACTGACCGACCAATTCCCGGCCCCAGTGTTAACCCCGATCGTAAGATGCCTCTTATAATCTCGATCCCGAAAGAAACTCAAGTTTTCTATGCCCCGTAGGGGTGGCAAGCTATCTTCGATGCTTGGTCACTGAAGAGGACCAGGCAAAAATAGATGCAGTGGACGTTTCCTGTTTGTTGAACGAGGCCCAGCATGCTCTGAATCGGGTAAGTTTAAGGGCCACTATCTTTTTATGACTTTGAATTGCAGATATCTCTAACATTTTCTTCCTTTCTCGTAGGTTTCGGTGTTGCACCACGAGGCCTTTCTCCGAATCCGAGAGGAATGCAAGGCCGAGGTCTAAGGTCTCACGGAGAAATGTGATACTTACAAGCTTCTTAGTGAGAAGCTTCAGGTAGACCTGGTGGAGGCTCGAGAAGAGCGTGCCGAGATGGCCGAGCACGTATTCTGAGTTCTTCGTGATAGCGAAGCTAAGTTGGAGATAACGACTAACGATCCATTTCTGCAAGTCCTACAAAGGTTTGAACAGATCAAGGACTTCCAAATGCAAATAGATGAAGTGCGAGCCGAAGTCGAAGAGTTCAAGGGATGCATGGACATTCTGGCCGCATAGAAGGAAACCGCTCAAGCAGAGCTGGATTTGGTCAAGTGATAGCTTCGATATGTAAAAGATAATGCCTTAGTTCAGGCGAATAAGGTCGAGGAGCTCGAGTCTAATTTAGCCAATTTGGTCAAAGAGCTCGAGGTTGCCAGATCTGAAGCGGCCGTGGCCAATTCTAAGGCCCAGGCTACTTCAACCCAATACAGAGTTGACGTCGAAGCCACTCTCGAGCAGGCCAGGGGCATGGTGGATCATTCGAAGTGGTAGGCCCGAAGGGAGGCTCTCGAAGGGGTCATTGATCAAAGTTTCGACATATCTGCCGAACTCGAGATCACTAAGGCTGAGGAAGCAAAGGCTCGGAAGTTAGCATTTCCTGACGAGGGTTCCGAGAATATGAGTGGATATTTTGGAGAAGAATCCGAGGGTGAAGAAACTTCCTCTGCTAGTGACCGTTCTGCTTAGGCCTAGTAATTTTTATTTTTGCTTCGAGGCTGATCGGTCCTTGTAAAGAATTGTTTTTTGATCGGGCCATGCAGCCCTTGTAAGAAAAACTTTGATATATGAATTTTTTTTCTTTCCATGGTTTCCGAATCCGTTGTCTTTTAGTTATTTTATGCAAATGTCAAAGAACTTTAGCGCATAGTTATATGGTTGTATTCAACGGTCCCAGATCGGACAATCAAACTAAACCTGAGGTAGTTTCTGATAAATCGGAGCCGAGTGAAATCATTTATCCGGACTCGGAATGAGGTAATCTTTGAGTTTGATGTTCGAGTGAGAATGTTATCTCGAATTCAAAATCAGGTGGCCCTTAGGCTCGAAGAACAGTTCCCGAGTGGGAATTTATTCGAACTCGAGTTAGTAGTCGAGTAAGAGTGATATTTCAAACTAGAAGTGAGAATAACCCTTAGGCTTTCGTATTTGGCCGATCTGGCCTTTGTAAAACGATCGTTTTAACATATATAAGGCTTTCTACCCCCTTTTTTGGCTTTCAAGAATTCATGTTCGCAAAGGTTGTAATGCCATAGCATGAAATAATGAAGTCGTGTTCGAGAGTTCGAACAAATTCTTGCTTTAATTGCCTTTCTGGGTTAAGGCGTTATTGGAGTTTGATATTTATCAACATTTTTTCTCGAAAATATCTTAAGTATTAGGATTTCGCCGAGGGTAGCCTTTTAGAACCGGTTGTGAAAATATTTGAAGGCCTGTTTTGCTACGGAATTCGGACGTCTCCGAGCCGTGTTAATTTGGTCGTAGCCTTTTAATTCAGGATTTGCCCCTTGGGCTTATTTTACCATTTTACTTCGAGCTTGCTCGAATTATCAGTCCCCGAGTGGGGCGGCCGTGGCCTATAAAAATCGAGGTTTGCCTTTTTAAGGTCTTATAATCTCGAGATTTTAATAATTTTTATCTTTTATATTTATCTCGTCTATTCTTCGGACGACAATCCCCGAGTGTGGGGGTAGTTGTTCGAACTTCAGTTGTGATCGTTCCTTAAGCCTGTTTACAAAATAGATCAAACGTATGAATTTGTAAAGTAAAAGTTTATTAAGGCATGAGATATTTGGCAAGGAAAAATTACTTCTCTTAATAGATACACGCGTACATGTTTGATGTCAGGGCTTGAGCAACCTATATGTGCACGGTTCACTCGACCGTTTGGCCCTTACAAAATTTACCTATCGAGACCTTGCTGTCACGAAGTGATTTCCTAGCAACAAAGTTGACATTCAGATGGTTATGACCCCCAGTATTCGAGGTTGATTATAGAGAAGCCTCAGATATTGTTGAATTGTTCTACGTTAGCACGAACAATATTTGCCTCGTTAAAAACTTCGCCGGAAAAAACCCATTTGGGACAAAAAATCGATCTAAGGGAAAAAGAGTGAAATGCGTGCTTTCAGACCTAAAGACTCCATGTTGAAGAATCCATCGATGTCCTCGATCGAACACCTACAATTGGTTAACTTAAAATATAAATGAAAATAGAGAAGGCCGTACCTTAGCAGTAGTATCGCTTTAGGAGTGATACGTTCCAATTGTTTGGTAATTGTTCACCGTTCATCGTGCCGAGCTTGTAGGATCCCTTTACGATGATATCGAGGACCTGATATGACCCTTCCAAGTTTGGACCAGTTTTCCTTCATTCGGGTTTCGAGTGTTGAGGGTGACTTTCCTTAGCACCAAGTCCCCAATTTTAAAGTGTCCAAGATTGGTTCTTATATTGTAGTACCTTTCGATCCGCTATTTTTGTGCGGCCAATCTAACGAAGGCGGCCTCGCGTCTTTCATCCAATAATTCTAAGCTCGTATTCATGGACTCGTTATTCGATTCTTCTGTTGCATATCGAAACTTGAGGCTAGGTTCCCTGATCTCGATCGGGATAAGAGCTTCAACACCATAGACCAAAGAGAACGGTGTTCCTCTCGTGCTGGATTTCGACGTCGTGCGGTACGCCCAAAGAACCTCGGGCAATATCTCTCTCCATTTTCCCTTAACGTCGGTCAATCTCTTTTTAAGATTTTGAATAATGGTTTTATTGGTTGATTCAGCATGTCCATTCCTGCTGGGATGGTATGGCGTTGATAGAATCCTTTTAATCTTATGGTCCTCGAGAAACTTAGTCACTTTGCTACCGATAAATTGTTTTCCATTGTCGCACACAATCTCGGCAGGCATATATGGTCTCAAATGAAGTCTATGACTTCTTTTTCTCTGACTTTCTCGAAAGCCTGTGCTTCAACCCACTTAGAAAAATAATCAGTCATAAATAAAATAAACTGAGCTTTACCTGGAGCCGATGGTAGAGGGCCGACGATGTCCATTCTCCATTTTCATGAACGGCCATAGGGATAAGACCGAGTGGAGCTGCTCCCCGGGCTGGTGAATCATCGGCGCATACCTTTGGCATTTGTTGCATTTTCGAATGAACTCTTTGGTATCATTTTCTATATAAGCCCAATAATACCATGCCCTGATAACTTTGTGAACTAGTGATTCGACACCGGAGTGGTTCTCATAAGTGTCTTCGTGAATCTCCCACAGGACATAGTCGGTGTCTCCCGGTCCCAAACATATCGCCAATGGCTCATCGAACATCCTTATGAATAACATTCCATCCTCAGCCAAGGTGAATCGTGCTGCCTTTGTGCGTAGAGTCCTTGACTCCTTCAGATTTGATGGGAGTTTCCCGTTCTTTAGGTATTCAATGTACTTGTTTCTCCAATCCCAGGTCAGGCTTGTAGAGTTTATTTCGGCTTGGCCTTCTTCGATTACTGTTCTCGAGAGTTGTACGACAGTCCCCGAGTTAAGTTCGTCATCCTCGACTGATGATCCCAAGTTTGCAACGGCATCGACCTCACCGTTCTGTTCCCAAGGTATGTGTTGTAAGGTCCACTCTTTAAACTGGTGCAAAGTTACCTGTAGCTTGTCCAAGTATCTCTATATTCGATCTTCTTGGACTTCGAAAGTTCTGTTGACTTGGTTTACCACAAGTAGAGAATCACATTTGGCCTCGATGACCTCTGCTCCCAAACTTTTAGCCAGCTCGAGACCTGCAATCATGGCCTCATATTCGACCTCATTGTTAGTTAACTTCAAAGTTCTGATAGATTATCTAATTATCTCACCCGTGGGTGGCTTCACAATGATGCCCCGCCCGGACCCTTTCACATTCGAAGCACCGTCTATGAAGAGGGTCCACACCCCCGATGACGTACCCGATTTTAATAATAGTTCCCTTTCGACCTCGGGCACGAGGGCTAGCATGAAGTCGGCCATGAAGTCTGCCAAGATTTGAGATTTGATGGACGTTCGGGGTTGATACTCGATATCATAACCGCTGATCTCGATGACCCATTTGGCCAGTTGATCCGAAAGTTCGGGTTTGTGCAAGATATTGCGAAGGGGGATAGGTAGTTACAACACAAATCGGGTTACATTGAAAATATGGTTTTAATTTCCTAGAGGCGCTTATTAAAGCAAACGCTAATTTTTCTAAGTGTGGGTACCGGATCTTAGCCTCACCTAAGGTTCGACTAACATAGTAAATAGGGAATTGCGTACCTTTCTTTTCTCGAACTAGGACCCCACTTACTGTTATTTCCGAGACTACTAAGTATAAGTAGAGTTGCTCGTCCGCTTTTGGGATATGAATCAGTGGTGGGCTCGACATGTATCATTTTAATTCTTCCAAAGCCTGCTGACATTTTGTGGTCCATGCAAAATTGTTCTTCTTCCTATGCAACGAGAAGAATCGGTGACTCCGGTCTGAGGACCTCGAAATGAATCGCCCCAGGGCGGCTATGTGTCCGGTTAGCCTTTGTATGGCCTTTACATTATCTACGACCTTGATATTCTAAATAGCTTTGATTTTATCGGGGTTAATCTCGATTCCCCGATTGGAGACCATGAAGCCGAGAAATGTGCCCGAGCCAACCCCGAATGCGCACTTTTCTGGGTTGAGCTTCATATTGTAATTACTCAGTATATCGAAGGTTTCCTGCAAATGCTTTAAATGGTCCTTTGTTCACAGGGAATTAACTATCATGTCATCAATATAAACATTCATAGATTTCCCTATTTGTTTTTAGAACATTAGATTCACTAGGTGTTGATAAGTTGCACCAACATGTTTTAGTCCAAACGGCATTATGTTATAACAATAGGTGCCGTATTTAGTGATGAACGAAGTATTTTCCTGATCCTCCGGGTTCATCTGTATTTGATTGTACCCGGAGTAGGCATCGAGAAAACTGATAATCTCGTGGCCGTCCATGGCATCGATCATGTGATCGATATTCGGCAAAGGAAAAGAATCCTTAGGACAACCCTTGTTCAAGTCCTTATAGTCTACGCACATTCTAAGTTTATTTCCCTTCTTCGGGACTACCACTATGTTTGCTAGCCATTCGGGATACTTTACTTCCCGAATGGATCCTATTTTGAGAAGTTTGGTTACCTCGTCTTTGATGAAGGCATATTTGATCTCGGACTGGGGCCTTAGGTTTTGCTTCACCGGGCAGAATTTTGGATCCAGACTCAACTTGTGAGTGGTAATTTCTGGCAGGATCCCTGTAATATCGAGGTGGGACCAGGAAAAACAATTCATATTAGGTTTAAGGAATTGAATAAGTTTTTTCCCTAGCTCGGGAGTTAATCCCGTGCCTAGTTATACCTTTCACTCGGGCAGATGCTTGATCAGTATGATTTGTTCCAGCTCTCCAACCGTTGATTTTGTGGCATCAGAATCATCAGGGATTATGAAGGATCGGGGGATCATATAGTCATCATCCTCGTAAATTTCCCATTCCTCCGGTTGGGCCGAGGCTAGCGACTGTGGTTGCTATTTGACTTCCATCTCTCCCTTTGAATTCGATCCCTTTGCTGATGAAAGTGCCGATATCGGTGTCACCTCATCGATCACAAACATCTCCTTGGCAGTGGGTTGCTCCCCATACATTATTTTGACTTCCTCCGACATCGGGAACTTCAGAACATGGTGAATGGTCGAAGGAACTGCCTCATGTTATGGATCCAAGGCCTTCTGAGCAGGGCGTTGTACCTCATGTCGCCCTCGATTACATGGAACTTTGTTTCTTGCATGGTCCCGACCACGTTCACTAGCAAGATAATCTCACCTTTGGTGGTTTCGATCGCCATATTTAAGCCGTTAAGTACTCGAGCTGCGAGCACAATTTGATCTTGTAGGCCGAGCTGTTCTACGACCCTCGATCGAATAATGTTGGCCGAGCTACCTGGATCAATCAAAACATGTTTAACTTGAATTTTATTCATAAGGACAGATATTACCATTGTGTCATTATGAGGTCGTTCGATCCCTTCCGTATCCTCGTCTTTGAAAGACAAAGTCTCTTCTGGTATGTAATCCCGTGCTCGCTTTTCTCTTGTGATCGTCAATTTGGTGCATTTAAACACTGGTCTTTGTGGAATATCGACCTCTCTTACAATCATGTGAATCACGTGTTGTGGCTCTTCCTGCTCGTTCTACCTGTTTGAATATCTATTTTTAAAGTGATTCTTCGCTCGATCAGTTAAGAATTCCCGAAGGTGCCCCTCATTGAACAATCAGGCTACTTCCTCCCTCAGCTGTCTGCAATCTTCTGTTTTATGACCATGGGTACCATAATACTTGCATATTTTGTGGGATTTATCTGGGTCGGATCGGTCTGCGGAGGTCAACCCAAATCCGAAATTAAATGGAGAAAACAACTATAGATTAATGGAATACAATCAAAATCGAGTAAAGAATCATTACCCCAAAGCTTCCTTTGAAAATCCCTCGAAAAATCGTCAAATTCCGAGCTCTCAAGTCCAAAAACGAAGAATGAAATCAAACATTCGAATTTCTCTTTTCTGCCCAGGCGTGATCGCACATGCGCATAAATAGCCGTATATGGGCAACCACTTTTGCCGCTAAAACTCCGCACCTGCGGAGTTTCATTAAACTCCCAGGCTCGCACCTGCGCACACCCATCTGCACCTGCGGATGCGCATCTGTGCTCATCCGTCCTCTTCTGTGGAAACTTGGCCAACTCAGCTTCCTTCTCCATTCTTCTTCTGCGATCACCCTTTCGTATATGCGGCTCCGCTTCTGCGGCTTACGCGTCACACCTGCGATTACTGGCACTCATGACCAAAAGCGCACATGCGCCCTTAACTCCGCATGTGCGAGTCCGCACGTGCGGTCTCCCTTCTGTAGGTGCGTAAACCTAGAACCAGAAAATCTTCAGCAATTGCATAAGTCCAATTTTTCCATCCGTTAAGCACCCGAATCTCAAATCACATGAAACAACGCTAAAATCACAAATCACCCTCCAATTCAAACTTAAAGAGCTTGAAACTTCAAATTTCTACAATCGCTGTCGAAACCTATCAAATCACGTTCGAATGACCCCAGATTTTGCACACAAGTCATAATTGACATTACAAACCTACTCTAACTTTCGGAATCAGAATCTGACCCCGATATCAAAATTTCCACTACTGGTCCAAATCTTCAAAAATTCGACTTTCACCATTTCAAGCCTAAATAAGCTAGGGACCTCAAATTCACAGTCTGGATACGCCCCTAAGTCCAAAATCACCCAACGAAGCTAACGGGACCGACAAAACTCCATTCCGAAGTCGTCTTCATACAGTTCCGACTACGGTCAAAATCCTAAGACTTAAGCTTCCATTTTAGGGACTAAGTGTCCCAAATCACTCTGAATCATACGGTAACAGAATTCAACCACGCACGCAAGTCAAAACACATAATACAAAAATGCTCAGGGCCTTATGCCGCTGAACAGGACTTAAATTCTCAAAACAACCGGCCGGGTCGTTACATCCTTCCTCTCTTAAACAAACGTTTGTCCTCGAACGTGCTAAGAATCGCCTCGAAGACTTCAAATCACTGAAAGTACATATCCAACATACACGTGCGGGTGACCCCACTTCACCCCAATCTACGTAAGCCTGACGATAACATCTTAACTATAATTTATCCTTTCTACTAACACCGATAAGCACTAGAGTCAAAATTCTCACCTTCGATTCATCTCCAAAAGACCCGATTCTAAATCCATACCCAGTATCAGTCTCAACCAGCTGAAACAACTCAATCCTATACCTACAAGGTACGACCACTCAACATGACATGCCACACATAAGCCCAAAATAATATTTCTAATCACAATAGCTGCCCATAATCAAAACCAGCACCGATAATTAGCCTCATATCCGTTAGAACCGGTTTCAAACCTCCACAACGCTGACAATGATGCAAGAAACATGAAGACCTCATAACTATACACCTGGATCAACAAGTCACACCTGATACCATCGGCACACACCCCGCAAGTTAAAACTCAAGAAGCATATAACGAAAATGACTGAATATGTACAGAGAAACACATAAGAGAAATATCAAACAAGCCCGACTGGCACAACTCTCTAACAGTACCATTCTACAAATCAATTTAAATAGGAAAAATCAAAGTATATGAGCAAATCATAAGAATATCATCCTGATATAACTTCCACCACGGCACGGAGCCCGGCTCAAACATATCAAATCACATGGAATCACGAGGGTCTCACCCTCAACTCTGAATCACAAGTCGAATACACATCATACCAATGGAAATCTTCCACTAACTCAATTCTTCCAGTAAAATCACAACACTTACTGGACTCTCACCCTGGTTGAGTATCAAATTACAATTCTTAACCAAATTACTAAGGAATCACATCAAACCTGCCATAATAGACAACATAAATTCACTTCTAGTCTCATAACTTTCAATAATGAATTAAAACAACGATAGACACGGCTATCATTCATAAAATCTCCCAACAGGGCAAACACATATACAGAATACCGAGTCATGAACTCGCCTATAGGTGGAACAACAAATAGGGTAATTCGTCCCGATAAGCAGAACCGAATCAAAATACGAATGGTTCCCCTCTATAACAAATCAAAAGCATACATGTATGGCATCATCTGGCACAGCGGTCTCCAACCTACTATATGAGACATCTCAACGGGCTGGGCCTTCCCCTCTTGGGCACCCTTTATCCGCCTGAATACTCCGTTGTGACACACCTGTCTAGAGTCTAGGACAATCTCTCACCTTGTGGCTGGTATCTCCACACTCGAAGCAACTTTTCTATTGACGTGGATGTGGGAACTATGAGGTACGGGTACTCTGAGACCCATGAGCACTTGAAACACTATATGAAGCCTGAAGTGCAAATTGAATTGGCTGACCCACAAAACCTCTACCATGTCGTACCCTGCCTCCAAAATAAGGACCAGTGGATCTCTCTGGTCTATGAGGCCTCCTCGACTCCCTTTCCTCTCTCTCTGGACCTCGCCTATACTCTCCCTCATGGCCCTACATGTCCTCTCTCTCCTGATCCTACATGACCTCTACACGGCGAGCGATCCCTACCACCTGCTGAAACAAAACATCTGACTCTAACTCCCGAGCCATGTCGAACCGAATATCATGCCCGAGTCCCTCAATGAATCTACGAACATGCTCTCTAACTGTAGCGACCAAAGTAGGTGCATGCCTGGCCAAATCACTGAATCTCACGGCATACTCTGACATTGACATAGTGCCCTGGCGTAGCTTCTCAAACTCTACGCGCCATGCATTTCGAAGGGACTGAGGTACAAACTCTCTCAAGAACATCTCTGAAAACTGCACCCACGTAAGTGGAACAGCATCGGCCGGGCTGTCCAACTCATATGCCCGCCACCACTGATAAGTTGCTCCTTTAAGCTGGAACATAGTAAAATTAACCCCACTCATCTCGATAACACCCATAGTGCGAAAAGTGCGATGGCACTCCTCCAGAAAACCCTGTTCACTCTCTGAAGCCAAACCACTGAATGTAGGAGGGTCATATTTCGTAAACCTTGCAAGTCTAAGCTGGTCTTTCTCAGATGCTGCTGCCCTGACCACGGGCTGATCTGGAACCACAGTGTGTGTCGTCATGACACATGGAACCTGACCAACATGAACTTGTTGCTCTGGGGTGTGGGCAGCGGGAGTCTAGGTTCCTCCCCCGGGTTGTGAAATAGCTGGTGCAACCGGAATCAACCCCGTCTGAGCCAATGTACCAAATATGCTCAGTAACTGTGCTAAGGTCTCCTGAAGTCCGGGGGTAACAGCAGGCGCCTCCGGTACCTGCCCCCAACTGGAGCTACTAGCGGCTCCTCAACTACTGCTCTGGTAGGTGCTCTAGCTGCAGAGCGTGCTCCTCATCGGCCTCTACCTCTGCCCCTAGCGACATCTGCTCCGGGGATAACGTCATCAATAACTGTAGCTTGTGTCCTCATCATCTGTGAGAGAATGGAATGATAAAAGTTCAAACTTCGAGATCAATGAACTCGCATGATAGTAATGAAGGAAGTGAAACTGTCCTTATAGTTCCGTAGCCTCTCGAAGATAAGTACAGACGTCTCCGTACCAATCCGCAAGACTCTACTAAACTCGCTTGTGACTCGTAGCACCTATGAACCTAGGGCTCTGATACCAACTTGTCACGACCCAATTGTCCCTCTGTTGGGTATTGTGATGGCACCTAGTTCAGGGACTAGGTAAGCCTAACATTTATTAAATAACAACAATAATTAAATAACATCTAACAATCTTTGAAATGGAAACCTCTAAAATAAATTTAAAATTCCCAAAACTGGTAGTACAATCCATAAGCTCTACAGAGTGTTTGCTAGAAAAGTTCTAAATACAACTATCCAGAATTAAGAATAAACAGTGCCAAACGAAAACGTGAAGGTGACTCCGAAGCCTGCGAATGCAGCAACAGGTTTACCTTGAGTCTCCACAGTAACGACCCACACAACGGCTAACGAATAAATACCTGGATCTGTACAAAAATGTGCAGAAGTGTAGAATGAGCACACCACAGCGGTGCCCAGTAAGTATCAAGACTAACCTCGATGGAGTAGTGACGAGGAACAGTCAAGACACCCACTGGTCTAATAAACTGAACAAGTATAAGTATATGAACAACAGAAATATGATATCTACATAAAGAGTATGCAATATGGCTCGCAATACAGTAATGTCAATAAGAAAGGAAACAATAAGTATCAGCAAAATACCATAAAAATGACTCAGAAAAGTAAAGGGAACACAACCTACATCCGGAACCACAAATACAACAAGGACAAGTAATAACTCAGGAACTACAACCGCTTTTACATCAAGTTTTAGTCATCAAACTCCACGAGGTATCGAACCTCGAACAAATCACAACTCACGGGTCTCAATACGTGAACCCTAACACTTGGCATCATGTGCCCTCATTACACTTCATAACCGCACTGACGACTCACGTGCCAATAGAGCCATTCTCATATAGAAGGCAAGTAAACAAGGGTGAGCATCTATGCTCAACAATATCAAGAACACCTCTTATCGGATAAGAGTGCTTAACTACGTGTATGCTTGTGCAAGTGTCCTAACATAGTCCATACCAGGAAATAAGCATAGGGAAAAAGAACGGACAACACGAAGAATATTTTCTCACATCTTTCACAAGATAAAGCTCATATAGGTTAGTGTACCACTACACAAATATCAACAACAAGAATGCCCTTAGTCCATCACAAATCATCACAAATAAATCCCTGACACTACCCACCTTGTCTCGCCACGTGTGCAATAATAAAGTAAGTGCCCGCCTTGTCTTGCCACATGTGCATAACAATGTTCCCACCTTATATCGCCACATACGCAACACACACACACACACACACACACACACACACACACACACACACACACACACATATATATATATATATATATATATATATATATATATATATATCCCGCCTTATCACGCCGCATATGCAAATATCAATAGTAATAATAGCACGACAAAAACCTCGTACAACCCCATAACAACAACCGCAAGGCAGAAACCTCGTGCATCACAATAACCATAACCGCACGGCAGAAACCTCATGCATCACCACAACAAGTACAACAACAACAATGGCAATAATACAAAGTACGACAAGTAAATCAACTGAAGAACTTTAAATCACAAGAAATGATAGAACCAATTTGCAAGGAATAATCACAGTAAAGAATGCTAGGCGTAAAGAGATCAGCTCAACTAGGGGAAAACTAATATGTAGCAACGATCCCACAATATACATTTCAACAACAGGGAAGCTAACACGAGTCAAATAATTCCAAATAAAACAAGTCGACTAAGATATAGAATATCTAAACTTCATTTAAGGTTGAGAAATTACGAAGGATATTCAACAATTCAATTAAGGATAAGCAGTGTAAAGATAATCATAACCTCAATTAAGACTGAACAATTATAGAATGAGATAATAATGATTCAAAATAAAGATAAGCAGATATGAAAAGATAGCATGGCAATAGAAAAGGTAAAATCTTCAGTTAAGTCAAATAAGAGTGAATCTTGAAGCAATTAATTCAAATTAAAGCATGTAGAGGTGAAACTAGTAAACATGAACTTAATCATATCAAGAACAACTTCATACTTAGCGAATATAAGGACCTAAGAACCCTAAAAGACCAACTTTTCACAAATAAGTCCGAGTACGCACTCGTCACCTCACATACATGGACTACAATCAGCATAGAAGACTCAAATCCTAAGGGGTAGTTCTCCCACACGAAGTTAGGCAAGATACTTACCTCGAACCAAGCTCAATCAATCAGTAACAAATGCCTTGACCACGAATATCCGACTCCGAATGGTCCAAATCTAGCCAAAAATAATTACATATCATAAATACAAATATAATAGACTAATCTAATTAATGAAATCAAGACTTTAACAAAATTTCCGAAATCCGTCCTAAAAGGTCGACTCGGGATCACGTCCCGGAATCTAGTAAAAGTTAACTAAGCATTGTCTCCCATTTTGCATAAGGCTAAGCCTTGCCTCCCCAATTGCATGAGTCTAAGCATTGTCTCCTATTTTGCATGAGACTAAGCATGGTCTCCTATTTTCCAGGCTAAGCCCTGCCTCCTCAACTGCATAAGGCTAAGTTCTGCCTTTCCTTGCATGATACCAAATGCTACGCTACTTAAACTCTATCACTATTGTTCTACTTCCCCGGGGCTAAGCTCTGCCCTCAATTTTATAAAGGACTAAGCTCTGTCTTAATTTGCTCCGCATATGACCACGCATCATGTCTTTGCATCTCATGGGCTGAAACATCGCCATTTTGTCCAAAGGCGTCATAGTCCGAAGGCATCATCCTCATAGTCGGAAGACACCATGCCATGGCCTGAGGATCTCTCAATATTGCACATCATTATTCAAAGGCGTCATAGTTCAGAGGCACCATTTTTATGGCCTGAGAACATCATTTGATATCCTGTGAATCCCTTATCACGTGATTCATGGCCCATGACATAATGGTCTAAGGACATCATCCTCGTCGTCCAAAGATAACTTTCACGGTCCAAAGGAATTTGCATCATGTTTAAATTCTCACAATAATACCATGTATACTTGCATGCATTGCGTTTAAGTTTTGCAGGTAATCCAGGAGATAACCGTTCTTTTAAACGAGAGCAATCTTTGCTCCGATTTCCGTTTGGTGCTCACATCCTAAAATTACCCCAAATGCAGCCAACCACCGTCCGTTACCCGCTTCCACTTGGCAACCGTTCAAATTCTCATCCATAACCGTTCTGAGATACTTCCATTCACAACCTCATATAAACTCATATGATATTATCCTATCTAAAGGAACACTTTTCGAAGCATACGACCATTCCTGCAATAGCTCCATCGGCTCAGTTCACCGCTAGATCCAGAACTACACGCGGCCTGATTACTGCAATACTAGGGATATGTAGGAAACTCAGAAACTAGAGTTCAACCTCTATTTCTCAAATCATCTTATTCGGTCAAAATCGATCATCATTTCTTTACCCGAAAACTCTTTCATCATTCCCGGGTAAAGAGAGGCAACTGTTGATACCCAATGTTTCCCTCATATTTTTTAAAATGTGTATATATACTTTCAAAATAGTATATTTGCATCATCATAAACCTATAAAAGCATTTTTCATAATTTTCCATAATTTTTAAAAGCTTTAAATTAATCTCTTTCTGCATTTTATTGTGTAAATATCCAATAATTATCCTTCAAATTATTTTTATAATGATTAAATCATCTAACTTATTATTTACACTAACACGTATGTTTTATAATATTTTACTTCATTTTTTCATAATTACATTTGCATTTTTAGGCTAATTGCACATTATTTGCAATAATAGCCTATATTCATGTATAATCACATTATTTGTGCCAAAATAAATTTTTATATTTTTATAATATTAAGTTATTATTTTAAATCATTTTAGTGCATAAATAATAGTTTTTTTATTTATTAATTACTTTTATAAATTATTTGTTAGATAAATATTGAGTATTTAAAAACTAGCCCTAATTCCTAAAGAATTTCGGCCCAAAACCCCCAATACCTCAACCCAATAACCCCAGCCCAAACCAGATGATCCACTAATCCTAAACTCAGTCGCAACCCGCCTAAGCCAACCCGACCCAACCCTCATAAAATCCTGGCCGTTAATCTTCAAGATCAGCGGCCCATATTTAATCCCTCCTTTTAATTTTCCCCTTGCCCCCAAACCCTAATCACTCCATTCCAATCCGCCGACCTCATATCCTCTCAATCTCCTCTCCTTCTCTAAAGAACCCTAAAATCGCCGCCCCCCTAATTCTTCTCCTGATCCCACCAAATATGGGATTCGATGGCTATTTCTTACCATATTCGACCTCTTTTTTGGTACTGGCTATTCTGCTATAGTGCTTGCCTAAACATGGCAAGCAGATCTCTCTAAAATCGAACCAAAAATGGTTTAAATCCTTGATTTTTGAGTGTTATTCTGTCTATATGCGTCCTATGTTACCCTGAATACGACTTTTGTTTATATTCTGTTGATACTTACTTTCCCTAAAAAACTAGGTTTACAAATCTCTTAAATTGATTTTCAGATCTATTTGTACATCTATTTTCCTTGTTTGTTGCTTAAATCACTCTGTTACTGTTTGATTTCTACTACTATATAAACCCCTCCCCCATTCCCTTCTAAGGCAAGACTTCAATCACTAATTTTCACTAAATAAATTAGGGCTTTACTCTGTGTTTATTTATTCTCTTGTTCTGTTTTTGGTTCTTGGCCGTCTGAAAGCCAAGCCCACTAGACTTCCTACTTTCCGACATTTCTTGGGTGTGAGCACTGCCCTGGGTTGTTTGAAACCCTTGGGAACTTGACGCATCTGGGATTCTGGGTCATATTGTTGTTCTTTTCTTGTTTGTTGAGCAATAACTGGTTAGTTTCTCAACCTTTGCAATGTTTATTCCATTATGTTCTAATTAGCATATCTATTTTGTTATTGAGATTGCTTGACTTGATATAACCCTTTGACTCTTTTCATGTGTGACTCTGCTTAATAGTATGAACTTTTCTAGCATTTTCTCACGCCTAATCTGTTAGTCCTAAAAAATGTCTTTGTATCTAACTTAGGCAATTTGGACAGTTTAAAACATGTTTAGCTTAATGTGTTGATAATTTGAGTATTTGCATTAGTTGTATGGCCTAATCTTGTTTCATGCCTGATTCTGAATTTCTATAGTGATTAATTTATGTTATTAGTATGCCCTGATCCGTTAAGACCTTCACTCTAGTTGCAATGTGCTCCTATGACCATGATTGTCACTCAGTATGCTTTTACCATGCCAATTTTGTACCCCTAACAGCTAATTATTTTAGATTAATCTTTCCTGACTTGTTTTCCCTATAATATGTGATTCTGTCTGCCTTGTTGGTATAAGTTGTACTGTTTAATCCCTGTGTTTAGCATAATTTGATCCTTTAGGTTTTGAACTTGTTGCATTAGTGATAAGTGTTTTTCTTATTTGGCCTAAGGCTCCTTTGCCTTTGTACTCTGTCATCCCAAAAGTCTAAGACTCCTTGCTTCTTATTAATATGTAACCCTGCCCCAATATATTAAGTGAAACTTACAGCATTAACTTGTTTTTTTGAATTCATGCACCCTTTGTGTTGACATATTCACTATGTGATCATTTTGTAATGTTTGCAAATGCACTTTTCCAAACTTTATTACTTTACTACTATTTTTATTGGTTGCTTCCCTATTCTAAGTCTCTAATTCTTGGCCGGCTGAAAGCCACCTACCTAAACTTCCTATTAACCTCCCTAGTGTGAGCACTGCTCGGGGTGCACTTTGAGGCCCTTGTGGACTCTGACACGCTAGGGTCTAAGGTTATTTGGCCATTTTCTCCTTGACTGCTCAATTTTGTCCGTCCTATGCCTACTGAATAAGCCAATTGACTTGTGTAAATGACTATTTTCCTGGATCCTTTGATCAACTATGGCTGTTGGGTTGGTCCAAATTCTCCTGTGATTTCTGGACTATGCTAAAATCTCTGTGGAGACAAAATTGAAGGCCTAGCTGGGCTGGGTACACTTTGGGCATGTCTTAGGCCCACTATAGTTATTTCTATCATTTTGTAATTTATTTCATCATTGGGCCTATAATAATTATGTAATAACGATTGGGGTATTAGTGAAATTTTGAAAATAGGTCTATTCTAATGATTGCATGAAAGGGTAGAAATCCTGCCTATAGGATCTGAGTGTCTAATTTGTTCAATATGCTCTATGTGTTTGTTAGATACCGTGCCTATAGGACATAAATCATCTCATATGTTCACATGTTCCACTCTCACGTTATTATCTTCCTACTGTACTGCAACACAATGATTATTCGTCAAGTTGCTTCATGTTAGATACCATGCCTATAGGAATATAATCGAATTAGCTACTATTACTGTTATTCCTACTAAATTGCTCGCCTAGAAAGCATGTCCATAGGAATAAAAGGATAAAACTAGTTTTGATTGCCAATTCTTAGAAATGCTGCCTATAGGACTATCTGGCTCACCTAGAAAGTATGCTAATAAAATCAACGCTGGCAATTTTGAACTATCAAACTGTTTCACTGCCTTATTTTGCAAGAAAATTAGAAAGCATGCCTATAGGGTTTGTAATGCTCACAATCCGCAAATTCGTTGTTCTAAGAAAGCAACACTGTCTGTATGTTTAAAATTCAGAATCACCTAGAAGCCATGACTATAGGATATAAGGATCCCATTTCGTCTTAATTTTGAAATTGTCCACTGCCTCATTATGAACCTGTTAGCGTGCATTTGTTGCTTACATGTAGAGGCTAACTTGAGCCATTTACTGCCCTTATGTGTAGTCCTACATGTTTTTGAATTGTCGCCTAATTTTAACATTTTCTGAGTAGCCTAAGTCAAGTCTAGAACCACCAAAAATAGAGGTCCAAATACCTCATGGACCATAGGTATGGGACGGGTAGTGCACACATAAGGCATGATTTAGAATCAACTAGTCCGCTTTAGGTAATAACTTAAAAGTAGTAATCGGGTAGCAGAAAAAGATAGTCTGTGCCCGCTGAATAATACTAGTAACACCCCATCTCGAGGGAGTTATGAAGTATTATTTATGTTGCACGAGGTGATCCTTTAGGCTAAAAAACTTAAGACCCTTCATCCTGTCTTTAAATCAATTATTTGTGTTTATTCAAGGACTTTTGATAATAACTGCCTAAACCTCTTATTTTTTTCTATGTTTGTCTGACTAATTCATATAATTCGAGTTCGGCCGGGACCCGCTATTGTGGACTCGAAGAGTGCCTAACACCTTCTCTTCGAGGTAATTTGAGCCCTTACCCGGTCTTTGGTGGCATAGACTAGTTAAACTAGAGTTATTTGAAAATAGGTGCCCTAACGCACCTTAAACCCGTTAGGTGGCGACTCTCCTCTTTTAATACTTCCTTAAAAGAGTTGTCACATGTCGAAACCCGACTTCACGAGAAAAAGGGGGCGCGACAACAGGTGTTCAACATTCAGGAATTTAGATTTAGGAACTGAGAATTATACTACAATATATGATACTAAAATACTGAACTATACCGAGTTACATGATACTGGAACGCTGAATAGAACTAGACTAAGACATGTATTCATAATAAATGGATTTGTCATAGCTGAAAGTCATAGGATATTGAACAATTATGAAACTATGCCATCTAGAGAATAGAAGTTCTATAACTATTCATGGGACTAAGGCATAATTAGTTTCTGAGGAAACTCGTAACTGTCATAAGAATGGGACATAGGGAGAATCATAAACATTCCCAAACGTAAAAAGAGTTAGCCTCACATACCTTAGCTCTGACCCTTTTTAAGAGTATCACGATGTCCATCACCTCTTTTCACGATAATTTACGTCAATATATATATATCAAGAGGAACCAATATTAGCACTAATTCTCTTGTTTTAGTAACTTAGAAATTTTATCAAACACCTTATGGGTGTAAAGCCTCATAGCCCTTAGTAAATGGCCGTTTCTTCACCATGTTCTCATTCTACTACTTCCAGGTGATTCTACAATCCCAAATAGATGTAACTAACACCATTTCTCATCACCCAAATATTTACAAAAATCATAATTCAACAATCCAAAACCCTAGCATAGTTCTTATGGTTCTCTTTATCAAACCCATTTACTATTCTCCCAAAAACTCATCAATTCATAGTTATAAATGATTAGTGAGTAGAAGCATTACCTTTACGAAGTCCACTCATCTTGATTTAGAGTTTTAGGGTTTCCTTTCTTAACAATGGTGTCTCGATCGAATATCTAATGTGTGGAAGGATTTACCCATGTTAATACAGTGTTGGAGAATTGAAATTGGCTTAGAATCATCGTTAGAACTTAACTTGGATGATGGAGGAACCTTGGGAAAGTTAGGTTCTTGAGAGTTTCCCTTTCTAGAGTAGGTTTTTGTGTTTTGGATGTGAAGGAATGAGGTAGGGATTTTAAATAAGTGAACACGTCCCAAAATTGAGGAAGAAAAGAATAGTAGCTCGGATAAACCTTGTCGGCACAAGGCATTGTCAGGAATGCCAAAATAACTGTGCAAGGCGCCATCAGAGGTGCCAAAACTATAGTGCCTTGCATTGTCTGGGGCGCAGAGGTTGATGCTTTGGACAGTGCCATGCACTGTCTGGGGCACTGAGGTTGATGCCCTGGACAGTGACTTGTACTATCAGGGGCGTTGATGTTAATGCCCTAGACAGTGCCTTGCATTGTCTATGGCTTTGAGTTTTCATGGCCTTGCACTATCTAACGCTATAAGACGGACCTCCCATAAACTGTCGATTCTATTGAATTTTATACACCTCACTCTCGGTCTTGATTCTAAAACAATTATTTCCACCCATACTCATCTCGATAGGACTTCACATGTCTATAAGGTCACATTTATACTCATTTAATGCATCCACAACTAATTTAGATTTACAGAGTGTTACATTATCTCCCCCTTGGGATCATTCATCCTCGAATGATTGTCCTGATTGTAACTACGACAAACTCTTGACTTTAAACGGGCCTGGTGGAAACATGTTAGCATTGAATTTTCATGAACACTTGCATACTAAACTAAATGAATACAGGATTACTGATGTGTTGAGATACTGAACTGGATAACTACTTAACTGAATGGCTATTAAACTGACTGGACACTAAGGTGGCTGAATATTGAAAGACGTGGAGATTATAATATAAGTTCTGAATGAAAAGGATAGCTACCTTCGACATTTCTCAGAAATACCTGCCAGCTAATAGAACATAAAACTAGCTTCATAGAGCATCAAAATATGCATAACATGAAACGTATACATGAATCTTGTTCTGTTATGGATACGTGAATTCTGAACTAACGTGGATATATGAATACTAAACTGGCACGAATATTTGAGTACTGAGCTGACTTGAATATCTGAGCACTGAACTGACATCAATATCTGAATACTAAGCTGACATGAATATCTGATTTCTGGACTGACATGAGTATCTGAGTACTGAACTAACATCAATATTTGAATACTAAGCTGGATGGATATCTGAGTACTGACTGACATGAGTATCTGAGTACTGGATTGACATGAGTATCCGAGTACTGAACTGACATGAATGTTCTAACATGAGATCTGAGTATTGAAACATAAATGTTGTGATATGAGATTTGAATACTGGAAACTTGAATGTTATAACATGACACGTGAAATACTGGGTGTACAACCGCCAATTCTGGTGGAAACTCTAACTCATAGGCTACTTACCTGATACTTCGTAGGATCCTATACGGCCTGATGTATCTGGGACTGAGCTTTCCTTTCTTCCCAAATCTTATAATACCTTTCATAGGCGAAACTTTTATAAACACCCAATCATCAACTTGAAATTCTAGGTCTCTATGTTGCATGTTCGAATATGACTTTTGGCGACTCTAAGCTGTCTTCAAATGCTCTTGAATCAACTTGATTTTCTCCATAGACTGATTGACCAAATATGGTCCCAAAAACTCTGCTTCACCAACTTCGAACCAACCAATTGGCAATCTATACCTTCGCCCATACAAATCATTCTTTTAAAATGAGCAAGACAACCTATTATAAGGTCTATATTTACCATATCGACTAAATGATATGTATATTCTATGGTAAAACACTAGGATTTGTGGTGCTTTACTTTTACTTGATGACAATTAAGGCACTTGGCCACAAAGTCTGCGATGTTCTTTGTCATATCCTTCCACCAATAAATCTCCTTGAGATCATAATACATATTTGGGGAACCTCGATAGATATAATACTTGGAATTATGGGCTTCTAACATGATCCTCCTTCTCTAAGTCCGTTTATGTCTGGGACACTCAATCTGTCTTGGTACCTCAAAGTTTTATCATCTCCCCCTTGTTCAAAAGATATCATCTTATGCATGTGAGTCCCCTCTTTCTTCTGCAACAAGTAGGGATGTCCTTCACTTCGGGTACTAAGGAAGAACAAGTCCTATTCTGGAAAATAATTTCACCACCTTCGGAGTCCGAAAGTCGAACTCCTAGCTTGACTAAGCAGTGAACTTCTATCACCATAGTTCTTTTGTCTGCCTCAATCATGAGGTATACTTCTCATACTTGATTAGCTTTTTAAGGTACTTTCTGAAAACACTTATAGTATTGATGTGAGCTAAGTCTTAAACCAGTACACCAAAGATTAGAGTCCCGTGCAATGGCACTACCCTCGTGATACATAACTGGGCATGATTTTACACTGTTTATATTCCATGCTAACTATGTGGGTTTCAAGTCTCCAACTGGACTTACTGATGATTTTCGCAACTCCCCTTAGACAAAAGGTTAAGGTCTTATACTTGCGGATCCTTCTCTTTTTTTTGGGGATCCGACCAACTTTTCTTATTTTCTGTAATTCTATGCACTTTACGTCAGTGATGGCTCATCATCCGACTTACTTCTGAGAAATCTTTCTTACTAGGAAAAACCGAATTACTTACATAAACGGAAAGCTAATTTATTCACAACTATCGTACCCAATCTTAATGATTTAACTCTGCTCTTACTGTCAATCTTGGGGAGACCCCTTTTCGATAATTCTTAAAGGCTATTCTTCTATAGTTGGATCTCTTACTGTCTAGCTAATTTTTTTGTATTCTTCCACTGTCACTGTACTTCGGGTTTAACTTAAACTCTATGGGTTCTAACACACATTCGGTATTTCAAACTATCATCCACTCACTAGAGTTAACCTGGCTAAGTGAATCAAATTGTACCTCTACTAGCTCAAATTATTTTAATAACCAAATGCTAAAATAATGTTTCCATGTTCTGCTTTGAATAACTAAAGTGAAGAATAAGGTTATGCCTAACTTCCCTCATCATCCGACCCTAATTTGCGGTCGCATACTATCCTTTTTTTTAACTATGTACATGGATCACACTTAGGAAAATTTCATCTGTATTAAACAAAATTGGGATATCCAACACCAAACTTTCTATATACTTCAAAATCATATTAGACTATAAATATTCGGGGTAAACACTTAGTCACATATCCTAAGGGGAAACTGTCATAGCTTTTATCTTACAATAATAGCTGCTTCTTATAGTAAGTTGCTAATGTGATACTTTCTAGTTCTAATATGAATAAATTTGAACAACTTAAAATTATTCCCTGAAATTTAATATTAGCTGCTCTTGATTCTCATTTCGTACATCATGTCTTCTTAGTCATATGCATGAGTCGTACGAAAAATACATCTTTGGTAACAACAAACAATTTTGACTCATATTTATCTTGCCCTTAGGCTCTTTTGTATCCAAAACTACAGTGATCAATTCATGCCTGCTACAATTAAATTATTAACATGTTACACCATGGATTTTGACATCCGAACTATCATCATCCAACATGTGGCTCTATTTCCAAGAATTAAAATGAAATTATTATGTGAGATAAAACACACATGGATACACTACCATACATAAACATGTCCCTCAGAGTATACCATTATCTAATAAATCACTTTCTGCACCATCCGGCGAGTCTTGAGTCTTAATCCGGACCTAAAACATGCGAAGCTTTTGCTATATCTGTTAACTGATAACTGAAATGATAACTACTGAAAGTGAAACTAAAATGATAATTGATAACTGAACTGAACAAAGGAAGTAAGGATATGAATACTCCCTCTTTTGAATGATGAACCACCTGTTTAATCTGTATAAATAAACTGCGGCCTCAGGCCCAATATATATATGTGCACAAACTACAGGCTCAGGCCCAAATATATGTGCTCAATATTCAGAAATTTAGAATTAGGAACTAAAATTCATACTGCAATATATGATACTAAAATACCGAACTATACTTAGTTACATGATACTGGAACGCTGAATAGAACTAGACTGAGACATGTATTCATAATAAATTGATTTGTCATAACTGAAACTCATAGGATATTAAACATTACGAAATTATGCCATCTAGATAATAAAAGTTCTACAACTATTCATGGGACTAAGGCATAATTACTTTCTGAGGAAACTCGTAACAGTCATAAGAATGGGACATAGGGAAAATAATAAACATTCGTAAACGTAAAGAGAGTTAGCCTCACATACCTTAGCTCTGACCCTTTTTAAGGGTATCACGATGTTCATCACATCTTTCAACGATAATCTACGTCAATATATATATCAAGAGGAACCAATATTAGTAGTAATTCTCCTATTTTAGTAACTTAGGAATTTTATCAAATACCTTATAGGTGTAAAGCCTCATAGCCCTCAGTAATTGGCCTTTTCTCCACCAAGTTCTCATTCTACTACTTATAGGTGAATCTACAATCCCAGGTAGATGTAACTAACACCATTTCTCATCACCCAAATGTTTACAACAATCATAATTCAATAATCCAAAACCCTAGCATAATTCTTATGGTTCTCTTTATCAAACCCATTTACTATTCTCCTAAAAACTCATCAATTCATAGTTATAAATGATTAGTGAGTAGAAGCATTACCTTTTCGAAGTTCACTCCTCTTGAATTTGAGTTCTAGGGTTTCTTTTCTCAACAATGGTGTCTCGATTGAATATCTAATATGTGGAAGGATTTACCCATGTTAATAAGGTGTTGGACAATTGAAATAAACATATAATTATCGTTAGAACTTACCTTGGATGATGGAGGAACCTTGGGGAAGTTAGGTTCTTGAGAGCTTCCCTTTCTAGAGTAGGTTTTTGTATTTGGGGTATGGAGGAACAAGATAGAAATTTTAAATAACTGAACACGTCCCAAAATTGAGGAAGAAAATAAAGGTATCTCGAATAAACCTCATCGGTGCGAAGCATCGTCAGGGGCGCCAAAATAACTATACAAGGGGCCATCAGAGGTGCCAAAACTACAGTACCTTGCACTGTCTGAGGCATTGAGCTTGATACCCTAGACAGTGCCTTGCATTGTCTGGGGCGTTGAGGTTGATGCCCTAGAGTGCCTTGCACTGTTAGGGGCACTGATGTTAATGCCCTTGACAGTGCCTTGCACTGTCTATGGCCGTGAGTTTTCATGGCCTTGCAATGGCTAACACTATAAGACGGACCTCCCATAAACTTAGTCGATTATATTGAATTTTATACATCTCATTCTCGGTATTGATTCTAAAATAATTGCTTCCACCCATACTCATCCGGATAGGACTTCACGTGTCTAAAAGGTCACATTTATACTCATTTACTGCATCTACAACTAATCCGGATTTACAGAGTGTTATACCCGGGGGTTAACTTTGTTGACTTTTCGAGCGGAGTTGGGAGTTATTATAAATTGTTAAATTATGAGTATTAGAGTATATTTTTATTGGTTTGCATTTTATTTTAATATTTTCGAATCGATGGGCATCAAATCGAGGTGTTAGAGAAGTGTTCGAGCCAGTTATAGAACTTCGGAAGTAGGTAAGTCTCCTGTCTAATCTTGTGAGGGGGAGTCTACCCCGTAGGTATTATAATTGCTATGTACTACAAGTTGTGGGGACTACGCACATATGAGGTGACAGGTGTCTATGCGTATGCTAGAATTTATGATTAGGTCCGGGTAGACTTAGAGTCATGCCATGTCTTAACTGTAATATTTGAGTTATCATTTCCTGTTTAATTGCTTTAATTTATGTTCTTGTCTGAGTCTAGACTTGTTTAAAATATCAGACATATGATTTGTGATATATTGTTAGCTACTTGAGTAACAGTAGAGATTACACTTCCTTTTATAGATTCTCCCATGTTGTACGTATTTTTCCAAAAGTTTCTTGAATTTCACAACTCACATGTATATTTGTGAGTGGGTCCAGTGACCCGTCAAGTATTCACTATTCCTATGGGATCGGGCTGAATGGCTCAACAGTATCATTATGGAATCGTGTCGTTCGCATCGATAGTATTATGAGATGCATCCATGGATCGGTTCGTACGACCTCGGTAGTGTATATACACAACTATTATGGGATCAGGCTGTACGCCATGACAAGAATTTGTGCCTTTACTCCTATGGGATTGGGCCACTCACCTCGGTAGAATCGTGTAAAATACTTGATCAAGAATCCGCGTACTCGTGAGTTTTCCTGACTTGAGATGTGACCGTTGATTTGGTGTTGACCATTACGTATTCCATTTGCTTATATTTGTTCTCACTGTTTACTTACCATGTTACATACTTGTCTACCTTATTATACTTGACTTACTGGACCACTAGTAAGTGTCGATATTGATACCTCGTCACTACTTCTCCAGAGTTAAGCTAGATACTTACTGGGTACGCATTGATTTACGTACTCATGCTACAGTCTGCACTAAATGTGCATATAGTGAGGCTTGTACATTAGGTGGTCATTTTGGCGCATTGGCACAACTGCTGAGGGGACTTTATGGTGAGCTGCATTCCATGCTACGACCCGCAGCACCCAGAGTCTCCATCATGTTCATTTATTTTATCCTGTCTACTTTATATTCCAGACATATGTTATAGTAGTGTTGTATTGTTCTAGTATATGCTCATGCACTTATGACATGGGTTTTTGGGAATTTCTAGTGGATTTTCATACTTTTATTTAATATTATTATTGTTATCACTTTACTTCATGATTTATTTATACTCGAAAGTTTTGTAAAGGAAAAACACATGCTTCTTTGAGGGCTTGATTTAATTTTACCTTTTTAGTGAAATTTGTTGATTTTTAAGAATTTAAAGGGGTAACTAGACAGAGGTGCACGCTTTGGCTGGCCTAGCAGTATCGTTGTGCGCCATCAAGACCTATATGGGATTTGGTTCATGACAACTTCAACCTTCCAAAACCTCTTTTCCTTTTAAATCATCCTCCAAAGGACTCGAATCCAGTCCAATATTACTTAAACGAATCAATACAAGCTATATAAATCAATCAAAAACAATAAAGCTTCAATCTTTAATCAATTCCCAAAAAGTCAACAAAAATCAACCCGAACTACATGGTAAATAATCGAGTCTTGGGATAGATTTCGACTACCCATAAGTCATGGAATCAAAATCTATAATCAAGATCTCATTTTGATGTCATTAGCTTGCTTAAATTAATAATTCTTCATTTTTATGTTTTCTTCCATTCCTTACTTAATTTTTCCCAAATCCTTGATCTAGTTAAAATAAATGATGGATTCTTAAGTTGATGATAAAAGTGAGTTAGAGTCACTTACCCAAATGAGGTTGATGAATAAATATATCAAGACCCCTCTAAACCGAGCTCTCATGCTCCGCAATTGAAGAAAAATACCAAAACCACGAAATAAGGCCATATTTTATAGTTGCAGATAACTTGCATTAAAAACCCACTAGCGCAGCGCGCCATGTGCCACACTATGCCAGCGCGCCCATGCTGCTGCAGCACAAGAAAATTCTGTTTCCAAACTAAGCCCTTCCGACATACCAAAACTCACTCGGGCCCCCCGCAACCCCATCTAAATATCACAACAAGACCATAAACACTAATCGAACCTATCCAAGGCGTCAAAACACATACAGAATCATCACATATATGAATCAAAGGTCAACCAACATGTTGAACTCTCTTAAGTTCATAAGCTCCTAAACTTCCAACCAAGCATCCAATTCATACCTAGGCCCCTCAGATTTCAACCAAACTTTGCATATAAGTTCCATCCAACTATACGAACCTACCCATAATCATAGAACACCAATTGTAGTCCAATAACAGTAAACTCGAGACTTGGTCAAACTTATGAAATTTTAAGTTTTTGAAATTACAAACCTTTGACTTATGGTGTCGAGATCTTCTTGAAACCTCCAAACCAAATTCGAACATACGTACAAGTACAAAACTATCATACGATCCTACTGGAACCATAAATATTTGACTCCGAATCCGTTTATTCAAAAGTTAAACCTTGGTCAATTCTTTAAATTTAAATCTTTCCGGTGTTCCAAATCACTTCCAAACCTCTTGTGACATAAATCACTCATACCCGCAAGTCATAAAATATCAAATGGACCTACGGGAAGTCTCAAATCAAAAAATATATTCTAGGACTCAAAATGATTGGTCAGATCATTACACATTTGAAGCAATTATAATATGTGGTAAACACGGTAACCTGCTAAATCATTGCAATATGGAATCTCTTGGTGAACTTTCTATTTCTTTATCATTAGTTACAAATGACAAAGCAGTCACATGTCTAATTCTCTTAGCTTATTATTAGAAAGAGGAAGGTTCATCTCTAGAACCTGAACTATCTATGCCAGGGATAGTTGGTACTAATATTGGTAGTATTGACTCTGTAATATCTGATATAGATATTGGTAAGTTTGCAACAATACTTGAGCATTGGGATGCTTATGTTGAAACATTTCTCAGTAATGAAAAAAGAGCTCACCATGGTCTTGTTGAAGGGAAGAGATTTCAGTATTGGTATGAAATTATTACACTCCTAGGAGGACTTCTTCAAGATGATAATTTCCTTTGGATGATCACATAGTGTGGGTGTCAAGGGATTAGAGACTATGTGGCCATAAGTGAACTTAAAATTAAGAAAGGAGCTATGGACCATGATACTACTCTTTATCATCATCAGTACAAGGTTACCTTGGTATTTATTATTTGAGCTATTATTATTTGAGCGAATTTACTTCGGGGAACGATTCAATGAAGTACTCTCTGGCAAAATGCCACGACCCAAAATTCCACAATGATCATCATGACGTCTAACTTGCTTGCTAGGCAAGTCAACACTTATCAATAATAATAGAAACCAATTATTAAGTCATTAACAGAGTAATGATATACATAAAAAAGTGGAATAAGTCTCAAAATAACATTGTGAAAACATAAATCAACAAGAGGATTTAAACACGACTACATCTGTCTCACAAAATACCCAACACCATGTTTCACATTATCACGAGCATCTACCAAAAGTAAATAGTCTCTACTGCACAACAACATCTGTCTGAAAGGGAAGTAAATAGACAGAGATAGATAAACAAGGGGGGCGAGGGACTCAGTGTTATGTAGATCGAACAAATAGTACACCTTATCACAAAATCCTCAATACAAGCCCCTAAATAGCTGGATGGATACGACTAGTACCTGCCTCGGAATCTTCACAAAAATATGCATAAGTATAGTATGAGTACAAAACTACGGTACTTAGTAAATATCAGGTATAGCCTCGATGAAGTAGTGGCGAGGAATCAACACTAACACTTACTAATAGTTCAATAAATAAGTAAATACATAAATAGATTAGCGAAATAAGGAAGGATATCATCAATTAGGTACAAAGATAAAGGCATAGCTAATCCAGAATTTTAGACATGCTTTTCAGACAAAAGAAATACAATATGATGTCAAATATCTCAATTTCTTTCATAATCATAATATAAGTCAATCAACATTTATATATGTAAGATCTACTGCATCAGTCTAGGATGTAAATGCATGCTCATGATCCAATCTCAATACCTCACAACACAAATCCATATGCCTTACTGTTGGTTCCCAAGTAGGCGCAAGTATACTTGGCCGTAAAGTAATAAAGTGACTCTAAAGACAGATGTCGAACCCACAGAGACTTAAAATAATTATTAACTAAGCTAACCAAAATCAATTAACGATCCAACATGATCAAGAGTGATAGTTTTTCTACTAAATTAACAAGAGCGCAAGAATTTGTAATTGGATTTTAATAAGATAAAATGAAGATTCCAAGGTTGTGGTCAATTTATCAATCCTATTGAGTTTATGATTATACCTGTTAATTAGCATTATTTATGCTTTCTAGTTTACCAGATCGTTTGTATAAACATCACGTTCCCATAATACTATCTGTCAATTCACAATATGTCAATCCTTTATTCTTATAGTATTGAATATATCATGAACAAATATAATACGATATCCAACTAAGAATGACTATTAGGTATATTCCTATCCTAACCGTGAAATCCTTCCTCGAGCCATGGGTTCAAAAACAAGCTCTCTTTAGTTCTGCTCTAATCTAAACATAGCTTTTGCAAGTATAGCAAAGATAGTAGGGTAAATTGGTGGCTACAAAATTCACAAGTTGAAATTATTTATAGAAACAAACAAAGATGATAATTCCTATTAACGAAGATGTAATTAATAAACAAAAATATTTATAACAACTACAATCCTAGAAAAGAATGCTAAGCCACTCATAATTGTAGCAAAAATCATCCAAGTGTTTTACATGAATAAATTACAAAGAAAAGTTGAAGGAATGAAGAACTCGATGTATTTTGCCTTCACAATTGCTTCACACGTTGATCTTGCCTCCAAATAATGCCCCTCCCCCCAATAAATAGGTTTAGAAACCCTTTTATACTCTTTAGAAACATGTAGGACTAAAATAACCCTATCCAAATCGAAATAGCAGAGTTCCTGCAGTTGGGTGCCACAGCTGGCACGGGGTGCCAAAATGGATAGTGAAGGAATTTGTCCTGCTGCCATTGCTATTTTGAGTGTTTCCACCCACCTTGACGCCCACTTTTCTGCACTTTTGTGTTTTCGTTGGTGCCTTGCACTTTTCTGGACACCAAACTCATAACCCCTCAAAATTCTTTCTTTCTGGCTTCAAATCACGCGCATTCTTTCAGAATTATTTCTGATTGACTCCTACACATATAAGCACCAATAACCTTGAGTCGTCCCATAACACGTTATTAATTAACAAGAATAGGGCATAAATGTATGGCAATTCATATATAAAATATGAATTTTTAGTCTAACATCACCACTCTACTCTTAAGCTCATTCTCATCGTCGAGCAACCTAAAACCTTGATAACTCACCAATGCAACACAAATATAACATTTGCAGGAACATTTAGCAATTAAGCACATTATACCTATGACCATGGTTGATACCAACAATTAAGCCATTGCATATGCATTTATTCAGTTCCTAAATTTTACATGTCGAACTATAAGTAAACAATTCAAAACACTCAAACAACCTGCCCATATACCCAACCTCAAAGACTGACTCATCTCCATTAAGTATTCTTTACTTGCACACTCACCCGAAAAAAAGATGTTTAATAACGCCACTTATCCATCATGGAATCATGTGCCCTCACCATAGAATAAGAGAGTATATAGCCCACACATTCAAATCAAGAGTTCACATGTAATTAAAGGACGTCATGAAAAAAAAAATTACTCACTCTCACAAAGAATTCATGTGCATCCCGAGGTCATACCATAGGCTTGCTTGTAGTGTATGTCTCTATTAACTTAAGCTCATGAAGTCTAGGATCAATTAGGTCTTTACAGGTTGTAATGTAGGGTATATGATGGATAGGATATATTTTGAATAGTGACTAACCCTCCTAAAAACTTGAATACACTACAGTTCGACCTTTAAATACACACTCTTCATGACCAACTCGACAAATGCCACAAAACCATACACAATTTGGCATTTTTTTTATTTAAGCGCATCTAAACACTCACTAGCCCAGATTAAGAATAATAAAAGGCATATTTTCTATTTTGGTATTTTTGTATTTTCTTTGATTTTTTTCTTTCTTTTTTATCACCTTATTTTCTTCAACACTCTCCATAAGTTTAGTTTGATCGGCTACATATCTTTCAAAACATACGTGCACCTTTTGACCTTTCTATGATTCCACTCAAAAGCTAACTCTAACTCTCACCTTACCCTTCTAGCGATGTAAGTGATTTCAGAGGTAAAGAATAAAAAAGATCTAGTTAAGAACAAAATGGGGTTCGACTTTTAATGTGGGTGCCAAAGAAATGGTTTATAGGCTCAAATGGGATAACTGAGGATAACTTTATTTGCGATAGCATAATAGCTCAATAGACCATCAAAGAAATGCCAATGTCAACTCCTAAACGCACAAAGCTTAATTATTTTACTTTGACAAACACACAGGGAAAGTTCCAGACTAACCTAGAATAGCAAAAAATACAATCAAGACCTCACGTCACACAATGCGCATGACCCATTCAGGGCAGTTCTATTTCAACTTTCAAGTCAAAGCAAGAAATCACATAGTCAAAACATATTAAGCAATAAAGCACTAGATGAACAAAGTATGTATCAGGTTCTTAACTCTTTTGTTCACGGCATTAATTTTCATTAAAGTATGATAGAAAGTTAATCTGTATGTTAAGGCCTAACTATGCTGGCATGAAACGGGTTAAAAGGCCCTTAGGAGCAGTCAAGACTTCTTCCTGCAATTCTATTCTAAAAAAATCAAAAATACCCAGTTCAAGTTACATCCCCTGGAGAAAAATCAAAGGGGATTATTATCTAACTACGATTAACAAAAAAAATAAAAAAAAAATTGATTTTGCAATGGACCTTAATCCCTCATAAAATTGTCTAAAGACTCAATTTTGGGAAAACTCCAAAATTTCTCGCTGATTTTGAATTTTTAACTTTCTCCTCTTTTTTATTTTTATTTTTCGAATTAAGCTATTAAAACTCTACTACAAGTCTATACTAGTATATTTTACTAATTATCTGTAATGACCCTGCCGGTATTTTTGAGAATTTTAGTCCCATTTCCCCTATTTGATATGATTTACACATGTGTATTCGTGGTTACGAGACTTGTCGAGGTGGTTGGTTTGGTTTCAGGAAAGTTTTAGATTAAATTGAGACACTTAGACCCTTGGTTGGAGGCTTAAATTGCAAGCACTAATCGAAGTATGAGTTTTGAGTAGACGACCTAGGAATGGTATTTTGATGGTTCCAATAGTTTCGTATGGTGATTTTGGATTTAGGCGTATGTCCAGATTTGGGTTTGGAGGTTCCTAGCTCGATTTGGTTCTGTTTGGCGAAAGTTGGAAAGTTGGAGGTTTGGAAGGTTGATATGTTTGACCAAGAGTTGACTTTGATGGTATCAGGTTAGGATTGTCGTTTCGGGTGTTGAAATCGGTTGGTTGTGTCATTTGGGACTTGCCTGCGCAATTTGAGGTCATTCCGAGTAGAATTGATGTGGTTCGACATGAGTTTTAGAAGTTGGAAGTTCTTTTAGTTCCTTAGGTTTGATATGCGATTTGTGGTTTTGATGTTGATTTATGTGATTTAAAATCTTGAGTAGGTCTGTATTATATTTTAGGATTGCTTGGTGTGTTTGGATGGTGTCCCGCGGGGCTCGGGTGGTTTTTGGACCATCGAGAAGGTGGTTGAACTTGGCTAAAGGGTGACAGGTCTGGTGCAATCGCACCGGCGGAGGAGGGTCTGAATTATTGGGCACAGATGCGAAGGAGGTGTCTAGGAGCTGTGACCGCAGATGCGACAGTTGAGGTACAGAGGCGAAGCTGCAGGTGCGACTAGGTGTAAGCAGAAGCGGGTGGGGGAACAAAGTGACAATCGCAGATGCAGGCGACTCTCTGCAAAAGACGAACCGCAAATGCGACCATGTGTCTGCAAATGCAAAAATGCTACATAGATTTATATTTCAAAGGGATTTGGTTATTTCTCATTTTTGGAGTTGTGGATCTTGGTTGAAGGCGATATTTGGCTGGCTTTTTATCACAATTGAAAGGGTAAGTAACCCTTACTTGATTTTGGCATTAGATATTAAGTACCTGTAGATTATTACACCTAATTTATGTGAATTAAAGGTGGGATTTGACGGTTTTTGGACTATGATTTTGGAGAGTGAAAAATGATGATTTGAGGGTCGATTAAAGGCTGGAATTGGATGAAACACATATATTTGGACTCGTATTGGAATGTGTGTTCAGAATTTGTGAGTTTTGTCGGATTTCGGGGTGCAACCCCGGGGTTGAATTTGCATAATTGAACAAAGATCTTATATTTATTATTTTGAATTGTTTCCTATGGCTTCTATTGATATAATTAAAATATTTTGGCTAGATTTGAGTCATTCAGAGGTTGATTCACGGGGAAAGGGCATCTTAGAGTATTGATTTACCTTGCTTGAGGTAAGTATCTTACCTAAACTTGGTTGAGGCACTAGTTGCCTGAGTTATTTGTGATAGCTACGTGCTATGGGTGGCATGTGTGGGGTTGGTCCCATGTGCGTGCACCAGTTATTGATTGCTAAGCTTCATGTTGTGATGTTTCTTATGTTTGTACATGTTTGAGGTTACATAGATGTTTATCTCGTGGTTGAACCTGATAAGTGCTACTTTTGTGATAAAATTGCCTGATTTGAGCTATGATAGCACACTTTGCACATGCATACACTTTAGCATATTATTTATACCAGTCAAGGAGCATGAAATTGATATCCATTGATCATATACATGTAATCTTGTATATTTTCCTTCTTTGTGTATAGATCAGACTGGTAGAACGTGAGTTGTCCATACAGTTGTGATTATTGGCATGTGAGTTGTCTGTGCGATTTAGATATGATAGCATGTGAGTTGTCCGTGTAGATATGAGGTATTTTTACTATTAGCACGTGAGTTGTCCGTGCGGATATGAGGTATTTTTACTATTGGCATGTGAGTTGTCCGTGCAGATATGAGATATTGTTACTATTGGCACATGAGTTGTCTGTGCATCACATGAGTTGTCCGTGTGATTGTTATAATTGGCACGTGAGTTGTCCGTAGACGCATGTTATTATCTTCCAGAGGCTACCGAATTGTTAGGAAAACTTTATTTTCTGGCATTCTTATCGTGCAGATCTTTTAATTCTAAAGTTTTAACCTTTACTCTTCTATTCTCTCACAAATAGTGAGGAGACGTTCAGTCGGATCGGGCGGGCAGGCACTACCAGTCAGGTCCACGAGAGGTTGGGGCCAAGGTAGGGGATGAAGTGGGGCTCGCACTGCAGCTAGAGCAATACCTGTGGAGCCACCAGTTGCTCCAATGGAGGAATAGGTTCTAGATATTGTTGAGACGGTGGGACCAGTTCATACACCGGTAATACCTATTGCTATACCTGATCTTTAATAGACTTTAGCTCAGATCTTGAGTGTGTACACGAGCTTGTCTCAAACGGGCATGATACCAGTTGTATCAGCTACCTCAGGCTGGGGGAGGAGCCTAGACTCACACCGCCCGTACACCGGAGCAGTTAGCTCAAGGTTATCAAATACTAGGGGTGTTGCCAGTTCAGCTAGTTGTTGCTGCTCGGGCCGAGGTTGGTCCATCTATGACCGATGATGAGTAGAATAGGTTGGAACGAATTCAGAGGATTCATCCTTCCAGGTTTAGTGGAGGAGATTTAGAGGATGCTCAGGGTTTTCTGGATCGGTGTCATCAGATTCTTTGCACAACTGGTGTTGGGGATTCCAGTGGGGCTGACTTTACTACTTGTCAGCTAACAACCATCCTACAGGTTGTGGCAGACCTATGAGTCATGTCGACCAGTTGGCACAACACCACTTACATGGAATCAATTATCTATTCTCTTCCTAGAGAAGTTTATTCCATAGACTCGCAAAGAGGAGTTGCATAGGGAATTGAGCAGCTATGCTAGGAGGGTATGACCGTAGATCAGTACAAGATGAGATTCACGGAGCTGGCACATCATGAAGTATGGTTGGTTCCCATGGAGAGGGAAAGATGACGAGGTTCATTAATGGCCTCAGCTATGGTCTACGTTATAACATGGTTCGAGAGGCCGAGATGTATGCTAGGTTTGAGCAGGTGTTTGATATTGCTAGGCGTTTGGAGCATGTTAGAAGGCTTGAACGAGAGGCGCGAGACGCCAAGAGGCCTTGTGGTTCAGTTGGTTTTCTTGATGGATCGTTTGGAGGCTAGCAACATCACAGTAGAGGTCGTACTTTTATGCCCACTTAGGCAGCTCGTCAGATTCCTCATGGTTAATCTATTAGTCACAGTTCATATAGTGCTTGCCCAGTTCAGTGTTCATTTAGTGCGTTGTCAGCACTGAGTTCTTACCATGTTCCATCTGCTCAGGCTTCCACATACAACTATTCGGGTTATCAGGGTCAACAACCTCGTAAGGGGAATAGTTGTTTCGTGTGTGGAGTCTTAAGTCATCTCAAGAGGGATTGCCACAGAATTCTGAGTAGAGTCCCACATCAAAGCACACAACCACAAATAGCTACACCACCAGCACAACCCGCTAGGGATATGGGTTAGTTAGTTTGAGCTCGCCTTAGAGGGGGAGGTCAGTCTAGCTCGTTACTATGCATTTCCCGCCAGTCCAGAGGCAGTTGCTTCCGATGCCGTGATCACATATTTTTTCTAGTGTGCCACAGGGATGCTTCAGATTTATTTGAACCTGGTTCCACTTACTCTTATGTGTCATTCTATTTTGCTCGTTATTTGGATATGTCTCGTGATTCTTTAGATATGCATGTTCATGTATCTACACTAATGGGTGATTCTATTATGGTGGATCATGTATATCGGTCGAGAGTGGTCACCATTGGGGGTTATGACACTAGAGTTGATCTTTTATTGGTTAGTATAGTTGATATTGAGTTGATTTTAGGTGTGGATTGGCTATCTCTGTACCATGCTATTCTTGATTGACATGCTAAGACCGTGACGTTGGCTATGTCAGGTTTGCCTATATTGGAGTGGAGAGGTTCTCTTGGTCACACTACCAATAGAGTTATTTCATATTTTAAGGCTTAACGGATAATTGAGAAGGGGTGTTTGGTGTATTTGCCCTTCGTGAAGGACATTAGTGTTGATACTCCTACTGTTGAGTTAGCTCCAATAGTAAGGGAGTTTGCAGATGTGTTTCTTGCAGACCTTCCAGGCATGCCACCCGACAGGGATATTGATTTGGTGACGGACACTCAGTCCATTTCTATTCAACTATATCGCATGACACCAATGTAGTTAAAGGAGTTGAAAGAGAAATTACAAGAATTTCTTGAAAAGGGTTTCATCAGTCCTAGTGTATCTCCTTGGGGTACACCAGCACTATTTGTGAAGACGAAAGATGGTTCGATGAGGATGTGCATTGACTACAAGCAATTGAACAAGGTTAATATCAAGAACAATTATCCATTACATCGTATTGATGATTTGTTTGTTCAGCTTCAGAGTTTAAGGGTGTTCTCGAAGATTGACTTGAGATCGGGGTACCAGCAATTAAATATTAGGGATCCAGATATTTTTAAGACTGCCTTTAGGACCCGTTATTGCCACTATGAGTTTTTGGTGATGTCTTTTGGGCTGACTAATGCCCCAACAACTTTCATGCACCTAATGAACAACGTATTTCACCCTTATCCGGATTCCTTCGTTATAGTTTTCATTGATGATATATTGGTGTACTCTTGCAGCCAGGAGGAGCATGAGTAGCACTTGAGGATTATGCTTCAGACTTTGAGGGAGAAGAAGTTACATGCTAAATTCTCCAAGTGTGAGTTTTTGTTAGACTCGGTGGCATTCTTGGGCCGCGTGGTGTCTAGTGAGAGGATTAGGGGGATCCGGAGAAGATTGAGGTAGTTCAGAGTTAGTACAGACCGTCTATTGTACTGAGATCCGAAGTTGTTGATGGCCAATTTTGATCCTCCCTTTTAAAATTAATTTATTTATACTTAATAGTTTACAATAAATATTTTGAAAATGCTTTCAATCAACAACAACTATTTTGACAAAACTAATTTAGTATTAGTAGTTTTGTAATTAATAATTCAATGTTATAATTATGACATGCTTGTTATTTTTAGATTATTAATTAGTTTTATAAAGCATCACATAGGCTTTATATTTTATTTAATGAATTATTTCTTAAATTCTAATTAATTGGATTACTGTGTTAATAATTTGAAATTAATGTTATAATTTAGAAAAATAAAGTATTTTATACATAATTAATTACAATTGTTAGTAATGTATATGGTAGTTATACTTTTACTACACTTAATTGAATGTTATTAAGTTTATTTAATTTAATTATGAAAGGGGTTAAAAACCAAAAGGCTACAGTAGCAAACTTAAGTCTAACTCCCCAAATATCAGGGTCGTTGATCAAATGATCCAACAACCCCAATTTAGTCTCGCCTTTTTAACCCAAAGAATCCCCAAACCCTAAAATCATTTCATCTGAGAATGGTCACCCTTACTTTCCCCTTTCTTCTCCTGCAATCACATCAATCTTCAAAACCTTGCACAATTTTATGCAAGGTCACAAATCGACCATGAAATCATGCCTTTGTCTTCCCTAGCCACGAATCCCCATTTCATAACTTAATTTCAAAATACCTCAAATCTTGAACCCTATCTTAAGAATGCAACTTCAAATCGCTCAAATCCTCTTATGCTCCATCAAATCGGAGCATGAATGTGTTACATTTTGCGCTTTCGTACGTTAAAGTTTCATCGTAAGTTGATCAGCGTAAGCTCGGGAATGAGATTAATTTTGAGGATATAGGTATTTATGTTATTTATAACAAGTTATAAGTAAGTGCCGTGAAGGTTAGAGGGTAAACAAATCAAAGAAAATGAGTTTCGTTGAAGTTTGACAATTTGGGATAAAATACGGTCCAAGCTATAATACCCCGTATTTATGGACTAGTGCCATACAATGTACCGCATGACCATGATAGTAAGGTGTATAAAGTATGTAAATGTGATTAGTATTTTAAGTAATTAACATATTACCTAATTATATGGATAATTGGTTAACTATTGGTTTAGTGGGAGATTAACAAGCTAATTAGAAAATTGTGGATAAGCTTAGTACCTCCCAACGTGGCAGCAAGTAGGGGTTCTTAATCAAGCCTAATATTGACTAGGTGAGTTATGGGGCTAGGTGGCATATTTAGGGAATTTTTTGGTTAAGTCGTCACATAAAGTGGTGCCCACACCCACTATGATAAAGACACCTCCCTATATCATTAAAGGGAAATGTATATACTTTCTAGTAACGGATGGAAATTGTCAAAAAGGAATTCTTATGAACTCCTACAATGCTATAGCAGTGTGAGTTGCAAATTCTAAGGGAGCCCGATATAACTTTTCTCAAGAATATCATACGGATATTTTCCTACTTCGATCTCGCTGTTACGTGTTTTGTCGCGATTGACGTGTGTTAGAGGGATTATTAAGAGAATCGTCTCAGGTACGTTAAGGCTATCCTTTCTTTCATTTTGGCATGATCCATACGATACAAACGAAATGAGAAAACGCACACCTTTCATAAATGCCTCTATTCATATAAACACCAGGAGTGCCTTTGTTGTTGATTCTCCATGTGTCTTATTATTATATCGTATGTTCATGGGTTTTAGAAAATACGTAAGATGATAAAGTTATTTCGTGATATTACCAGAAGGCATATCGCTCGTATGATATCCCGAGAGATCTTATTGACTTACTTCATTATGCATTGCATTTATTTATACATGTACATTGACCCATGACCAGATGGAGTTACATACGCGTATATATATGTATATGGGGTATGGAGAAAGGTTACATATTTATATATGCACCACCACCTGATCAGTTGGTATATGTTGCTGATTTCGCCCACAGAGGCCGAGATGATATGATGGGATGCCCTCACAGGCTTGATGATGTTATGTACACATATACCTATGCATGATACAACATTTATACGCACATGCATGACTTTATAAATATTTCAGGATTCACAAGTTGTTTAGACTTACAGGCGGATTCCTTTACTCCATCTTTCTTTTATGTATTGATTTTCATGCCTTACATACTCGGTACATTATTCGTACTGACGCCCTTATTTCCTGGGGCATGCGTTTCATGCTCGCAGGTTCAGGTAGATAGGCTGACGGTCCCCCTTTTTAGGATCCTTGATCATCGAGAGTTGGTGTGCTCCACTTGATCCGGAGCTATTATTAGTTTTAATACGCTATTTTCGTATGTAGATATGGGTACGACGGGCCCCAGTCCCATCAGTTATATAGTTGTACACTCTATTAGAGGTCTATAGATAGTCATGTATAGTTGGATAGTATGTGGCCTTGCCGTCTTCTAGTTTTGGATATATAGTTATCTATAGCAGCCTTGTTGGCTCGCTCTACCATATTCCGTATGTATATGTATATATGTCTTTTGGACATGTTTTCCTCACGTATGTTATTCACGTGATTCAACAATTTATTGATAGATGTTATTAATAACCTACCCTTAATTCATGTTTATATATTAGACGCATGCTTATGGGTGTTCAATATATAGGACTCAGGCACTCGTCATGGCCCATTGGTTTGGGTCGTGACAAAAGTGGTGTCATAGCAGTTTATTCCTAGGGTTGTCTACAGACCGTGTCTAGTAGAGTCTTGTTTATGAGTGTGTTGTGCACCACATTTATAAACAGGGGGCTACAGGATATATAGGATGTTATCCTCCTTTCTTATCTTAGATCGTGCAATATAAGGATTCATTTTCCTAATGATATGTTATATTTTCAGCAATGCCTCTGAAGGCTTCTGCTGCCCAGAAAGTCAAGTCCATGGCTAATGAGACTACTAGTCGAGTGCCACGAGTTACCAGGGCTCGGGAAGAGTCTTATAGTGAGATTCCATCTCGGATTTGACATACCCCGCCCTCTCCAGAGGAGCTCTGAGGGGCACCAGCTCCAGCGCCTGCCCCTGTATACTCAGCTCCTCATCCAGATACACTAGGTCAGGAGATAAGAGATGTTATTCATCTATTGACTCGATTAGTAGCCACACAATCCCGGTGTCAGGAAGTAGGTATTGGTCATGCGGATAGGGCCATCAGTGCAAGAGTTCGTGCTTTCATTAATTTGGACCCTCTGGTATTCACTAGAGCATATCCAAACGAGGACCCTCAGGTATTTATCGATAAGACGCAGTGGACTTTGAGGGTAATGAAGGCCACTGTGACTGAGTCAGTTGAGCTAGCTTCCTATAGACTTCGGGATGTCGCAGTTGATTCGTACGAGTCTTGGGAGTTGTCCAGAGGTGAGGATGCCCCTCCAGTGGTATGGGAGGAGTTTACAAAGGCTTTTCTTTGTCATTATCTGCCACCATAGCTTACACGAGCAAGAGTTGATAGATACTTGACCCTTCGACAAGGTAATATGAGTGTTCGAGAGTTCAACCTTCAGTTTGATTGTTTGGCTAGGTATGCTTCCATGATTGTAGCTAAGATGGAGGATCGGGTTCATCGGTTCGTGATGGGATTGGAGCCGCACCTGCTTAATGACTGTATGTCATTCTCACTTCAGCCAGGTTTGGATATTTCTCGTATTCAGGCATACGCTCAGGGTGTAGAGGAGCGTAAGCAGAAGCAGAGGGATGATCGTGAGCATGATATGGGCCATAGTAAGAGAGCGAGATCTTCGGGTCCTTCTGGTGAGTTTTGAGGTGGTTAGAGACAACAATAGCCAAGGTATCCAGCCCAGCCATCGGCTAGCACACCACCTCAGTTTGCCGGTAGGAGATTTGATCGTTCAACATCTTCAGGGCCAAGTTAGAATTCCAGGGCCTCAAGTTCTCAGTATAGGGTTGAGTCAAGCCAGATAAGGCCGCCCTTGCCATGGTGAGCTCAGTGTGGTAAGTAGCATGTCGGGTAGTGCCTGATGGGGTTTGGTGTTTATTATACTTGTGGTTATCTAGGCCACGTTATGAGAGATTGTCCGACGAGAGGTGGTGCAGGTATAGTTCAGCCAACGGGATCTGTAGCTAGTTCGTCATCATCAGTATGCCCCCTGGGCAAGGTTCACAAGCACCAATTGGTCGTGGTAGAGGTAGAGGTGAAACATCTAGCTCGAGCGGTCCTCAGAACCTCATTTATGCATTAGCAGGTTGACAGGATCATGAGTCGTCACATTATGTTGTTACAGGTATATTATCAGTCTTATCATATGATGTATATGCATTGATTGATCTAGGTTCCACCTTATCATGTGTCACTCCGTTGGTTGCTAGTAAGTTTGGGATAGAACCTGAGTTGGTTAAACCTTTTGAGGTGTCCACATCTGTTGGGGAACCAGTGATAGCTAGGCGAGTATATCGAGATTGAATAGTAGTAGTGATCTATAGTAGTAGACCTAATTGAGTTAGATATGGTAGAATTTCATGTTATAATGGGTATGGATTGGTTGGCTTCTTGTTATGACAACGTTGATTGTAGATCAAAGATGGTTCGACTCCAATTCCCAAGGGAGCCTGTTTTGGAGTGGAAAGGTAATACGACATCGCCGAGAGGTAGATTTATTTCCTATCTCAAGGCAAGGAAGATGATCATAAATGGCTATATTTATCACTTAGTTCGAGTAAAGGATGTGAAAGTAGAGTCACCAACCGTTCAATCTATCCATGTGGTTAATGAGTTTCCCGATGAGCTTCCAGGTCTTCCACCAGAGCGAGAAATTGAGTTTGCTATTGACATATTACCAGATACTCAACCAATAACTATTCCTCCCTATAGAATGGCACCTGCAGAGCTGAGAGAGTTTACGGAACAACAAAGGGACTTGCTTGAAAAAGGTTTCATCAGACCTTGTACATCACCGTGTGGAGCACCTGTGTTATTTGTGACGAAGAAAGATGGTTCCTTGCGGATGTGTATTAATTATAGACAGTTGAATAAGGCGACGAGCAAGAATAAGTATCCGCTCTCGAGGATTGATGATTTACTTGATCAGTTGCAAGGTGCCAAGTGTTTCTCAAAGATAGACTTGAGGTCCGTGTACCATCACGTAAGAGTGAAGGAGAAAAATATTCTGAAGACAGCATTCAGGACCAGATACGGGCACTTTGAGTTTCGTGTTATGTCTTTCGGTTTGACCAATGCCCCATCAGTATTCATGGACTTGATGAACCGTGTGTTGAGACCCTTTCTAGATCTGTCCTTGATTGTATTTATCGATGATATATTGGTTTATTACCGTTCAGAGGCTGAGCATGTAGATCATTTGCGTATGGTGCTCACAGTTCTACAAAAAGAGAAGTCGTACGCAAAACTCTCTAAATGTGAATTCTGGTTGAATTCTGTAGCTTTCCTTGGGCATATTATTTCAGGTGAGGGTATCTGGGTTGATACCCAAAAGATTGAGGCACTGAAGACTTGACATAGACTATGACATCGACGAAGGTTCGTAGCTTCCTCGGTTTGGCAGGTTATTATAGGAGATCCGTAAAGGGATTTTCTTCTCTTTCATCACCATTGACAAAGTTGACTCAGAAGGGAGCTAAGTTTCAGTGGACTGATGCTTGTGAATGGAGTTTTTAGGCATTGAAGGACAGATTAACTTCAGCACCGGTTCTAACACTCCCAGAGGGAACCGATGGTTATGCTATCCGTTGTGATGCTTCGGGCATTTGATTGGGTTGTGTACTGATGCATCATGCTAAGGCTGTAGCTTACGCTTCTAGACAACTAAAAAAGCACAAGAAGAATTACCCGACCCACGATTTAGAGTTAGCCGGTAATTCATGCACCAAAGATGTGGAAGCACTATTTGTATGGTATTCATGTTGATATCTATACGGATCATTAGAGTCTTCAGTATATCTTGAAGCAAAAGGAATTAAATTTACGTCAGAGGAGATGGTTGGAGCTACTAAAAGACTATGATATTGATATTTTATACCATCCAAGGAAGGCGAATATAGTAGTCGACGCCCTCAGTCGTAGATCTATGGGTAGCCTGTCATATTTATAGCCAGAGAAGAGGGGGATAGCCCATGAGATTCATCAGCTAGTTAGTCTTGGAGTTCGATTACTAGACTCAGGTGATACCGGAGTTACTATTAAGGACACGACAACATCCTCTTTAGTAACTGAAGTGAAAGAATGCCAGTATGAAGATCTTGTGTTAGCCCATTATAGGGATAAAACCCCTTAGAAGGAGAAGACACCATTTGAGATTACAGGAGATGGGGTCCTCAGATATCAAGGACGATTATGTGTCCCTAATGTTGCAGGGCTGCGCTGGCAGGTTATGGGAGAAACTCACTATTCTCGTTATTCTGTTCATCCATGAGCAACAAAGATGTATCATGATATCAGGGAAGTATATTGGTGGGACAGAATGAAAAAGGATATAACGGAGTTTGTTTCTTAGTGCCCTAACTGTCAGTAGGTTAAGATTAAGCATCAAAAACCCGGTGGATTATTGCAGGCTATAGAGATTCCGACTTGGAAGTAGGAAGTAATTAATATGGATTTCATCATAAGCTTACCTCCTACCCAACGTAAGTTCGATTCTATATGGGTGATTGTTGATAGACTTACAAAATCAGCCTATTTTCTACCTGTTAGGACTACATATTCTAAAGAGGATTATGCAAGGCTTTATATTAAGGAGATAGTACGACTTCATGGTGTCCCTATATCTATTATCTCGGATAGAGGTGCTCAGTTTACAGCTAATTTCTAGGGTCCTTCCAAAAACGATTGGGGACTCAGGTAAGTCTTAGTACAGTATTTCATCCCCAAACAGACGGACATGCTGGGCGTACCATTCAAACACTTGAGGATATGTTACAGGCTTGTGTGATAGACTTCAAAGGTAGTTGGGATGATCATTTGTCGCTTATTGATTTCGCGTATAATAATAGCTATCATTCCAGTATTCAGATGGCTCCATACGAAGCTCTTTACGGACGGAAGTGTAGGTCACCAATAGGATGGTTAGATGTTGGGGAAACTAAGTTAGTAGGACTAGAGTTGTTACAACAAGCAATCGAGAAAATTAAGCTTATACAGGAAAGGCTATTAGTAGCTCAAAGCTGTCAGAAGTCTTATGTGGATAATCGATAACGAGACTTGGAGTTTCATGTTGACGACTGGGTATTCCTAAAGGTATCACTGATGAAAGGTGTTATGAGGTTCTGTAAGAAAGAAAAACTTAGCCCTTGGTACGTTGGACCATATAAGATCATATGCAAGGTAGGCCAGGTAGCATATGAGTTAGACTTGCTTTCTAACTTGGAGTCTGTACATCCAGTCTTTCATGTGTCTGTGCTCTGTAAGTGTATCAGAGATCCTTTTAGAGTCGTGTTTGTTGACGATGTTCAGGTCACAAGGTAGCTATCATATGAGGAAACTCTCATTGCTATACTAGAGATATATGTTCAGAGATTGAGGACTAAAGATGTAGCTTCGGTGAAAGTACTTTGGAGAAGCAATAAAGTGGAAGAAATGACTTGGGAAGCCGAAGAAGACATGAAGTCTAGGTATCCTCATTTGTTTCCTCTTCCAGAGGAGGATCAGACTGAGGCATCACAACCTTAAGGTGCGTGTATGGATTCTTGTGTTAGTTATTGTCATTGGTCGTGTGAGGCCATTGTCGCTATTGATGAATATGGCCCTGTATGGCCTTGTATTAGTTGTTTTGTTGTGTGGCAGGTTGGTAGTAAGTAGTTCAGTTTACAGAAGAGACTCTGGCAATATTTTCGCAAGTCTCTAAGAGTTAACATTCGAGGACGAATGTTTCTAAGGGGGGAAGGATGTTACATTTTGCGTTTTCATACATTGAAGTTTCATCGTAAGTTGATCAATGTAAGCTCGGGAATGAGATTAATTTTGAGGATATAGGTATTTATGTTATTTATAACAAGTGATAAGTAAGTGTTGTGAAGGTTATAGGATAAACAAATCGAAGAAAATAAGTTTCGTTGAAGTCTGACAATTTGGGATAAAATACGGTCCAAGCTAGAATACCCCATATTTATGGACTAATGCAATACAATGTACCACATGACCATGATAGTAAGGTGTATAAAGTATGTAAAGGTGATTAGTATTTTAAGTAATTAAGATATTACCTAATTATTTGGATAATTGGTTAATTATTGGTTTAGTGGGAGATTAACAAGCTAATTAGAAAATTATGGATAAGTTTAATACCTCCCAATGTGGAAGCAAGTAGGGATTCTTAATCAAGCCTAAAATTGACTAGGTGCGTTATGGGGCTAGGCGGCATATTTAGCGAATTCTTTGACTAAGTCATCACATAAAGTGGGGCCCACACCCACTATGATAAAGACACCTCCCTATATCATTAAAGGGAAATGTATATGCTTGCTAGTAACAGATGGAAATTGTCAAAAAGGAATTCTTATGAACCCCTACAATGCTATAGCAACGTGAGTTGCAAATTCTAAGGGAGCCCGATATAACCTTTCTCAAGAATATCATACAGATATTTCCCTAGTTCGATCTCGCTGTTACATGTTTTGTCACGATTGACGTGTGTTAGAGGGATTGTCAAGAGAATTGGCTCAGGTATGTTAAGGCTATACCTTCTTTCATTTTGGCATGATCCATAAGATACAAACGAAGCGAGCAAACGCACAACTTTCATAAATGCCTCTATTTATAGAAACACTAGGGGTGCCTATGTTGTTGATTCTCCATGGGTCTTATTATTATATCGTATGTTCATGGGTTTTAGAAAATACGTAAGCTGATAAAGTTATTTCGTGATATTACCCGAAGGCATATTGATCGTATGACATCCCGAGAGATCTTATTGACTTATTTCATTATGCATTGCATTCATTTATATATGTACATTGAACCATGACCAGATGACATTATATACACGTATATATATATATATATATATATATATATATATATATATATATATATATATATATATGGGGTATGGAAAAAGGTTACGGCGATATATACATACCACCACCTGATCAGTTGGTATACGTTGATGATTTCGCCCATAGAGGCCGAGATAATATGATTGGATGCCCTTAGAGGCTTGATGATATTATGTACACATATACCTATGCATGTTATGACATTTATACACACATGAATGTCTTTATAAATATTTCATGATTCATAAAGTTATTTAGACTTACAGGCGGATTACTTTACTCCATGTTTCTTTTATGTCTTTTATGTACTGATTTTCATGCCATACATACTCGGTACATTATTTGTACTGATGCCTCTATTTCCTTGGGCATGCGTTTCATGTCCGCAGGTTCAGGTAGACAGGCTGACAACCCCCCTTTTTATGATCCTTGATCAGCGAGAGTTGGTGTGCTCCACTTGATCAATAGCTGTTATTAGTTTTTCTACGCTATTTTTATATGTAGATATGTACGACGGAGCCTTGTCCCGTCCTATATATAGTTTTACACTCTATTAGAGGTCTGTAGACAGTCATGTATAGTTAGATAGTATATGGCCTTGTCGGCTCGCCCTACCGTATTCCACATGTATATGTATATGTCTTTTGGACATGTGTTCCTCACGTATGTTATTCATGTGATTCAGTAGTTTATTGACAGATGTTATTAATGACCAACTCTTAATTGATGTTTATATCTTAGCCGCATGCTTAGGGGTGTTTGACATATAGGACTCAGGCACTCGTCATGGAACATTGGTTTGGGTCATGACAACATGGAGCTTTCAGAGATTCATTATGCAGATTCTTTACCCAGAGGTCAAATGGTGACCTCTGGGTTTTAGGTTTTGTCCGATGGTTATTTTCCTTTAACGGTTGTTTCCTCCTCTCAGGTAAACCACTTCATCATTTTCCCTCTGTTCGTCTCTGATTCCACTCAATCATGCTCACATCATCAATACTCTGTCATCTTCCACTATCTAATTTGAATTTGTTGAACCTAAGACAAACTAAGCCATTCTCATTCATTGCATATCATATCCCAGTCTCTAATATCATTTGTCTCACATCATGTTATCATTGTTTCAGCCGATTGGCATGGGACTTGTGAGGCCGAGAGGCTGGAGAGATTGATGACTGAGTGAAGCCAAGGGCCTGATTGTGAGGATGTTTATGGGATCGAGTTGTGCCACAGCATGCTTTATTGATTTATGCTATGATTGTCTTATATTAGCGCTTGGGCTGGATCCGCTACTCCGAAGTATGCACACCCACAGTGAGCGCAGGTACCTACTGAGTGCGAGTGCCGAGTGCGAGTGCCAAGCACGAGTATTGAATGATTGGGAAGATTGAGAAAATGTAAGGACTGAGTGACTAGGAGGACTGAGCGACTTGATACTCTGAGTGTATGCATAAGGTTTTATCACTGCGTTGCATTGCATTTGACATGCACACTTGACATACAAGCAAAGAAATGCATTTTCCTCATGCTGTACGGTATTGCGTTATTCATGACTTCACATACTAATTGATATATAGGCATAGAGATGTACTTTCCTCATTCCATCTGATAATAAAACATCTTACCTGTTGTTGAAAGTTTTTGGGAAAAATCACAGTTTTCAGATTCACATATATTTTGGTGATTTCAGTGAAAGATTTCGGGTTTACTGTTATACTTGAAAAACATGCCTATTTTCCGGAACTGTGAATGAGCTAAGCATTATATCTTTGAGTTATTACTTGTAATGCTTTAGTTATATTGTGATGAGTTGTTCCTGGCTGTTGGTGTTGGACTCTGACCTCTGTCCAAGATCGTCACTGCTTTCAACCTAAGGTTAGGTTTGTTACTTATTGAGTACATGGGGTCGGTTATACTCATACTACACTTATGCACCTTGCGTGCAGATTTGGATGTTGATGTTGATGTGTATGGCGGGAGCTGGCATTGAAGATGTACCTGCGTTCCAGTCATAGCTGCCGCTCAAGGTGGCCTCCATATGTAAGCAACAAATGCATGCGAGCAAGTTCATATTGTAGTGTAATGACCCGGCCGATCATTTTGAGTATTATAACCATGTTTCCCCATTTACTGCTTAATTTATGCTTTACAACCTCGGAATTGACTTAAGTAGGAAAAGTTAGAAACTTAAGTTGGAAAAGTTGAAAACTTAGTTGAAAACTTAAGTTAGAAAAGTTGACCAGATATTGACTTATGTGTAAACGACCTTGGAATTGAATTTTGATGATTCCAATAGACCCGTATGGTGATTTTGGGCTTAAGAGCATGTCCGGAAAAGTTTTTGGAGGTCCGTAGTGGAATAAGGCTTGAAATGGCAAAAGTCGAATTTTCGGAAAGTTTGAGAGGGGGGTTGAATTTTTGATATCGGGGTTGAAATCCGATTATGAAACTTTTAATAGGTATGTTATGTCATTTATGACTTGTGTGCAAAATTTGAAGTCAATCGGACTTGATTTGATAGGTTCCGGCGTCATTTATGGAAACTTGAAATTTCAGAAGTTTATTAGGGTTGAATTGGGATATGATTCATGGTTTTAGCCATGTTTGAGGTAATGTGAGGGTTCGACTAAGTTCGTATGATATTATGGTACTTGACGGTATGTTTGGTTGAGATCCCGGGGGCCTCGGGTGAGTTTCAGGAGGTTAACAAATCATTTTTGGACTTGGCATGTTGGCTAAAGATTGTTGGTGTGTTTTTTTGGTTTCCTTCTTCGCGTTCACGAGTGGACCCTCGCGTTCGCGAAGAAGAATTTGAGGCAGGAAAGATTATCCCTTCGCGTTCGCGAAGGGTCTCGCGTTCGCGAGGGGTCTCGCGTTCGCGAAGAGGATCTGGTTTATTTATTGCGTTCGCGATTGGGTATCTCGTTCGTGAAGGGGAAAAATAGTGGGCATGGGTTTTTGCCTTCGCGTTCGCAAAGAGGAGCTCGCGTTCTAGAAGAAGAGCTCGGTGAAGCATCGCGTTCGCGAGTAGTGTCTCACATTCGCGAAGAGCAATGTTGGGCAGCACGATTTTGTGCTTCACGAACGCGAGGGACATGTCACGTTCGCGAAGAAGAGAGGTTTGGACAGAAAGTTTAAGTTCTGCATTTTCCATTTTTGACGGATTGGAGCTCGGAAAGAGTCAATTTTTGGGAGATTTTCAAAGAAAACAATGGGGTAAGTGTTCTTAACTCATTATTGGTCAAATTACCCGAATCCATGATTGTTTTTATCATTTAATGGGTGAATTAAGTTGAACATTCTAGAAAACCCTCTCGGTTTAATTTGAAGAATTGGGGTTTAGTTGAGGTCGGATTTTTGTAAACTTGGTATGGTTAGACTTGTGGTTGAATGGGCTTTCGGATTTTCTTACTTTTATCGAATTCCGAGACGTGGGCCCTACGGGCAATTTTTGAGCTAAAATTCGGATTTTGATGGAAAATTAGTATTTTTTATGGAATTAATTCCAATAAATTTTATTGACTGAATCAAATTATTTGTGGCTAGATTCGAGGCGTTTGGAGGCCAATTCACGAGGCAAAGGCATAGCAGAATAAAGAATTACACGGTTTGAGGTATGTAACAGTTTTAAATCTGGTCATAGGGGTATGAAACCCCAGATTATTGTATTATGTGAATATTTTGGAGGTGACACACATGCTAGGTGACATGCATATGGGAGTGCACCGTGGGAATTTGGACTTGGTCCATTCCGTGAAACTGGAAAGTTGAATAAGCTTGTTGTTAGCTACGTTCCATTTATGTGCTATAGAAATTTGAAAGTGAATCATGTTAGAAATCATGTTTAGACTATATGATAGTACTGTTTTGAGTAGGCGGAACTAGCTCAAGCACCAGTTGCACCTATTATGATCACAGGCCTTCAGGAGACTTTGGCCAGATATTGACAGTTTACATGGGTCTTGCTCAGGTGTTTTCGGCTCAGGCCGCACCTGCCACTTCTCAGGCCGAGGGAGGTCCTCATTCCTCTATTTCCCGTACCCCGAACCAGGTAGTACAGGGACTTCATATACCGGGGGCACTTCCAGCTCAGCCGGTTGCAGCTTCTCAGGCCTTGGTAGTTCCTGTTATGGAAGATGATGAGCAGAGGAGACTTGATAGATTTGAGTGGCTTCAACCTCCACCATTTAACGGTGTTGAATCAGAGGATGCTCAGGGTTTTCTGGATAAGTGTCAACGGATGCTTCGGACAATGGGTATTCTGGAGACCAGTGGAGTCTCGTTTACTACTTTTCAATTATCTGAGGCTGCCTTCAGATGGTGGGAAGCTTACAAGATGTGTAGGCCAGTCAGCGCAGCACCTCTTACCTGGCAGTAGTTCTTCGGTCTATTCTTGGAGAAGTTCGTGCCTCAGTCCCACAGAGAGGAGCTGTGCAGGCAGTTCGAGCAGCTTTGTCAGGGTGATATGTCTGTGATGCAGTATGAGATGAGATTTTCAGAGTTGGCCCGTCATGCTATCTGGTTGGTTCCAACATACACGGAGAGGATCGGGAGGTTCATAGATGACCTAACTTTTCAGTTGTGATTAATCATGACTAAAGAGAGTGTTTGGTGCTACTTTTGATGAGGTTGTCGTCATTGCTCGTCAGAATGTGATGGTTTGCAACCAGGAGCGGGTTGAGAGGGAGGCTAAGAGGCCTCGTGGTTCAGGTGATTTCAGCTGTGTTTCTTCAGGGGGTCAGTTTTACCGCGGTATGGGTCGTTCTTACAGACACGCTCAGACGACTTGTCCAGCTCATCGTGGTGCATTAGCTAGTCATAGTTCTTATAGTGTTCACTCACGCCAGCCTTTATTCAGTGCACTACCAGCACAGAGTTCTCATTATGCCTCGTCTGCTCAAGCTTCTACAGGTAATTCATCAGGTTATTAGGAGTAGCAGTTCGTCAGAGGAGGGGTTATTTCGAATGCGGTGAATTTGGTCATTACAAGAGAGATTGTCCTAGGCTGTTGAGTAGGGATCCATAACAGAGTTCTCGATCGGGGGCACCAGCACCAGCAGTTACCCCACCCGCCCAGCCAGCTCGGGGTGGGGCTCAGTTAGCTAGGGGTCGCCCAAGAGGGGGAGGCCGATCAGGTAGTGGTCAGGCCCGATTCTATGCTTTTCCTGCCAGGCCAGATGTTTGTCTCAGTGTGCCACAGGGAAGCTTCTATATTATTTTACCCTGGTTCTACTTATTCGTATGTATCATCGTACTTTACTCATTATCTGGATATGGCCCGTGAGTCCTTAGTTTCACCTGTTCGTGTATCTATGCCGGTGGGCGATACTATTATTATAGACCGTATATATCGGTCTTGTGTGGAAACTATTGGGTGACTGGAGACTAGAGTTTATCTCTTACTGCTCAGTATGGTTGCTTTTGATGTAATTCTGGGTTGGATTGGTTATCTCCATGTTATGTTATTCTGGAGTGTCATGCAAAAATCGTGACATTAGCAATGTCGGGGTTGCCGAAGGTCGAATGGAGAGGTTCTCTAGATCATGTACCCATCAGGGTAATTTCTTATTTGAAGGCCCAACGTATGGTTGGGAAGGGGTGTTTGTCATATTTGGCTTTTGTGAGATATGTCGATACAGATACTCCTACTACTGATTCAGTATCGGTGGTGAGAGACTTTTCGGATGTATTTCCTGCAGACTTGCAGGGTATGCCGCCCGATAGGGATATTAATTTCGGTATTGACTTGGTGTCGTCCACTCAGCCCATTTATATTCCTCCATATCGTATGGCACCAGCTGAATTAAAAGAATTAAAAGAGCAACTTCAGGAACTTCTTAATAAGGGGTTTATTAGGCATAGTGTGTCACCTTGGGGTGCACCAGTTTTGTTTGTGAAAAAAAAAGATGGTACTATGCGAATATGTATCGATTACAGGCAGTTGAACAAAGTTACAATCAAGAATAAGTATCCTTTGCCGCGTATTGTTGATTTATTTGACCAACTTCAGGATGCGAGGGTATTCTCCAAAATTTATTTGAGATCGGGGCAGCACTAGCTGAAAATTCGGGATTCGGATATTCTAAAAATGACATTCAGGACTCGTTATGGTCACTATGAAATTCTTGTGATGTCATTTGGGCTAACCAATGCCCCGACAACATTTATGCACCTGATGAATAGCGTATTCTAGTTGTATCTTGATTCATTTGTCGTGGTATTTATTGATGATATCCTGGTGTACTCATGTAGCCAGGAGGAACATGCACAACACTTGAGTATTGTGTTGCACAGGCTAAGAGAGGAGAAATTATATTCCAAATTCTCTAAATGTGAATTCTGGCTTAGTTCGGTGGCATTCTTGGGACACATAATGTCCAATGAAGGGATTAAGGTGGATCCGAAGAAAATAGAGGCAGTTCAGAGTTGGCCCAGACCATCTTTAGCTACTGAGATTCGGAGTTTTATCAGCTTGGCCAGTTATTATCGTCACTTTGTGGAGGGTTTCTCGTCTATTGTAGCGTCTATGACTAAATTAACCCAGAATGGTGGTTCGTTCAGGTGGTCGGATGAATGTGAAGAGATATTTCAGAAGCTCAAGATAGCTTTGACTACAGCTCTAGTATTGGTGTTACCTACAGGTTCAGGGTCTTATACTGTATATTGTAACGCGTCACGTATTGGTCTCGGCGCAGTGCTTATGCAAGATAGTAGGGTTATTACCTATGCGTCCAGACAGTTAAGGATACTTGAGAAGAATTATCCGGTCCACGACCTTGAGTTAGCATCTATTATTCATGCCTTGAATATTTGGCGGCATTATTTGTACTGGGTCCATTGTGAGATTTACACTGATCATCGGAGTCTACAGCATTTGTTTAAACAGAAGGATCTTAATTTGCGGCAGCGAAGGTGGTTGGAGTTGCTTAAGGATTATGATATCACAATTCTCTATCATCCCGAAAAGGCCAGTGTGGTGGCCGATGCCCTGAGTCGTAAGGTGGAGAGTTTGGGCAGCTTAGCATATTTACCAGTAGTAGAGAGGCCTTTAGCCTTGGATGTTCAAGCCTTGGCCAACTAGTTTGTTAGATTGGATATTTCAGAGCCGAGTCGAGTTTTGGCTTGTGTGGTTTCTCGGTCTTCTCTTCATGATCGTATCAGAGAGCACCAGTATGATAATCCATATCTTATTGTCCTTAAGGACACGGTTCAACATGGTGATGCCAAGGAAGTCACTATTGGGGATGACGGTATATTACTAATGCAGGGAAGGCTATGTGTGCCTAATATAGATGGTTTGCGTGAGTTGATTCTCCAGGAAGCTCACAGTTTGCGGTTCTCCATTCATCCAGGTGCCGCAAAGATGTATCAGGACTTGAGACAACACTATTGGTAGAGGAAAATGAAGAAAGATATAGTTGGGTTTGTAGCTCGTTGTTTAAATTGTCAACAGGTGAAGTACGAACATCAGAGACCGGGCGGATTACTTCAGAGACTTGAAATTCCGGAGTAGTAATGGGAGCGTATTACCATGGACTTCGTAGTTGGGCTCCGACGGACTTTGAGGAAGTTTGATGATGTTTGGGTGATTATGGATCGATTAACTAAATTTGCGCATTTTATTCCAGTTGGTACTAATCACTATTCGGAGCGGTTGGCTGAGATTTATATCCGAGAGATTGTTCACCTACATGGTGTGTTAGTGTCCATCATATCAGATCAGGGCACGCAGTTTATGACATAGTTTTGGAGAGCAGTGCAGCGATAATTTGGCACACAGGTTCAATTGAGTACAACATTTCACCGTTAGACGGACGGACCATCCGAGCACACTATTCAGATATTGGAGGATATGCTACGCGCTTGTCATTGATTTTGGAGGTTCTTGGGATCAATTTCTAACACTCGAGGAGTTTGCTTACAATAACAGCTACTAGTCGAGTATTCATATGGCTCCGTTTGAGGATTTGTATGGGATACAGTGTCGGTCTCCACTGGGTTGGTTTGAGACGGGCAAGACTAGACTATTGGGTACTGATTTGGTTCAGGATGCTTTGGAGAAGGTTAAATTGATTCAGGAGTGGCTTCGCACGGTGCAGTCTAGACAGAAGAGTTATGCCAAATGGAAGGTCCGTGATGTTTCTTACATGGTTGGGGAGAAGGTTATGCTCAAGATTTCACCCATGAAGGGTGTGTTGAGGTTCGGGAAGAAGGACAAGTTGAGCCCTCGTTATATTGGTCCTTTTGAGATACTTAAGCAACTTGGAGAGGTGGCCTATGAATTTGCCTTGACACCTAGTCTATCAAGTGTTCATCTAGTGTTCCATGTGTCCATGCTCCAAAAGTATGTCGGGGATCCGTCTCATATTTTGGATTTCAATATAGTGCAACTGGACGATAATTTAACTTATGATGTGGAGTCGTTGGCTATTTTAGACAGGCAGGTTCGAAAACTGAGTTCAAAGAACATAGCATCAATGAAGGTACAGTGGAGAGGCCAGCCATTCGGAGAAGCTACTTGGGAGATTGAGCAGGAGATGCAGAGCAAATATCCACACATATTTGAGACTCCAGGTATGATTCTAAACCCGTTCGAGGACGAACATTTGTTTAAGAGGGGGAGAATGTAACGACCCGACCGGTTGTTTTGAGTATTATAACCTCGTTTCCCCATTTACTACTCAATTTATGCTTTACGATTGTTTTATGACTTACCGAGTGAGTTGGTTCGGGTCCAGAAGGATTTCAGCGTGAATTGAAACACTTAGTCTCTTAGTTGAAAACTTAAGTTGGAAAAGTTAACCGGGTATTGACTTATGTGTAAACAACCTCGAAATTGAATTCTGATGATTCCAATAGCTCTGTATGGTGATTTTAGACTTACGAGCGTGTCCAGAAAATTATTTGGAGGTCCGTAGTGGAATTAGGCTTGAAATGGCGAAAGCCAAATTTTTTGGGAAGTTTAACCGGTGGTTGACTTTGATATCGGGGTCAAAATTTGGTTCTGGAAATTTTAGTAGGTCCATTATGTCATTTATGACTTGTGTGCAAAATTTGGGGTTAATCGGACTTCATTTGATAGGTTCTAGCGTCGTTTGTGGAAACTTGAAATTTCAAAGTTCATTAGGCTTGAATTGGGGTATGATTTGTGATTTAGCATTGTTTGAGGTAATTTGAGGGTTAGACTAAGTTCGTATGATGTTATGGGACTTGATGGTATATTTGGTTGAGGTCCCGGGGGTCTCGGGTGAGTTTCGGGAGGTTAACGGATCATATTTGGACTTGGCATGTTGGCTGAAGACTGCTGGTGTATTTTTCTAGATTCCTTCTTCGCGTTCGCGAAAGGGAATTTGAGGCAGGCAAGATTTTCCCTTCGCATTCGCGAGGGGGTCTCGCATTCGTGAAGAGGAGCTGTGTTGTTCATCCTGTTCGCGATTGGGTACCGCATTCGCGAAGGGAAAAAATAGTGGGCAAGGGTTTTTTCCTTCACATTCGCGAAGAGGAGCTCGCGCTCTAGAATAAGAGCTCGGTAAAGCATCGCATTCGTGAGCAGTGTCTTACGTTTGCGAAGAGTAATATTGGGCAGCCCGATTTCGTGCTTCGCGAACGCGAGGAACCTGTCACGTTAGCGAAGAAGAGAGGTCTGGACAGAAAGTTTAAGTTGTGAAAATGGGACTTCGTCCCATTTTCTATTTTTGACGGATTGGAGCTCGGAAAGAGGCGAGTATTTGGAGATTTTACGCGGAAAACAACGGAGTAAGTGTTCTTAACTCATTATTTGTCAAATTACCCGAATCTATGGTTGTTTTTATCATTTAATGGGTGAATTAAGTTGAACATTTTGGAAAACCCTCTCGGTTAATTTAAAGAATTGAGGGTCGAGTTGAGGTCGAAATTTGGTAAAATTGGTATGGTTAGACTCGTGGTTGAATGGGCTTTCGGATTTTGTAACTTTTATTGAGTTCCGAGACGTGGTCCCCACGATCGATTTTTGAGCTAAAATTCAGATTTTGGTGGAAAATTAGTATTTTCTTATGGAATTAATTCCAATAAATTTTATTGACTGAATCGAATTATTTGTGGCTAGATTCGAGGTGTTTGGAGGCCAATTCACGAGGCAAAGGCATAGAGGAATAAAGAATAACACGGTTTGAGGTACGTAACAGTTTTAAATCTGGCCCCGAGGGTATGAAACCCCGGATTATTGTATTATGTAGATATTTTAAAGGTGACGCACATGCTAGGTGACGGGCATGTTGGCATGCACCGTGGGAATTGGGGCTTGGTCCATTCCATGAAACTGGAAAGTTGAATAAGCTTGTTGTTAGCTATGTGCCATTTATGTGCTATAGAAATTTGAAAGTGAATCATGTTAGATATCATGTTTAGACTATATGATAGTACTGTTGGGACTCGCAGAGGTCGCGTACTTCTTGAATTATTTGCTAATTGTTGTCTTGTACTCAATCATGATTTTTACTTAGGTATCATACCTCAGTCTTTCTTGATTTTTGTTGATACACTATGTTATCTTTGTTTGGGCTGATCTTTGTGATTTCCGAGAGCCCGAGAGACTAGAGAGGTTGATGACTGAGTGAGGTCAAGGGCTTGTCGGTGAGGTATGGATACTATAGCACGTGAGTTATCCGTGAAGCACGTCAGTTGTCCGTGCGAATCTAGATATTGTTACGACAACTCGTGAGTTGTCCGTGCGGATCCAGATATTGATACGATAGCACGTGAGTTGTCCATGCAGCACATGAGTTATCCGTGCAACACGTGAGTTGTCTGTGCAGATTATAGTGCTTGGGCTGTAGGAGCCCTTCCGAAGCCTGTACACTCCAGTGAGCACAAGTACCTATTGAGTGTGAGTGCTGAGGGTTGGGAGCCGAGTGATTGAGCTGTTGTGACAAGTTGAGTGAATGTTGCTCTGAGAGGTTGTACTTGCTTTTCATTTGTTATTGCACTTAGTTGCTATCTGTCATTATTGTGAAATTTCTGAAAGATTTTATATCCGGATTACCTGAACTTGAACTGTATAAAAACTCATTTGACTTAAACTGCCGGATTTGAAAGCATGTCTATTGTTTGATGGAATTACTGAAAATGAACTATGCTGTGTAGCTCGTCACTATCTTCAGTTCCTTATTTATTATTATTACTCGCTGAGTTTGTTGTACTCATACTACACCCTGCACTTCATGTGCATATCCAGGTGCTCCCGGTCATAGCGGGTGTTGATTGTGTCGCACAGTTGATTTTCTGGAGATTCAGAGATAGCTGATGTGTTTCGCAGACCTTGTATATGTTTCCCTATCTCCTTGTTTACTGTATTTGGTCTCAGACTATTATAGACCGTATTTTCCAGACTTTTATTCATATTAGATGCTCATGTATTCAGTGACACCAGGTTTTGGGAGTGTTTGCATATGAAATTGTGAGGTATTTTATTAAACATAAATTATTATGTTTTTTTAAAAAACTTTAAGTAAATCATGTGTTATTGATGTTATCGGCTTGTCTAGTATCGAGATAGGCGTCATCACGACAGGTGAGATTTTGGGTCGTGACATATAGGCAGTAGACAAATTTCAGAATTAAGACAAATTAGAGTCCTTAAGTCCTATAGACATGCTCCTATGTGATTTTGCTTTTTCAAGCGTACAGACAGTACTGTTGTTCTGGAACGACGAATTTGTAGATTATAGGTATTATAAATCCTATTGGATTGATCTCTAAATTGTTTGTGCAGTAAGGCAATAAAACCGTTTGAAAGCTTAAAAATTATTCGCGTTTGATTTTATTAGCATACTTTCCAGGCGAGTAACAGTATCATATAGGCAGGATTTCTAAGAGTTGGCAATTGAAACTGATTCTATAACACTTTATCCCTATAGGCATGTTTTCTAGGTGAGCAATATAATGGAAACAACAATAACAATAGCTAATTAATCAATTAAGGTCCTATAGATATGATATCTAGATGAGGATCATAAGTTAATATAATCCTAGAGGCATGTTATCTAGTAAGTGCACTGCAGTTGCACAAATTGAAGGAGTAGACACCTGATTCCTATAGGCATGTTGTCTAATAACGCATGACAGTAAACATAGTAAAACATGTTGAGTGAGTGTGTGATTCCCTATAAGCATGGTTTCTACTAGTGCACATGAAAAACCAAATAGCATATATGGCAGGTTGGATAGAATAACAAGTAGGTCACATAAACCCTATAGGCATGTTCTCTACCCTTTTATGCAAACAATAGAATATACTCGTTTCCCCAATATCACTATCACCCCAATTGTTTGTTTACAAATTATTACAGCCCCAATTAATGAACATAACTAAATACTATACGCGAGAAAACTACAGGCCCAAGAGCAGGCCCCAGAAGAAAATTTAAGAAGACCCAACACTTCCTGGGCCTTCCACTAGCTCAACCTTCTACGAATAGCAGACCCAGATGTGAATTCAACTCAAAGAACTGGAGGGTGTCAATTGTGCAGCCCAAGTCCAGGTTTTGGAACCATGTTAGAACCCAAATAGAGTCTCACTTACCAAACAATTGGGAGTTGATGATTTGACAAATACACATAGCAATTACTTAAAGAATTCTGGACCTACTAACAACAAATAAGTGACAGAATTTGAAGAAATGCATTTTTTGCATTTTAGAAGCAGACATAGTAGGATTGATTAAACAAAAAGACATATAAGTTAAGAGAATCAATAAGGCTTAGATTCCTCATGGCAAGTTGATATAACAATACTCACATTCCAGACTCGATCAATTAGTAGGAGATAGTATATTGAGCAGAAGAACATATTGATAAAGTTAGGGAAATCAAGTTTTCTGTGGTTATAATATTAACATATCAGAGTGCACAATGCCAAACAAGTCAGGAATAGGGCACTAACCTAAAGGATTTCAAATGTCTACCTGGTACGATGAAAGTTATAGCATGACAGTTCTAATAAGGTCACAAACAACATATCAACATATTAATAGTATAGCTTGGTCAATAGCATGAAACTTAACATGGTGGGGATAGATCATAATACAAAAGCTTTACAGAAACGTATGGCATGTGAAAGGCAGATTAGCTACACATTAACATGACAGTTGACCGTACATAAGAGAGAAAATGTGACGTTTACTCCAATGTCTTAGATGATGCTAAAGATCAGGATTACAGATAGCAAGAAAATATATTTAGGCTAGATCTTAAGACAATATGAGATCCATATAGTTGTGACCAGTTTGCAAAGAACAGTCGATTAAATACAAGACTCAGTAATTCATTCAAAGCAAAGGAATGGTTTCATAAGAGTTTTAGCATAGTACCAAAAGCAAGGCATGAAAAGAATTCTATAACTAACAACAGGTAGTCAATTTCATTAAAAGAACATCTACAATAGTCATGCATTGAAACTCAAAAATCAAACATGTTCAGATACTAAGAAAAACACAGAGGTATGGAACTGATTCCAGAGGAAAATAAGGAAATTCAACATAGAAGTGCAGGATATAGTGAAAAACACATATTATCCTAATGCAAACTAAGAACAAACAAGAATCTATCACATATGCTAAAATGCATTCAACTATCAAAGAATACAGAATGACAGGGGAGTATCATAGTAGTGCAGTATCAAGGATTCACCACTAACAAAGGAACTAAATCATGCTCAAAGAATTTTAAACGTCCTTAATACATAGAACACATAGATATATACAGAAGGAAAAATACTGAACATTGCAAGAGTTAAAAGGACTAACCAGTAGCAAAATTAGACAAGCAAAAGAATAAAGATTTTAGAATACTGGTGGTAAGAACCCCGAATCTCCGATGCTTCACAGTTCACAAGAGTCTCGTAAGGGCCCCGAGCGGTGCTTGCACCGAAGGAGGTTGATAATATTATTGCCTTGGCTTTCAGCCGACCAAAGAGCCAAGTGTTTTAGAGGAGATGAACGAGTGAGGAAAATATATTGAGTGCAATAGTCGTGAAAACTTTCCGTCCCTAGAGGGGAATTGGGGAGGGGTTTATATAGTAGTAGAAATCAAGCAAACAAACAAGGAAACACTGTAAAATCAAACATAAATAAGGAAATAATAACATGCAGAATCCATTTAATCAGATTAGGAGAAAAATTAGGTAAACCCTAGTTCATGATGGAGAACCAAAAAATATTCAAAAATCTCATTGAATCGTACTCGTACGACCTTGCCATGATGCATATGGATGAAATATCGTCCAAATACCGAAGGGTGAAACTGATCTCCCTTGTTTCAAAGATTGATATTTGCCAAAAATGGGGAAAATACTAAGTAATACCACAATCTTGTAAGTAATACTGAGGTAACACATAAAAGCTAACAAAATCACAGAAGGAATCCATGATTGAACCGAATTCGGAGAAGATTGAGAACGGGCGGTTAGGGTTTCTAAAGGAGAGGGGAGAGCATTTAGAGGCGGCGGATGGGTGAAATGGGTTAGGTTTTTTTGGGTGAGGGGATATAAAGAGATGGGTGGGTTAATTATGGGTCGTTGATCATTTGAGATCAACGGCCAAGATCAAAAGGGGAAGCGGGGCGGGTTATTTTAAAGGGTACCGACCGGGTTGGGGAATTAGGGGTCGTTTGGCTTGGGCTTGGGGATTGGTCCAGGGATTTGGGTCTTGTTTGGTCTGAAAATTAGCTCAAAAATTGAGTCAGCTTTTAAATAAAAGATTAAAAGGGAAATAGTTTAATAACAAACAGTTAAATAAATATATAAAAATATTATTTATGCAAATTAATACTTAAAAATAATATTAGAATATTATAAAAAAGTAAAATATTATTTTGACCTTGAATAAAATGACAAATGCAATAAAATTACAAAATATTGGCTATTATTGTAAGATTGTGCGAATAGCCTAAAAATACCAATGTAATTATATGAAATGAAGTAAAAATATTTGAAGCATGTATATAGGTGCAAATAATAGTTTGGATAATTAATTCATCACAAGAAATAATTTAAATAAATAATTGGTAAATATTCATGTATTTAAAATGCAAGAAAATTAATTTTAAAACTCTGAAAATTATGGAAAATTATAAAAATGCTCATATATATCTTATAAATTAAACAATGATGCAAAATGACATTTTGAAAGTATACATGCTATTTGAAAAAATATGAGGGCAAAATTGGGCATCAACAATACCATACGCCAAAGGATGAGAGATTGGATTAAATTCATTCCAACTGTAAAAAAACATTATAATAATTCTATCGAAAAAAAAGATTTTAGAGTAATTACATTCTAATATATATTTGGTCCTATGTAATCGACGGATGAGACTCTTCTCCATTTCTTATTCTCTCCTTTTCCTCAAGTTTCTATTTGGATTTGTGATACTTGTCCTATTTAAATATCAAAGACCCACATTTATTTAATTAAATAATAGTTTTAACTATGGTTAAAAAGGTTGATTTACCGATTAATCTAGTAAAATCGTGACTGAGCCATTTCTCGCTTCATTTTTCTAGTTTATAAACCCGACCCCATTCTCATAAAACACTATTAGGGGTCATTTTGAAGGGTTTCATCTGATATTTTAGAGAGAGGTGAGAGCATCTTAGAGAGAGAAAGTGAAGACCTAGTCATTTGTCCATAAATTTTTGTTCAAGGTTTGAAAATTTCACAAGGATCTTGCTAGGGCTTCAAAGAGGTAAGAATTTCTAATAGTCTTCAATTTTGAGTTTGGGTAAAGATGGGTGAGAGAGAGTATGATTCTTGGGTCTGAGAGTATTATTTATATATACACGTACCAATAAGGTTTGTAGAAAGATTGTTGAGTTCAAATGGGTAAAGATTGGGTTGAAAATGGTAGAAATCTTCAAAGACTTTAATTGAAGATTTGAGGGTCGAGTTGATGTCGGAATTTGGTGAAATTTGTATGGTTGGACTTGTGGTTGGATGGGCGTTCATAGTTTGTAATATTTTGTCGGGTTTCGAGACGTGGGCCCCACGGGCGATTTTGAGTGCAATTTCGGATTTTGCTGAAAAATTAGTATTTTCATATGGAATTAATTCCTTTAATTTATTTTGACTAAATCGAATTATTTGTGGCTACATTCGAGGCGTTTGGAGGCCGATTCGCGAGGTAAAGGCATTGCAGAATAAAGAATTAGAGGGTTTGAGGTAAGTAACAGTTCTAAATTTGGTCCTGAGGGTATAAAATCCCGAATTTTGTGATATGTGATTGGTTTTGAGGTAATGCACATGCTAGGTGACGGGCGTGTGGGCGTGCACCGTAGGTATTGTGACTTGATCAATTCCATGAAACTGTGTAGTTTAATAATTTGTTGATATCCGTACATGTTTTCACGTATTAGAGAAATTGAACTATAAATCATGTTTAAACCATGTGTTTACTCTGTTGGGACCCACAGAGATCGCGTACATGTTGAATTATCAGCTAAATTATTATTTCATACTCAGTCACGATTTTACTACATATTACATCTCAGTATCTATTGTTCATTATTGATGCATCATATCATTTCTATTTTGGCTGCTTATCATGATTTCTGAGAGCTTGAGAGACTGGAGAGGTTGATGATTGAGTGAGACCGAAGGACTGATTGTGAGGATATTTATGGGATCAAGTTGCACGCTTCAACATGTTTCAATGTTATATACAATGATTGGCTTGTTATAGCGCTTGGGCTGAAGGAGATCCTTCGGAATCTGTACACACCCCAGAGAGCGCAGGTACCTACTGAGTGCAAGTGTTGAGTGCCGAGTGCTGAGTGATTGTGAGGAAAGAGTGATTGCGAGGTTGGAGTGAATGGGAGGAATGAGGGACTGTTGTTTTGAGAGGATGCATTGATTTCATTATTTTTGCATTATAGCTGTCATATATCACTGTTTTGGAAACTTTTGAAAGATATTATCTCTTGTTTCAGTCGAACTTGATATGAAATTACTGTTTAGTTTTAAATGTTGAATTGCAAAGCATGCCTACCTTCTATTGTTGGAAATTACTGTAATTGGACTGAGCTGTGAAGCTCGTCACTATCTTCAGTTCTTTATTTAGTATTGTTACTTGCTAAGTTGGTTATACTCATACTACACCCTGCACCTCGTGTGCAGATCCAGGTACCTCCAGTCACGGCGGTTGCTAGTTATTCAGAGCATTATCTGCGGAGACTATCGAGGTAGCTGCTTGGCGTCCGCAGACCTTGACTCTCTTTCCTTTCAGTTATTTGTATTGTTCTATATTTCCAGACACTGTTCTATCCGTTAGACTATGTTATCATTTAGATGCTCATGTACTCAGTGGCTCCGAGTTTTGGGAGTATTTTATGTCGGTATTAATGAGAAAATTTTCAAGACAATGCTCATGATCATGTACTCAGTGACATCAATAACCCACATTTCTCTTTTAAATACTGAAAACATAATAATTAAGTTTAAGAGAAAATTTCTTCAAATATCGGATATAAACACACTCCCAAAACTCAGTGTCATTGAGTACATGAGCATCTAAATGATAACAAAGTTTGACTGCTAAAAATACTGTCTAAAAATTTAGAACAATAGAAAACTAAAAAGGAAGAGAGTCAAGGTCTGCGGACGTCAAGCAGCTACCTCGATAATCTCCAACAGATAAAACTCCGAGGACTAGCAATCGCCGTATCTGGAAGCACTCGGATCTACACACGAGGTGCAGGGTGTAGTATTAGTACAACCAACTCAGCAAGTAACAATACTAAATAAAGAACTGAAAGTAGTGATGGGCTTCACAGTTTAGTCCAATTACAGTAATTTCCAATATAACAAGGTATACATGCTTTCAAATTCATCATTTAAGGTCAAAACAGTAATTTCATGTCATGTTCAACAGAAACATAATATAATATCTCTCAGAAATATTCAAACAGTGATATATGACAGCTGAAGTGCAACAACAATGAAATCATATGCATCCTCTCGGGACCACAGTCTCTCAGCCCTTCCACTAGCTCAGTACCCAGCAATCGCACTCAGTAGGTACCTGCGCTCACTAGGGGTGTGTACAGACTCGAGCTCCTTCAGCTCAAGTGCTATAATTCGCACGGATAACTCACGTGCTATAGTATCAATATCTGGATCTGCACCGACAACTCACGTGCTATAGTTAATATCTGGATTCCGCACGGACAACTCGCGTGCTGCACAGACAACTCACGTGCTATAGTAAAATATCTCACAATCAGGCCACTGGCCTCACTCAGTCATAAATCTCTCTAGTCTCTCGGGCTCTTAATAATCATGAAAACCAGCCCAAACAACAATGATATAATGCATCAATAATGAACAATAGAGACTGAGATAAAATAAAATGGTAAACTGTGACTGAGTACAAAACAACAATTTAGCAGATAATTCAACATGTACACGACCTCTGTGAGTCCCTATAGTGCCAAGACATAATCTAAACATGATTTGTGGTTCAAATTCTCTACTACATGGAGAATGTACATATAACAACAGATTATTCAACTACAAAATTCCATGGAATTTGACCAAGTCACAATTCCTATTATGCACGCCCATACGCTCGTCACCTAGCATGTGCGTCACCTCAAAACCGACCACATAACACATAATCCAGGGTTTCGTACCCTCAGGACCAAATTTAGAATTGCTACTTACCTCAATCCGAGCAATTCTTTATTCCAATAAGCCTTTTCCTCGCTAATCGGCCTCCGAACTCCTCGAATCTAGTCACAATTAATTTGATTCAATCAATTCAAATTATAGGAATTAATTCCATATGAAAATACTAATTTTCCAATAAAATTCGAAACTGCACTCAAAAATCGCCCATGGGGGCCATACCTTGGAACCCAACAAAAATTACAAACTATGAACGCCCATCCAACAACGAGTCCAACCATATAAATTTTACCAAATTCCGATATCAACTCGACCCTCAAATATTCAATTAAAGTCTCTGAAGATTTCTACCATTTTCAACCCAATCTTTACCCATTTGAACTCAATCATCTTTCCACAAACTTTATTGGTACGTGTATGTACAAATAATACTCTTACACCCAAGCATCATACTCCAAATAACCCGTCTTTACCCAAACTCTAAATTTGAGACTATTGTTAGAAATTCTTACCTCTTTGAAGTCCTAGCAAGATCCTTGTGAAATCTTCAAACCTTGAACAAGAATTGATGTACAAATGGCTAGGTTTTCACTTTCTCTCTCTAAGATGCTCTCACCTCTCTCTAAAATATCAATTGAAACCCTTCCAAATGACCCCTAATAGTGTTTTATAAGAATGGGGTCGGGTTTATAAAACCAAAAAAATGAAGCCCTGAAACCCACTCTGCTGTCGCATATGCGACCGCATAATGCTCCTGCGGCCCGCATAATGGGTTGCAAAAAGGCCCTTTGGAACTGAGCAATATTGTTTAAGTCTGCAGCCATTATGCGGTCCACAAACCTTTTTTGTGGTCGCATAATGCACCACAGAACTGGTCTGCAGTCGCATAATACGCCACAGACCTTCCTCCAAACTTGCCCTACTTCTGATTCAGTCTGCGGCGATTATGCGGTCCGCAGAGTGATTCTGCGATCACATAGTGGGCCGCAGAAATGACCTTTTTCCGCCAAATTGTTTTCTATATTCATCGGCGTATTGTTCAACCCAAAAGGTTCGAGCTGCGATCTCAAATACGTAAGCCTAGTTCGGTACCACGAAACCTTAATTTCCTTAGCAAAACGTTTCTGGGGTCGTTACACATAAGTCAACATCTGGTCACCCTTTTCAACTTATGTTCTAAACCTTGGAACTAAGTATTCCAAATCATTGCAAAGCCTCACCAAACCTAAACCAATTACCTCGACAAGTCAAATAACAATCGAAAAGCACAATTTGAGCATTAAATAGGGAGACGGGGTTGTAATACTCGAATCGACCGGTCGGGTCACTACATTCTCCCCCTCTTAAACAAGCGTTCGTCCTCGAACGGGTTTAGAATTATTCTTGGAGTCTCAAATAGGTGTGGATATTTGCTCCGCATCTCCCGCTCAGTCTCTCAAGTAGCTTCTCTGGCTGGCTGGCCTCTCCACTGCACTTTTACCAAAGTTGTGTTCTTTGATCTCAACTTTCGAACCTGCCGGTCTAAAATTACCACAGACTCCACATCATAAGTCAAATTACCATCCAACTGTAGTGTGCTGAAATCCAAAACATGAGACAGATCCCCGATATAATTCCGGAGCATAGATACATGAAATACGAGATGAACACTTGATAGACTAGGCGGCAATGTAGGTTCATAAGCCAACTCTCCAATCTTCTTAAGCACCTTAAACAGCCCAATATACCAAGGGCTCAACTTGCCCTTCTTCCCGAACCTCAACACACCCTTCATGGGTGAATTCTTGAGCAGAACCTTCTCCCCCATCATGTAAGCAACATCACAGATTTTTCGGACGGCATAATTCTTTCGTCTAGACTGCGCCGTGCGAAGCCGCTTCTGAATTAATTTAACATTCTCCAAAGCATCCTTGTACTAAATCAGTACCCAATAGCCTAGTCTCACCCGGCTCAAACCAACCCACCGGAGACCGACATCGTCTCCCATATAAAGCCTCATACGGAGCCATCTGAATGATCGATTGATAGTTGTTATTGTAAGCAAACTCTGCCAGTGGCAGAAATTGATCCCAGGAACCTCCAAAATCTATAACACAAGCGCCTAGCATATATTTCAATATCTGAATAGTGCGCCCAGACTGTCCGTCCGTCTGAGGGTGAAATGTAGTACTCAGCCAAATATATGTACCTAATTCTCATTGTACTGCCCTCCAAAACTGTGATATAGACTGTGTACCCCTATCTGAAATAATGGACACTGGCACACCGTGCAGACGAAGAATCTCGCGGATATAAATCTCATCCAACCACTACGAAGAACAAGTAGTACCGACTAGAATAAAGTGCGCGGACTTGATCAATCGATCTACAATCACCAAAACAGCATCAAACTTCCTCAAAGTCAGTGGGAGCCCAACTACGAAGTCCATGGTAATATGCTCCCACTTCCACTCCTGAATTTCAAGTCTCTGAAGTAATCCACCCGGTCTCTGATGTTCATACCTCACCTATTGACAATTCAAACACCGAGCAACAAACCCAACTATATCGTTCTTTATTCGCCTCCACCAATAGTGTTGTCTCAAATCCTGATACATATTCGCGACACCTGGATGAATGGAGTACCGCGAACTGTGAGCCTCATGGAGAATCAACTCATATAAACCATCTACATTAGGCATACATAGCCTGCCCTACATCTGTAATACACTGTCATCCCTAATAGTGACTTCCTTGGCATCACCGTGCTGAACCGTGTGCTTAAGGACACGCAGATGGGGGTCATCATACTGACGTTCTCTAATACAATCATAAATAAAAGACTAAGAAACCACACAAGCCAAAACTCAACTAGGCTCGGAAATATCCAATCTGACAAACTGGTTGGCCAAGGCCTGAACATCCAAGGCTAAAGGCCTCTCTGCTACCGGTAAGTATGCTAAGCTGCCAAAACTCTCTGCCTTATGACTAAAGGAATCGGCCATCACTTTGGCCTTTCCGGGATGATAGAGAATGGTGATATCATAATCCTTAAGCAACTCCAACCACCTCCGCTGCTGCAAATTAAGATCCTTCTGTTTAAATAGATGTTGTAGACTATGGTGATAGGTATAAACCTCACATTGGACATCGTATAAATAATACCGCCAAATATTCAAGGCATGAACAATAGCTGCTAACTCAAGGTCGTGGACCGGATAATTCTTCTCATGCACCTTTAATTGTCCGGACACATAGGCAATCACCCTACCATCTTGCATCAGCACTGCGCCGAGACCAATACGCGACGCATTACAATATAGAGTATAAGACCTTGAACCTGTGGGCAACACCAATATTGTGGCTGTAGTCAAAGCTATCTTGAGCTTCTAAAATCTCTCTTCACATTCTTCCGACCATCTGAATGGACTACCTTTCTGGGTCAATTTAGTCATAGGCGATGCAATAGACGAGAAACCCTCCACAAAGCGACGATAATAACTGGCCAGGCCGAGAAAACTTCGAATATTAGTAGCTAAAGATGTCATGGGCCAACTCTGAACTGCCTCTATCATTTTTGGATCTACCTTAATTCCTTCACTGGACACTATGTGTCCCAAGAATGCCATCGAACTAAGCTATAACTCACACTTAGAGAATTTGGCATACAGTCTCTCCTCTCTCAGCCTCTGTAATACAATACCCAAGTGTTGTGCATGCTTCTCCTGGCTACATGAGTACACCAGGATATCATCAATAAATACTACGACAAATGAATCAAGATATGGCTGGAATGCACTATTCATCAAGTGCATAAATGTTGTTGAGGCGTTGGTCAGCCCAAACGACATCACGACAAATTCATAGTGACCATAACGAGTCCTGAATTCATCTTTAGAATATTCGAATCCCAAATTTTAAACTGGAGATACCCGAATCTCAAATCAATTTCGTAGAATACCTTCGCTCCATGTAGCTAGTCAAATAAATCATCAATACGTGGAAAATGATACTTATTATTGATTGTAACTTTGTTTAGTTGCTTGTAATCGATGCACATCCGCATAGTACCATATTTCTTTTTCACAAACAGAACTGGTGCACCCCAGGGTGACACACTAGGCCTAATAAACCCCTTATCAAGAAGTTCCTAAAGTTTCCCTTTCAACTCTTTCAATTCAACTGGTGTCATACGATACGGAGGAATAGAAATGGGTTGTGTGCCAGACACCAAGTCAATACCGAAATCAATATCCTTGTCAGGTGGCATACCCGACAGGTCTACAGGAAATATATCCAGAAAGTCTCGCACTACCGGTACTGAATTAATAGTAGGAGTATCTGCATCAACAACTCTCACAAAGGCCAAATATGACAAACAGCCCCTCCACACCATACGTTGGGACTTCAAATAAGAAATTACCCTGCTGGGAAAATAATCTAGAGAACCTCTCCATTCGACCTTTGGCAACCCCGGTATTTTCAAAGTCACGGTTTTCACGTGACAGTCCAGAATAACATGACATGGGGACAACCAATCCATACCCAGGATTATATCGAAATCAACCATACTAGGTAATAAGAGATCAACTCTAGTCTCCAGTACCCCAATAGTTACCACACACGACTGATACATACGGTCCACAATAATAGTATCGCCCAGCGAAGTATACACGAATAGGTGAAACTAAGGACTTACGAGGCATATCCAGATAATGAGTAAAGTACGATGATACATAGGAATAAGTAGAACCAGGGTCACATAATATAGATGCCTCCATGTGGCACACTGCGACAATACATGTGATCACTGTATATGAGGCAACGACATATGGCCTAGCAGGAAAATCATAGAATTGGGTCTGACCGCCACCTGATCGACCTCTCCCTCTTAGGCGACCCCTAACTGGCTGAGCCCCACCCCGAGCTAGCTGGGCGGGTGGTGTAATTGTTGGTGTTGGTGCCGACGACCGAGAACTCTGCTGTGGAGCCCCATTCAACAGCCTAGGACAATCTCTCTTGAAATGACCAAATTCTCCGCACTTGAAACAACCCCTCCTCTGACAGAACTGCTACTCATGATAACCCGAGGAATTACCTGTCAAAGCCTGAGTGGATGAGGCATGATGAGAACTTAGTGCTGGTAGTACACTGAATGAAGACTAGCCTAAGTGAGCACTGAAAGAATCGTGGCTAGCTGATGCACAACGATGAGCTGGACGAGTCGTCTGAGCGGACCTATAAGGGTGACCCCTGCTATGGTAGGACTGTCCCCCAGAAGGTATCCCACCTAAACCTCCCGAACCTTGAGGACTCTTGGCCTCCCTCTCACCACGTTCATTGCTATGGACCACCTCTATCTGTCGTACCCTCTCCCTAGTCATAAGCAACCGTAGCTGATAAGTGAGGCCATCAATGAACCTCTTAATCCTCTCCATATCGGTGGGAACTAACCAAACTGCGTGTCAAACTAACTCAGAAAACCTCATATCGTACTGGGTCACAAACATGCCATCTTCCCAAAACTGCTCAAACTACCTGCGCAGCTTCTCCCTACAAGACTGCGGCACGAACATCTCGAAAAATAGAATGGAGAACTCCTGCCATGCAAGTGGTACTGCACCGACCGACATGCGCCTCTCATAAGCCTCCCACCATCTGAAGGCAACCCCGGAAAACTAAAAAGTAGTGAACGAGACCCCACTGGTCTCCAGAATACCCGCTATCTGAAGCATCCGCTAGCACTTATCCAGAAAACCCTAAGCATCCTCTGACTCAGCATCGCTAAATGATGGAGGTCGAAGCCTTCCAAATTTTGCAAGTCTCCTCTACTCATCATCTGGCATAATGGGGACTACCGAGGCCTGAGCAACCGTAACCGGCTAGGTTGGTAGTGCCCCAGGTATCTTAAGTCCCTGCACTACCTATGCTGGAGTACGGGCAACTGGGGTATGAGTATCTCTCCCGGCCTGGGAAGTGGCTGGTGCGGCCTGAGCTGAAAGCACCTGAGCAAGACCAGTGCAAACTCTCAATATCTTAGCTAAAGCCTCATGTAGGCCTAAAATCTCAATGGGCATAGCTTGTGCCTGAGCTGGTCCCACTTGCTTAACTACATCTGAAATATGCTCCTGAGCTGGAGCAACAGGTGGTGCTCCAACTACTGTACGAGCGACACCTTGACCTTTACCTCGACCCCGGCCTCTACCACGGCCCCGGCCTCTCGCGGCCCTAACTGGTGGCATTGGTGGATGATCGCCGATTCGGTAGTACGTGTTCTCACCATCTGTGAGAGAATAGAATAACATAATTTTAGTTTTCTGGAATCAACAGGTTCGCACGACCGAATACAAGAAAGTGAAATTTTCCTAAGGGTTCGGCAGCCTCTTGAAGATAAGTACAGACGTCTCCGTACCGATCCGCAAGACTCTACTAAACCTGCTCATGACTCGTGAGACCTATGTAACCTAAGCTCTGATACCAACTTGTCATGACCCAAAAATCACATATGTCGTGATGGCGCCTATCTCAATACTAGACAAGCTGACAATATCAATAATCCACATTTCTCTTTTAAATACTGAAAACATAATAAATAAGTTTAAGAGAAAAGTTCCACAAATATTGGATATAAATACACTCCCAAAACTCGGTATCACTGAGTACATAAGTATCTAAATGATAACAAAGTTTGACTTCTAAAAAAGTTGTCTAAATATTTAGAATAGTACAAAACTAAAATGGAAGAGAGTCAAGGTCTGCGGACGTCAAACAACTACCTCGATAATCTCCAACAGATAAAACTCCGAGAACTAGCAGTCGCCATATACGGAAGCACCTGGATCTGCATACAAGGTGCATGGTGTAGTATGAGTACAACCAACTCAGCAAGTAACAATACTAAATAAAGAACTAAAAGTAGTGACGAGCTTCACAACTGAATCCAATTACAATAATTTCCAACATGAGAAGGTAGGCATGCTTTCAAGTTCATCATTTAAGGTCAAAATAGTAATTTTTCATGTCATGTTCAACTAAAACATAAGATAATATCTCTCAGAAATAATCAAACAGTGATATATGACAACTGAAGTGCAACAATAATGAAATCAAATGCATCCTCTCAGGACCACAGTCACACAGCCCTTCCACTAGCTTGGCACTCAGCACTCGTACTCAGTAGGCACCTGCTCTCACTAGGGTTTGTAAAGACTCCGGAAGGGATTCTACAGCCCAAGCGCAATAATCTGCACGGACAACTCACGTGCTATAGTATCGATATCTGGATCCGCATGGATAACTCACGTGCTATAGTATAATATCTGGATCCGCACGGATAACTCACCTGCTGCACGGAAAACTCACATGATGCACTGACAACTCACGTGCTATAGTATAATATCTCACAATCAAGCCCTCAGCCTCACTCACTCATAAATCTCTCCAGCCTCTCAGGTTCTCAATAATCATGAAAACCAGCCCAAACAACAATGATATAATGCATCAATAATGAACAATAGAGACTGAGATAAAATAAACTGGTAAACTTTGACTGAGTACAAAACAATAATTAAGCAGATAATTCAACATGTACACGGCCTTTGTGGGTCCCTAAAGTGCCAACACATAATCTAAACATGGTTTGTGGTTCAATTTCTTTACTACATGGAGAATGTACATATAACAACAGATTATTCAACTGCACAGTTCCATGGAATTTGATAAAGTCACAATTCCTATGGTGCATGCCCACACGTCTGTTACCTAGCATGTGCGTCACCTTAAAACCGACCACATAACACATAATCCGGGGTTTAATACCCTCACGACCAAATTTAGAACTGTTACTTATCTCAATCCAAGCAATTCTTTATTCCTATAAGCCTTTACCTCGCGAATCTACCTCTGAATACCTCGAATCTAGTCACAATTAATTCGATTCAATCAATTCAAATTTTAGGAATTAATTCCATATGAAAATACTAATTTTCCACCAAAATTCGAAATTGCACTCAAACATCACCCGTGGGGACCACGCCTTGGAACCCGACAAATATTACAAACTATGAACGCCCATCCAACCACGAGTCCAACCATACAAATTTCACCAAATTCTGACATCAACTCAACCCTCAAATCTTCAATTAAAGTCTTTGAAGATTTCTACCATTTTCAACTCAATCTTTACACATTTGAACTAAATAATCTTTCCACAAACCTTATTGGTAGGTGTATGTATAAATAATACTCTTACACCCAAGAATCATACTCCCAATCACCCATCTTTACCCAAACTCGAAATTGAAGACTAGGGTTAGAAATTCTTACCTCTTTGAAGCCCAAACAAGATCCTTGTGAAATCTTCAAACCTTGAACAAGAATTGATAGACAAATGGCTAGGTCTTCATTTTCTCTCTCTAATATGCTCTCACCTCTCTCTAAAATATCAGATGAAACCCTTCCAAATGACCGCTAATAGTGTTTTATAAGAATGGGGTCGGGTTTATAAAACCAGAAAAATGAAGCCCTGAAACACACTCTGCGGTCGCACATATGACCGCATAATGCTCCTGCGGCTCGCATAATGGGTCGCAAAAATGCCCTCCAGAACTGAGCAACATTGTTTCAGTCTGCGACCATTCTGCTGTCAGCATACCTGTTCTACGGTCACATAATGCACCGCAGAACTGATCTGCAGTCGCATAATGCACCGTAGACCTTCCTCCAAACTTGCCCCACTTCTGATTCACTATGTGGTGATTATGCGGTCTGTAGAGTGATTCTGTGACCGCATAGTGGACCGTAGAAATGACTTTTTTCCGGAAATTTTTTTCCTTTACTCGTCGGCACATTGTTCAACCCAAGAGGTCCGAGCTGCGGTCTCTAACACATAAGCCTAGTTCGGCCCTACGAAACCTTAATTTCATTAGCAAAATTATTTTGGGGTCGTTACACATAAGTCAGCATCCGGTCACCCTTTTCAACTTAAGTTCTAAACCTTGGAATTAAGTGATCCAAATCCTTCCAAAACCTCACCGGACCCGAACCAATTACCCCGACAAGTTAAATAACAACCGAAAAGCACAATTTGAGTAGTAAATGGGGAGACATGGTTGTAATACTCAAAACGATTGACCGGGTCGTTACGCACGACAATTGAGATTTTGGGTCGTGACATTTTTAGAACCCTGTTCCCCTAAATAAGACTCTTCATATGTGCCTTTACTATTTTTATGAATTGCGGGGATGGTTAGTTCTGGATTTGGAAGGGTTCGGGTTGAAATCGGAATACTTGGTTCCTTAAGGTTGGCCAAAATGGCTAAATTTGACTTCGATCGACGTTTTGAGTAAACGACCACGGAATTGAGATTTGACTATTCCAATATGTTCGTATGTTGATTTCGTACTTGGGCGTATGTTCGGATCGGATTTTGGATGACCCAGGAGCATTTCAGCGTCTAATAATGAAAGATGGCTCTTTGAAGGTTTTAACGTTCTTTAAATTTGGTTTGGAGTAGATTTTGGCGTTATCGAGGTCAAATTGGGATTTCAAGATGATGTTTGTGGACTTGATGGAGAATTTGGACGGGGTCCCGAGTGGCTCGGGGGTGTTTCGGACCGCCCGGAGCTGAGTTAGGAAAACCAAAAATTCCAGTTCTAGTTTCCTTCTTCGCGAACGCGAAAAGACCCACGCGTTCGCGATGAAGGATTTGGTCAGTGGGGCATTTTTCCCTTCGCATTTGCGATAACGGGGTCGCGTTCGTAGAGCCTTGAGGTCCCAGGCCTAAGCGTACGCGAAGGGCCCATCGTGTTCGCGTAGAAGGAAGGGACCTGGGGAGGGTCTGGCCAATTGCTCTTCGCGTTCAAGAAGGTGCCCTCATGTTCGCGTAGGGCAGGGCTGGTATGCCTCGGCATTCACGAGGCCCTGGTCGCGTTCGCATAGGCCAAGCTTTTCTGGGCCTGGCTGTTTGCCTTCGTGAACACGAGGCCTGTTCCGCGTTCGTAAAGAAGAGGGCAGCTGGGCAGTGTGTTTTAAAAATCAGGACTTAGCCATTTTTGGGTTCATTTATTGCACTCTTGGGCGATTTTGGAGCTTCAAAAAAGGGGATTTCAACCTAGATATTGAAGGTAAGTAATTTCTACCTAATGTGAGTTTAATACATAGATTATGGGAAGATTTTAACATGTAAATTTGTGGAAATCATGGGTTGGAAAACCTAGGTTTTTGATTAAAAAAAAAAAGGATTTAACCACGAAAATGGTTATGGAATTTAGTGAAAATCATATATTTGAGTTCGTGAGGTTATGGGTAACAACTTTCTTCAAAAAAATTCGAAATTCGGGCACGTGGGCCTAGGGGTGAATTTTAGGAATTCTTCAATTAGGGTTGGAAAATCACTTTAATTGTTAGGATATGAACTTTTGAACATGTATTGACTATTTTATATAACATTTGACTAGTTTCGAGTCATTTGGCACCGAGTTGAGGGTTTAAAGCACAATTGTGGACCAGAAAGTAAGCTTTGAGACGAAGTAAGTCTCCTTTCTAACCTTGTAAGAGGGAATTAACCCTATAGTTGAATTGAATTAATATGTGCTTCTATTTGTGGGGGCTACGTACGCACGAGGTGACGAGAGTCCGTACGTAGCTACTAATTATGCTTATGCCCGGGTAGTTTAGGACCCAAATCATGTTATACTTGCAATGTTTGTACCATACTTGTAATTTAAATGCCTAAATCATATTGGAATTTGATAAAGGAATTGTAAAAGGTCGAATTTCATTTACTTGAGTTTTTGACGGGTTACTTGACCGTTAATGAGAATTGATGTTTTCTTTGAATATTAGACTCTTAATAATCTTTGAATCGGTTGTTTATAAAGTATTTTTATCTTCTAGTGGAGTGGGCCGAACGCCTCGATAATAGAATAGATGCATCTATGGTTCGTTCCGTTCAACCCTCGACAATGCACAATTTATATATTTGTATGTTGGATCGGGTCATACGACCTCTGCATAATTCGTGCGTAATAATTCTTGGAGCCCAATTGTAAATAATATTGTTTCATTGGCTTGAGAGATTAATTTGTTAAATGATGGAAATTAATTTGGGATTTACTATTAGTGAAAGAATTGTTTATTTATTTCTTGTTATTGAGTTTTCAATTGTATTTCTATAATCCATGCTTAATTATAATTTCGGTATTTATTGTTAGCCCATAGTAGTTGTCGAAGTTGACCCCTCGTCACTAATTCTTCGAGGTTAGACTAGATACTTACTGGGTACATATTTTTTATGTACTCACGCTACACTTCTGCACTAATCGTGCAGGATCCAAGACAAGTGCATCTGGCTATCAGTCTAGCGCGCATCCTTGATTTCTTCGAGACTTAGCGGTGAGCTGCCTTCGAAGCCCGTTCTGCAGCACCCGAAGTCTTCCTTTGTTTTTACTTTCTGTCTATTTCACTTCAGACAATAATGTAGTATTTATTTTGTATATTATACTAGTAGCTCATACACTTGTGACACCAGGTCTTGGAAATTATGTTAGTAGACACATGATGATTTTTGGGTTATTTTACTTATCTCATTTTCTCTTAAAATTAGTTATATATCATCTTATTAAATTTTACCTCCTATTTATGCACTAATTAAAAATCAATTATTTTATAAATATTAAAAGAAACAATCATGGGGTTAGTTCACTGTTGGCTTGCCTAGCGGTAGCGTTGGGCGCCATCATGGCCTATAGAAGAAATTGGGTCGTGACAGGATCTTTGATATTTTAATTGAACAAGTGTCACAAATCTGAGGAACTTGGGGGAAATGGAGAGAGTAATAAATGGAGAGGAGTTTGGCCCGTAATTGTCTACCCGGTCATAAACAATTACCTCAATATGGACCTGCATTTTTGTGGGTCCACTAAGTAGGCGTTTGGACATAAGAGTTGTAAAATTTCAGAAAAAAGTGAAAAAGAATTTCAAGTGAAAATGGTATTTGAAAATTAGAGTTGTGTTTGGACATGAATATAATATCGGGTTGTTTTTGAATTTTTGTGCGTAATCTGAAGTGAAAATTTGAAAAATAACTTTTTGAAGTTTTTCATATTTTCGAACAATTTCGAAATTCATCTTCAAGTGAAAATCAAAAATTTCATGGCCAAATACTGATTTCGAAAAAAGTAAAAATAATTGCGGAAAAAAAGAATCTTTTTTATGGCCAAACGGGCCCTAAGGTTTCTTACCCAATCTCCCTATTATTTTTGTCATGACCCAAAATCCCGCCACAGGCGTCATGATGCCACTTAGTCTCTAAGACCAGGCAAGCCGATTATAATAACAATTCAAGCCATTTTTGTTTATATAAACCAATAGCGGAAATAATTACAAATATAACAACCTCCCAAGACTAGTAATACTAAGTCACAAACTCTAACTAAATATATGAAATGATCTCAAGGATCGAATACTCAATACTGTTTGATTAATAATTAACAGTACAATAAAATGGAAAGACTTCAAGGGACTGCGACGACCAAGCAACTCTACCTTGAATCCTTGCGATCACACTTTAACTTTATCCGAGTCCGATAGCTCCAATACCTGGCTCTGCACAAAAATGTACAAAAGTGTAGTATGAGTACACCACGGTCTGTACCCAGTAAGTATCAAGACTAACCTCAGTGGAGTAGTGACGAGGTACAGTCGAGACACTCACTAGTCTAATAACCTGTGCAATATAGTATACAAAAATAATAGGAAATAAAAAATAATGATGGAAACAATAATCAACCAGTGATATACACAGCAGGGCGACAAGAATACCATAAATATTGTGCAACAAATAATGAATACAAGTACAACCAATTAATCAAGTCCTTCCGGTATAAATCTTTTGGCTATATGTTTTTTAAATAGAAATCTGCAGGATATAATACTTTCAAATAAATCTGTTTCAATTATAATTCCTTCAAATAAATATTTTTCAAATAAAATTCATTCAACTAAATCTCTTTCGAATAAAAGTCATCCTGTGACACAGCATTTTAAAATCATAAAATATGGGTCTTAGTCCACTTTTATATTTCCACGGCACCTCATGCCAATTTCTCTATCACAACCGCACGGACAACTCACGTGCCAAATATCATCACCATTTAACCACGGCACCTCTGCCCACATTTCATATCACAATTGCACTGACAATTCACGTGCCAATATCATCATTATTTACTCACGGTACCTCGTGCCCACATTTCATATCACAACTGAACGGACAGTTCACGTGCCAATATCATCATTATTTACTCACGATACCTTGTGCCCACATTTCATTTCATAATCAGCCTGGCAATAACCACATGCTCCCAATTTCAACATAGATTAGACTATTATCAATTTACCAACAACAAGACAAATTGCACAAGGTATAAAAATGAACACAAGGAAAATCACAACATCACATGAAAATTACCAATGCAATAACCCCACATCATCACATATCATCCTTGACAATAGCCACCCATATCTCTCATATAGCCACCTTTATCCCTCCTCCCTGACAATATCAATAGCCACCTTTATCTCTCATATAGCCACCCTTATCACTCCTATAACAGCCTCCCTTATCCCTCCGCCCTGACAATATCAATAGCCATCCTTATCGCTCCTATAGCCACCCTTATCACTCCTATAACAGCCTCACTTATCCCTCTGCCCTGACAATATCAATAGCCACCCTTATTGCTCCTATAGCCACCCTTATCACTCCTATAATAGCCTCTCTTACCCCTCCGCACTGACAATATTAATAGCCACCCTTATTGCTCCTATAGCCACCCTTATCGCTCCGCCCAGATAATATCCCAACACATATAACAACAGTGAAATGCCGCCCTTATACCCACATAATATCAATAATAAAATGCCACCCTTATATCCTCAAAATAATAACTCAAATAACACAATAATTTACATGGAATATTATCACGGCAACATAACAAAATCAATTCATATCACAATTTGCCCAATAGCCACAACCAATTCTAAAGATATAACGAAATCAATTAATTTCACAACAAATAGCCCAAGACTCCACACAATGTATATAAAACCACAAAACAACAACAGAGATGGAAAATACTCAGTATAGGGCAACACCTTCATTAATCCAAATTATTGCTTATTATATAACAACTCGGTTTAAACTTATTTCATTAATTATTTGCAGGTGAAAAATCCATAAAATAATTATTTTCAGGAATATCAAATCACCAAACTCATGGAATTCACATAAATATACAAGCAATAACCACATCAAATTATCATATAAAAATAAATTCAACAAATGCGAATTGAGGCATGGCAAATAGATGATTCAATAAATGCCAATAATTATCTAATTTACTACACAATATGCCTAAGATTTTAACCCAATCAATTTTGCACATATAAGCCCGAGTTTGCACTCGTCACCTTGCGTACACGGCTTTTCACATTTCACAAATGGCACATAAGACTCGATACCTAATGGGTAATTCCCCCACTCAAGGTTAGGAAAGATACTTACCTTTTTTAAGTTATGTCGATATTTCAAAATTTCCTTCTTACTTGAATTGACATCTGGATAGCTCAAATCTATCCAAATTAATTGTATAACTTCATTAAAATTCATCGGAAACAATTTCGGATAATAAAACGTTGACTTAAAATTTTATTCTAAAAAGTCAACCAAAGTCAACGCGAGGCCCGCCTCTCGGAACCCGATAGAATTTTTACGAAATCCGAATATCCATTCCGATACGGGTTCAACCATACCAAATTTATCAAATTCCGATAACAAATCGTCCTCAAATTCCGATATCAAATTGCCCAAATTTTCATCTCAAAATACTAATTGAATGATGAAAATAATGATATATTCATGTACATTAACCAAATCCGAGTTAGAATCACTTATCCCGATGATTTTCTTGAAAATTCCACGAAGAATCGCCACAAACCGAGCTCCCAAAGTCCAAAAATAAAAAATAAGATAAAACCCTCGTTCATGTAGTACAAAATCTGACCCCCATTGTGCTGACCGCACATTTATTTGTGCGGTCGCACTCAAAATTGTGCGGCTGCACTTCTGCAGCTCTGCACTACCAAGCTTCAGTAAATGGACCATAACGTTCTCTACAAATGTCCAAATGATGATTGGTTTACCTTTATCGAAACTAGATTCAAAGGGCTACAACTTTCTTTTTGAATCATCTCCAAATTCTATATAGATTAAAAGATATAAGCCTCCAAAGTCAGAATATCAAACCTGCAGAACTCCCCTGGAGAGCGGCCGCGAGCAAAATTGTGCGGCCGTAGACAGAATTGTGTGGTCCACACTTTTGCTCTGTGATCTGCACTTTTTCCCTTTGCCTCAGCACTCAAAAATGTTCCCTCACACTTCCAAAAGTTTCAGAACAATATCAGAGTGACGAAATGCCCAGACTCGCTCAAAACTCACCCTGAAACTCATTCGAGCCACTCGGAACCCCGTCCCAATGCACCAACAAGTCCTATAACACGATACGAACTTAGTCGGGCCCTCAAATCACATCAAACAACATTAAAAACACGAATCACGCTCCAATTGAAGCCTATTAAAACTAAGAAAATTCCAACTTCTATGATCGATGCTGAAACCTGTCAAATCAATTCCGATTGACCTCAAATTTTGCACACAAGTTATAAATGTCATAATGGAGGTATTCAAATTTAAAGAATCAGATTTCGGCCCCGGTCCCGATATCAAAAAGTCAACTCCCCGGTCAAACTTTCAAACTTAAATTTTTATTTTTTCCATTTCAAGCCTAATTTAATTACGGACTTCCAAATAATTTTTCGGACACGCTCCTAAGTTCAAAATCACCATACGAATCTGTTGGAATCATCAAAATTCTATTCCGGAGTATGTTGGCTCAAAAGTCAACTCTTCGGTCAACTCTTTTCTTTTAAGCTTCTTAAATAAGAATTGTTCTTTCAATTTAATCTCGAATCATCCGAAAACCAAACTCGACCACACACGCAAATCATAATACACATCACAAAGCTGCTCGTGACCTTATGTCGCTGAACGAGACGCTAATTATTAGAACGACAAGTTTGGTCGTTACAATTTTGGTCATCTCAAAGGTAATAACAATACACATGACACAATAATAGAGATTTGCAAGAACTACATGCAGTGTAATTAATCTTCTTCAGCTCCGGAATTCTTTTTATAAAAGGTACAATTTTAATTGATTTTAGAAATGAGTTTATAAAACTTTACTAAACAAAGTTTTAGTAAGCTTTAAAGTCCTAAATCTTAGAAAAATAATTCAATGACTATTTTATCTAATGTGAATTCTATATATATATATATTAAAAGCATGTAGACCCTTAGCGAAATATCGTTCGACCTTTTTACCCTTAAAAAATAGAGGTCATATTGGACAAAATAGTTATTTAATTATTTTTTCTACTATTTAGAATGCTAAAATTAACAAAAGTTTGATTGTTCAAACATTCGTTATGTAAATGCTACTTTTCTACTTTAAGTTTGCGAGAAGTCGAAGATCTTTGTGAATTTGCCATGCCTTTTCCTATTTATGTAAAAACTTATAAGAATCGTACTCTTCTACTTTAAGTTTCCTACGTTTAATGATCTTTATAATTAATTAGGAATCGTAGGAAACATCTATGCTAGTTTTTTTTTTTGTAAGAAATATTTTAATCATATGTAAACTAAATCTATCTATCTCTATCTATCTATCTATCTATCTATCTATCTATCTATCTATCTATTTATCTATATCTATATCTATCTATCTATCTATCTATATTATTATAAAAGCACGAATAATTTATACTAAATGTTGAACGATTAAAATATTCTCGAAATATTAATTGACTTTTATAACCTTAAATATTTGTATAATTTAAGGATATAATTGTAAATCATCTAAGGCTTGAATTCTTTTTCGATTTAAACTATATATACGCCGACCTTACAAAGTTGATTTTAGGTAAACTTCTTTTGAGACTTTATAGTTTTAGACTATTCCCTTTAATTAGACCTTAAGTTTTGGATCGTATCAATTGTTATCACAACATTCGAAGTATTGATGTTTTTCTTCTTCTTTGTTACTTGCTTTTTATCAAGTAGTTTATGTTCGGTAAAATTTTATTGTCTAAAAATGCCCTCGAAATATTATCGATTTTTATGACCTTAAATATTTGTATAATTTAAGGATATAATTATAAATCACTTAACTATAAAAAAAAATCTGATTTAAACTACGTATACGCCGACCCTACGAAGTTGATTTTGGTTAAAATTCTTTTGATTAGACTTCATCCAACATATGAAGTATTAATCTTTTTGGTTCTCTTTTTCTTTTTAATTGTTATTAACTTATTTCAGATTTCTCAAGTAATTTATGTTCGATAAAATTTTATTGACTAAAATTAAAAAATAAACATGTAATTGTATCAAGATAAATAATTGATAAAGATCAATGGAATGTTTTCTGCTTTCATGGGAAGAGAAGACATGAGGCTGACGGGTATCTTATAGAACATATCTTAACCTTTGTTTTTAATCTATTATTAAAAGAGATTTAAGCATAATAATAGAAAATAACCAAATCAAGTTTCAGCCTTTCGAATTTACGAAAACACATATGGATAATTTAGACCTATATTGACAATTACTGGAGCAAGTTGTAATGGAGCGAAGCTGCTTGATTAGATACAAGATCGAAAGTTGATACAAGATATTTCGTGCATCGCACGAGCATAGAACTTAGTACTATATTAAAAGCACGAACGTTCTTAACGAAATGGTATTAAAACACGTATTCCATTTTTCAACATCTCCTTTTGAAAAATAAGAGATGTTTTTTGTTAACTAACTCAAGGAAGAAGTTATAGTGAAATCATATGCCAAAACAATGAATTTAAAAGTACATACAACTTCATTCTTTGATTTTTGAGTAGGAAGTTTTACAACAATTGGTAGGAAAGGTCAAAATGGAATACGTGTTGAATTATTTTGTAGAGCACCACAACATGCATATTTGCTGAACTAAAAGGAGGTATTTAACCAATAAAATAAATTGCATACTAAAGTATTCAAATGAAATTCACAATTATTTTTAAAACTCGAACCATAAAATTTACCATGAGACATCCATCTTGAAGACACACTCCTACAAGCTAAACAAACATGCTTGAAATTATTTTCCTACCATTTTCATTGGGTATAATTAATAACTACACTCTTCTTCCTAGGGACATGATTGGTTAAGACTTCAGAAATTTTTTCGCTTGAGGCAGTAGTGTGATTACTGATTTTCCGTTTGGGAAAAGCCTCCTGACACTAACACTATTATCATCTCTTTCATTTTTACTTATGTTCTTTCATCATTTCTTCTCCCGCCTTTTACTTCAGCTCTCTCTGTCCCTCCCCTCTTTTTGAAGATGATTTTTGCTATGTTTTAATGTGCGTACCAAGAGTGAAGATATGTATCTAAAGTGACTTATATTAACCCCAAGAAATTAATGTGATAGTTATAGAAGTGCCTCTCCATTTGCACTATAATTTAGATTCAATTAACATGTTGTTCTAATCTACGTTATAAGTTAAATCTCGATAGGCAATAGAAGAGGTTAATTTCTTTATCTTTACGACTCTTGATAGTATCGCCTTTATTTTATTTTTTTTACGATTTGGTACATTAGTATTATAGGATTAGTGTTTACTTGAATGGCAAAATGGTTATTCAGATTTACATGAATATTTTAGTCTATTAACTTTTAACTTAAGATATTTCAACTTTTAGTATAAGTATGATTGAGGATGGGATGATTCCAATCCTATGTTAGGCTTGTATTATAAACATGGCTGATGTATACGGTCAGAATCAGGCTTGCCTAATTTCATACGACTAATCGAAATCGGGACGGAAGATCAAGGCCCGACCCCAGTTATATCGAAACATGATACAGAGATGGATTGGTAAGCTCGTGGATCACTGGCCTATCAGGATCGAGGTCAATTCGAGACCGAAGCGAGAAAGAGATTGAGCAAGATCGAAGAAGGCCTGCTACGCCGAATAACGGAAAGCCGAGATATCCGTGATCGGGCGAGGATCGTGGCGGGAATCTCGGCACATATCGAGTTAGGATAGGATATTTAGCCTATCATGGAATTTACTTCTGTAATTAGAAATATACCATAAATAGGGTTCCTCTGCTATATAAAGAGGGTCTTAATCATTTTGTAACAAACATACATTCACGCACAACAAGGCAATATATCATATTTTCTCTTGCAAGCTCTGTTGTTAAAATCTATACTTTTTAATAGCATACTTAGCTGGTTCAAGGGCGGTCTAGATCGAGGGTCGTGGTTGTTCATCATATTAGTTAGTTTTATTTATAATTAATCCCTACCATTAATTCTGACATTTATCAGTTTGTGCCAAGTGAAATCACATATCCTTAAAACCACTTATAAGTTTAATTATTGTCCTATTTTAAGGCAAAACAGTTTAGTGCCCACCGCGGGGCTAAGGATAATAGTGATTGTTTGGTACAATTTTTCTTAACACACATAATTTTACGCTTGTTCTTTGAAGTGACTTTGATTCCAGGATCAACATGTCAAACTCTCAAGTAGCACCCACACACACAGACGATGGCATCGGTCTCTATGGCGAGAATTAGCTGCCCCAGGAAACGGAGTACCTCCAGTAAACCCCGATGGAGCTCCGGCCGTGGATCCAATCGACGTCAGCTCCCATATTGCTATTAATGGGAATTTGGGCGCTGATCCTTAAAATAGCGTCTGCAGAGATGCTCGAAGAGCTAATCAGAACGCACAGGGCGGTGGAGAAGGTGGGATTAGCCTTCGAATGATATTCGAAATGTTGCAGACTCAACAAGCTGCAATAGCACAACTTCAGAATTAGAATTGTGCACCAAACAGGATCGAGATTGAGCCATCGCAAGAAATTGTTCATAGAGATAGAGGAGAATCGGAGACTAATCCTGCTATCATAAAGAGGCTTGAGGATCTGACGAAGCGAATCGAAACAAGAGAAAAAAGGATCGAGGAAAACGATAAGAAAGTGGAAACTTATAATTCCAGGGTCGACCAAATCTCTGGGGCACCACTGTGTTGAAAGGACTTGATTCCAAAAAGTTTGTCCAAATACCTTTTCCCCTAGTGCGGCTCCGAAGCCAATTCCCAAGAAGTTCTGTATGCCCGAGATCCCAAAATATAATGAGACAATAGATCCAAACGAGCACGTTACCTCATACACGTGCGCCATTAAGGGAAATGACTTGGAAGATGACGAGATTGAGTCAGTGTTGCTGAAGAAGTTCGGGGAAACTCTATCGAAGGGAGCTATGATATAGTACCATAATTTACCATATAATTCTATTGATTCGTTCACTATGCTTGCAGATTCTTTTGTAAAGGCACACGCCGGAGCTATCAAGGTAGCCACAAGAAGATCGGACATTTTCAAGGTAAGGCAAAAAGACAACGAGATGTTCAGGGAATGTATGTCTCGGTTCCAAATGGAACGGATGGATTTAGCACCTGTAACGACCCGACCAGTTGTTTTGAGAATTTAAGTCTTGTTTGGTGGCATAAGGCCCCGAGCGGCTTCGTATTATGTGTATTGACTTGCCTGCGTGATTGAATTCAGTTACCAGATGATTCGGAGTGATTTGGGATACTTAGTTCCTAAAACGGAAGCTTAAGTCTTAGGATTTTTACCGTAGTCGAAAATATGTGAAGACGACTCCGGAATGGAGTTCCGTCGGTCCTGTTAGCTCCGTTGGGTGATTTTGGACTTAGGAGCGTGTCCAGACTGTGAATTTTAGGTCCCTAGCTTATTTAGGCTTAAAATGACGAAAGTCGAATTTTTGGAGATTTGGACCGGTAGTGGAAATTTTGATATCGGGGTCAGATTCTGATTCCAGAAGTTGGAGTAGGTCCGTAATGTCAATTATGACTTGTGTGCAAAATCTGGGATCATTCAGACGTGATTTGATAGGTGTCGGCAGCGGTTGTAGAAATTCGAAGTTTCAAGCTCTTTAAGTTTGAATTGGAGGGTGATTCGTGATTTTAGCGTTGTTTGATGTGATTTGAGGGCTCGACTAAGTTCGTATGGTGATTTAGGAATGGTAGGTATGTTTGGTTGAGGTCTCATTCGGGTGCTTAGCGGATGGAAAAATTGGACTTATGCAATTGCTAAAGATTTTCTAGTTCTGGTGTTTTCGCACCTGCGGAAGGGAGAGTGCAGGTGCGGATTCGCACATACGGAGTTAAGGGCGTAAGTGCGCTTTTGGTCATGAGTGCTAGTAATAGCAAGTGCGACGCGTAAGCCGCAGAAGCAGAGCCACATCTGTGAAAGGGTGATCGCAGAAGCAAAATGGAGAAGGAAGCTGAGTTGGCCAAGTTCCCGTAGAAGCGGACAGATGAGCGCAGATGCGCGTCCGCAGGTGCGGATGGGTGTGCACAGGTGCGAACCTGGGAGTTTAATGAAACTCCGCAGGTGCGGATTTTTAGCCGCAAAAGCGGTTGCGCAGATACGACTATTTATGTCGCAGGTGCGGTCACACCTCGGCAGAAAAGAGAAATTCGAGGGTTTGATTTCATTCTTCGTTTTTTGACTTGAGAGCTCGGAATTTGGTGATCTTTCGAGGGATTTTCAGAGGAAACTTTGGGGTAATGATTCCTAACTCGTTTTTGGTTGTATTCCATTAATCTATAGTTTTTTTCTCCATTTAATTTAGTATTTAGGTTGAAAAGTTGGGAAAATGGGGGAAAGGTTCTTCAACCGAATTTCTGAGTTTTTATTGGGATTTAGACATCAGATTTGGATTATTTTGGTACGAGTGAACTCGTGAGTGAATGGGTGTTCACATGCAATGGAAAGACAATGCTTAGCCTTATGAAATTGAGGAGGCAGGGCTTAGCCTCATGAAAAATAGGAGACAATGCTTAGTCTCCTGCAATTAGGAGACAATGCTTAGTCTCATGCAATTGGGAAACAGTGCATAGTCTCATGCAAGGGAAGGGCAATGCTTAGCCTTATGTAGTTGAGGATCCAGGGCTTAGCCTCATGCAAAATAGGAGACAATGCTTAGTCTCATGCAATTAGGAGACAATGCTTAGTCTCATGCAATTGGAAGGCAATTCTTAGCCTTATGCAATAAAGGAGACAGTGCTTAGTCTCATACAAGAAAGGAGGCAGTACTTAGTCTCATGCAATGGAAAGGCAATGCTTAGGCTTATGCAATTGGGGAGGCAGGGCTTAACCTCATGCAAAATGGGAGATAATGCTTAGTCTCATGCAATTGGGAGACAGTGCTTAGTCTCATGCAATGGAAGGCAATACTTAGCCTTATGCAATTAGGGAGGCAATGCTTAGCCTCATGAAAAGAAAAGATAATGAGTGATAGTAGAGTATTTCTTAGCTGGAGACATGTTTGTGTTTCGTAACTTTGTCATTATGAAGATAGTGATTTTGATGTGTGTTCGTATTTGCGATTATTCCTTGTTCCTGCATCAAAAGAAAAGTCATGAGTTTTGCGGGGAAGGTTGGTTCATGCCTTCGCCTGCTTGCTTTGCTTGTTTTGCTCTGTATCGAGATCCTGCTCAAGTTACCATGGGTAGCATCTAGCTGCTTCATAAAAATAAAGTTTTCGAGAAAATATGCGTGCATTTGATGAATGTATTTAATTAAAAACATAGTAGTATGCAATATCAAGTAAATTAGATGAACCAATGACTGTGATACTTTAGAGACATTGTGACTTCTTTGCATTAGAATTTTGAGGGTCCTCCTCAAAATTCTGCCCCAGTTTAATGAGCAATTCTTTGACCGTTTTGCATATAATGAAATTGGCTGGATTTGCGCCGAAATTTTGAGGGTCCTCCTCAAAATTCTGTCCCAGTTTCTGACCATGGTGGAAAATGAAGATTTTATTGAATTGTGACCGAACCCACATGGCTGCCTACGTATCCCCTCTTAAACGGGAATCAGGTCAAGCGTAGTTCAGTTATATCAGATGAAGAAATACAAACAATCTAAAGATAGTATCTTTTGACTGCGTCTGAGTTGATAGGTTTTAGCCAAACTTCTCAGTCCATCTCTGCGATTATGAGCGCTCCTCCTATTAGTACTCTGTGAACCATGTAGGGCCCTTGCCAATTGGGCGAAAGTTTCCCTTTGGCTTTATCTTGATGCGGGAAGATCCGCTTCAGCACCAGTTGTCCTGGTGTGAATTGTCTAGGCCTGACCCTTTTGTTGAAAGCTCTAGACATTTTGTTCTGGTAAAGTTGACCATGACATAGCCAGTTGCTCATAACGAATTCGTATCCATTCTGCATCACTGAGTTCAGCCTCTTATATGACTCTCAAAGAGGGAATTTCTACTTCGGCAGGAATGACGGCTTAAGTGCCATAGACCAGCAAATAGGGAGTTACCCCAATAGATGTACGAATCGTGGTACGATATCCAAGTAGGGAAAATGGTAACTTCTCTTGCCATTGTTTGTGATTATCTACCATCTTCCTTAATATCTTCTTGATGTTCTTATTGGCAGCTTCCACAGCTCCATTCATTTGTGGCATGTATGCTGTGGAATTCTTATGCTTGATCATGAAGGTTTCGCACATGGATTTCATCAAATCACTATTAAGGTTAGTGGCATTATCGGTGATGATTGATTCTGGTGCCCCGAATCGACAGACAATATGATCCCTAACGAAATCCCCGACGACCTTTTTAGTTACAGCCTTGTAAGATGCGGCTTCAACCTATTTTGTGAAATAATCTATGGCCACTAGAATGAACATGTGCCCATTTAAAGCGGCGAGTTCGATTGGATCGATGACATACATCCCCCAAGCGGAGAAATGCCAAGGTGAACTTGTTGCATTGAGTTCATTGGCTAGCACTCGTATCATATCTGCATGTATTTGGCACTGATGACACCTTTGAACATACCTGATGTAGTCCGTTTCTATAGTCATTCAAAAATATCCTGCTCTTAATATCTTCTTGGCTAAAACGAAACCGTTCATATGTGGTCCGCAAGCTCCGGCATGTATCACTTCGAGCAGTTTGGAAGCTTTCTTGGCGTCAACACATCGTAATAATCCTAGGTCTGGAGTCCTTCTATACAGAACTCCTCCACTTTGGAAGAAACGGTTGGACAATCTTCGGAGTGTGCGTTTCTGAGTATGATTTGCGTGCTCCGGGTACTCTCCTTTTGCCAAGTATTCTTTGATGTCATGAAACTATGGATTCCCATCAGTTTTTTCTTAAACATGAGCACAATAAGCTGGCTGATTATGGATTCCTACTGGAATAGGATCAATGAAATTCTTGTCTGGGTGTTGTATCATGGAAGATAGAGTGGCCAACGCATCTGCGAACTTATTCTGGATTCTCGAAAATTGTTTGAAATCTATTTTTGTGAACCTCTTCATCAACTCTTGTACGTAGTACAAATATGGAAATATTTTGGTATTATTTATAGCCCATTCTCCAAGAACATGATGTACCAAAAGGTCTGAATCTCCAATTACCAGCAATTCCTGAACGTTCATGTTAATGGCTAACTTGAGCCCCAAGATGCAGGCCTCATATTCTGCCATATTGTTGGTACATGAAAATTTGAGCTTTGCAGATACTGGATAGTGTTGTCCTATTTCTGACACTAAAACTACTCCAATTCCTACTCCTTTGAAGTTGCAGCTCCATCGAAGAACATTCTCCAACCGTCATAGGTTTCAGTGATATCTTCTCCTACGAATGATACCTCTTCATCGGGAAAATATGTTTTCAGTGGTTCGTATTCTGCACCCACAGGATTTTCTTCCAGATGATCTGCCAATGCTTGCCACTTAACCGCCTTTTGAGTTACATAAATGATGTCAAATTCACTCAGTAGTATCTATCATTTTGCCAACTTTCCCGTAGGCATGGGTTTCTGGAAGATGTATTTTAATGGATCCATTCTTGATATGAGATATGTGGTGTAGGCATAGAAGTAGTGCCTCAACTTCTGAGCTATCCACGTCAAAGCGCAGCAGGTGCGCTCTAGCAAAGAATACTGTGCTTCATAGGGTGTGAACTTCTTGCTTAGATAGTATATGGCCTGGACCTTTCTTCTCGTCTCGTCATGTTGTCCCAAGACACAGCCGAAAGCCCCATCCAATACAGATAAATAGAGTAGCAGAGGTCTCCCAGATTCTGGTGGGACCATAACAGGTGGTTTGGATAAATATTCCTTGATCTTGTCAAAGCTTTCAAGCATTCTTCAGTTCAACTTGTCGCAACATCTTTCTTTAACATTTTGAAAATCGGTTCACAAATCACAGTTGATTGTGTTATGAAACGGCTGATGTAATTGAGACGCTCCAAGAAACTCATCATATCTTTCTTGTTCTTTGGAGGTGGAAAATCTTGGATAGCCTTGACCTTTGACGGGTCTAGCTCAATTCCTCGACGGCTGACGATGAACCCTAGCAGCTTTCCAGTGAGGACCCCGAAGGCACACTTTGTGGGGTTCAGTTTCAAATCGATCAAAGAATATCCTCAAATCTGCTATATGATACGTTCTTCTTTTGGATTTGATGTTTACGTCATCCACGTACACCTCTATCTTCGTGTGTAGCATGTCATGGAAAATGGTTGTCATGGCCTCATATAAGTGGCTCCAGCATTCTTTAGGCCAAATGACATCATTTTGTAGCAATACACTCCCCATGGTGTAATAAAGGATGTCTTTTCGGCATCCTCTTCATCCATCCAGATTTGATGATAACCCGCGAAGCAATCCACAAAGGATTGGAGTTCATGCCTGGCACAGTTGTCGATCAGTATGTGTATATTGGGCAACGGGAAATCATCTTTGGGACTTGCTCTGTTTAAGTCCCGATAGTCGACACACACTCTGACCTTCCCATCTTTCTTTGGAATTGGCATAATGTTAGCCAACCAGGTCTGATATTCAACCACTCTGAGAACCTTGGCTTTGATCTGCTTGGTGACTTCCTCCTTTATTTTCATACACATATCTGGATTGAATTTTCTGAGCTTCTGCTTTACAGGCGGACACATAGGTTAGTAGGTAGTTTATGAGCCACTATGGACGTGCTCAAACTGGTCATATCATCATAGGACCATGCAAAGATATCCTCATACTCCTTCAAGAACCGGATGTACTCTGCCTTCTCTGATGGTGATATGTGAATGCTTACACGTGTTTCCTTGACTGTTTCGGAGTCTCCCAAATTAACTGTTTCAGTCTCATCCAAATTGGACTTAAGCTTGTTTTCAAAGTTTTCCACTTCTCTGACAATTTCCTCGAGTATTATATCCTCTTCCAGATTCTCTGAATCGTTATCCTTACGTTGCGTTGTCTCATTACACGTCACAGTCGCAAGTTCATCGGGATAGGTAATAATAATGTTGTAGAGAAAAAAAGTAAAGAATAATAATAAATACTAAAAATAAGAATGCATTAGATAAATCTTGAAAATGTAAAACAGGTACGGTTCGATGACCCGAGCAATTATTTCAAAATAAAACATGCTTAAAACAAAATACTAAAAATGTCTTAAATGCTCATAAAAATTACTTTTAAAATAAATGATGCTAATTGCCAGGCTACCCAGGAACTCGACGGGCCCTTGATGGTGAAGCAGTCCAGTTCTTGAGAATAGCTCCTTTCTCCATGGTTTGAATAATGAGGCCTTCCTCCTCCTCCTCCTCAACTATCGCACTACAATCCATGTCTTCATCATCCAGAAACAGATTCCTTGTACCAGCTAGAACTTCATCTTCTTCGGACTCCCACATCATGTCAACTTGATGAAATGACTGGCTCAAATGTGGTACTGGTTGCTCTAGAGGGTAATAAGGACCACGCCATGGTGGCGACCAATTCTGATACTCGTGCCAGGTGTATTCATACCCAAGTCCAAAGGTTGTGCCGTGATGCTTTAGCTATATTGGTTTGGTGATCCCCTGAAGATTCTTACCTAGACCTTTGCTAGGTTCATACCCTGTCCATGCCAATATGCCTTCTATCTTACTGCTCCACCATTTGTCCTTTTCAATTGCATTGACGTGCTCGATGCGATGGTATGTTTCTCTCCTTAACTTCCTACTATTCTCAATGACCGGAAGAGTTTGATTGGTTTAAATATGATTACTCCCGTCCCCATGGATGATCACTTCCTGATGGTTCCACTCAAACTTCATGACCTGATGTCCAACGGCGTGTATCCAAGGTCATCCCAACAATAGGTTGTAGGTAGAAGATATGTCCAACACTTGAAACTCAACATTAAACTAGGTTGGGCCCATCTGTAGGCTGAGGTTGGTCTCCCCAATTGTGGCCCTTTGAGACCCATCAAATGCTTTCATATTCATACTTCCTGATCGTATCTCATGCAGACCTTTACCCAACCTTTTCAAAGTAGTTAGTGGACAGATGTTGAGACTCAAACCCCCATCTATCAGGTCTCTGGCAATAAACTTGTCTTCAAACTGCAATGTGATATGCAGTGCCCTGTTGTGACTTAATCCTTCTGGTGGTAGCTCGTCTTCATAAAAAGTGGTCTTGTGGCTTTCTAATACTTGTGCTACCATGTTGGCCATCTCTCTACTGGTGATGTTATTGGGTACATAGGCTTCGTTCAACACCTTCATCTGGGCATTCCTATGTGCCTCGGAGTTTTACAACAGTAATAAAATGGATATTTGAGTAGGGATTTTGTTCAGATGATCAACCACAAAATATTCCCTTTCTTGCACCTTTCTCCAAAGGTCATCCGGGCCAGTCTCAATGTTAGGTGATTTAGATGCAGTTTCTTTGCTCGTTCCTCCTAAATGCTCAGGTGTATAAACCCTACCAGTTCTGGTCATGCCTTGCGCTGCACCTGTTTATTCTATTGTTGCTTTTCCTTTTCTTCTTGCTTCCGCAACATAATCCCATGGTATAGCATTAGACTTATAAGACAGTGTTGGTGCTACCATCACGATGAAAGGCGTTGTTACTTCAACCTCAAACGGAGTTGGTATAGCTACCTCAACTTCAATTGGTGCCTGAGTCTGTACCATGATAGGTGTGAGAGTGATTGGACATATTTCATAATTATCCCCTTCTCGAATGAGTCCAATTGACCCCTCTGAGTCACATTCTTCATCGGTCTCTATCACGTTTACCCCTCCGCCCCTGTGATCCGGGAGAGGATTGTTACGGATATTTGGTGTAACCTCCTTTGCCTGTATGACTTTGGTGTCAATTAATGTCTGAATCTTATCCTTCAAAGTGCGACACTCATCAATAGTATGAACCTTCATGCCCGAATGATAGGCACATGTCTTATTTGGATTAATCCACTGGGAATAGTTTTCCATAGCAACAGTGGGAATGGGAGTGATATAACTGGTAGCCTTCAGTCTCTCGTACAGTTGGTCTATGGGTTCAACAATTGGGGTGTATTGTCTGGGTGGTCTGCGGTTGAAATTTGGTCTAGGTGTTTGGTAGTTTTGGCGGGCTGGTGGTGAGTGGTAGTATGCGGGTTGGGTGTTATTGGTATGGTAAGTGGTGGCAGGTTATTGGTATCTGGGAGGTGAAGGCTGATATATGGGTGGAGGTGTTTGGTATGTGAGAGGAGACTTCAGACCTTGGGCTACCATTACTGCACCTACTTCTTTCTTCTTGGAGATACCTCCTAACTGCAGGGCTTTATTTGTGGCTTGGACTGCTTCAAAATTTGTCACCATTCTGGTTTTGATCCCTTCTTCTATTCTCTCTCCCAACTTGATGATATCAGAAAATTTATGGTTTTCAATAACCATCAATCTTTCGTAGTATTGCGGATCCTGAGCTCAGACGAAGAACTTATTCATTTGTTCTTCTTCCAGCGCTGGCCTTACTTTTGCAGCTTCAGACCTCCACCGAGTAGCATATTCGCGGAAAAGTTTCCGTTGGCTTCTTCTTGATATTTTGAATGTAGAAAATGTGTGGTGTGTTTTCTGTGTTAAACTTGAACCGATCCATGAAATCTGATGCCATACTCACCTAATCAACCCATTTCTTTAGGTTCTGACTAACGTACCAAGATATGGCATCTCCGGTGAGGCTTCTCATGAACAACATCATGTGGATTCATTCATCCCTGCCAACTCCTACAAGCTTGTCACAATATGTTCTCAAATGCACCTTCGGATCACCAGTTCCGTCGAACATTTCGAACTTAGGAGGTTTGTAACCCTTTGGCAGTTCTACATCTGGCTGAATACACAAATCTTCATTATTCAAACCCTTAATGCCTTTTCCCCCTTTGACACTTTGAACCCTACCAGTAAGTTTCTTGAGTTCCTCTGCCATGTTCTTGATGAGTAGGTCCTTCTCGGTATATTCGGGTATGTTTAGGGTCTGTTGTAGGGTGTGGGGTAAGGTTTCCACATATATGGTATTGCTTTGGTAGACTCCAAGAATCTGGGCGTAATGGTGGTCATTGGTTGAGTTTTGCGGGTCAGGAATAGGCTGTGGTCCATTCTGAGGGGTATGGTATATGGTTGTTTGTGGGCATTGAGTTGGGTGGTGATGGTGTTGTTGGGGAGTAGGTATCGGTGGAGTGTTGTGGTTCTGAGAAGGTGTGGTGTATTGATGAGGTGCGGGAGGATTCGGTGGTGGATTTTGATTCTGCGTGTTTTGGGGAGGTATTTGGGCGTTTGTGTTTGTTGGTTGATGTCAGGGACGTTTAGGGTAAGGGAAAGGTTTTCCTAGTTACTAACCTGCTCAAGTTGCCCTTGTAGTTCAAATATTTTCTGTTCCAGACATAGGACCAATTCGTTCTATGCTGGAGTATTCCGACCGTCCGAGTTTTCAACGTTCTCTGCATTGTCCTTTCTGATACCGCTTAAATCGTCCATTGTTTCTTTCCCTTTGCTTTTGCCTTTAGGTTCACTTGGTGGAGGAGGAGGTGCATGACCTCTAGATATAGTATGATATGCGGATGATGCCAGTATGCACAAACCAACCTTTGTGGAATGGGAATAAACAAAGAAAAGAAAACTAAATGGTAACCAAGTCAGTAAGGGATATTGAAAGAATGCTTGCAATATTGAACATGTGTTGCAGAATCAGTAAATAAATTCACATCATAATTTGGGGGACCTCGTTGTGCCCGAGGTAGGCCTAAGCGACACATAGACTTGGAGAAAATTGATGCCAATAATTGTGTCATTTCATTAATGCGAAAATAGATCAAATCCTTACTAAAACAACAATAATAAGAAAGTCACTAATGGCCTTTGCCCTATTACAACCAAGGTCTAAAACGAATCTAGAAAGCAAGTAAAACATCATTCCTAGTCTATTTGGTCCCAGAGGGAACTTCTCCATGCTTGGCCTTCTTTGCTCCATCAATCAGATTCCCCAGGTCGCACACGTCCAACAACAGATATGCCCTTGCTAGATGCCCTCCTTCGTTGCCCTCTGTATTCTGACAGTCTGAGATCCCCTTCCTCATCTTTTCCTCGAGCTCCATCAACCCCTACTCCAAATACTCCAACCTCTCTGTTAACTTAGTAGCGATTCCCCTCCATTTATTGATTGCTTCCATGTCCACTTTATGTTGTTCCAAATGCCTGGCTTCAGACTCGAAAACCCTTTTGCGCAACCTCCTATATTTAACTTGTGCTTCAGCAGCTTCGTCTATGACCCTATTCCTCAAATTAATTCCTGGCTTGACATCACCTGCTATATCATCTTCCAACCCTGATGGATAGAAGTACACATGGCCGACATGATACCGATCTGGCTCGATGGTATCTTCCTCCACAATGACCTTTTGATGCCACATGTGTTGTGCCTCGCACTTGAATTGAATGGCGTTCCCCTGGAAGTCTGCTTTGTACTGAACCATTTTGGAAACTCGTCATATAACCTGCTTTCTCCCAGCTTGCCTCATAACCCTTGTAGGAGCATAATGATAGATTCCTCTCAATATAATTAGCACTAGATTAGGAGTCTCTCTCGACCTGATGATGAACTCACTGCTAGGGAACTACTCGAACATCCAATGTACCATGTCATCAGTCAAATTGCTAAATAAATGTACCCAGCTCACAGCGTTTCCTAGTTGTGCAAACCTGTTTGGGATAAAAGTCATTCTCTTCGGATGATGATAGGCTATGTGGTCATTCCACGGTCGTCGCGGAAGCTCTTGACGGTATTCTCATCTCTGAAGGTGTTCCAACAACCATACTTGCAGCAACAGATTGCAACCCTCGAAATGCCTATACCCCTTTTTGCAACGGTCTAAAGCCTGGTACATCTCAGCCAAAATCATAGGGATAATAGTATAAGTTTGCCCCTCAATCCCCTCCATTAAAGTCCTAGCAACCATAGCTAGGCAAGTGTGGATCCTTCTCCCTGTATTAGAAATACCAGCATCCCCAGAAAACAGACAATGAATACGAAAACTCGATGGTGTGTCCCACCCAGAGAAGTGATGGCAAGCTCATCACTATAAAGGCAATATGACTTGTTATGCCCATAACGCTCATAAAGGAAATCGAAGGGTATGTAAGATTTCTTCAGGCAGACTAACCCATTATTTTTCTTGAAACTCATCATTTTCAGGAAACCTCGAGAAGTGCGATTTTCCGGTACCAACAAACCAGGACTATCCCATTGGAGTTGAGCGAAGCCTCCTATTTCTTCTAAAAGGGGAGTCATTTATATGTCACCAAAACGGAAGATGGCTCTCTTCTCATCCCAAAACATGGTGGCGGCCTCAATTAATGCATTGTTTGGCTTAATGTATAACAAGGAGGGTAAATTCCCGAGGACCCTTTTCACATGGTTTTTATCACTAGGTGAGAGATTTTTCCCCCAATCCAGCAACAAAGGTGGGATATTTTGGACCATGCCAAACCTGGGGACTTCGTGGCTCATTTCTTCAAAACAAATAAAGTTAGCGCTTTTCCCCTCCGGATTTGGCTATTTACACATTAATGATCAACATATTGGCATGTTTTCTCTAAATAATGCACATATTGTGATTGTGTCCATTGGGATTAGGGAAATCCTGGTGGACTTTGGACAAGGCTTGCCTTAATGGGTTATCACGCAGACAGCGTTCTAACCCATACAAGGTTTGGACATGATACATGCAGAGTTAATATTAGAGTAGGGGTCTCTAGAAGAGTCTAGAGTGGTACCCTCAAGTGGACAACTTGAGAGGGAAAGGCACGGAATCATCGACTGCACCGCTGATCGATTAGTTTTACCGCAAATAAGCCTTTCCAAATTTAAAGGGTGATTTTGGAAGAGCGCAGACACTCATCAAGCGCCGCTATGGTATTAATTAGGCACGGGTGGAATATGATGTGGAGCATGCTTTATGCAAAGGTTAAACAACACGTTGTCAAATATTTTGCATGATGAAAACAGTAAATGCGGTATTAAAATGAAACGTAGAGACATAAAAAGAAAAGAAAACAAAGAAGAATTTAGTTCGCGCAATGTGGAAGTTGTAATAAAGTAAACGAGGGAGTAAGGGTAAGGAGAGACATGATGTAGTAATTTAAAAAGACGTAGAACAAGCAAACATGACTAGAAATAAAGGAAAACGCATGTTATAACCAAGTTGAACAGAGATTTGCATATTAATGCAAATTCAAATAAAGGGAAAATAGGGGAAAGGGTGAGCATGCAGCAATGAAAAGGGAAACAGGAGCGGGATATTCATGTAACAAAATAATAAGAGACAAGGAAACACGTTTATCAAAGAAGACTAATTCATATAGACCAAGTTCGCTATGGTAAGAGCCTAAAAATATCCCCAGCAGAGTCGCCATGCTATCGCGCCCCCTTTTCTCGCGAAATCGGGTTTCGACATGTGACAACTCTTTTAAGGAAGTATTAAAAGAGGAGATTCGCCACCTAACGGGTTTAAGGTGCGTTAGGGCACCTATTTGCAGATAACTCTTGTTTAACTAGTCTACGCCACCAAAGATCGGGTAAGGGCTCAAATTATCTTGAAGAGAAGGTGTTAGGCACTCTTCGAGGTCCACAACTGCGGGTCCCGACCGAACTTGAATTATATGAATTAGTCATATAAACAAAGAAAAAAATAAGAGGTTTAGGTAGTTATTGTCAAATGTCCTTGAATAAACACAAATAATTGATTTAAAGACAGGATGGGGGGTCCTAAGTTTTTTAGCCGAAAGGATCACCCCATGCAACATAAATAATACTTTGTAACTCCCTCGAGATGGGGTGTTATTAGTATTATTCAGCGGGCACAGACTATCATCTCATGCTACCCGATTACTATCTTTAAGTTATTACCTAAAGCGCACTAGTTGATTCTAAATTGTGCCTTATGCGTGCACTACCCGTACCATACCTATGGTCTAGGAGGCATTTGGACCTCTATTTTGGGTGGTTCTAGACCAGACTTAGGCTGCTTAGAAAATGTTAAAACTAGGTGACAGTTCAAAAACATGTAGGACTACACATAAGGGCAGTAAATGGCTCAAGTTAGCCTCCACATGTAAGTAACAAATGCACGCTAACAGATTCATAATGAGGCAGTAGACAACTACAGAATTAAGACGAAATGGGATCCTTATATCCTATAGTCATGGCTTCTAGGTGATTCTGAATTTTAAGCATACAGACAGTGTTTCTTTTTAAGAACAACGAATTTGCGGATTGTGAGCATTACAAACCCTGTCACACCTCCTTTTTCCCGAAGGCGTGTAAGGGGAATAAGGGAGTTTTTCCAATTAAAATGACATTAATCGAAATGGGATTATTTATTTATTTCAGAGTCGCCACTTGGAATAATTTATGGTGTCCCAAGTCACCGGTTTATTTTAAATCCCAAATCGAGGAAATTGACTCTTATTTATGGTCTGCGAACACAGAAGACCGAGTAAGGAATTCTGTTAACCCGGGAGAAGGTGTGAGGCACTCTCGAGTTCCATGGTTTTAGCACGGTCGCTCAACTGTAATAATTGGCATGATTATCTGATTTATTACATATTTAAAATCTATTGTGCTTTTTAGCTTTCTGACCTCTTTTAATATTTATGGAATTATTTGAAACAAGTCACGATGTCGTACACTTATCGTTTTGGTACATATTGCAAACCGCGCCACGTGAAACGCACCCGTGATTTACAACATGTTCATTTTTTATTATTTGAAGTTATGGTCGAGTCATGTGAAACGCACACTCGAATTTGGAATTATGCATCATGACTATGCCACGGAAATCGTACCCATAATCATGATGATTTATTTATGAATCGCACCTAAAGCAAGCTACAATGTTCAAAATGCCTCATTTTTTCTTAACAATTAAATTCATTTGTTAGACTGAGCCCAATCCTAAAGCATATAGACAGTTTAATCATTAATGGACTCTAATGGGCTTGTCCTTTCCCCATTCCCCGACAAACATTCAAAATTAACTCATTCAAATTATTCAAATTATTTACTCACAAAGATAAGATAGCAGTCGACACATAAAAGAAAAGAGAGAAAATAATAACTCGACAGAACAAACACGACAATAAAATCAGGACAAAAGTGGTGGATCAAAGTGTGATAAGAGCTTAAAACCCGTCCAGACCCCTTCTTTTCCTTGGGTTATCATGCTATCTAACCTCTCATTAGTCTTACAGAAATACAAAAAACAATTGAATTCAAATCAAAACACGTCAGAATGGACCATTCACAACACCAATACTGCTTTCGACTTCCATTATTTGAACCAACCAAAATTCTCAAACACAAATAACATCAATGTTATAGCCAAACTGTCATCAGAAACACCTTAAATATATCAACTCAAGAAGAAAATTCATTAGCGGTTCATGAGAACGTAATCCGTGCAATTAACCATTTAACAGTGACCCTTATAAAGAATTTGAAGCAAGATACCACAATTCCAACTCAATTAAACTCGAAATTAGCCAAATTTGCAACAGAAAATGATGAGCTAATTTGAACAAATCGAGTTGAACGCAGCAGAAGATCAACCATATGATTTCAATGAATTCCCAGGGAACTAGATATTCGACTCGCACCTGAACTCTTCAACTGATATCAATTACTTGCACTTAATCTCAATAAGAGCAAACATATGACACCAAGCATCCTTATGATGAGAACAGATTCAATTGAAAATCGACAACAAACCCAAATTTAGTCCTCATGCTCAAAACTGTTAAGTTCAACACTCGACAACCAAGGTGGACTCATGAACATCACAGGAATCGAATTCTAACATTTTGATAAAAAAAACATGGACTATCAGACACTCGGCAAGAGAGTTAGAAAATATTTTTTTAAATACGAAACTCCACGATTGAAAACATTAGATTTTTCTGAGCTTTAATCAGTAATCACGAAATCTGACCAACTCGTTACAGAACAAAATAGGATGGAATAAGAATGACACTCAGAATATATGGAAATCTAAATTCGACCTCAAACATTCAAATCAAATTAGTTCCATATAAATGAGCTCTTAAACATATACTGAACTAATCACACCCCGACTCTTATCACACTTTGATCAACACCAAAACAAAATCAAGGGAAAGAGAATGAACCTTAAAGAGGATTTCAATTAAAGCTTCTGTTCGGATGAAATACAAGCAAGGAAATTGTACAATGGACTCGACCAGCAGTGAATGAAACCGTGACAAGCAAGTCAGGAACCACGAGCTGACCTCGAACGACAGTTTCAACTCAACGGCAAACCTCAATCAAACTCCATAAGAACCTCACGAGCGGTCGATGGACCTTAGCTAAACTCCATTTTTTTTATAAAACAAATTAGAAGCTGATATATATATATATATATATATATATATATATATATATATTTGTGTTTTCTGTTTTAAAAATCCAAAAAAAAACTAAAAGAGAACTCTCCAATTTTTATATGCGAACCAACTGAATATGAGAAGGAAGAACCTTCCCTAATCCGAAAAAAAACCTATCCCTCTTTTTTCTCCCCCTCCTTTCTATCCGAAAACTTGGATTATATACCCACTCTAGAAGCTTCTCCTTTCCCTCCAAGTCACGCCCAAAATCCCTCTCCCCTTCCGAAAATCCAGGAAAATTTCCACATCGAACAAAACCCGGACAAATGGAAGGCGTGGATGTGATTTCACTCGCATCCAACTGCTCCCATTTATCCGAGATTAGTCCAAAGAAATCAAAATGCATGAGGGATGTGAAGATGAGAATATTCTGTCAGAAGTCGTTATGCCACGTGGAGAAAGAGACGATGAGGAGGGGACCATGGGCACGTGATTCCGGTGAGGTTGGATGGTGATGCGGCGGCGGTGGGGGTGAGAGCGTGCGGGTGGTTAAGCTTTTAGGTTTAAGGTTTGAGGTAGGTTAAGATTTTATGTGGTTAAGAGAATTGATGTGGGGCGTTAGATGAGAAATGATGGGTGGCTGAGATTAAAAACAAAATGGGCGGGTCAAGGGTTAAAACGGGTTTGGACTGGTTTAAGCAAGGGTGCCGATTTGGGCTCCTTCTTGCCCGAAACTGGGCCTCTAAGTTTGGCTAATTGCTGCAAATTGGGACAAATTTATCTTATTATAAAGATGTATAGCTAACACATGTATTAAATATAAAGATGAAACTATTTTTGGTGTTTTTCAAATATTGTAATTGAAGTAAAATAAATTAAGACTCAAAGAACCACTACTCAAATATCTAAAATATGCAAGAAAAATTAATATAGCTTAAAGACGTGACGGGTCAAAAATTACGTGCTTACAGCTGCCCCTCTTTGCTGGGAAACATGAAGAGTTTTCGGAGCAAAGAACAATAAGCAACGTAATTGATTTATGACCCGACGCTTATTCAAAATGAAACAAAGACGGACAAAAGATTGTGACTGAGCCCTGGTATCTGAGCTGCCTACATATATTTGGCTTTAAAGGAATCAGGTCACGTGTAGTTTAGAGGTGAATGAAGTAATGGAGTGTGTGGAGAGGATGACAGAGTCTAGTGAGATACCGTTCTGTCGAGGTTCCGGTTCGCGGTCCCTGCCATTACATCATAAATTGAAAGCAAAAATAAAAGAAAATACAAGATCCTATCTACTTCTTGTCTTGAATCTTCCTTGAATCTCCATTTGATCCTTCAACTTGAAATTGAAAATTCACCCTATTCTTCAGGTGGGCATCTTGTTGACTTTAATTTGAAGAAAATTGAAAGCTGACCATGTTCTTCAGGCTGGCATCCTGCTGCTTGCACTTGAACTTGGAGTAGCCTTGAGCTTGCAAACCTTGTTCTTCAGGCGGCTCGTGCTACTTCTGATTTGAATTGAAAATAAATGACTTCCCTCGTTCTCCAGGAGGGCACCTGATGACTCAAAACTTGAAATAAATTCCCTCATTTTCTAGATAGGTTCCTGATGTTGACTTAATACTTGAAATAAATTCCCTCATTCTCTAGGTGGGTGCCTGCTGACTTAAAAACTTGAAATGAATTCCCTCGTTTTCCAGGTGGGTGCCTGCTGTTGACTTAAAACTTGAAATAAATTCCCTCATTCTCCAGGTGGGTGCCTGCTGACTTAAAACTTTAAATAAATTCCCTCGTTCTCCAGGTGGGCGCCTGATGTTGACTTAAAACTTTAAATAAATTCCCTCGTTCTCCAGGTGGGCGCCTGATGTTGACTTAAAACTTGAAATAAATTCCCTCATTCTCCAGGTGGGTGCATGCTGACTTACTTGAACTTAAAATAAATTCCCTCATTCTCCAGGTGGGTGCCTGCTGACTTACTTGAAATAAATTCCCTCGTTCTCCAGGTGGGCGCTTGATGTTGACTTAAATGTCACGACCCAACTGGAGGGTCATGACTAGCACCCGGGCCATACATGCCGAGCACCAACGTACATTTTAACTAACCTTCCTTATTATCTTTAAGGGCCGACAAGACCAATATAAATGGTAGACATGGATCATGAACATCCAACAATGAAAGATAATGTCATGAACATACGTAACATGGGACGACAAGACTGTCAAGAAACTATATATAAGGTACGAGCTACCATGGTGCCATGAAAGACTATACAACAAAAATCAGCCGACAAGGCATTCCAAACCATACATGAGTCGACACCTGTCTATGAGCCTCTAAAAGAACATAAGTGCTACAACATTGCCGGAACAGGGCCCCGACATACCCATAATGTCTATAACAAAAATGCATACCAAGACCACGGCAAGTTTGGAGAAAGGATCTTGCCAATAACGCTGAACCGGATAGCCTACTGTGATGGGGGAGCTGCGTCTACCCGTCTATCAGGACCTGCATCACGACATGCAGCGTCCACAAATAAAAAGGACGTCAGTACGAATAAAGTACTGAGTATGTAAGGCAGAATAGCATAAGTAAGAACAATAATGTAAACAGTGATAGGGAATATACAACCTGTGACATCTGGGTACCTCTGAGGGCTACTGACATGAAATACATGATACATACATATATATATATACATAAACGTTTAAAACATATGCCTTTGTGGGCATCATCATCATCATATCGTACCCGGCCATAATAGGCTCGGTAAAACGTACCCGGCCATCATAGGGCTCGGTAGAATCGTACCCGGCCACGTGGAGCTCGGTAAAACCCAACTGATCAGTGGTTGCACAATAGGTGCCATACCCGATGCATGTTGGACTCATTGGAATCACATTTTGAACCTTTCGGAGTGACGTAAGGTTGGTATCCTTCGCACACGCTATTAGGATTAACTCTTCATCAAGAAACTTATAAGAATCAGGAACTACCAACAACATTGATAATATAAGAATAAGAGAAGTAACATCAATATCAATCGTTTCATAAGAAGGGCAGCAATGTAAGTACTGCTAGCTTCTAAGAGTAGAGTATCTTTGGGAGCTCGTTCATTACATTATGTACAATCGGAGTCGTGCAAAAGAATGAAGGGGATAGCCTCACATACCTTGTATATACTGCCCAACCTCAAGCTATGCAAATGTCACGACTCCTTAGTCTACAATAAAAGAAATGACACTATCATTATCGTTTAAGCGTCGTAACTATTATGTATCGACCGCAACCTATTTTACGATGAAACGGACAGCACCTCCCCTATTTATATGACTTCACACAAGTCAATACAATCACCAAACAGCCCAAACAACATCATTAATAATCATATTGAGCCTCCAAAACAGTCCACCAACTAACAACATTACTACCAAGCCTTTCGATATATATTTCACAAGTTCTAGCATCAACGACTTAGCCACAACTTGGATAATCTTAAATATATATAGAGTAAGAGGTTCCTTACCTTTAAACAGAAAGAACAACTCCAATTTGACCTTAATTTTCCACGAAATATCCCTTCAATTCTGCCACAAGAACAAGGAAGCGAAACTAGCAATTAATTCGGGTTTTTCGGCACTAGAATTACTTTAGAAGACTTGAAATCACCTAGGGTTGATATTAAAAACTTGAAGGTGTATTTACAGAACATAAAACACTTAAAACAACCTCCCACACGAGCTGGAACAACACAAAAATCAGCAACAACAAGAAAAACAAGAAACTTACTAGCACCACGGGATTCCCGACATTTGATTTGTGTTGTTTGCCCTTTGTTTGGGTCTTGGATCATGAGAGAACCTTGAGAGAATGTTTTTAGGATTATAAGGTCTGAATATACTGAAAAATAATGACTTAAAACGGGGTTGAGTTATCTTATATATGTCCAAATGTCTTAAACCGCCTTTGTGGTCCCCATAGAGAGCAGCTTGGTGCACTCTCGCGAAAACGCGAATATCTCTCTATTCCGAGATCGTATCGACGAACGGTTTAATGCGTTGGAAACTAGACTCATAGATCTTCAATTTTATAGGTAGATCACCCCATAATTTCAAGCACATTGGGAGTAAAATGCAGTAACATTTAACCTAAAGTTTAAGTTAAATTATAAACCTAAGTTGCGACAACTTTTATCGACTTTTGTTTCATAACTTGCTTGACTTCAAAAATTATGATACGGATATTATATGATTTAAATACATTAAAACATTACCTCTTGGGTCAATTAATCACCTCTAGTGTTACCCGAAAATACGGGTTACAACATCCTTGATTAGCTTAACTTCAAATACTTGTTAACCACTCTTATACACCCTTGTATCGTTTAAGACCAATAGGATTAACTTATTATCGTCTCAAAGATAATCTCTTCTTGAATTTACGTCGACTAACTTACGGCGTGATCTATGATATGCGAATTTGGGTTGTAACATTAAAACTTTAAATAAATTCCCTCATTCTCCAGGTGGGCGCCTGATGTTGACTTAAAACTTGAAATAAATTCCCTCGTTCTCCAGGTGGGTGCCTGATGTTGACTTAAAACTTGAAATAAATTCTCTCATTCTCCAGGTGGGTGCCAGCTGACTTACTTGAACTTAAATAAATTCCCTCATTCTCCAGGTGGGTGCCTGCTGACTTAAAACTTTAAATAAATTCCCTCGTTCTCCAGGTGGGCGCCTGATGTTGACTTAAAAATTAAAACAAATTCCCTCATTCTCCAGGTGGGTGCCTGCTTACTTAAAAAATTGAAATAAATTCCCTCATTCTCCAGGTGGGCGCCTGTGCTGACTTAAAAATAAAAATGAATTCCCTCGTTTTCCAGGTGGGCGCCTGATGACTTAAAAACTTGAAATAAATTCCCTCATTCTCCAGGTAGGCGCCTGCTGACTTAAAAACTCGAAATAAATTACATCGTTCTCCAGGTGGGCGCCTGATGTTGACTTAAAACTTGAAATGAATTCCCTCGTTTTCCAGGTGGGCGCCTGCTGTCTTAAAACTTGAAATAAATTCCCTCATTTTCCAGATGGGTGCCTGCTGACTTAAAACTGCAATGAATTCCCTCATTCTCCAGGCGGGCGCCTGCAATCATGACAACACAGACAAAACAGAGAAACTTTTCTGCCCCAGTTTGTACCAGGAACATTCATTGATTATTAGTTGCATCCCATTATCCAGGAGGGTCCTGGAAACTTAAAACTAAATCCCATTATCCAGGAGGGTCCTGAAAACTTAAGGCTGAACTTATCTGGAACATACTTTCCTCATGGGGGATTCCTAGCAAAGCAAACAAGATTTCTTTCCCCTGCTTAAAACAAAGAAAATTTTGTCAGTTTGAAACTGTGGCGGTTAGTTTGTGGCATCCTTGTTGAAGGTGTCTGCTTTTGCCACTATCCTTCTTCATTCTGATTAACTTCTTCGGGCTATGAAGAATTGTTTGACCTTTCAATCAGACCTCGAACACAACCTCTAAATGACTTGAATCCCTTACATTCAACTCGTCGTATAACACTTTCATTCTAACAACTGTGGAACCTTTGCATTTCCTACAAATTCACGAATCACTTGACCACCTGAACTTTAGTTACCATCGCATTGCTCGTTCTAAACCATGTCACTTGGAATGTGCCTGGCCAAATTTCGCTTGGTGCAAATAAAAAGCCGGTAATGAACTTTGAAGTCCTTTATTGCTTGCTTAACAAAACGAAGCGAAGTGACTTCGAGAATTAGGAATAAAAAGAAAGACTGAGATGACTATTTGAAGAAAAAATGAAAAGAGACTTATCTGAATGAATTAGCTGGCTCTACAGATCATGACATGCTTTTCGGATCGATCAGCCTAGTCCATCCAACTAATCACATTTCTGTTCATGTCATGTCTTCATACTTCAAAACCCGGGCTTTCAATGATCCAACTTTTCCGTAAAGTCACCAACCTCTTTTCACTTGTAGTGCCCCGAAGGGTTTTCACCAACAAGCCTCTCTCATTTGTTCATCTCTCAACTCACCGCCACCTTACGGTGCACGTGAGGGTTTTCACAAATAAGACTCTCTCATTTTAAATTTTTCCTCAGCTCACCATCGCCTTACGGTGCCCGTGAGGGTTTTCACCAATAAGACTCTCTCATTTTATTTATTTTCCTTGTACCCAATGAACAAAGTGTTACCCATAATGGAGATCATGCCTCTATCTCACTCGACTTGGCATCCTCAAAGATTGATCGGAAGGTCTTTCTTTGGACCGTAGTATAGGCTTTTGGAAAGGGTTAGAAAGAAAAGGTAGTATAAGGCTCAACATGACTTAAGATGAAAGGGTTCAAAATTACAACTTTTGGAATCAAACCTATTGCAAAACTAAAACTTCTGCCCCAATTTTTGAATCTGGGGAATTTTGAATTTTATTTGATGGGACTGAACCTCAGAGTAAGGCTGCCTACGTATCCTTAAAAGGAATCAAGTCTAACGTAGTTCCAACATAAGAGTTTTGTTTTCGTTACTTTGCTTTTCTTTTTCTCCTTTCTTTTCTCTTTTCTCTTTTCCTTCTCTTTTTTTTTCTTTTTTTTTTGTTTCTAACTCTGCTTCTGATTCCAAAAGAGGGGTATGAAAGAAAATAAAAGGCTCAAAAGGGGTAACAAATGATAAAAGTGTTTGGGATAGCAGAATAAAATGCCTTCATCATTCCAACTTTGAACATGCCTAGTACAAAATGCGATTGAAGATAAGCAAAGAAATCATACATAATATCTCTTGACTGCATCAGAATTGATAGCCATATCCACACATTTACCTTCTATGTCGGTTAAATACAAAGCACCATTGGGCAACACCTTTGTCACAATGAACGGCCCTTTTCCAGTTTGGGGCGAACTTGCCTTTAGCTTCAGCATGATGTGGAAGGATGCGTTTCAATACCAGCTGACCCATCTCAAATTTTCGGGGACGCACCTTCTTGTTGTATGCTCTTGCCATTCTTCTCTGATACAGTTGACCATGGCATACTAACGCCAATCTTTTTTCATCAATCAAACTCAATTGCTCTAGCCGTGTTTTTACCCACTCATCATCATCAATTTCAGCTTCAACAACAATCCGCAGGGATGGAATCTCAACTTCCGCAGGTATAACTGCCTCAGTTCCATATACCAGCAAATAGGGAGTTGCGCCTATTCAAGTGCGAACAGTAGTGCGATAACCTAGTAAAGCAAAAGGTAACTTTTCATGCCATTGCCTAGAACCTTGCACCATCTTACGAAGTATCTTCTTTATGTTCTTGTTAGCAACCTCAACAGCTCTGTTTGCCTTAGGACGATAAGGAGTGGAGTTTCGATGCATAATCTTGAACTGTTGGCATACCTCTTTCATCAAATGACTGTTGAGGTTAGCAGCATTATCTGTGTTGATTATCTTAGGAATTCCGAACCGGCAAATGATGTTTGAATGAACAAAATCTACCACTTCCTTCTTGGTCACAAACTTGAATGTTACAGCTTCGACCCACTTGGTAAAGTAATCAATGGCCACCAGAATAAACCTATGTCCGTTTGACGCTGCCGGCTCAATCGGTCCAATGACATCCATGCCCCAAGCAACAAAGGGCCAAGGTGCCGACATTGTGTGCAGCTCAGATGGAGGGGAATGAATCAAATCACCGTGCACCTGGCATTGATGACATTTGTGAACAAAGCTGATGCAATCACGTTCCATGGTGAGCCAATAATAACCTGCTCGAAAAATCCTCTTCGCCAAGACATACCCACTCATATGTGGCCCGCAAACCCTGGAATGCACTTCGGCCATGATAGTCGAGGCTTGTTTAGCATCTATACACCTTAGTAATCCTAGATCTGGAGTTCTCTTGTATAATATTCCCCCACTTAAGAAGAATCCGCTAGCCAGACGTCGAATGGTTCTCTTTTGATCGCCTGTGGCATGTACCGGATATACCCCCGATTTGATGTATTCCTTGACATCATGGAACCAAGGCTCTCCATCAAGTTCCTCCCCAACCACATTGCAATAGGCATGCTAATCACGAATTTGGATTTGCAGAGGGTCGACGTAAGTCTTATCTGGATGGTGTAACATTGATGCCAAAGTAGCCAAGGCATCGGCAATCTCGTTATGAATCCTGGGAATATGCCTGAATTCTACCGACTTGAATTGTTGACAAAGATCATGCAGACATTGTCGATACGGTATGAGCTTCAAATCCCGAGTCTCCCATTCTCCCTGAATCTGGTGAACCAACAAATCTGAATCTCCCAAAACTGATATTTCTTGAACTCCCATGTCTATAGCTAGCCTCAAACCCAGAATGCATGCCTCATATTCAGCCATGTTGTTAGTGCAATAAAATCAAAGTTGAGTTGTTACGGGGTAGTGATGCCTTGTTTCAGAAATGAGTACTGCCCCTATTCCGACACCCTTCATGTTAGCAGCTCCATCAAAGAAGAGTTTCCAACCTGGCTTTTCATCATGATCAGCCTCGTCAACATACATCACTTCTTCATCAGGAAAATAAGTCTTCAATGGCTCATATTCTTCATCCACCGGATTCTCAGCCAAGTGATCGGCCAGGGCTTGGGATTTCATCGCGGTCCGAGTCACATAGATGATGTTAAACTCTGTGAGTAAAATCTGCCACTTTGCCAATCTTCCTGTGGGCATAGGCTTCTGAAAGATATACTTTAAAGGATCCATGCGATAAATGAGGTAATTAGTGTAGGATGACAGATAATGCTTCAACTTTTGTGCCACCCAAGTCAGGGCGCAACATGTCCTTTCAAGAAGAGTATACTTAACCTCATAAGGAGTGAACTTCTTGCTGAGATAATAAATGGCTCGCTCTTTCTTGCCCGTGATGTCGTGTTGACCCAACACACAACCGAAAGAATTATCCAATACCGTCAAATAGAGAATTAAAGGTCTCCCAGGTTCTGGCGGGACCAGCACAGGTGGGTTTGACAGGTAACTCTTGATCTTATCAAATGCTTCCTGACACTCATCAGTCTACTTAACTACAACATTCTTCTTCAGCAACTTAAAGATGGGCTCACAAGTTATCGTGAGTTGAGCAATAACCCTGTTGATGTAGTTTAACCTTCCGAGAAGGCTCATTACCTTAGTTTTGTTCTTTGGCGGTGGTAATTCTTGGATGGCTTTGATCTTTGATGGCTCCAACTCAATACCACATCGACTGACTATGAATCCCAACAGTTTCCCGGACGGGACACCAAATGCACATTTTGCCGGATTGAGCTTGAGGTTGTACCTGCGGAGCCTTTGGAAAAACTTTCTCAAGTCTCCAACATGGTCGGACTGCTTCTTTGACTTTATGATCACATCATCTACATAAACCTCAATTTTCTTGTGTATCATGTCATGAAATATGGTAGTCATTTCCCTCATGTAAGTTGCCCCAGCATTCTTTAAACAGAATGGCATTACCCGGTAGCAATACGTCCCCCAAGGCGTAATGAATGCTGTCTTTTCTGTGTCTTCCTCGTCCATCAGGATCTGATGATATCCCGCATAACAATCCACGAAAGACCCGATCTCATGCTTGGCACAATTATCAATCAGAATGTGGATCTTCGGTAATGGAAAGTTATCCTTTGGACTTGCCTTGTTGAGATCACAATAATCAAAACACACCCTCGTCTTACCATCCTTCTTTGGTAATGGTACCACATTAGCTAACCAAGTGGGATACTGAGTGACCCGAATGACCTTTGCCTCCAGTTGCTTTGTGATTTCTTTTTTTATCTTCACACTCATATTAGTCTTGAACTTTCTTAACTTTTGCTTGACATGAGGGAATGTAGGGTCAGTTGGCAATTTATGAGCTACCAAATCAGTGCTCCAGCCCGGCATGTTGTCATACGACCATGCAAAGACATCTTTGTATGCAAATAGTGTTTTGATTATTTCTTCCTTGATTTGCGGTTCCAGATGCACACTTATCTTGGTTTCTCTGACATTATTTTGATCCCCTAAATTGATTGCTTCGGTTTCATTCAAATTAGGCTTGGGTTTTTCTTCAAAGTGTTTTAGTTCTCTACTGAATTCCTCAAATGCCGCCTCTTCATCGTATTCTGTTTCATCATCACCCTCTACTTCTTGGATCGTTATTTCAGAATTAGATTGGCTTTTAAGATTTGGCTGAAAATTTCTCATGCATGTCATGTCACTGAAACCAGCATAAAAAGAACTGTATAGAAAGAAAAGCAAAAACAAAAATGAAACGCTATCAGGATTAATGGAAAACGGGAAATTGTATTTCATTGAAAATAAAAGGATAGGAGGGTTTGTACATCAAAACAAGCAAAAAATAAAAAATCTGGATTACAACCCTGGAATAACCCAGATAGCAGAAAGGAAACCAAAGCAAACTACCAAAATTCCTTCCGGGTGGGGAGAGGAGTAACTTTCCAATTGCTAAGCTTCACATTTGGCCCAACGAGCTGCACATCGGCATTACTGGAACCTTCCCCGATTTCTACCATATTAACCTCATCAAACAAACTCTGGAACCTCTTGATCAACTCTTCATCAAAGTCGACCACAGGTTTTGGGACCGATGATATTGGGCGTTTTGCGACCCCTGGCTTGACAAAAGACTTGGAGATATGTGGAATAGGCTTAGGAAGTGACCATGCCTTTCCTTTCAAACTTTTAGCCCTTTTCACGTCCTTCCCTGTGAGTGTGAATCCCAAACCAAATGTACCAAAACTTTCACGTGGACACACCGGACACACAATATCCTGCAGAGATGAACCCAGACCTTTGCCCGGCAGAAAACCATTCTTCAACATTTCATTTGCTACCATGACAGACGCGGATGGTATCTTCGGACCTAGGATGCATTCTCCTTCGGGAATTTTCCCGACAGATACTGTTTCGAACATTTGGTAAACCCAAGGCCCTTTATCATCTTCAACTTCAATAAATAGAATGATTGTGTCATTGTAAGCAGATAAGTTCTCATCACCGTGCACAACTATTTCCTTTCTGTCCCATTCGAACTTTACCATTTGATGCAGAGAAGACGGGATTACCTTGGTAGCGTGGATCCAGGGCCTGCCCAACAACAAGTTATAAGAGGTAGCCACATCTAGCACTTAGAACTCCATAGTGAACTCAACCGGCCCTATTGACAAATTGAGCATTATATCACCGACAGAATCTTTCCCTCCTCCATCGAAGCCTTGAACGCATACATTATTAATGTGGATCCTTTCAGTGCCAATCTTCAACTTTTGCAAAGTGGACAGAGGGCAAATATTTGCACTAGAACCGTTATCCACCAGTACCCTTGAGACAGCAGAATCCTCGCACTTCACTGTGAGATAAAGAGCTCGATTGTGTTCTGTACCCTCTATAGGGAGTTCATCATTTGAGAAAGTGATCCTGTTTGCTTCGAAAATCTTGTTAGCAATCTTTTCCAAGTGGTTCACCGTGATCTTATCAGGAACATGGGCCTCGTTCAGAATCTTCATCAGGGCTTTGCGGTGTTCATCTGAATGTATCAGCAAAGACAGAAGAGAGATCTGAGCTGGTATTTTCCTCAACTGTTCTACAATGGAATAGTCTTGCATTTTCATCTTTTTCAGGAATTCCTCAGCCTCTTCTTCGGTGACCGGCTTTTTTACTGGGATGTGGCCGTCCTTGAATAGCTTGGTTTTCCTCAGTTCTTCTGGGGTAAAACATCTCCCAGAATGAGTCAGTCCTCCGGTTTCATTGACTTCTTCCTCTAATTCTTTCCCTTTGTATGTTACTATCACTTGTTTGTAATTCCACGGGACGGCCTTTGTGTCAACCATTGGTAACTGGGTCACTGGCTTAATAATAACGGGGGTAACACGAACCCCTTCCACGATTATGACAGGCTTGCCTAGGACCCCTGGCATGACCACTTTTTGCCTCTCCTGGTTCGCTTCAACACCAACCGGAGGCCCTTTCACAACCAATACAGAAGGCTTCACATTGAGCATGCTTGGCTTCTCCGACACCCCTTTAACCGTCAAGGACATTGCTTTTGCAGAATCTAGAGCTTTGATTGGATTACTTTTGCTAGCCCGGATCATCATGACAGACTTAGGAGAGTTTTTGGGCTCCCCATCCTTATGAACTATCTCGATCATATGTGTCTCTGCATGGGCCGGCAAAGGATTTTGGTTGATGTTTGGTGCCTCCGGGCTCTGGACAACAATTTGATTTGTATCAATAAGCTCTTGGATCGCCCTCTTCAAATGCCAGCACTTCTCTGTGTCGTGCCCGGGAGCATCAGAACAATATGCACATCTAAGGGAGTAATCAAGGTTCCTTGGAGGCGGATTTGGTATCTTGGGCTCAATCGGCCTCAAAACGTCCAACTGTCTCAACCTTTAAAACAAACTGGTATAGGACTCTCCAAGAGGGGTGAAGGTTTCTTTCCGTTGTTGCCTCTCTTTTCTGTAATATGTCCTTGGTCGAAAACTTGGACCAGTAGGGTTTTGGTATGGTTGTGGGGGTGTATAAGGATTTTGTGGAGTTGGAGCATGCCATTGCGGGTAAGGAGGGGGTTGAGCATATAACTGTGCTTGGTGAACATGGTATTGGGGTAGCTCGACAGAATATCGAGGGTCTTGTGGTGGGAAATAATGCTGGGATGGATTATATGGCGCTTGGGTGTAGGTTTGAGGCCGGGGTTGAGTTTGGGTGTACTGGTGAGGCGGACCCCTTGGGCCACGCCATGATCCGGAGACAAACATAGCGACATCTTCTTTCTTCTTTTTGCCTAACAGGCTTCCAGTGCCACTTTGAATTGCTTGTGTGGTTGCTTTTATGGCAGAGTAGCTCATGATCTTGCTTGACTTGAGTCC